>NW_028259139.1:11875000-12500000 GCF_977971745.1 Zootermopsis nevadensis | reverse complement strand
CAAGTAGTGTCCTTGTAAAACTGATTATTTCAGCTGTTCAATATGTTCCCTGCCTTTTCTGGAACCTAAATTTTATTATTGTGTTTAAAAGAGCCCATCGCTATTAAATAACATAAAAAATATGTTTTTAACTCGTATTTTATGTTTAAATTTACAAAATAGTACACCACAAAAGTCTTTTCGATCCAAATAACACTTTAAATAGTTCGGTTTTAAATCTAGTACGATGTACAGTGCAAAGGGTCTTTTTGTCTCAGAAGCTAGCAACACCGACAGACGCTATTTCCATAATACTCTATTCCTAGTTTAAGTCAACGGGCCTTTAACATCACTGTTTCTGAGAAAGTCAATTAATGTGGACATGTTTCTGAAACTAACACTCCTTGCTATAAATTTCCTTCTTCACTAAGAAAACACATTTGTGTTCCTGTGGCGAGTTCCCATACCACACAACCACATAAATAATATCTAAATAAAATACATTTTATTCTATAATATTTATAATAAGTGCGTCGTTACCTTCCTGTCGGCACTGAAATTTGCCTTTGATGAAAGTGAGACCGCTCCTTTCTGAATCCTCAGTATAAATGCCTCTGAGCTAAATGATTTGTCACGACATTCAGTCGTATGTATGAATGCTACATGTTGATATCGGTATATTGTAACGAGGTAATTTGTCAAAATCGATAAACATTAGGTGCAATTGAAGACAAATGAACTGACAGCGTTCAGTTTACACAAGTCTAACGTGACGTGGAATGATAATGTACAAAATTAAGGAATTTACACAGATCATATAAATCACTAAGTCCATATATGAAGATTTCTGTCTTTTGGGTTGTTGCGCTGTGTAGTCTGGTAGATGTTTACCAACGTTTCGGAGGTCATACTGCCTACGTCATCAGGGCGATGAGTATGAAGATTTCTGTCTTCTGGGTTGTTGCGCTCTGTAGTCTGGTAGATGTTTACCAACGTTTCGGAGGTCATACTGCGATCGCCCTGATGACGGAGGCAGTATGACCTCTGAAACGTTGGTAAACTTCTACCAGACTACACAGCGCAACAACCCAGAAGACAGTAATCTTCATACTCACTGCTGTGAAAACCTCAAATCATACAAGTCCATATATACGTTCCTGGGCATACGTTTAAACACCTTAATGTTCTGTTACTTTGTAGAAATTGGTAATTTACGAGTTGTTTTAAAATGTTTCAGAGAAATATAATAAAAATATACCATTATATAGCATCTCACAAATCTATCGAAATGTAAACAGCGAAGTGTTCGAGAGCACATCTTCGTTTCGTCTCCTGTTGGTGATTCTACTTACTTTATGTTCAAGTATTTTGTATGATTCTCATTTAAACAGCAATAATTTTATTAAACAGCATTAACCGACTAATCGCTGTAACGGTGATGTGTTATGCTTTCTTTGTGGTACGCAATGAATGTTAAATTATTATTTGTAGGATATCCAGACTAAATAACTTATAATTAATATTGATTTAAGGAAAATATGTGGGTATCAATGAGACATGAATTAATAAGGAGCCATATTGTTTATTTTGATAAATAATTCTATTGGTTCTTTACTAATGGGAATATCTATTTTGTCATCAAGAAGCAATTTAGCCACTGAAATGTCGTTTTATTCATTCTTAGAACAATATTACCACACAATGAAGATAGACAGTCGTATTGAATAACCAAAATTTGAAGATGATTATGGAATAGAAGACACATCAAAAACTAATTAGGCCTGTGGAGTATTGCCATCGCAGTGGAAGGCGGAATCATAGACAGTTTATAAATCATAAAGTAATGCAAGCTTAATTTTGCCGGCTGCTTTGTGTGGATGTGAAACTTAGTCTTTCGCTCTAAGAGAGTAACACAGATGGATAGAATATTTATATGTGTGAAAGAGACAGTAACAGATGAAAGGAGGAAAGAAATGTAATGAGGAATTTCATAAGTCGTACGCTTCACCAGATGTTAGTAGGATGATCATGTCAGGGATAGTAAGGTAGACGGGGCATGTATTAAACATGGGGGAGGTAAGAAATACTTGAAAAATTTTAGTCGAAATCCTACAAGGAAGATGATACTTGGAAGACCTTGGCGTAGATGGGAGCATGATATTAAAATGAATTATAAGAAACAGTGTATGAGAGTGTGGACTGGATTCAGGTGGCTCGGGATAGGGTCCACTGGCGGTCTTTTGTGAATAAAAATTATCTCTCAGGTTCTATAAAATATGGAGAATTTCTTCAAAACCGGAATGACTTTATGACGTTAAAATTTACCTCTACCGATGTAATGTTTCGAGTAGTTTTCACGAGAAACCGTCCGTTTGTTAAAAAGTTCCTTGGTTACTTTTCTGTAGATACAATTTCTGTAGCTTCTGATAGTCGGTGTTGTGTTTTGTACAGGAAAAAGAGGTGCATAAGATAAACGTTTTGTACTACTCAAATTCTGACGTGCTCGGCAGATATTCTGACGCCATGCACGTTCGGACATTGGCAGAACAGATCAAGGAATTAAACTTTTTTGATCATGACATGAACAGTATATTATTAAAACAACCGATATTCGTAAATGTAAGCTACTACAACATTAATCTGTGTTTAAAGCCGTAAATAAATAACAATTTATTGAATATAATAGTTAAAAATTCGATAATAATCTATAATTCTGATAGTAAAAGGAGTTAAAACATATTTCTGTTAATGTCCTAGAACAAAGACACTTTTTAAAGAGACGAAAATACAGAATCAGAAACATTGGGCCTTTGTCAATGTTTTGTTCTGAACAGAAGCCTGGGACCTGGTGTTCACTACGTCATAACTATGGATAACCTTACTTTGCAATGGTTTCTATAGTATGATCGTAATAATATTTATGATGATTATTATGATTATACAGACAACGTCACGTACCGGGATTTTTTTCCAAACGCCATCAAGAAATATCCTATCAGTGATGAACTGGATGTAATGAGTGTTGAATAGGAACGTGATCTTGTGAGCTGTACTTTGTCAGAGGGTCAAACCACTACGCTGATGGAAGAAGATGCAGTATAAGAGGGGAGTAAGTGTAGTTTACTTCTTGTTTTAGTTAATAGCGAAGGTTTAAATTCGGCTCAGCATTGAACAACTCAGACTGCAATTTAAAAGTTAACTTATTTGTTTCTTCTTGCCCCAGGATTGAATTTTTCAGAGCCAATTCTGGGCTCATCTTTCCATCCACTACCTCCCTTGGACGTGTACGCCATTTTGGAATCTTGTCTTCCTGTGTTTACCTACTTGTTGTCTTCAATGTGAATGGTTATATTTGTATGTTATCAGCACATCTTCCGAATGTATGTCCTGAATGTCACGTGATAGGATGAGTGACTATTGGCGTAATGCGACGATGGTTCCCGGCAACCAGGGGAGCGAACGGTCGCTGAATTCGTGACCTGGGCCAAAGAGAAGGAATACAGCTCTAGCCATCGCTTCGCTCTACAAACGCACAGTGAAAGTGACGGTGGTGGGGTATTTTAAATGACTGGAGTCCCCGTCGACTTCCTGTTAAAAAGAGCTTCTTAACGGTATTATAAAACACATTACCAAGTTTTTTCATCATTTGATGGCGTAATCTTCCGCTGATTGTTTACGCCTTATTTTAGTTTACGCATTTTATTTTTTTCGCATGGTTACGGAGTAATGGACCCCTATTAAAGTCCAAAAATCTCACAACCGAAACAGCACTGTGCAGCGGCTAACGAATGTGACGCAACTGTGGCGCTGTCTAGTATCCGGTGGACAGCTGTCAAAACTAAACACTACTTGGATCATTTTGTAAAATATAAAATGTGGGGGTCTCACAACGGTTAAGTTGTTGGTAGCAGTGTTCTGAGTTGCGATGCCTTGTGGTCTCGTAGGTGATTACCAACATTTCGGAGGAACATGTCGTTACCATCTTCAGGAATGTGACCCTACATGGAAGAATATGTAGAACGAGTCTCTTGCCACCACAGAATGGCGCATCTTCTGGTTGCAGATGGAGGAGACGGCCTTCCGGTAGGGAGGGTAGCTGAGAGTACATTGAATAAGCTGTCTCGGACAGCCGACAAAAGGTAGCGATCGAGATTCCTGTTGTATCGTAGACTAACAGCCCCTCACTGCTGATAACTATGATAAACACGGATTATTAAGGTAATAAATTCTTCAAAAACTGTCTTTATTTAGTGCAATTTAGGAGGAAGATATAGCTGCGTCAGTGGGACAGTTCTTTCGTGTGTCTAGTTCCAAGAACCGCCACATGGCGTCGCACAAGGTGAGGCCCGGTACAGCTGCACTGTTATTGGAAGTAAGGGAACACAGAACGGCTTCGAATATGAGACTTTTGTTTCAGTATCCCAGTACATGCACCACCGGGTTGACATCGATACAGAGCTGAAGGAAACAAAATGTGAATTTTCTCGCTTTTCAACTCTACAACCACTGGTAATTTAGTTTATTCTCTGCCCAGAACTTTAATTTTGCAATTTGGTTCCTTAAATTGGCAGTCTTCATTAAAAGCATTAAATAGAACACAGACAAAAAGACGACATTGTATGAAGTAATGTACGTGGGTGTCAATGAAAATAATGTCTGTGTAATTAATTTCAGTTGAGTGGAATTCAATTAACAAGTAACGAGTCCTTCGTAAGACCGTACAGTGCGTCGTTAACGGTGGTGAAGCGCTAGGGGCACTTGGCTGGCCGGATAAAAACTATAATTAATTTTTAGTGTTGCATTACGCACCTCTGCAGGGTCATCTTTTAGGCCAAGGTCTTTGTTCTAATTTATTTATTTCAACTTGAGATGTAAACTCATCTAATACGTTTCATACTATGTTATTATAAGTACATTTTGCTTGCATAAATATTACTGTCTTTGAATTCTATGTATTAAGTCTATGATTGCGTAATTAATTTTAAATGTTGTTAGGGCGGTCTAATCAATTATTGTATGGACAGGGAATGTAGAACTTATGGGAATAATAAATTGGACGCAGAATCTTAGTCTAAAAATCTATTCGGAACAGATCTAGGCTTAGATGGGAGGATTAATTAATATTTATTTTAAGTACTTCGCATATGAGGGTATGGACTGAATGAAAGTGGTTCTGGGTACTGTGTAGACTGCAATTAATTTTCAAGTTTTATAAAATGCTGCAGATTTCTTGGCATTCTGAGCAACTATTAGTTTCTCAAACGGGGAAAGCTTTGTGGAATTCATTAAGTTTCTGAGGAAAGTAGTACTGCAAATAATACAGGATTTTATTTATCTGTAGCTACTTAAAATATGAGTGCACATTTCAAAACAAATTATAAAGTAATTGCCGCTATTTCAAGTAGCAGCTCAGATTTATTTTAAGGTTTATACTTTGTTCATAATGCGAAATTGGAGCAAGTGTGTAATAACTAGATCTGAGAATCGCTTTTATCTCGGCAATATCACGAGACGTGCCTGATCGACCGTGCTATCACCAAACAGCACATCTAAATCAATCAACAATCCTTCGGCAAGCCACAGTTACCAGCTCGACTACAACACGACTGGCAGGCGGTTTACGGTTTTGCGGACGATCGCTTTCACTCGTCACCAGGACAACAGAATTCAGTTAAAGACCTGTTCAAAAACATTTGTTCCACAAATGTATTTCTTCTGAATTCTAGCCACTTGCTGGCAGAACCAAATTTATGGCATGGACATCTTAAATACGAGAAGAAGAATTTTTGAAAATGCATGTTGTTGTTCGGTTCAGACACAGCTAGCTAATCCCCTGGTGACAGAACATGAAAATTGAACATAGCCAATCGTCACACACTTCATCATGTTCACTACATGGGATACCTGGCGGTAGATGGGAGGATAATAAGACGAATGGATGCAGGCTGTAAAAATGTACACTGCAGTGAATGAACTTTTATGATAGCGAACATTTCTGAACATGGTACTGAATCTTTAATAAAAGTAGGTGATTTTTTTACTAGGTGAGCGACTATCAGCTGCTATAGAAACGCTCTGCCCCAAGGACTTTCTTCGTAAGAGAAAATCTGCCATAAGTTTTTTTCCATTATAGGTCACATCATTTTCCAGGTCACTTATTATAGAAATACCTATAACTTGGGTTTCTTTCTTTAAAAAAAACAATTTTCCATTCCCTCTCAGGTTTTACAACATTTAGGAAATAAATATTTTTCTTTATTCGGAGAGAGAAGACTTCTCAGATTATGTTATTTTAAGTTTCTCTATGCAATTTCGGTTGAAAACATTTTTGAACATAATTTGTAAACGTCCTGTGGCTAATATTAGAAATTCCAGAGTGTGTTATGTTTTATTTCTCTCTGAAACAGATTTATAAACGTAGGCACATGATAGCTTTCACGTTCTTTCCGACGGAGGTGCCGTATAGAAACTCAATTTTTTTTTTACATATTGTGAGCACTCTGTAGTATTATTTATAAATTTATTTCGTTTTCTAAACCACTTTAATAAAAGTATATATTTTTATCCTTTTCCATTTTTTATCAGATTCTCCTATTAGAAGATGCGATTATTAGAGGAAACCTACAAAAGGATTTTTTTTCTGATTTCGATTACATGACCTGTTTAGACATTTCGAAACGGTAAATATAGATTTTACATTTATCTTGACTTAATATTTATGTTTATTCGCATCCCACCTGCGGAATATTATTACAGATACGCAGTAAGACAGTCACTTTTTCATGCGCGGCCCTTGTTCCATTGGTTACATTAGATTTGCTGCGAGAAGAAGAATTTACACTCTCTGTGATGCAACCTGTCGTGAATTGAACGCGCCCTCCCCCTACCCTCGGTCGCCTGGTCTTCCATCCGGTAGTTACGTCATGCGCTCGCGTCAGGTTTTGAGGCTTTGACAGTGTTTAGTGTAGCGATGTTTTATAATTATCGGCGTTCATCATTGATATTTGGTGTAATTAAGCTATGATTTTATTAATAATGCCTCTGTGGATTGTTTCGTTACTGAGTGTATTTGGTGAACAGTGATTTGTGGGATGTTTTCCGTTCAAGAAGGCTCTTCCAGACGACACCTGAGGTGAGTACGAGAAATGTCGTAACTGTGTAACCTTGAATGTTGAAAATGATTAATATGATGGGCATCGAATTGTGGTGTGATTTGTGTTTATTGAATTGACAATGTTTGTAGCCCTTGTGTTATGCCTGGCGCATTTCAATTGTGTGCGTATCAGTTTATTAACCCCGTAGCGTCTTCCGATTTCCATCTGTCATCCTTTTCTGCCTGTCAGCAGTCCTCCAACTAGTCCTCTCTGCCATTACATACTTCTTCCTTTCTCTGTCTTCTTGACTTCCTCTCTGTCGTAACCGTCTATAGCAATACGCTGTTCTTTTTCACTGTGACTTAGTTTCAATAGGATCTTTCGTTTAGTTTTCTTGTCTGATTAACTTTCTAAGAGGATTTTTTTTCGAATAATGAGAAGTCTTATCATCAAAAGTTTGTCGTCCCTAATAAATTTAATCAACGCAGAGAATTTTGTAACGCTAGATACGAAGGTCTTGCATTTTGTGACCCATCTCATACGTTAAATAAATGGGGAATTTAAGTATTTGGTGTGACAGTAGTTTATCATTCTTAACTGCTTCTTTTAATAAACTATTTTAAAAGTAATATTTATTTTTGTTTATGCAATGACGCCCTATCGACTGTATAGCGTCTAAACTTGTTTGTTTAAAATAAAAATTAAAGAACATACATGACCTTTTATTTTGCATTATTTACACACTACTAATAACATTAACGCATAATTTAGAGGTCATATGATTCGCTGTGTACGCATGTTTAATCAGCCAAACCACTTACCGGATTTCGATTGGATATCGACATTGAGTATTGTAATGCAAGTTTGGTTCCGTAAAGATTCAGTATAACCCATAACTTATATGGAACTTAAATTTTAAGTTGGTAATATGTCTCAAAAATAGTGATTACAAAAATGTCTACACGGTATAAAATATTTCTGTTATTAACTACAAATTTTAATTGAAATATATTTTATACAGTGACTTTTTAACGACATTCATGGAAACTTGTCTGTAATTATCAAATGGGAAGATGAATAATGAATGGAAGAGAATATGAGAGAAATCGATAGTTGCACAACTTAAAAACAATTTTTGCCTTTGTTTGGAGAGACTGAGGAAATACGTATATAATGAAATCTCGAATAGGATAGCCTTTCTCCGGCCTGAAATTCTAACAGTGCAACTTAATAGCAAAGGTTTTTGTTTTGCTAAAACTCAGCATGGAATATTTGTGTTTGTATATTTTTACTGCCTGAGGGGCTGAGTAAAATCATGAAACTCTTTGGTCTTGTAGATCTCGTCCACGGAATGCGAACGACACAGTGTTTCACTTCGACTGTAGAATTTTTTGTGGTTTGTTGTAAGCAAGTATGAGATCCAGCGTATGTACTATCATTATTTCTATCTTTAACAGTTGAATGTGGTTGTTTCTAGCTAGTTTACCGCAGCGCGATCTGAATCAGGAACAGAAATGTTACCAACCCACAAACTGGTCTCCTTTACAAAATTCCTGTGTAAAAATTCTGGTTTCGAATTAAGGTTACTAATTATATGAAGCAAAGTAATATTTGAGAAGCTAATTGTCGCTCACCTGCTCACATTGTCTGACTATTATGTAACACAAAATTCAATACTGTGTTCATATAAGAACCATTTACTGATCCACAATTCTGTACCACTTTAATGCAGCCCACAGCCTCATAAACTACTTATTTTAGATAAATTTAAATATTATATTTCCCTCCCAACTAAAACGTTCTATCAAGTAGTTTTTACCTACAGATTTTCTGACTTAATTTTTGGATAGGCTATTTTTCACGTTTTGATGCACCTCTTACCATAACACAACGCAGAAATACGTTGATGTACATTTATGTACCCCGAGCTATTAGAACGCAAGCTTATAATTGTTAGTAATAATAAAGAATTTCTTTTAATTGAAGTTAGACTGCTAAACTCTGTTTGTCTGATCTCAACTGCCTGCATACTTTTCCTGTCTCAGTAGGAAAGCGATATCGATTAGATCTACAGTAAAGAGTCGATGCTAGACTGAGGTGAAAGGCCGTCCTTATGCCTTTCTCATTTGCCAAATAAAACTGCTTAACAAATCCTTCTATCACTAATCTACTTTTCTTCCGTTATGAACACACGTGAGTTCTCTATAGCAGGAGCATATCTGTTTTTAATGACTACGTTTCTGGAGCAGGTAGTTAGCAGGTCGACATCTTTCATTCGTCGCTGTCTTGGTGAACTTCCTACACGCACGAACAATATAAGAGATCTGTTCGATCTTCTGCTTCTTCTCCTCAACCGAGATCGATTATTATCGATAAGACAAGGCAGCTGCAACGTACGACTGAAGAAGTACGCCAAAGGATGATAAAAATTGCACTGTGGCCTGGTTAAGACATTCTAACTCTCACAGTAGATCAGAATAACGATTTTAGAATGTCATGCCATCATATTGTCTGTTTTTAAAGTATGGTACACATTAAAATTATTTAAAAAAGCATATTTTTCCTCCATTTATTATGGCTGTGGAACCCATGAGGAAATAGTTGTTAAATAAACCACAGATAAACAAATATCTTAGTCTGAAGGAAGAACATGTACTCCATAGAACTGAATCGTTTCTGAGAAGTTGATAGCAGCTCAGTTTGTCAAGAAATTACCTAATTTTATGGAACACGAATTTTTTCTTCTTCTCCAGCCTGTCCAGTCCACTTCGCACATTTACAATAGATGTGAGGTTAATCAGGTTCCTTTTTAATATTATCTTTCCTTATAATCATGTTAATCCCAACTGGTCCCTTTTTAACTTATTAAGTTATCATAATTTTACCCTTTCATCCCGTTATGAACTAAGGTTCCCTGAGAAAACACTACGTATTTGACTCTCGCGAATGGCTCTGCCTGTTTCTTGGGGTATTTTCATTTTCAGATGTTGCCAGTTTCTGTGCTAAGCTGGTTGTCATTCTGACCCTGCCGCTGTATTCTGAGCTACTTTCCGTTGTTACATCTGTTGTCCAGTGGAGTCTCGCGTCCGGCTGTTACATGTTCTCGTGTCTTTATCTCAGTCCTACCGAATGAGACACCTGCATTCAAGTCTGAAACGTCATCCAGAGAGAGATGTATCCCTCGCTGACAGAACAACATACAGTACAGAACTTCGCGTTGCTATTGGAACGACATGTTTACTCCTATACCAACCTTTTTGTATCGGGAAGGTATTCCGTGAAGCCTACTTGTTAAAACACAAGAGTTTATCGGCATAAATCAGGGGTGGGAAAATTATGTTCCATTGTGATATTTATCTGTTTCTTTTTGTGGTCCTTACAGTTGTTTACTTTTCGTTACATAATCAACGGAAAAGTATTATACTTGTGAGAAATAACTGTGTAATTAGAAATAAAGATCCAAATGTTATAAAACAAATACAAGTCTTGAGGCCCCCACTGCAAAGTTTACTGTATCACATTTATATGGGCAAGAAATATAGATAACACATTATAGCCCAAAAACCTGATGGGATGAGATTAGGTTGGAGAATAATATTAAAATGTGTCTTAAATGAATTGGGTGGGAGGGTGTGAAGTTGATTTATCCGGTACAGGATACGGTATAATGGCGGGTGTTTTTGAACACACTAATTACATGACTGTTTTCAAACTACAAGACAGAAAGTTCCTTGGCTAGATGAGCGACTATTGGCCTCTCAATAAAGGTTCTGATCTATGAAGTTAGGTAATTAGTTTTGTACGTACGTATATCTCCCATTAGCCGGTTGTGCAGTTTTATTATGGGCCCGTTAGGCAGGAACGGGCAGATACATCAGAACAGAAACAACTTATATTCACTAGGAGCCCTTGGACTGGTGGATTTATTATCCACCTTTAGCTTCTGATAACGCAATGGTCAAATAAAGATGGATTTACGGTTTCCACGACGGTGAGTTCGAAGATGGTTGACTTCTGGGTTGTTGCGCCATGTAGTCTGGTAGTAGTTTACCGACGTTTCAGAGTATCATCGTACTCATCGATTATTACTCATCGCCTTGGTGTTTGAGGCAGCATGAACCTCTGAAACGTCGGTGAACTTCTGTTAGACTAGATGGCGCTACAACCCAGAAGTCAGCCATCTTCGGACTCGCCACCGTGAGAATGTGAAATGCCACAACAGACAGATGTTTGTATCTCTTTTGCTGTATGTACACAGATGTTGACGTTGGAAGGACTTGTACCTGAAATTTATCGTTTCAGTGACTGCGTACAGGACATTGGATGAGTCCCAGGTTCGAATTTCGCTGTATGTTGTCCGCGTTTTTCTGCGCTGTCTTGTGATAGTAGAGACAGTTCGATTCGGCTGATCCCCCATATTTTGAACAGAGCAGGATTCTATATTGGTATCGCTGTGATCTTGCATTTGTGAGGTATCCTGTTCAAATCACCTTTCGGTCTTCAGATGATTTTATCCTGGTTTTCCAAAGTCTATCCAGGCGAATGCTCTGATAGCTGTCTCTTTTCAAATGAACAATTACATCCTCCTTCCAGATCTTTCCCTATTTAATATTTGTAACAGTGTTCTCGTACTATATGACGTTGTATTATGAACTCCGCAGTTTAAACACGAGTGTTTAATAGGCTAGGAATTTTGAGCGAAGATTTTGATAAATCGAACCGCGTGCAAAGGAGCAGAAGGCGATGATAAACTAGGAGTTTGCTCAGTTGCAATAATAATGAAGTTCCCGTTGATCCAGTGGCAGGGGTCGTCGTCTCTCGATGAGCCACGCCCTGCTACCCGCTGACATAGAACGTCGCGTTTTCTATCCTAGCAACTTTCAGTTTTTATATAAAGCAATATGTCTGAAGCAAGCTCGCCACTGCTGTTCCACCTCGATCTACTTTTTCTTTTCATACTTATTTTATTAACGCTTCCTAGTACTGCAGATTCTATTATTCGTTCGAATTTGAATTCTGCAACAGTTATCTTAAGATGCGGTAGACCTACTTGTTATTGGGATTGGTGGATCTTTGTTTTCGTTGACGTAATAATACTTCTCTAAACACAGTGATCACTTGTTCCTCCTGATACATCGTGCACGCTTTCTCAATAATGTATCATCAAATGCATTTTCTATCGTATTGTGAAAAGCATTTACAGGTCCAGGGAGATAGTATATAAAGAGAGAGACTTTTTAACTGATTCGAATTCCCAATAATTTACGATTCATTTCAATCTTATCTCAACGTAACTTCTGTAAAATCTGATGATCATATAAACAGATATAATTTTACATTATTTTACGTTACCTCGAAATTTTGTTTCTCACTGTGAAAAAAGACAACAGTCCTATAAATTACTATGGAGAAAACTTCGACCAAAGAGAAATGTAATGAAAAAGATGACATGACTAGTAACTTTACAATTTTTACTCAGAAAATATTATTATGCTGACTGATTTAAGGAAAGGAAGATGGGTAGGACACGTAGAAAACATGGGGGGAATGAAAAAGGCATATAAAATATATCTTGAAAATATTAAAGGGGAGAAATTACTGGGAAGTCGTTGGTAGATGCAAGAATAATATTATAATGGATAAATTAGTTGTGAAAGTGTGGAATGGATTAATGTGGCTTATCACAGTATCCATTAGTGGGGTTTTGTGAGCGTGATGATGGACATTTAAGATGCATAGAAAGTTAATTTCTTGGCCATCGGTATACACAAGTCTACCATGTAGGTAATTAACTGTTTAATTCCTAGTGGTATCAATATGTACCGGTCATTGCGACATTTACTAAACTACATTTTTCTCACAGAATGTATTTGTTTCATATAATTCTCGCAGTGACTATTCCCTTAAACGGCATTAATCTGTTGATCCTTGTAATGGTGAAGAGTTGTGAATTCGTAAATATTATGACCTTCAGACCAAATAATCGAAAATCCTCAATTTTTTTCGTATTTTATTGATATTGTGTCGAAAGCATGTTTTACTATTGTATTAGTATTTATTATCTTCGTTTAAATGCATTTATGTTTGTTTTAGGGATGTGGTGTTTTATAAGTTATTGTATTTCTCAGATGTATGTATGAGATTAAGTAGAATTTGAGGTTTTTACGGCGGTGACTCCGAGATGGCTGTCTTCAGGGTTGTTACGTCGTGTAGCCTGGTAGAAGTTTGTCTTGAAATTATCTTCTCTGGAGGTAGTAGATCTCTGATCAGTAGCAAATAGAATATGAAGAGAACACACGTGACAATAACTTATGAGTGGATATGTCAACTGGGCAGATGGCCAGTCAGTAGCATCTGTCCACAAAATTAAAGGTTTTAAGAGTCAGTCTTCTGCGGGTACCCGCATCACAGCTTGCCATCTGCAAGATTCAACTTAAAATAATACATATTCTGAAAAAAACAGTAAGTCAGCTTAGCATCTGCCTCGCAACAACTGATGAACACAATTTAACATCTCGAAATAATAGTAACTAACTTCTTGTAGCAGATGCATTCTTCATAAGCTAATAGTCGCTTAGCCAGTCGAGAAACTACCCGCGTATTATAGAATATTAAGGTTCACTACAGTGTTGTCGCGCTGTATGGAGCAGAGACTTGGACACTCAGGAAGAAGGAACAGAAATACCTGGAGAGTTTCGAAATGTGGTGTTGGAGAAGAATAGAGAAGATCAGGTGGACGGATCGAGTGACCAACGAAGAAGTATTGAGGAGAGTCAACGAGCAAAGAAACATTCTACAGGCGATTACACGAAGGAAAGCTAACTGGCTGGGACATATTATGAGAAGGAATGGATTACTGAGTGATATCATCGAAGGCCAGGTTGAAGGAAAGAGAGGACTAGGAAGAAGATTGATACAGCTAACCGACGACCTTAAACAAGGAAAGAAGATGACGTTCCAGGAATTAAAGCGAGAAGCCGAGAATAGGGACTACTGGAGAGCTCTTTTTGGGCAGAGCAATGGACCTGTCGTAAGACAGAACACTTAATAATAATATAATACAGTGTTCACCAAAGCCATCCACCGGACCCTGTCATGGGCCGCCAACAAAATCCAGTCTCCTTCAACTCCCATGTCCCATAGATCCCTCCTGAGATTATCCTCCCATCTAATTGACATCTCATCTACGATCAAGATTGTCAATGTTCATTTCCTGTGAAGTTTTCTGATAAAATATTCCTGTGCCTTGCTTGTTTCTCTTACGTGCTGTACCACTCTGACTTCATCCCCTTTAATTTAATCAAATGGCGGATATATTTCGAGCTGGTTTCGAAAATGGGATCCAGATGTTAGGTCCCATGAAGTGTTTTTGATTCTGTCGTCGCAAGACGCATTTGTTCCTACATGAAAATTAATTAATTACATTAAGATCTTTCCTTTTAGAGGTGCTGCTGGAGTGTAAATAGAACATAGGCCATTTTTTCCACTAATGTGAATAAAGCCACTTTTACATTTAAGCCTGTCAGTATGGTCACTCGTTCACCTGCCACCACTGTTAAAAAGTTATTACTGATAATTGCGTTCTCTGTTTGCACTGAAACCCCATCATGATACATTCCAAAAACGCCCGCATCTCAATAAATTAGTCTATAAATGCTAGTATTCTCTTCTTGAACCGCAAAAACAGTGTGTAATTGTGTTCTTATGAGATAACTTTTATTGCCTCAAGGTGCATATGCATAAACTTTAATGACGAAACATTGAAAGCAGGTGTTTTGTTTTGTCTTCTTGGCGTTGCGAGATTTCCTTGTTACCGACGTTACGGAGTAACATATCGGTTCCAATTTATTACACCCTGAAGATGACGTGATGTGTCCCTCCGAATCGTCGGTAGACATGAACAGATTATACAGCATCTGCAAGTATCCGTGCCGTTACTGAAATTACGTAATACAAAATTGATTAGGAAGGTAACGCCCTTCTGGGATGTGCCGCGTTGTTCAGTAGAAATTTACAGACGTTTCAGAGGTGCTTACTGTCTATCGTTAGGACACTCAACGCCATGAGAACCTGAAACCTGAGTCATAAATAATCAGACTTATTTACCAGCGTTGTGTTAGTTCATTACGTTTTGCCTTTAAAGGGTGGGGTTACAGTCCGTCGCATGCGAAGTCTACCAACATTTCTTCTTCACTGTAATAAAATGTAGTTTAAAAGTCTTTGTTCCGAAATATATATATATATATATATATATATATATATATATATATATATATATTAATCTTCTCGAATTTCATCATTTTTAATTGTACCCATTAGGGTACGTTTCTGGCACTTGCTAGTAATTTTATTCCAGCGCACTCTATCAAATGTTTGTCTGAAGATTGCTGTAGTTTGGTAGATATCCACCAACGTTTCAGAGGTCATACAGCCTCCATTATCAGGGCGATGAATACACAGCGGAACAACCCAGAAGACAGCAATCTTCATACTCATCGCCCTGATGACGGAGGCAGTATGACCTCTGAAACGTTGGTTAACATCGACCAGACTACACAGCGCAACAACCCAGAAGACAGCAATCTTCATACTCACCGCTGTGAAAACCTCAAATCCTACATATGTTTGTCTGTTTATTATTTCCAAAGTCTGACTTCCGGAAATTATAGTAGAAATTATCAGTCTATAAAGAGTTAATCGGTTTTCTCTTTTTTGTTTTTTTTACCTTTTATAATCTTTTAATTGCTTTTTATGTATGTATGTATTTTTTGTTCGTTTCTTCGTATTATTCAAATGACGTCACATCCCTAATAATTAAACGCTAAACCTGTTCTAATATCTCGTAATCCCAGATAAAATGTTTTAATACGTTATTTTCCTCAGAATGCATGGACCTTGTTTTCAGTAGTACGTTTTAAAACGTTCTGTCGCTGATCTCTGGACCTGTTTCTTATTATCTTGGACACTTGCCCCATAATTTGCACACGTAAAATCATTTTATGTTATTATCGATATTTTTTTATTCCATATTGATTTTTTAAAATTTTTATTGTTCCATTTTGTTGGTACATAATCAATGTCAAATGAAAGTCAGTGATAAACTGCTTCTGTTTGCGTGTTTGAACTTTAATCGTAATCAATTAAAAATCATAAAAGTGAATTACTAATTTGAAGATAAAATTTGTAGAAATATTGCCATTTTCACCTCTCTCAATTAAATATTCCTCTAAGATTGAATTCAGGTGCACTTGATGGTGTGAGGTGTGGTGTGTGCTACATAGTTTTGGGTCGAAAATGTGTCAGTCAGTAAAATAATTTCAATTTTATACCAGTCTTAGGAAACTTGTCAATTTGTTATGAACAAAATTGATGTCTCAATAACTCCGAGATGATGTTTCACTGCTACTAGTAACTTCATGGCAAATATGGTGTAATGTGTTGGAGAAACAAGTTTTGCTGATTACATTGCACATTGAACTATGTGCCATGAGGTGTGTTAATCTCAGAAAGAAATAAATTATATTAGTAAACGCAGTTAGTTAAGTAGGCGGCGTTAGGAAGCTAGTCAGTGGTTTCTAGTGTCACGTATTCGCGTGTTGTTGACTAGAAGGGTAGTAGGAGAGCAGGGGGTGATGTATGGTACACATCTTAATTTAACGATGTTCGTGAGCTTACTTAATTGCCTTTACGAGGGCAAGCCTCTCTCTCTGTAAAGATACATAAGGTTTAACACAGGTATGAGTAATTTACTTGTTAAACAGTTTTTGTAATCTTCCCAATAAAATACTTTGTGGTATTAATAAATAATAATTGCCATCTTTACTGTAGGCCTATGGCATGAGAAACATTTCTTCAGGGCGGTCCCATATCCCCGTGTTTGTATGAGCGGGTTATAACAGATAACAGGCCTGAAACACGATGTGCGTTTAAAGCAGGCCTCTCATGCCCCTGCAAGCTTCTGGGTCGACTTTGACAATTTTACCAAGTGACCCGGTGCTTATTATCATCAGCACAAATGTTGTGAATTTTGTTTGGACATTATTTATTGTGCGTGTATTTAAAAATATTTCGGTCACTGGCTCTGATTCTGGATTTAGTTAAAATATACGAGAGGAAATTTCCGAAGCTGCTCATGTTGGATAAATCTTTCTACATCAGGAAGTGGTACTGTATTAAAAATGTAATTAAGCGTTGTATAATTAATACTATAGCTCATTACATAATAACATTTTAAAGCGTTAACAATAACAAACACAATTTAGTGACTCCAAGACACACAAATACATAAAATTTTCATCTTTCGTACTGAAATTTTATTCCTGCACGTTAAAAACAAATTATGTAATATTTTACGAGTTTGTTAAAAGTTTTATGCTTCTGTATGCCGCAAGTATAAAGTGCTATTTTTCAGTATTTAACCTTACCGCGTGTTTGGCTTGTATCAAAAAAAGGAATTATGAAATAAACTTGTCTTTTATCGCCGACTTCTGAAGCTGAGTTGTCTCATGTAACTATCTACTGTGGTACCGGGTTTGAATACCGCTCTTGAAATGTATGTTATGTGAATTATTTATCGTGTCTTATTTAACGATGCTTCATAGACTGTAGAATTATGTGGCGTGATATAAATCGAAAAGATTGTTTTATATGGTAAATTAAAAACGGTTATGCAAATTACCGTCGCTTGTTTGAAATTTTTGAAGAAAGCCATTATCGATAGCCAGTGCTTTGACTAAAATCGAACAGGGAGTCTGTTGGTATTGTATGTGTTAGTTTAACTCGGCGGTAAAGTGGTTTTAGTGTCGGGTCGGAACAGTGAGATTTCTGATCCACTGATTCACAAGATGTTACAAGATCCGCGTTGTAGCGAAGGACATTTATTATGAGCATGCCGGGGTATCGTAGAAGATAGTAGGTAAGAGGGTTTGATTCATTTCGGGAGAGCGCTCGGATAACGCTTTTGAATAGACCACGCCGGTATAAAGCAAATTAAATCATCGACAGATGGTGAGAAATGTTTATTTCTATCAAATGAAAAATGTAATATCATCCAGTCTAATGGACAAGTGTTCTGATCGGAAGTTAGGAATGATCATTCAACCATTTTGTGATGTAAGGACCGCGTGTTTCCGATCATGCTTCATATATCATTTTAGTCTACGTTCATAAAGCAGCTACTGTAACGAGAAGAAAAACGTAGATTTTTATCTTAATCTTGGCGATTTTTTTTTCTGATTCTAGTCTTGCCGGTACAAGTTTCTCTTGGACCAGTCCAAAAATAATCTTCATCATCATCGCTTTTTCTTGTTGCTTCCAGCAGAATCACTTTCACTAATTGTAATTACAAGTAGGTGTAGAGAAAACACCGAGCTGTCACTAAATCAGTGGGCATAGCTCCGGACACACGGACACACATGAGGACGCTGATCGTGGCGGCTTCTCCTCATATTTCATTCTGATAATTACACAGATGTTCAAGAAATTACACGTATTTTATGGAACCAAAAGTTTCGTTGCCGTGCGTCCTGCCCTGAACCATATGAATCAAGTCAATACTGTTACAACGTATGTAAGAGCCGTTTTAATATTGTCCTGTCATCTATGTCTAGGTTTTCAAAGTAGTTTCTTTCTTTTAAGCTTTCGGACTTATTTTATTGGATGATATGTCATTGCGGATATTCACAGATATATCTTCACACTCTGTGTTCAATTTCATGTTTTAATTATACATTCTTTCTACATGATCGACCAATGCGTTTGTAAAATGTAATATATTTTTCTTGCAAATAGTATGTGCGCTTAATTAATTCTACTCGGATCTAATTATTTTACTTGTTTTGTGCATTTTTGTAAGTAAGCGTGACTGTAACATGCATTTCTGGTAGGTAAGCAGGCCTACGACTGGCTTTTGTTAAGGTGTTTGCAGAGGGACACTAAACATTCATAAAGTAAAAGGTAGTGACTTTCTTGCGTGACGTTAAATGTGCTACATATTTTCCTTGTAAGCTACGTTCTGAGGCTGCTTGCAGATCAGTTGCAGGCTTGTCGCTGAAGACCCTTCTTTGTCAATGCGAAATGAACTTCAAGAGTAGCAAACATTTAACCTACTGGGGGTATAAAATTAATCAAGTTGTTTATGGAATGTTTGTTTGTATTGAAAAATAGCGCATTTTAATTACTTTGTAAGACGAAAATAATTATGAATTAAGAATAGGTCAATCCCAGTTCATATTTCCAGAAACGGAAATGTGTAATTGTTTGTCAGACAAGATGAGTCTCTCGAATGAAACGGACGTGACATCTGAAGCACGTTATCGTGAAGTAACGGCACTGGGTGTTTCACAATACGTGTCTGGCTCAAAAATATACAGGTTGTCTCAGCGGTGTCGCTACTGAATTTTATTCTGGGGATAGCATTCCTGGTTTTAGTGGACTTCGTTGTTCGTGGGTTTCCTCAGTCCTTCCAAGCGAAAGACAATAATTCTTTGGAATAGGTAACTGTTTCGTTCTCATATCATTACGTCATACTCTCATATCAGTCGCTGTTAGATAGACTTTCAAATTGATACAAAGTCAAACAAAAACAGACAAGGAAAGCACATTAATCACGCCCTCTGCTACTAACCTTATTCTTCACAATAGTTAATACAGCATCGTTAAACAATAGAAGAACCCAGACTTCTATATTCTCTTATGTAAAGTCTGCGGCAGTTGATTAAGTGTCGTTAAATTTACGAACCGGACTGACTCTTTTGCTGTATCCTCCATTTCCTCTACCTCCGTTTTTCTTTGTTCTGTTGTCACATTGTCCTTCCCCGACTCAAAAAGAATTCAAATGAAATTAATCTTTTCGAAACACG
Source organism: Zootermopsis nevadensis (assembly GCF_977971745.1). Taxonomy (NCBI): domain Eukaryota; kingdom Metazoa; phylum Arthropoda; class Insecta; order Blattodea; family Termopsidae; genus Zootermopsis; species Zootermopsis nevadensis. Next base: position 12,480,067 of record NW_028259139.1, on the reverse strand, counting down.
TTAGGATTTTCTAGACTTTGAATCATCTCAATTAAAAGCTACCATGATAATAACACAACATACAAGAGTGTTCAATACTCTGATCTGGATTCGAACATCTGACTCTCGAATTAAAATCTGCGCATTTGAGCTATAAATATGAATCAATTGATTGGGTCCGGAGATAGGGATTAGCTCTATCTAGTGGGCCCAACTGTGTAGGAACCTGAAGACGGAGATAGAGTCCCATCTCCGAAACGTCGTTTTTACGTTTTATATTTACTAGACGATGGATAATATCCAAGAAAATTTTTATTCAATTGACTCTTCACCATCGTCAAGAAGTTTTAGATTTGAGCTAGAAATATGAAACTGATCAAATTGCATAAGCCAAACGTCCATTCCCAGAAATGCCCTGAATTCTATCAGACTTGAGTCTCACATTTTTGCTGCGAGGTGCAATGAAAATTGACGACGTGGGTCAGGGTTCAGACCCATCTTGGTCGATGTTCCAAAAACGCGGCCATTCCAGAATGAGAAACCTGCCTGGTTACCTGTTTAGTGAACACACTGTCGCGCTGACCGATGGCCCCGTTCGTGATTCGCCATCAAGGCGTGACCTCTGATGTCACAAAATGACGATCAGAAGCCGCCTTAATAACAGGCGTACCTTCACGGTAATACGCACTCAGTGACGTTCTGCTTCGACTCCCGGTTGCGGCATGTCACGTTCACTGCTTGGTAGAAATTGACCGACGTTTTAGAGGTGCTTGTTGTCTCCATCATCAGTGTAATCGTTCTGGTATTCTGAATGCTGCAGTCTTCGGCTTATTATGTAGATGGTTTTCCACAAGCATATTCCGTCTCTTTATTTACAACATAAATGTAACTAACTCCATGGAGCACAGTCATTCTTGAGAAGCTGACAGTCGCTTATGTAGTCATTTCCCCGTTGAAAATACCTGATTACAGGTGTCTGTCCACATGTTCTGACTTTGGTTGTCCAGTGATTATATCTGAGGACGAAGACAGATCCGGTCTTCGAAATTTCTTTTTAGAATATCAAAAAATGGTTGGAATCCAAAAACTCAGTAATCCGGAGAAGAAATTCTTCGTCTCCTTTGAACCCGAAGGTACATTACCGTGTTTACAAGAGCCCGCTATGGGTCCGTATCTTGAGCCAGTTGATATCAATTCATACCCACTAACACTATTTCGCCCAGCTTCATTTTAATATTATCCTACCGTCTGTGCCTAGGTCTTACCAAGAGAAAAAGTCCGACTCGTTGTAGAGGCGTTGGGAATTTGTTACCTTAACTCCACGTCCAGAATTGATCCGTCGCTGAGTGGTCATGGCAAGGCGTGGTGGGGTTCAACCCGAAACGTCACAATACCGCACCGCAGTCACGTGCTGGAGGTAATGACGAATCATTAGGAACATCCCTGAGTGGCCAACATCTTGGTGTAGTTCCAGTGCAGAAACTATTCATGCAAGTTCAAAACTGGCTGGTCATTCGTACGCTATAATTTATTCTTTGCATGGAGCTCATGAGCTTTCGTGTTCTACAGCCACACATGTAGATATGTTCATATTTAGTTTGAGTGTTCAGGTTGATTTTATGTTTTTCAGATCCTTATTACAATCGTCTAGTATATTAAAGGAAATAAAGCGGCCTGTTTATTCTGCAGTGTAACAAATGCATTCCGACGTAAAGAAGATGCAATGGTGTGTCTACCAAGAGGCAAATTCCGTTGCCTTTGAATCGGAATGTGTGTGTTTCTTTCATTTACAACAGCGATATTAGTTTACTAAAGTGGAAGACATGTTAGACAGTGAGGTGTCTCGGTTGGGTAAAGACATCTTAAGGCTGTTATAGACAAAAATTATCTAATTATTAGGGTACCTTTTATTGCGATGGGGTAAGATTATGTCTTCGTAGAACTGGACCGCTAACGGGTCCACTGTCCATTCCTCAAGAAGATACGTGTGTGCAGTTAAATCTTACTGACAGAAGGACTTGGAGAAACATCTGGCCCAGTGCTGCTTTGTCCAATAAAACTCCCACGTGGACTGACCTGGGCTAATACCCGGGCTCCGCGGTGTGGAGGCGGTGACTAACCGCCGGAGATACGACACGGCTTTGCTAGGGTTCTCACTAAATTGAACTGTGACGCATTTAGCGTTCGGTTTACGCAGACCTTTGGGACAGAACTCCATGTTAAAGTCTGATACATCAACAGAAATTAAATAAAATTATTGAGTATTTTAAATGTTTCAACTATAGAAGTTCTTTATGCCGTGGAAGTTAGAGCACCAGGGGAAAATTTAGGCCTGCCTTTGTTATATTTGAGATTTTCATGTGATGACGTTGGTCTTCTGCTACTCCGAAACTACGGTATCTGTCTGCAAGTCTACAATGACGTGGCGTTAAACCCATAAGATCAGCATCGGAAACTTTACCTTTGCACTAGCAACGTAGATATCATGACGCTATGTTGGAACACAGAACGGTTATAAATTTGAATTGAGCACATGTAAAACCCTGAAGATACAAATCGCGGTTTGAAACTCTCTGGACCGCAAAAAGAAACAAACAAGATCTTGATAGATCTTATGGCTAACTGTAACAAGTTCTGTACTTCATAGACATCCATGAATCGAGATTTCCTTCACGACACAATACTCAAGTTTGACGTCACTAGGTTACTACTAAGTGTTCGGCTACACGGACTACACAATCATCTATATAATTGCACCTATTCATATAGAACAGTGGTGACACGTTTTGACGTAACATAACTGGTCATCATCAGGATGGTTCTTATTTGATCCAGCTCTAGAAAAATATACCCTCAGCACACATTAATGAAACCAGTGAATGAAGTGTTGTTAGTTATTTTTGTAGGTTTTAAAAAACACAATCGTAAAACTGCCTTTTATACAGTGTGTAACTGAAAGATATTTCGGTGTAATGCAGGCTTAAATAATTTAAAATCCTAAAATAATTTTTCTGAAACAATTTTTAATTTTATTATGATATAACGAGGCGCGTCCACAAAGGAAGTTTCCCACTCGTCCCACAGCTAGCAAACCTTATATTGCGCGAATCGACTGTTCGTACGTGATAGAGCAATGACGTAGCATGGCGCATGCACTAACGGTACTTTCCGCGTTCTAACAGTAGCATCGTTGCAGCTGTTGAAGATGGAGGTTCTTATTCCAGCTCCCGCCGACTGTGAAGAGCGGTCAGTGATAACGCTAGGCCGCACACCGCTCGACGGACAGCAAGTCTCCTGCAGGAGTTCAGCTGGGAGGTGTTTAATCATTCACCCTACAGCCCGGACCTCGCTCCCAGTGATTTCCATCTTTTCCTACACCTCAAGAAATTCCTGTCCGGTCAGCGTCAGCGTTTTGAGAATGACAGAGAGGCGGAGATGGTTGTCACACAATGGTTCCAATCCCAGGCGGCAGACTTCTACGACACAGGTATTCAAAAGGTGGTCCCACGGAATGACAAATGTCTCAATTCCGGTGGCGAATATGTTGAAAAATAGCTGGACACTTGCTGTATCTGTTGCAATAAATATTTCCATGAAATTGTGTTTTGTTTCTGTAAACGGCCCCAGGGAAACTTACTTTGTGGACGAGCCTCGTACTTCCGAAAAAAATAAAGAACTATTATGTATTGGTTTTCAGCGGAATTGAATGTTCATTCTCTTTAGGTGGTGGCTACTGGTTTCCTAGGCTGTAGGTCTCTCATTTGTTTAATGAACACGTGTTTCCTGTCTTCGGTGTGATCTTAAGCGTAGCGTCGGTGGTCTTATGGTGCCAGTTGCTGTCTGTTTTAAAAAAAAGCAAATTATCGGAATGCTTAAACGATATCGAATTTCGTGGCCATCGTAACGATTATCAGGTTCTAAATGATTTTTCTACATAGATATATTTGACGTAATAACTTCTACGAAGTAGCAAGTCAAGTTGAAATCCTTCAATTACGACGACAAATTTTTATCGCTGATTACTCATAATACGTCACTTGTCACGTGGGCGTAGGCCATTTGGCTTAAACGTGTTGCGTTTATTGTTTTCCGTAATATTTTAATGCCAACCTAACTCATTCTGGTGTGACCTATAGCACTTGGCAAGCATGGAAAAGCTGCTTTAATCACGAAGCTCATTTTAATAATATTTAAGAATGCTTAGAAAACAACACGTCTCTATGACAACGGTCAATGCGTTAAAATTATTATGGGAATTAATCGCTGTTTATTTTGATAAATTACGAAACCCACAGATGAACTCTGTGGGTAAAATGCAGAGGTAGTAAATATTAAAGCAGGTGGCATGTGAAGTTGCCACTGATTAGTAGATAATTAAATAGCGAGTAACATAGAATAAATAGAATAGTGGTTGTGACGAAGCAGACGTACAAAATTTTGGAAAGGAAACCTCTGGAGAAACGTGTACTATGAGGGCGTAAAATTTTGTGGGGTTAACATCGCAGTGGACAATGGGGAGTCAGGTTGTGACGAAACGAGGTTGTGGTACTGATCTTGTTGTTAGTGGAATCGAACCTTCGACATCACTACTGCAGTGCCAGTTGCTTGATACACCAACTATTAGTTGTTAAACAGCCAAGTCCGAGTTTGTCGTTGGATAGTAGATATTAATTTCACTTTGTGCAACAGTTAGAATTGGCCGTTGAGACGCCTGATCGTGACAGACAAAAGCGAAACGGCGCAGCGTTTGAAAGAACTGCCTGCAGCAACAGGTCTGCCTCCTGGGGCCATAAATACGTTTAAGCAAATAGTGTCACCGATAAAGATGTTGGAACAAGAACTGAGCCTTTGCTTCTACCGCTCGACGGCGTCACTCTTAGGTTGTCTTCTGAATACCAATCAGCAGAGTTGTTTAGCGTTGCGTCACTAGACTCTTTTCATTGGGCTTTAATGTTCCTTACATTTCCAGAGCCCGAAGCACCACGACTTGAAATAAGACGACACGTGAAGGCTGTGATGTAATGCACGCCATTCAGAGTGGCCAGTTAAGCCTGTAAAACTTATCAGTTGCTTTAGTAATCATGAACTCTACATTTTGCCCAGAGTGGATTTATTGGTTTGGTATGATTCTCAGAATAAGCAGCCATCATTTATTGAAACAGCGTTAACCAGATGATATTTGTTGTCTTTGTGCCTCGAGTACTGAGTCTTGAGAAGTTGCTAGTAAATCCCTGATGATGGAGGCAGCAAGACCCTCTGAAAAGTCGGTAAACTTCGGTAAACATCTACCAGACTACGCGGCGCAACAACCCGGAAGACAGTCATCTTCAGACTCACCGCCGTGAAAACCTCAAATCCTACCAAGCTGCTGGTAGCCTAGCTGACACATGCGGTACCCGTGGTGATAAGTGACCCGCTTAACACAGGTTATTATTATTTTAATTTGTTAAACGTAGTGTTTCATTGTGTAAACTGGAGTCAAAAAGACGAGTTGCTCTATAAAGTGGCGTTCCATCCGACAGTGCCTATGACTGCGTAGCCCATGAGCAGAGAACATTCCTCCACAACGCGGCGCTAGTGCTTTCGAACTGTCAGAACTAGACTCTAGGAAAATAAAATATGGCAGGCAACCGGATATTTATGGCTGTGTAAGGTCGGAGAAGCTTAAAGTGAGTTACTGTGTCCTGTGGGAGGACAGTTCGTGCGTGCAATATAAATGTATTTCAAGACGAACAACACAAATCGAGACTCTTGTAATCAGGGACAGGATAATTCTGAATTAAAACAGTCAGATTTCGTTAATTCATGAAGACGTACAGAACATGCGTGCGTCAATAATTTATATATTCATTTTCATGCGATATGTTGAATTTACTGTTCATATGATGTTAGGACTTGCATGGCGGAAATAAATGAGTATAAAATTTACTTTAAAATCTTGCAAGGAGGGTTGATTGGAGATCCGAGCGCGGATAGAATGATAACATTAAAACAGAACTTAAAATAAACAAGGTATTAGGGTAGGAACTTATTCAACTAGTTCGGAAAAAGAACCAGTGATGAGATGTTGTGAACACGGTAATGAACATTTTGGTTTCATAATGGACTGAGAATTTTTTGACAAAATGTGCGACTATTATCATCTTAAGGAGGGCTCTGCTCCACGGAGTTTGTTACGCAGTTTTATAGTGTTTTACTATGAAATAGGGAATATTGATACATCAGACTGAACGGGTAATTTACTTTGAGCTGCTAAGAACTATTTAGAACATATCCAGTAATTTTAAATCTTATGTATCTTTATTTTCTGTTTAGTAGGCGAACTAATACTGTAAAATTAAGTGATCTTTTCCATCCCATACGAAGCGTAGTCTAGATTTATGGGTGCCTGTTTCGTCCAATTCACGCCAGGGGCAGCAGCTACACGCCAGGACTCTGGTTGCTAACCCGCGTCCCCCCCCCCCCCCACTCATAATTCAAAGCTCATATCTGGGTCAACCTAACAGAACAAGTTTTTACATTTCTAGCATCTTCACATTGCAGCCGGTCCTTTAATTCATACATCGTGAATTATTAAAAAAAAATTGCGCATTTTTAAATAGCCTTTAAACGTTCGGTCCTTTTCCGTCAATAAAACGAAGTACTTTGCCATTATAGAGATCAGTTGATTAATGCTATTTAAGGAAATAATCGGTTTATTTTTAGAATAAAACAAAAGGAATGGGTAAAATGAGGTGTTGTTGAACATGTGGTTACCATTTGTTTGAAAAGATTAATAGTGTTGAGTTTCATATCTTAGTCTTGTAGGTCGACACTTCTTTACAGCGTGGTGCTTACAGAAATGGTGCCTCAAGATTTATCATGTAAAATACCGGAGAAGTGATATTGTAATGAAAGGTAAGAATTTTGAGGGAAGCTTACCGTGGAGACAGGAATTAAGAGAATGGGACAGAAATTCCGAAACTTAAGGCAAAGTAAAAGAGAGAGATTGTTTTGTCTAGTGTATGTTCTGTTGATGATATTCTTTTGGATTCGGGCGCCGTGTTGACTAGTCGGTAGATTCCAACGTTGCGCAAAAGCGTGATGTTTCCATCTTCAGGAATTAAGTCACAATGTTAGGAATTAGAGGAGTTATATAGGATGACAGACAGTGAACCCTGAATAAATGGGAGAATCAGGATGGGATGTGGTAAAGATTTAGCCAGGCCAATGTGGAGTGTTCTATATAATCCCTGAAGATGAACATACCACCGTTCTCCGAAACAGAACCCAAAATAACATAATCAACATCGTCACCGCCTTGAAATGCTAAAATCTCACATAGTGTATGTTCTTTTCGGAAAATTTTTCATAACAACCAAAGTGACGTACAGAACTTTTAATTTACCAGCGTTTATATTTTCGGAATGCTAACGCTATGATAAGAACTTGATGTAGATCACGATTTATAGGTTACTACGTCCCCCTCGTCTCTCCCAATTCGTTATTCAGCATCGCACTTGGATCTTCGTCGACAACGTCTGATTTCTGCTGTGGAAACTGCATTATGGTATAACGAAAACCTAGCATTGCCATTTGCTGGATATTCATTTCGGTTGTCTAAATGAGCAAGTTTCTTAGCGAGGCGATTCAGTAACTAAACTCTTGTTAGGATCGACCCATAAACTGTGTAGTCGAAACGGCGTCATTAAATCACCTGTATTAAAATAACATGTCATGAGGTGAGACAGCGCAGTTGTAGCCTGGGCGTGGTTCAGCAACCATTTCCTTGTCAGGGATGGCCCATAGGTGGATCTCTTAGGCTACCAGAATCCTCACCTGCTAGCTTCTACCTCCACTTGATTCATCAATCCCCCTGCGTAGCCAGCGTGCATCTTACTGAAATACGTTCGTGACTAGCTGCTACTAGCGTACTGTATAAGCTGACTCTTTCTTTCGTGACTCCTGTGTCCATTGCGTAATACATGAGTGAAGAAATAACATAGAAACATAGAAATATAAATACGCAAAGTTGACTGTTCTTATGATTTGGAATAAGAATTGCATTTGATACATATCTCCTCACGGTGAGCTTGTCTGCCTCTCTCTCACTCCGTTTTTTTTCAGAGTTATTGCTTTCAGTTTGTTTTATCGACGTGTATGATGGATTAAAACACAATACAGCTCATTCAGTACTCAAGTAAAATCATTGACGCTTTCGAAATAGTGAGTTCACAAACCTTATTAAAATCCGTATAACTGAATGGAACACAATCCTAAATTAAAAGCTAATAGTCGCTCAGCTAGTAAAATTCAACCGAATTTTATGGAACACGAAGGTTCATTACCATATTTACAAGAACGCGTCACTGGGCCCTGTCTTGAGCCAGTTGAACCCAATCGCACCATCGAAAGTAGTTCTAGTTACTATTAATTAATAGTCTTTCATCAAAGAAGGTCTTATGTAGCTACAGTCTCAGAAATTTGCACAGCCACCATGTTGTATTTACAGATTTCAAAGGTGTGGTCGTCTCACTTTGATATGATATTCATATCAAGATTAATTAAATTTTCTTAATTCAGGGATCTTTGGCGGGGACCTATATTTGGACAAACACTGATTTATACAATTAACGTCTATACTACAAACCAAGTTTAAAATTAACTGCTTTATTAATTTATTCTACTTTATTAATACTTACGTGACTAATAGGAAATAATTAGTGTTTAATGTTCTGACGCTGATTTAGGACTGCAAATCCTGAACCAAATTTATATAAACTGACAAATAATAAATCACCCATTTAATTTAGGTACTGCCATCCGGACGCTACTGAGATACTACAAACTGGAAGTGGTCCGACCCTTAACATTCCATCATTCAAAGTACAAACGACAAGTAGTACCCCTCTGATGTTGGTCCAGGGAGCACGAATCGATGGAAAGCTCTGATATGAAGCTATTGCCCCCACCAACACCACCGCCATTCCACACTACTCAACTACCATAAGACTAGCCATTGTTTCCTCCTGCTTTGAGGCAAATGGAGGAGATCAGGCCTTACATACATGCATACATACACAACGACTGTTCAGAGAAATCATTTAACTTATTGTTTGTTTTCTATGGAAATGCGTAAATATTTTCCTGACAAACTATGTGTCCCTCACAACATTGCTCTAAGGAAGTTGTGTGATGAACACTGAACAAATTACATATATATCAAGGTCCTATGTTAAACACATAATTACATTGTTACCTTGTGAACACGGTAAAGCAAACCTTCTGGTTCCATAAAAGGCGGGGAATTTCTTAACTAGCTGAGTGACTATCAGCTTGTTAAGGAGTATTCTAATAAATGGAGTTTGCTCTTAATGAGGTCCTTATTTTAAGTTGTGCAACCGTTTTGTCTCTCATTTCCTGTTAATAATTATTTGCACGCAGATGCGACTGGAGTTAAAAGTAACCCTCGGGTTATACATTCAATACGAAATTCTGTCCAAAATCATTTAATAATTCTGGAGTTTAGAAGCAGTGCAGGAGAGAGAGGCACAACGCGTACACTTTTTACATAAAGCACGTATTAGCCATTGAAACCGAAGCTCGTCTAAATAATATTTTAAGAATTTCAATCCTTACCCCAAAGAAAATACAATACTTTAACATTTCAAAGATTAATTGGTTAATATTGTTTAAAAATAGCTGTTTACAAATGAGAAATTAAATTTATTAACACAAAATGCAGCGTTACTAATTGCTAACGCAAGTGGTGCGTATAGATACCATTGGGTCTTGAATGGTTGAAACCTTGTGCCTAAAAACGCGACTGCAGTTTGAAACAGCCGCGTCTTTTCCTGTGGCACTGCGGGTAGGAGAAATGAACCAAGTGAAAACTGCTCTGTTCGTTCTTGTGTATAAATCACACTGTCGCTTCTTTATCCGGCGTCCGACAGTAACAGATGCAGAGTGTTCATCAAGAGTCACGTCTTCATTTCATATGACTCTGTATTTCAGTGAAACAACAAAAAACTGGCTTGTGTCTTGGTACTTCAAGGATGTCCATGTGATCTACTGATCAACTTTGTGATTTGCTAAGACTTTACTATCATAGTGCCGTCATTGCTTATTCCTGAGAAACAAATTTACTCTTATAAACCGTGTTATGTTAAACGACACTTATTCAGTACTTTAGTTACTTGTAATTATGAGTGTCCGGTAACCTAACTTGTGAACCAAACAATTTTATTTTGATGAAAGACTCTCGGGTTACAAGCCTCATCAGTTGGCTGAATGGTGAATAAACCATATCTCCTGCCAACGTTTCGAGAACAATCTCTGCTCTCATCTTCAGGGCTGATGGGTAACAAAGAATCGGATTTGTTACCCAGCAGCCCTGAGGATCAGAGCAGAGTTTGTTCTCGAAACGGCAGAAGACATGGTTTATTCACCATTCAGCAAAGTGACGAGGATTGTAACCGGAGAGTCTTTCATCAACTTCAGTCGCCGCGAAATCTTCACTTTATACAATTTTATTTTGTTTGAGTCAAGTGACACTGAATTTTTGATAGATCAGCCGGGTATCTAACTTAATAGCTGACTGACTTCTTGGCCCTGGCAATCCCTTGTAACGCTATCAGTTGCTAAACTTGTCAACAAATTTCATACTTTATTTTTCCCGAATCTTCCACTTAACTCTGTTTATATACTGTAATACGATGAACATCTTTATATCCTATTTTTATAAGCATCCGTGTAAGTGTAGATCAGCCAACTGACTCTCTGTCAGTGATTTCCCTACTGACGTTTTGTCTGAATTAATTTCTGCCGCGTTTTATACATGCCTTGTGCATCTGTATTGAAATTAGAAGGATGAAGTTTATACAGTACACGACTGTAATCTTGAGACTTGCGGGGTGAGGAAGTGGGGTGAAGGAGGAAGGAGGAGAGATAGAGTCTGCCTTTGAAGCTATGGACTTCTTGCATTCCTTGCAAGTCTCAAGATTACAGTCGTGGACTGTAGCTTGGATGCCATCCAGTGAGTTGGTCGCCCCTGTGAATTTTTATTGTACGTTACTGTACATAAACATATTTATGTTTCTCTTCGTACCGCATTGCTGGTGACACTTGAGCGTATTTAAGCAACTGCATTGTCTTGTTAAACACAAGATGAGGAGGCTTTGTTTGTTAAAACTACAACTTATCACTGTCTTGTCAGCTGCTTCTGTTCAAGTATTGAACAAACCAAACGAATCATTAAACTAGAGTAGTAGTTGACTTCTGTGTTCGTCTACGCCGCTGTCTTGTTCTCAGAACAATCTGCAAAGTTGCCCTTGTCAGGAATTTGACTCATATATTTTTCCAGAAAATAACTTGCGAACACATTCCCTTTTTCTGTGGTTACATTCTAACCTACTGTTGTGACATTTTGAATTAAAATGCGCTCCTGCACATTTAATAATCTAATAATTAATGCACGGATTTGATAATAGAATCGAACTATATTTCTTAGCATTTAATTCTTTTTTAATGCTCGTTTGTGAAATGATAACTTGTTTAATTTTTTAATACATCAGTGAAATTATAAGATTTGAGGTTTTTCTCAGCGGTGAGTATGAAGATTTCTGTCTTCTGGGTTGTTGCGCTGCGTAGTCTGGTCGATGTTAACCAACGTTTCAGAGGTCATACTGCCTCCGTCATCAGGGCGATGAAGATTTCTGTCTTCTGGGTTGTTGCGCTGTGTAGTCTGGTCGATGTTAACCAACGTTTCAGAGGTCATACTGCCTCCTTCATCAGGGCGATAAAGATTTCTGTCTTCTGGGTTGTTGCGCTGTGTAGTCTGGTCGATGTTAACCAACGTTTCACAGGTCATACAGAAATCTTCATCAGTGAAGTTGCGTAACGGGAAACATAAGGTAGTAAAGTACAGAGAAAAGCATACCTGATTTTCTGGTAACGCGCATGGTAACTGGAAGAGAAATCGATGTTAATCTTTTGGGCAGTAACGCATTGTGAACCTGTAGATAGATACCAATATTTCCGAAGAATATACTCTCAGTATCGTGTCTTAGTTTAAGATGGAGACATTTGGTATCTTACCAACAAATTTACAAGACGTTACTGCCCAGAAAACGAACATCGACAACATTAACGCCTTGAGGACATCATATCATACAGAGATGCATTTCTCTGCCACAGTTTCTACTCGCAAATACCAAGGTTAAATATGAGTGCAAAGTCAGCAAACTGTTGCTCTCGAGACGTTGTTGGCTGCAACCGACTGCCTGGAGTTACCTAAAGCCATATCACTCCGTGGGCAAACTGTGGAACGAATTATGAATGGAGCCAGCGCTCTGTGGCGATCGATTGAACTACGATAGATGGCGTTCGCAATTATTAAAGCAAGTCAGGTTCCCTTGTTTCTGAAGTCAGCCCTTCAGGGGGGTTAGTAAGCTGTTTTATTTTCCCGAAAACCTGTTGCAAAGCTCAAACCTGCTTGGAGTACTCGGCAGTACACACCGAGTCGCCTTTAGCTTTCGACTTTTTTGTCTTCAACTGCCTAATCACCCGCACGAGGGCAGGATCATACCCGCTTGAGTTGCATTATCTTGCCAGTAAATGTTCGATAGGGGCTGATTTATCATAGACGCTTTTTGCGTTTGGCATGCACACAGACTGCTGTTCCTTCAAACGGATTAAGCAACTTAATACTTGTGCAGACCTAAAAATTATCATTCTTGTACTTCCATCACATTCTTTAATCTTCACCTTTTCCATTTATAATTCCTTGCTAGTTTCAACAGTCTTCACCCATTCTACTTGGTATTTCCATTTCTGTGTGTATGTGGGCTTGGTAACTTCTTCACCAGATTTTATCAATTACTGAAATTAACAAAGTTAAAGCCGAGTGGTTGGTATTCCTGCTTAGTATTCGCCGGGGTCTGGGTTCATATGTCGACTTGTACACCGACTGTCCTGCCTGCGACATGTTGTTGTGTTCCTTAGCATACACACAAAAATGTGATAGTATCTTAAATTAGGCCACGACCGCTTCTATCCACATCTCTTTCAAATTAGTACTTACTAATCAGCATATCATTCGACACTGCGTATTCTTAGCTACTAATGTGTTCGTTAAATAAACTGTATATAAAGTTTTAAGTCTCGTTTAATAAAAAAATATATTCAACTTGTAATTTAGAATTCTGATGCATTTTATTCTGTAAAAATTAAATTTTCAGAGTCAAATTGTTGAGGCGAATACATATTCAATAAAAATAAGAATACTAACAGTTTTACAGAGCATTTTTAGAAACTTGTGAAATAACAAAACGAAAGTATGAGAAAAATATATTAAATCTTGAAAGTTGTGATTAGGCAGTTAGGGATGCACAATTCCGTGTGTTCCGAACTAGAGAATGATCACAAGGGCGTAATCGTCACGGCCAAAATTTTTTAATGTTATCGCTACCAGGAATTGTTTATGTTGTAAAGGAAGTCTTTGTAAAAATAAAACTTAAGCATGAAGTATTATGACAAGTATTTGAAAGTGCACTTGTGCCAACGTTGTGAAATATTTCATCTTACATTCAGAAACGACACATTTAGTTTCAGCACTTCATAATTAATTCATGACTGTATGACAAGGTTATGTGTCAAAATATCGCAGCATTACCACGAGTGCGGGACTGCACGCGACCAAGAGGATTTCCTACAAGATGTACTGTTCCTGCTTGGGATTCAGGGTGATTCAAAGGCGGATCTTGTAACGGACAGAAGGTTCACAACAGTTCGACGGCTGCATGCCAGAAGCACAGATTCCTTATTAATTTATTGACAAGAACACAAAATGACACATGCCAACAGCTCAGAAAATAAAATTACCTGATGAATGGCCTTACAAACAAATGGCAAAACAACACACAGACTTTCTTTAACAACCGGAATCTAACCTAAAGTAGCAGCACACAGACTTTCTTTAACTGTCAGAATCTAACCTAACCTAACAGCACACAGACTTTCTTTAACAACCGGAATCTAACCTAACCTAACCTAACAGCACACAGACTTTCTTTAACAACCGGAATCTAACCTAACCTAACCTAGCAGCACACAGACTTTCTTTAACTGTCAGAATCTAACCTAACCTAACCTAACCTGACCTGACGACCTGACCTAGATTGACCTAATATCACCTAGCCTGACCTTATATAATCTCATCAAACTTAACTGAACCTAACCTCAACAAATGTGACGTTTCTTAACCTAACAAAACCTGACCTCAACCCACCTAACCTTACCCAACAAACAAAACCCAATCCCATCTGAACGGAAGTGTACTAATGTGAACGAAATTGTACGAAAGTGCAAGAATGTGTTTAAACGTGTATTGTCCTGAAGCAACCTAAACTATATATAACTTAATTTAGGCTGAATTAAACTACAATATGTTTATATTTCGTTAACGCCGCTATTAATACCGACTCTTGTAACTAAAATTACTGTTGATACGATACTGGTGGCATTTTCATTTGTTACACTTGCTTCATTATAAATAAAACAGTACACTGACCTAAAAATTAAACTGAACATATGTAACCTAACCTTAACATCCATCTGACAGAATAAACTAAGAAGAAGTCGAGTAACAGTGCAACCATTAAACAAGCTAACTTACTAACCAATAAAATAACTACCAAACTCGCTGTCTAATTAGCGAACTAACTCATTAAATTAACCTCACTTTCCCTAACTAAACACAAAACAGATTTTTATTTGTGACTGTCTGCTGTTGGATTCAACTGCAACCAAACGTAGTTGCCCGATGTTATTTTGCAACTTTCCGAGGATCTGCGTAAATTTTGGTGTCAATATTTTGTAAACAGCTCGTACTGAATAGAACTGAGTCCTTTTTGAAAGCTAATTGTAGCTCAGCTAGTCAATAAATGGTTGCTCATTTTGGAACCAGGAACCTTATTACCGTGCTCACAGCAGCTCAACATTGATCCCTGTCAGGGCTACCGCTCACGCACGCTTTCCGTTTTAATATTATCATCTTCCCAGCAGCCAAAGGAAGACACTAGTATTCTTGTATATATCAGAGCTGAGTGCCCAGACCAACATAAACTCTCCAACTTAGCCACGATGATAAAGTCAGGTGACATGCGCACGAAGAAAATCAAATAAGAGTTGAACTGGTTTGCACATTAAATTACGAGCCCGTGTGATGGCTGACTTTGTTTCTCGTGTCTTCCTTGGTCAACTGGATCTCGTTCAGCTGGTCAATAAATTCGTTTTATTGAGCACGAGGTCCAGCTAATTAATTCTTTGCAGTAGAGTCTACCTTGAGGAGCTCATGTAGCCAAAGAAATATCCTCCCTTTCATGGAAACCGAAGGCTCATTACCGTGCAAGCAAAAGCCCGCTTCTGGTCCCTATCCTGAGCCATATAAATCCAATACTTAGCTTACACATTACTTCTGTAAGACCTACTTTAATATTATTCCATGCAAGTCTAAGTTTTCCAAGTGGTATCTTCCGTTCACGTTTTCCGAGTAAATTTTGTATGCATTTCTAATCTCTGTGGTGCAGTGTCCGCCATTGAAACTTATAAGCCAGTTCACTCCAATACACTGCTTTACAACCTATATCTCTGTGATAGTTTTAATATTATCCTACAATATGTTCATTTGTTTCCCAAGTAATATTTCCCAGTTAGGTTTTCCAGCAAAACAGTTTCATGCGTGCTTCATGTCCGTTCCTTCCATCCTTGTTTCATCTGCTCTGAAATTTCAGCACACCTTAATTCAATCTCCGTCATTAACCTCTCAGTGAAATAGGGAGGTCGTGAAATTGAAGAATGAAACGAGTGTACTATCTGAATAGAATTTTAACTGCTGGCGTCCTCTGATCTGGTATTTGAGGTAAAAATATAATGAGAACAACCAATTAATCATTTTGGAGTTGAAGCAACAGCCGAGCTCCTACTGTGACCGTCTGGGCATGCGCCGTGGTCGAGCAATGGCCGAGTAATAGCGCAGGCGTGACCCGTCCCTGTACAAAAGACACCGTCAGTATCATTAACACGGGCAGTAATCGATTACTCTCATTAGACTACCAACTTTCATTGTATACATTAAATGTGATGGATACAGAGAAGGAAAATGGTCTTAAAGGACAGTAAGAATTAATTACTCTCTGTATGATGCAACTAGGATGCAGAATGTGCTCTGGACCAAGAGAGCGTACTCAATATTTTTGCTAAAGAAATCTTGTAAATCCAGTTGGGGTCACTTTCTACTGCAAAGGCCTGCCATTATTACGACTACATTGCTGGACAGAATGTGTTCTGATGTGTTTTTCCAGTGAGGTACAATTTTGTTTGTATTTGGTTGATGATACAGTGGCAGTGAAATTCAAATCATCACAGACAATGTACAGGTGTGTACTCTCTTAAGAAATGCAGTAAGAACCCAGGAAAATATGAATATGTAAATTATTTATATCAAACGTGAAGCAAGTATTTATATAAAATAATTCTGAACACAATTTCAGAAAACATTCCATACAAATGTCGTGTCTGTTAGCGAACAAAGTATTATTTCCACTTGGTAAAGCTGACTCATTACCATACACAAATCACTGTGTGACTGAGCATCTAACTAATGAGAAGGGGTAACACTTATTAAAGGCCGAGAAAACATCTTGTCTGATTAAATGCGATTATCCATGCAATTAATGAGAAATATCTTGAAGAACGAAGGTTCTAGTCCCGTAAGTGACTTCTAATTAAAAGTAGTGATCGGTTCTGTTTAATTTAACTCAAGAATTTAATAGCCAACGGTTTATTCTTCCATCTTATACCAATTTCTAATTCAAATATACTCAGAAGTCTACACACACAGAATATAAAGAATCTGATAAATTGCCCGTCAAGAATGATGGGGAAATCTAAACTAGTGAACACAGTCATATATATTATCCCATAAGGGTCAAAACCTATTATCAGTATTACCATGGCAACGGTTATAAAACAACTCTCATTCATAAATATTATCACATAAAGTCGAAAATCGCTTAGGAACAAATGTTCAGCAACCAATCAAGCTACCAACTGACATTTGCTTATTTTTTTAACTTTCTTTTATCACCATCGTTAAGCACAAAGCGAGTCTTGATGCGAACTGTCATTACACATATTTGATATGAAGGGTATTGGCAGAATTACATTTACTTTTCGTAAGAATATTGCTTTACATACTCTGCCCAGTTATAACGCTAAATATCCTTAGAAATTGGTGGAATGTCGATATAAGAAGAGTCTTGTTACATACATAGCAGGTCTTGCTTCAGATTGAACGCGCCGTATTACTTTCTCTCAGTTATCTTTGACACTGGATGTGGTCCATTGACAGCCGCCTTCACCAATAATAACTGCCAGCCTTTGTCGTGGCAACGTATTTGTTATTAGTCACGTATGGCAACTCACGAAGCGTGTGAGGTTTGTTTTACATTGCCTGAAAGGCACACAGACACTTTGTGTGCGTCCTGTAACTAAGTGGTTAACACACTGCGGCCCGCGATACGTTTACGTAATGTTGGCACGTTCAAACAGATTAAAAATGGTTATAAGTAATTAAAAATTATGTTAATAATGGTCTCGGTTTTATTTTGGTATTTCGGGTTTGCTATTGGACGAATATAGAAACTGTGGACACTCGCATTAAGTGGATAATGATATATAACTGTATATAGCTGAAAGTTTCGTGACATTTCAAACCAATTAACCCATTTTAGACTGTCTCCAGGCATATATTTTACATATTCGCTATTTGAAGGATTTCATGGACATCATGGGATCATAATATTAAAATTGATCTTAAAAAGTAAAATGCACTGGACTGAATGAGCTTGAAATATTACATAATTGACCTTTCTAAACACGTTCATTGAGTTTCCTCTACTTTCTTATCTAGGTAGTTAGTTCTGTCAACTCCCGCAGTGAAGTTTGTTTGAATGTATCCTTCCTGATTATAATTGGTTAAAATTAATTTGTGTCTCCTGTTAATGGTTGATTAAATCATGTGCAGTTTGCAACCAGTGTAAGGCTTTGTTACATAGTTTATATAATTATAAGTCAAAACAGGGCTGTCTACAAACAACGTGCGATGTACTGTGGATTTATTAACCGTTTAAAGCCCAGTTGGAAATGTATGAACCACGTAAATGAATAACAGTGACTTTGCATTTTGTGTTTATGGGTTTCCTTCGATTATAAATGTAAACGTCGATTATTTCCTCAAATATCATTAACCACTTGATGTTTTTTTAAATGTAAAATATTGTTTTTTTTTTCCGGTGTGGACTGAAGTATTCAATATTATTTAGATAAGCTTTGGCTTCAGAACTTTAATTTGTCTAAAAGGCTGCTTTTGATATGTGAGTGACATATGTAAAACTTTCTGCCTTATATATCGCTCTGTACGTTCTTATGTTATAGTCTTTAGTTACATCATATATTCCCTTTGCAAGAAACATGTCTACAGAACGAAGCTCCCTGACTGCAACTCATAGATCAAGGTGTGTCCCTGAATGTAATGAAATTTATTAGAAATACGAAGTTCAAAGATCGTTGCATGTTATGTTTTGTGCACGCAGATACATGATTTACATTACCGACTTCATGAAATTTGTACTTGCAGTTTCCGAGCTTGTTTGTGTAGGACAGAAAATATTACCAAAACCAGTAGTTTGCATAAGGGTGGGCACAGTACGTCTGGACGTGTAATGTTTGTTGGTTTATGGGTTAAGGATCGACCTGGTTGCTTTCCGTACTTGCAGCTGTCAACATAAGAAACAAATCAAACTAAAACCTAACAGGAAAATTTATTATAACTTATGTTCGTGGTATTTCCTCCACACCAGACGTGATAATGGTTGTACCACCCTGTCTCGATCTCCTTGAAACAGTAGCTTAATTTCATCCACGTAATTTACATTAGTTATACCGTCATAGCTAAGTCGGAAGAGCCTCGTTTGACGCAGCGCCACGCGAGGGTGAAACGTCCAGTAATGGGAAAGAACCTTTAAGGTGCAGCCTGAACAAACAGTATTTAAGGAAAGTGCTATTTTGGTTGATATTTTCTTATGTTATAGTAAAATCGCGTTAATATGTTATGGAAGGTTAATACTGGACACGAGAGTTAAGTCCGGTGACATATGTGGCCTAGGACGTCACGTGCTGCACTACTAGCAGACCTAAAAATGTCATGCCTTTTATAATTTAATGTTAAATTTATTGGTAGTACTTCATAACACTGGAAGTTATAAAATATACGACGAAAAGCAACAAAGACATGTGAGAAGTATCTTTGCACTAAAGACCAATGTTCTCCACTCACGAATAGAGGGGAAGGGGGTACGCTTGTGTACATCACTTACGTACCAAGTTGCCTACGTCACAAGTATTCACTTAGCTGTCGCGTACAGAATTATTCAGTTGTGATTGTTTAATTTACATTGGCTAAAGAAAAATCTCTTTCGCTGGTGTTACAAAACGTTGTCTAAATCATGCGAATATAATAAATGAAACTGTGCCTAAAAAAGATTCGAAAATTATAATTTACCTATTTCATTAAGTGTGATCTTCTTTTAGCAGCTGATAATAATTCGGTACTTTAAAAAGTTTCCAACATGATTTGTAATCAGACCCCTTTAAGGTGGGCGGTAACACTCTCGTACATTTAAGATTGACAGACATTGGCTATACAAAAATGAGCAAATGACCACAAAATTTGATGTACACAGGATTCCTCGCAAAGCTGCACGAAGAGCTTTGTTAAAAGCGACATAAGTTACAAATCAGAGTAGCGTGTTGTGCAGTGTTGCCGATAGAATTTAACAAAGAAATGTAGGAGCTGTCAGTTGCTAAGAAATCGAAGCCTTGTAGTAGCCTTCCTATTGTTGTCGCACGGCCAGTCATGTAAGGCCAGCGTGTCCGTGTATTAACAGAACTTCTAGTGGTTGTAACATGAACAGATCCTATATAATAATGTAAGTGTGACTTCCTCACTGTCCTCGTTTGACCATTATTGTGCGAACGTGTGCGTGGGTGTAGTGCTCCATTGTGAGATTCATGAGCGTGATAACTCGCAAGAAGCAGTGTACTGGCTGTGTTTATCCTGTAGGCATATTCCTTATTAGGTCTGCTATAAGTAATGAGACGCTTAAATTAATGGCGAAGTGGCATTAGAAGAAAGTTTGCTATAAATTCCTATTATAATATACTTCAGGCCAATACTTTTCAAAGCCCTGATCACGACTTCTTATGAGCCTAAATCACTATCAAGACTCGAAATATTAACCCATTAAAAATATTTTATACCTGTTCCCGGGACAAAGAGGCTGATGAAAATGGCTGTCATCTGGGATGTAGCGCCTTGTAGTCTAATTGGAATTTATCGATATTTCAAATGTACTTGCTGCCTCCATCATCAGGGCGATGATTTTATAATTTTTATACTACATCAAATATTATTAGAGTGGTTAAAACAGGGAGGATAAAATGGGTGGGGCATTGGGAGACAAAAAATTTGTACATAATTTTGGATGAGTTAAATAAAAGGTTTGGATCAAGCGTGCTGTTATAATCTCGAGAACGACTCTGCTACGTGGATTTCTTTGGTTGCTTCCAGTGGGTAATCAGGTTCCTTTCGCTGAAGGTAAAATCGCGTGACGTAAAGCTGACGTCAATCTAGTGTCAAGGTGCTTTTGCATTACGTGGAATATTATCACTGAGCGTCATAGGCTTAAGGCTTCATGTATTTATTTAAGAACGCTTTTCCAGTAGCGTCAAACCCTAAGCTTCATGTTATACAGCTTGGACACTTTACTCTTAATTTGAACAAATCAAACTAATAAAAGTTATTCATAATGACTTGAAGTAATTCTTGGGAATAGCATGACGTCATGCAATCGTTAAATTTGGAACCCAGGACAAAATTTATTTAGTCCACAAAATGTCCATTTTCTATATTTCTCCGATATACCTCGGGAGATTGTCGGTAGAACATTTGGCTTCGTATAATACTATACTACTCCGGATAATTGTCTTATATGACTTAATTTAAAGATTTTAGTAATCTTAATTGCCTTTATTCTAAGAATAACGGATGTAGAATCGCTTCATTTGAAAGAAGAAATTGCAACTAATTTTATTTCTAAGTCATCTGTGTGTGTAGGTATGTATATGCCTTTGTCTCAGTCACTAATTGCCATAGTTGAACTTCATTTTATTTTCGTACGCTGTAATTGACTTATTTTTTATTCATAATGCAGACGGAGTGATGTGTATAATTACCAATAGGAATCTCACAGTCGCCATATTTGTAGAGTCGTCTTCATTGCCTTCTTTTAAATATTTCCAAATTGCTCTACAGAAGTTTCAGTTAATGAATTAATTTTATGGAGGAAAATTCTCAGAAAAAAATTTAATAAAAGGACTGATTATAAAATGGCTTTTCCTCAGTGGTTGTGTGTAGTATATTTGCGAAGGCGTCTTGCTGTATTAAGAAATTAAATAACCGTTGTTAAAATTAAGGACTGGAGTGTTTCCAAGGGAACATATCTACCATATTTTAATTCTATCTACCCTAATGAATTTTTTGAAAAGACGTACAAACATTACGAAAAGCTGGGATGCCTACGGATTACACTGCGTTTATTTATCCTCTTATTGACATTGTATGTACTGCAGGTTGAGAGCTATCCTAGCTAGAGGTTTTCATGGTTTTTCTCAAAACCTCCAGGTGAATGTGGGAATTGTCCAAGGCCACCTTTAAAACTGTTATCTGTTTGTTCATAATTATCTTCCCGACTGTGCACAGCATCTGTTGTCGAAACAGCGTCGATAAATAAAGTAAAAAAACCAATATATTGTGATTTTAAGAAAACATTAAACGTCCTATACTGGCTCAAAAACAATGACAATTATAGGCAACGTTAAAGGATTCTTCGTAGAACATTCTACACCCGTAAGTGGTCTGTAGCTTCCAGGAGGCGGGAAGAAATGTGAATCAAAGCCATGGCCTTAAGATGTAGGCAACCCATAGACGTTCTGGTGCCAACAGCTGTGTATGTAATTCAATAAGCTTGAAGTACGATCTGAATATGAACATATTTCATTGTATGGTAAGAGAACATCAATCATTGGTTTGACCACTGTAACTTATGTTATTTCGTTTGGTTTAATCTGCGAATTCAAGACGTCACTGCATCGCTTCTTCTAAGAACTACTTATACAATACATTTCTGCACATAACCCATCAATTTTCTGTTCCATATTCACATTATAGATTCTTATTTTGTTGCTGATTCACTGTCAACACCGAAGAATGATTGATAGATCTGTGAACTGCTCTGAATCGGTAATAAATGGATTCGTTGTGTGTATGACAATATCAAGCTGTCAATATAAAAACAGTGAGATGTTATGTTTGCACACAGTCCTTATTCATCATTCTTCACGCTTCAGTTCATTTTCGGTCTATTGTACGGTAGGATTCTTTCGATGGGGGATCAGGTTATTATACGGTCTTTACCATTATCTTACAGATGCAGGCCAAATCTCAGAACCCACAACCTGGTTTCGAAGCGATTATTTATTGTTTCAGCTTCCTGTATTTTGGAACCTAAGGTCACAGGCCACATTAAAGAAGTGTCAGCCCTTATGTACGTTCATTTTTTTAGTTATGTAACAAATAAGTCCTACTCTGTAGGATTTGAGGTTTTCACGGCGGTGAGTCTAAAGATGACTGTCTTCTGAGTTGTTGCGCCTTGTAGTCTGGTAGAAGTTTACCGACGTTTCGGAGGCCCGTGCTACCTCCATCAAAAGGGCGATGAGTCTGTAAACTTGTAGACGGTGCAACAACCCAGAAGACGGCCATTTTCAGGTTCCACTCCTTTTCTGGGTAGACGCATTCTTCGAAATTCTGCATTTTGTTAAGTCCTTCAGGAAGATATAATAATATGCTCAGGTAGTCAAGAAATTTCTTGTCTTTTATAAACAGAAGGTTTGGTACAGTGTTTACAAGAACACGCAATCTGAGCAGATGAATTTAAGCCACTCCTTAAAACTCGATTTTTCGAAAAGATTTATTTTAGAATTATCCTACCATCTATTACTCGGTCTTCTCAGTGGGCTTCTGCCATGATTTCGAACCAAAATTTTCTATGTATTTCTCATCTTCTTCGTGCATGCTACATGTACCGCCCAGTACACTCTCCTAGATTCGATCATTCCAATAATATGCTATTTGTTGAAGAGAAATATTCACATGGGAATAATGATCTGAAGAAATGTTGAACATCTTATTTAAATGTGTGCTTCATGTTATGTAGGAATATGTGATATGAAGGAAACCATATTTTGGAAATGTATACTAATTCTATGTGAATTACTGCGTAGTAAGAACTAAGTTCGATCGACTTATACTTATGTACAATTTCAACATGAAATTGATCAAAATGCGTTCAGTATAGCTTTTAAGACGGAACGCGTATGATGAAAAAACCCCTGCTCATTATGTTTTTATTTTCTGCATTTTTTGGACATAACTCGTAATAATAAAGCATAGCAGATTTGCCACTCAGAATCCTTCACTTGGATGCAAAGCGAAAGAATGTTTCAGCAAGAAGGATATCATCTCCGTAGAATAAAAGCATTTAACCATTAAAGCTTGGTGGTAACTATTTGTTCCGTCTGCTTCAACAGTTAATAACTCTGCGCTTTGTGTTTATGTGTTTTGTATGATTCTCAGAATAAACAGTGATTATTTCCGTAAACAGCGTTAACCAGTTTATCTTTGTAATGATGATGTGTTGTGTTTTCTTCGCAGTACGGGCTGAATTCTTATATATTATTTAGACTAGCCTCGTGCTTCAAGGGGTTAATGGCTATATCTGAATTCTAAGTTCTTTTTCTTTTGATGAATCATCATTATCGTGAGTGGTGATGATGCTTACTGTCTTAAATTATGTAATTCTTCTTAGAAGCAAACTCCAGCCCCAGCTTCTCTTCAGAAACCACATAGTCTTGTTTTTATTAGAGGTCTTAATTCTGGTGGAAATTTTTTTATAACATCTTTTTGAACATATGCGTAATGTTCCAATTTTAGTGCAAAACAAAATCACGAACAACTTCTGTTAAAATAGCCATTTCCTGAAACTCTGAATCTGAATCCAGGACTTTACGATCACGATGCAGGAGTGCTAACCACATGACTTCGTCATTCAGGTTGTTTAACTTAGTCTTTGATACATTTTTTATTTAAATTTATACGCCTGTAACTTGTTGTGTAACTTCGGGTATCAGAAATCAATCTTTGCCGGTCAGTGGTTTTCCAACGGGTATGGCCAGATTAAACTGTTTTATATACTTCAGATTCTGTCGGAGATTCAAACCCAATACTTCCTACAAACTAAGAAAGTGAGCTAACCTTAAGAAATCAATATGCCTCTCAACTCTGCATGGAATTAGAAAAAATCATGAATGGTTGAACAGGTTCTTGTTCTGTTATTTGGGGGTTATGTTTTTGTTTAACATCATTCTCTAATTTTTACGTGGTATCGATTTGAAACTTGTTAAATCTTACTGATGATTGAATCGTTCGCTGAGTGGTTTTGTTTCACTTTGCTGATTGTTTTTCGTAGGTACAATTCACCTTGCAGGACTACCATTAACGAAACCATGGGTCCGGAGAACTGGTATTTACACTGGCACGTGGACCAGCGTTGGCTACATGAACATAAGATTTGATTGTTCTCACTCTCTGATTACGTTACTTTGATAAAAAGTTGAAGGGATTTGTATTTTTCTGTTTACAGCATCAGGGTGATGAAAACGTAAAGGATTTATAAGAAAATCGTTGTGACTGGGGAAATCAAGGGTTATGGGCCAAGAAGAATATGAATACGTACATATATGATTCTAAAAGTTTGTGACGATGATGCGTTGTTGAAGTAAAGAGTTTCCTGGGTATTTTCTATCGTGTAATAAATTAAATCGCAAAATATCATCCGGAGATAGGGATTAGTTCTATCGATTGGGCCCAGCTGTAGGTCTACCTGAAGACGGAGATAGAGTCCCATCTCGGAAACGTCGTGGATTATATGGTTTTATTCATTAGACGATGAAAAATATTCAGAAAATTCTTTATATAAACATACATACTTACACACAGGCATACAGACTTACTTAAAATATAATTATTTATATCCATAATAAAGCACAGCACTATGAAGACAGGTGTTATTAACCTCAACACTAGATGGGGAAGAGTGGTCATCTTTACGCTCTGTACGCTTTATATAAAGGAAGAATATAAATTTTATAGCATCTTTGGTGGATCCAGAGCCGGTCTGGGTGAAGTGACAAAACGAGAAACTTGGTCAGCATCCGAGAATCGAAATCCGTTCCTCCAATCAGTAGACTGCATTGACAACTGTACACGTTTTAGGTGCATATATTCATACGTACATACGCGAATTTCCACCCAGTTTTGGCTACGTGAGGTCCCAGATCAACATGTCCTTTCAGTGAATAACGATGTTACATTATCTTGTTTGCTTCTTGGAATCCGTATCCATTCCTCGTGCGGTTACCCAGACAAAAAGAAACTATTTTCCTTTTTTATTGTCGATTTGTACTTTGCATCGAATGCAATGATAATTTTCGAAAGTGGTTCACAAATAACACATTTCTGCTGATACCTATGATTGGAATCGTGCTCTTAGTGGAAGAAACATATTCAGAAGAAAGAAATAGAAGTAGATGTAACGTTGAGAAGACGAGTAAAATCTGTGGTAATTTGGGACGGGTAAGATGTAATTTAGTATGAACTGTTAGGTCACACAGAGCCAGCTGTGAATAGCTGACTACCTGCCTGTCTGTTTTGCCTGGTTTTGTGGACGGAGAGGAGGTACAGGGTGCTTACAAAAACGTTATCTGCTTTTGGAAATAGCAGGAAGAAAATATACAAATTTTTATCTATCAACACTGTCACCATTAAAACTACTGGAATACAATGCGATTTGTAGGGTACATTTACCAGTTGTTATTAAGGTGGTCGATGTAAGGCGGATGAATTGCGTCGGAAATGGGCGAGATGATGAAAATAAACACAAAATTTTGACTGAGAATATCTAAAAGTAAAAGATTACTGAAGATACCAAGGTATAGAAGGATGTTAGGATATATATGGCTCTAAACAGAGTCTTATAGCGGAGTATATGGAATACGGTAATGAATTATCATGTTCAATAAAAGGTGGGGAATTTCTTGACTACTCGTGGTACTAACCATTCCGTGCATTTATTTAGTTTGGTCAAAGTTTATAGCAGCGTGTTTACGTAACTGATAGCTATATTATTAACTTAAACGTTGTGTAAATTTTGAAAATATAAAGCTAAAACCTAGGTAATGTTTTGTTCCCTCCAAGAAGCAAAGACCTGTGTTCCCCCTCCCCCTCTGTACTTTCGTTGAATATTCACAAGTGTTAATAAAACACGGGCGTGATAGTGTTATAAACTGTATGTGTTGTCAGTTCACAATACCACAAGATTTTGTCCAAAATCATATTATTGGTGTTCGTAGAAATCTCACAATGGGGTCGGCATGTCTCAGTTGACAAAGGGGTGGGTGGCCGGTGTTCGGAATTGTTACCTACTCCTTCGTATCCACACCGGATCTAAAATCCACCCAGACTCCTAACACAATGTTTCCATGTCGATGTAGCGGGAAAGAACTTGAAGCTGATTACCCACTGCTGTCTGCTACCGAGGGAATGAAGGCGTTACCTTCCGCCATGCATTGTTATATCTTGGTGTTTATTTAAGAGTAAGGACAGGTTTCCGTTTTTAACTTATAATGAAGAGGGATACAACTTGTGAATCACCCGGTGTAACAGATGAACGCAATTTTCCTGTTTAGAGGTGCAATTGGGTTGGCAGTTGGAGTACTGTAATTTGTTAAGGTGTAAGTTTCACTCCTGATGAAGCCAGGACCACATGTAGAGGCTCATGAACCGACTTCATATGGCTTGGGTCACTCGTTGCCTGCCACTTGTGTTCGTAAGCGGTTTAGCCCGGAGCAGCAATTAACAAGCACATAAATATAACACCTTTACGTTGCGTGAGTCCATGGAACACAGTCCTTCTTGAGAAGCTGACAGTACCTTAGCTGTTAAAGCGATTTTCGACCGTCTATGAAACCCGAAACTTCACTAAAGTTTTTACTAGAGCCTGTGAATGATCTGTGTCCAGAGGGACGTAAACCCAGTCCAGTCTAACATAATACTCTCGATACTGTTATTCAAACTATTCCCAGGTCGTCCAAGTTCTCTTACCTAAAATTTTGGACTTATTTATCATTTTCCTCTTGCGTGCTACACGCCTTCACATGACCGTCAATACAGTAATGAAACGTTAGGTCACATATTTAGGGAATTTATGACCAGCTCGACAACTATGAGCGTCTGAAAAAGGTGTACACACTAATGCTTGTGTTACAGGGATTTAATTTATGTAGTATTTGAAAAATTGTTTTGATATTTTAATACGAATTTTCCTTTCCTTCTATAATCAAATGCGAATGTAAATGACGTAATTTAAAAGAGGAAATAATTTCATAATGTTTCGTTAATGGAGTACACAGCTGTGTTAGATAGTATTTAAAATTTTATTTCTTGGCTCAAACAAAACGCGTCATATCACTGTTGCAAAGATTAGGTGGTTAATACTGTTTAAGGAAATAAACGCTGTTAATTTTGAGAATTATACAAAATTTACAAATACACTGTGAGTAGAGTGCAAAATTATTAAATGTCAAAGCAGGCGGTACATATAGATACCATTGTGTTCTAAAGGGGTAATACGAGAAGTGTGATCGATTACTCACCACTTTTCCTTTCTACGCGTAACATATTGCTAAAGGCACGTCCTGAATTTTGTCTACATTTGTGTGTTTTGTCTGACTTCCTTGTCTTTGGTAATTACTACTAGGCTTGAACCTGCTGTGGAACTGCTGTATTGCAGGTGATTTCCTTACCATCCGAAAAGAAAAAACGAGTTTCAAATTGTGGCACACTCAAAATTCTGACAAACATGACACAATCTTTGGCTGAGGGACAAAAAATCGCTATCTCTTATTTCATCCTTGAAGATGGAGGCTATAATGTCGTGTGGACTTGTATGTAGATACAAACTTTTCGGAAGACGGAAGTAGTATGTTCCTCCGAAACAATTTTATCTACCTACATGTCAACACGTCATTACTACCCAGATGATTGAAATCGACATCTTAGGATTTCAGGTTTTTATAGTGATGTCAGTTTAGATTAAGGAGGGATATCTGCTGGCTTGTGTAGTGTTCTCTTTTGGGTTATTACCGACGTTTCGGAGAAGCATGTCGCTTCAGTTTTAAAGGTAGCCGATGTGGGCGTTAATTTTCCTCCGAAGCATTGGTAACCACTTACAACGAGTAAGTAGACCATAATTTAAATGAGAAGTTTTGCAACCAGGTTATCAATAATATGCAAAGAACGATTTTGTGCAGAGAAGTGATTTAGTCCGTGTCTCTCCTCGTCTCTGCTGAATAACCTACGTAAATGAGTGGTCCGTGCGTTTTTCATCTTGGGTCAGTATCAGCAGGGTGTGTGTGTGTGGGGGGGGGGGGGAGGCGCATGAAGAAAGCTTGCAAAATTTCAGATTGGTTTAACGAACTTTTATCAGTTGCAAGAGTTTTGTTGTGCCGACAGGCATGATTGTTATGAACGTTGGAATGGAAAGGATGTGGAAGGAAGCGGTCGTGTCATAATTTTATTTTGCGCCTGAGGGAAACCAGGATAATCCTCAGTGAAGATAACCGGTCTCCGAACGTAAATTTAAACGTAGGTCCTCCAAAATACAAGGCAGGAGTACTAACTACTCGGTCGCATCTATTGATGATGATGATAATGATGATATTATTACTAAAGTAAAGTAAAGTTTGTCCCACTATACGCCACGTAGGCGTTTGGGGGGAGTGGAGGTATAGCTCCTCTCTTCCTTGACCTCGGCACTAGATGGGGGTGAGTGGTCAGCATCACGCCCCGGCCGGCTTTACCCCCGGTAAAGGACCCCGGTACCCATTGTAGAGGAGGCTGGGTGGACCCCAGAGCCGGTCTGGACGCAGAGGCTAGAGGAAAAAATTCTCTGCCCCCGTCGGGGATCGAACCCCGGCCGTCCACCCCGTAGCTAGTCACTATACTGACTGAGCTATCCCGGCTCATTGATATTAATAGTACTATTAATAATAATAACAACAACATGTATACACACATTGGTGAGGGACAAGAAACTTTAATAACCGTACTATTAGTATCAAAATTGATATTTCTTCCGTATTCTGAGAGCGATTAAATTAGAGGTGAACATCCATCTGTATGAAATTTAGCCGAAATTTTATCGGTAGGTTTCCATATAAAACCTGCGGACATACACGAATTTCCATTGTTCATACTTCGTGTAAAGAATACATAATCATAGCTTAAGTAAGAGCAATGTAATATAACTTAATAGTAGAGCAGATTATGCACGGAAGGGTCGGGGGAAGAGTAGTTTGGTAAGCCCACTTAACAGCATGTTAAGGTCACATGGCCAAATACGTGACAAAATGATGAAGTAGTAAATGGCTTTATTAGTACAGGTGTACAGCAGAGGTAGAAGCTGTTGCTTATTAGTATAATCTTTATTTCAACTTACCCTTTAATGTCGTCATTTAAATACTAGTTAATGAATTGAAAACAAATGTCTGAGACATGGGATGATGCTTAATCAGCTCACCTCCGGTGATGTATTTTAAGAGATGCTCAAAAACAGGTATCGGTATATCAGATTGTATCAAGTGGCATGTCTTGTTCTGTCGTTAGATGGCAATTAAAGCCCTAAAACGGCGTTTATACGTTATGAGAAGTTTCTAGAAGAATTCGTTGGCATTTTTTTTGATCTTGTATTTCTGCTAGTAGAACCTAAAGGTGCAACGCCCCATTTAATTTTCGGTCTTTCAAGTGCCCGATTTCCAATGTTTCTTACCAAAATTATGTATGCATTTTTCGTCTTCCACATGTTAAGGTCACATGGCCAGATCATAGTGGTATTTTGCTATCCTAATATTAATTGGTAGTACGTATATGCTATGAATTTCTTTGTAT
Source organism: Zootermopsis nevadensis (assembly GCF_977971745.1). Lineage (NCBI taxonomy): Eukaryota > Metazoa > Arthropoda > Insecta > Blattodea > Termopsidae > Zootermopsis > Zootermopsis nevadensis. The sequence goes on along the minus strand of NW_028259139.1, from coordinate 12,449,868 downwards.
AATTTAAATTCAAAATTTAAAGGTATGTGCGTCTAACTCACAAGAGTTTCTGAACAGATGTAATCAGGATTCTGTAATCCCCTAGGATTTGGTTAGCAGGCAACATCTGAAGTGTTTCAAAATAAATGGTACGAAGCATTCTCATAACTTCATGTTCTCCTTACTTCGTCGTGAATGTTAGTATGATCAGATATTTAGCATTTGCGCGCTAATAAAAGCTGTCTCCCGGATAAGTTTTCGTATACGAGTTTTCTTCTCGCCTTGTTACCCTGTTTCTGAAAAAAAAATTGTTTGTCTGAAGTACTCACGGCGGTGAATATGTTGATATTATCAAGCTGTGTAGATTTGTAACTAAATACAACGTTTCGGGGAAAAATTCTGTTCCCATCTTCACGGCTCCAAAACCCAGAAAACAACTTTAACAATGACAATTTTTTTCTGTCATTTTTTATGAATCTGAGTTCCGTGTTGGTATTTAAAATACGATCTAAAATTTAAAGAATGTAAACATGTTAGAAACAAAATTTACTTCTGCCCTATTGCAAAAGTTGACATTGGCTTACTGTAGCTTGAATACCACTTGGATATTGCACTGGTGAACATATGTTGCATATGTTGAATGTGAGTGATGTTTAGAAGAAACTTTGAGAGATTCTCTCATATAAGACGCTCTAAAACTGTGCCTATTGTTTTAATAAAGGTTTTATTCATGAGTGAAGTTGCAAAGATGTACGTACACCAAACACGTATTTCGTAATTAAACAATGACTGGACGGAAACTAATGAGATTTGGTATGGACTTATTGCCACTGCTGAGAAGTACAAAATTGTAATCATTGAGTGCCTGTACCTGGTAATATCAATGAAACAGTAGCTTAAACTCGTGAGGTGGAATGGTGGTGATGCCATGCTACACTGCGCATCCTTAACCTAACCTAACTCAACTTGCCGAATCTGGCGTCATCATATATGCTACGTGTATAAACGTTATTATATAGCACTCGTATCCCTCTGATGGCGTCTCTAAATTATTTCGTGGGAAGACTGCATGAAGGTGTGATAACCCGGATTAAGGAAACCCGTCGTCAGTAGAGCATGTTCTAATCCGCGACCCGCAGATAAGTTTTGTTCACTTGTGTAAGCTACCACTGTTTTAAATGTGTCATCCTGTACGACGTTGTGAACAACTGCTTAGAACACTGAGGAACGTCAAATCGACAACTGGGACGTGTCTTGCGTATTACTGTTAAACACTTTGAGGATGTATGCGAATGGCAGGAGCATAAATTGAACCGGATAATAACAAACTACTGGAACAAAAATACGTTATTGCCTATTGAATAAAAATTTTCTTGGATATTATCCATCGTCTAGTAAATATAAAACGTAAAACGACGTTTCGGAGATGGGACTCTATCTCCGTCTTCAGGTTCCTACACAGTTGGGCCCACTAGATAGAGCTAATCCCTATCTCCGGACCGGAGATAGGGATTAGCTTTATCTCCGAAACGTCGTTTTACGTTTTATATTTACTAGAAGATGGATAATATCTAAGGAAATTTTTATTCAATTGACTCTTCACCATCGTCAAGAAGTTTTAGATTTGATATACGTTATTGCCTACTTTTGATTAATTCCGTTAAAGGAAACCTAAATCTTATTCGATAATTTTTTAGAAGTTCTGAAGTGTATAGGCAGATCGAGAAAACTTACGCGTAAATTTAAAGATAATATTAAAATGGATAGGTTTGGAGGTTGTGGATTGGATAAAGTTGGCTAAGTTTAGGGGCCGGTAGTCAGTGCTTGTAAATACGATTATGAACAACTGGATTCTATAAAATCTGTGAAATTATTGGATAGTTGTAGTCTCTGATTCATGGGTTTAGTTACCAATATCACGATAGACGAATGCGTGAATTAAGAAATAGTATTTATTAATATTATTGTATTATGACTGTGAATCTTTTGATTTATTTTGTGCTTAGTGTCTTCGTACTTACACCCGGAGCACACATGGGACTACAGTTCGAGATTTACAGCACCTACGATTATCGATCTGCAATCTGGTGCAGTTTCCGCTTCCTACACGCTGTAGCACTCTGTGGAGGATGTTCTTACGAATACAAGTAATACCTACGTGCGGTGGCGTCACACTTATTTCACTTAAGCGTGCACTCGCACTTCTTTTTTTCTGGGGTCGGTTTTAGGGTATATATTTTTAGATTATTTAATCTCTTTTATCAACCATTTCTTTTAAAATACGAACCACGTTAAATGCGCCCGTTTCTAACAATGCATGGCCCTTTCATATGTTGTAGATGAAGTGTGGCTGTGAATATATTGATTAAGTGGTCGCGGACAGCCAACAAGAAATGTTCTTCTAGCATTGGAGGTTAATCGTATGACTAAAAAGCATTTATTTTAGAAATTTTTACCTGTACGAAGTTAAACAAGTCCTGATATTGCACAAACTGATTTTGAAGAGCGTGTGTGGTTGATAGTACAGTGAAGAAAGAGTGCGATGGGCTGGACATTTAGCTCAAATGGAGATATGGAACATTAATAAAGAATATTTTGAAATAGACAACTACGTCTTTGCCAATGTATCATCATCGCCCATCAGTCACTACTATTTAACGTATGAAATTAGCCAACTGTCGTTAAATAAGCATAAATACTAGAAAATATAATTATGGACAGTAGCGTCAACAGTGAACAGGAATAAATACCATCGTTAGCTAAAGAAAGGGGATAGATCGTCTTCAGTCACTTGAAATAAATTCTTTCTAACTGCCTAATCGCAGTGCTGCGTGTTTGTCTTCAGGACAGGCCGTGGGTAGTGTGACGGGGACCCCGGTTCCTCACAGGTCTTCATGGCAAAGCTTATAATTTCTTCTAGGCATCTAACATTATTTGCTATGTTTAAAACTAGGAAAATGGGATGGGTCACTCATATAGCAAGCATATGATTTTAGCCGAAAATACTAGGAGAAACATTCGTGTAGATGGGACAATAATATTAAGATCTGACATATTTTTGGATGAAGATTTGAGGTTCATTGACAATTAGTTGAACATCTATAAATTGCTCAAAAATGCTTAAGTCGTGGGATTACCCGTAAAAACCATTATTCAGTATTCATGATTGAGGTTTGGACGTCCCGGGTTCGAAACTCGAACCGAAAATCAGTTAACATGGCTGCGGTGTTTCGTTGTATTTTCTAAACAAATCCGAACTATATTATTTGGTATTTATATTGTCTAATTCGGTGCTAATTATTATTTACAGTTAATATGGTGTGTTTAAATAACCAATCGTAAATCTGATCTCCTCCGTTTTGCAATATAATTATAAAAATCGTGAATAAGGTAAGTAAAGCGCCACGCCTCCGAACTTCGTGTCCTGTGAGTTCAGTATTTAATCCGAAATGAATCATAGGTTATCTGTCTTTTCGATTCGCAGCTGTTAAAAATTAATTAAGATACCTTAAGCCGTCGACCATGACATTTTATTCCACGTTTGTTTATTGCCTGGAAATTTAGATCCGACGAGATAGTGACTTTCGTTCCAGCAGTATAAAATGCGTACTTAACTTTTAAGGATAAAGTTCCTTATGTCGTTTTTGCGGACAAAATATTTCTTTCTCCTTTTCGTGTAACACAAATTGCGGCCGGGACCCGTTTTACAGCCTTCGGGCCCGCCCCGTAGTGGGAGCAGTTGGAGATTCTAAAACATCGACGGGAACTGTCAGGTCGGAAGTAGAAATTGGAGAATGGCATCTTCGTCTGCATATATTTGAACATTAACGTACTTGAATGTCAGTTCAAATTTGCGTGAACATCAGTCTCCTTTTCCTGCTCTTTTTCAACTACACCTTCTCCTATTCTCATTCTTCTTTTAGTATACTCATTATTCTGGCTGTAAGTGGCGTTAGATCTGTTAGCAACCTGTCTTCATACCGGAAGTCTGGTTTTCGATTTCCGAAACAGCAACCAGGAAATACTAGCATAATACTTCTATTTAAACATGCATCTAATACTTCCTTCAGGACTCTTACCATTTCTTCACAAAAATTGTCCTCTCACTCGATTGTAATCGACTTATGAATTTGAATCAACGTCGTAAAACAAATCTCTTGGCAGTACAGGCTAAATATTCCCTCTACTGTAGACGTTTACTAAATCGTACATGCAGTAGGAGTTTAAGGATTCTGCTCTGACAGGAAGACACAAAGAAACGCAAAGTGGGATTCGAACCCGGAATTGCTGTTCGAGCGGGTCTTAAGACAGTAGGTTTGTCTGAATAAGCACTTAAAGCAATAGACGACAGGCAGTGAATTGCAAATTCTGAACGACGCACAGTAATGTTATAATTTTTTTTTGCAAAGGCGAAGTCAAGCCTTAGGCCTGCTTCTCTCCAATGCCATAAATGGACATACCACGCCCTGAGCATCATTCAGAGCCTTCTGCCCCTCTCTGCCTTGCCATGGCCTCCTCTGAAGGTCTTCCTCTCCACAGTCAAGAGCGCCTTCCAAGTGAACCACATTCAGTCACCTACGAGACGGCGGAGCAGATCCCAGTAAACAGCAATTTATGTATTTGTTTCCGTTTCAACCTTCAACTCTTTAGAAACAAATGGTAACGATACACAACACCGTTTTTAACCAACAGTGACACTGATTTTTGCCCACAGAATGTATTTGTGTCTTCAGCGTGATTTTCACAATAAACAGCTATCATTTCTGTACACAGCAAACCAGTTGATATTTTTAATGGTTAAGTGTCGTGTTTTCTTTGAGGTACAGACTGAGTTCATAAATATTATTTAGATTAACTTTTAACTATCAGAAAAAGTATTTCGCGAACTTTGTTGACAAAGTTACTTTCTTCCTGCCTCCAGAAATTAAGTGTATCTCGCTTTTTCCCACAGCCACCTGTGAGTTTCGGATGCTGGATCACTGGAGCTTATCTGAAGTGACCCACACTCTTATTTTCATGTGTATGTTGTTGTACTCGTATATGTAGACACTTATTATTTTTAAAAATACCTTTCTTGTTTTTACTCGCATTCCGTTCCTTCGAAAATGCCTCTAACTTAAGGTACGTGGAATAGTAGCTTGTAGCTACCATGGAAATTAATGAAATGTTGTCTATGTGTGTCAGAGGCGGTAACTTCATAGAGTCTATTGCAAAATGAGAAGCTTCATAGTTTGTATTCTTCTATAAACATTATTAAGGTAACGAAATCAAGTAGAATGTGGGCCGGCGGGTCATGTAGCACGCATGGGGTAAATGAAAAATTCTTGAGCTTAATTGGTAAATATGTATAAAGTGAGAAAATCACTTCGGAGACTTTGGATAGGAAAAGGGTATTTCTTGACAAACTAAGCTACTGTCAGCTTATCAAGATTGACTCTGCTCCATGCAGCCCGTTGTAAAGTTAAGCTTCTGTCTTTGTAGTCGGTACATTTGTCAGGTTGTTGACTTAATAGAAGTGACAAGTAATACCCCGTTCGTCTTTACCCGGTGGGTCAGTGAACACTTCTGGCCGCATTGGGGATAAATGAAATTAGCATAATTCACTCTTATTAAATCGGCCCTAAGCTGTCCGTTTTGTGGGCAGAAACTATCAGAATTTTCTTTGATTACCAGTACAAATTAGTGCACATAATATCACATAATTGCAGGGTACTAAATTTACGCGTGGTTATGACAACATAGAATTATCAGCAGCATAGAAATGCATTTTTGAAACAAACTGTACTTGATTTTTTTTTAGGCGAATACTGAGGCTAGAAAAATTTGCAGACCTGCAGGCCTGGTTGGTATGGACTTGACGTTCGTGTGTAGCGGAACGAGATTTTCAAGTGTCTGACGGGGTGGGATTTGGATGGGTGGTCCACCAGAATCAGGTGGCTGTCGGAGAGCCACTGTCTTGACTCATATTTTATTCCAGTCTCAATTTACACAAATTTAAAGCGCTTGAAGGTATTGAGTCTCGTGTAACAGTAACAAAAAAATGTTGCTTACATTTAGTTAATTTAGTAAACATTTAACAACTAGGATTGCCACATTCCGATGCTCCTAAAATGTACACAAAAAGACATATAAACCCGTTCCTAATTGGTGTACGGTGAACAGCGTGTTCATTCCACGCAAATGACTGGTGAAAACATGAGTTACGGCTTCAGCTTCTTGATGATATATGAAGTTATTACTTTAAAAAATGATTTGATATGAAATTTGTTAAAATGTAACCGGTTAGGCATTTAATGATGACGAAGTAAATTATTGTGTAATAATCTATACGCCTACTAGAATTTTAGTGGTTGGTTTTAAATAGTTTATTTATATGACATTTAAATTCGGAAGATTTTATCAAATAATTTTTATCTTTAATGTAAACACGCATTGGCGTAGTCTGCGTCAACTTTGCTGGAAGAGCATAGATAGAATTATTTGCTTCATTTAAAATATTATAGTTACTGATCTCGAGTTTGACGATATGGGTTCGATTCTGAGCTGGGGGCAAGGAATTTTAATGGAAAATAGCGGGGGTATTTTGCGGGGCAAAGTGTAAGGAGCGTGAAGTTAACCACTGATCTCTGCCTAATGCCCAAGATAAGAGTGCGTGGAGCTTTGCCTCCCTCTATACGCCTTCAGAACTTTTGTTTAGGCACAAAAGAAATATTGCCTTTTTTATCTTGCCAATCAGTAGGGCTGTTAGTATAATTATGTTCGGAAACTCGTCGTCAGATATCTAGTATTATATAAAATTGGTATATCGTAAACATTTTGTATGTAGCGCAATATGTATTGCTTTGTGGTAATTAATGCAGCGTATATCACAGTTCTGTTATTCTGGAGAGACCAATATATAACGAGTGGTAATAACAGTGAGTCTGACAGTTCTGTCTTCATGCACAGTACTTTCACTGCCGTCTTGCCTGCAGCCTTACTGCAGAATCTGCATCGAATCAGTTGCAGAAGAAATAAAACACTCAGACCCTGATCTCTCGATTCTGTGGGTCAGGACGTGATTGATTTTTCATTACATTCATAACACACAGGAGACTTGAATCAGTCTTACAGGGACTGTAGGTGTGAAAAGAATAAGAAATGAAAATATGAAACAGAATGGAAAAAAGCGTGAGAAGTAAACAAGAAGAGGAAAGCTGCAGATAAAGGAAGATTAAAATAAAAAGAATAATTTGTTACTGAGGAAAATAAGCATTGAGAAATCAGACGGGTGCAAGATGTAATAATTATGGAGCTTTCTCCTGTGTCTTAACGTCGACATTTGCGAACGGTTCTTTTGAAGTCGGAATTATACTAGGTAAATAACGTTTTACGTGGTAGGCTAGCTGGGAAGTGTTATCCCAGAGGATTCCCCCATTCCAGAAATAGACTAAGTTGTGCAACTTTGAATTGTGAACGTTGTTTGAAATAGGGTAAGCAGATCGATAAGGGTTCAGGAGATGAATATGTCGAAAGAGAATATCATGAGAGTAAGAAAGTAAATTTAATATATTCACGTATACTTAACGTTTATTTTACGTACCATATTATGACTTGGGTCTAAAATAATTTAATTTCTACTTATACATCACATCGTAGCTTTGAACATTGACTTCTGAGGTAAAGTTTCAATGCTCTTCATAGCAGCTTGCTTATATATTAATTTGATAGTACTTTTCTATACTTGATTTTTTCAACGACGTGCTCAGTTTCTCAGATTTCATTAACATTATCCTTGTTACCCTTGTTATCACTTTATCCCAGGAGGAACGTTTGATTTCTTCGCCCTCAATAATTCTCAGTCTTTGTTCACTTATTGTAACTATTAGTGTGGCGGTAAGGAGACAATGTAGGTCATTTTATCATTACGTGATGATAATGTAGTTAGACGCACAATACTTTAAGCTAGGCGAATTACAGCCAAGCACTGAAACAGTACAGAATAGAAAATAACGTAATAAAATATACAAATTACGTAATAGATCATGAAAATAACATTGAAAACAAAAGAAAGGCAGTGCAAATGTGCAGCATGAAACCTAGATCTAGCTTAGAGACTGACCTTGAAATCGTGATTTACAATAGACGTAGTCTGTAATTATCCTAGTATTAGTCGCAGTAAAACATGGGAATACGAAACTATTGGTATTTAAGTACGTCGAACAATGTTCCTTGTTGTAAAGCTTATAGTCGTTCAGTTTTTTAATAAATCTCCCCTCTTTTGTAGACTATGAGACGTGGGCCTTGTGCCGCTTGGTCGCTGGGACCGTGGGTTCGAATCCCACTGAAGGCATGGATGTCTGTCCGCGTTTTTCTGTGTTGTGCTGTCCTGTGTACAGGTAGAGGCCTTGCAACGGGCCGATCCCTCGTCCAAGGAGTCCTACCGAATGTCTACAGATCAAAGCCAACGAAGAGTTGGGACCCACAGTGCTGAGGCACTTGAAGAACGGGTCGTTCCCAGTATCGCAGTATCTTTTATAGACTCCTCCTCATATTCTCAGGAAGTTCATCGGGATTTCCAGAATGCTAGGGGCAAGGTATTTGTGGTTCGCAGCCTTTGAGAGGTCATGGCCCAATATATGTAATGTTGACCTTTAACGGGGACTGAAGGGGCAGATCTGCGGCAGGTAGAATATCCTGTAAATACTTGCGGCGCACTGCAAGAAGGTTATCGGAAAAGTTGTTTTGCTTCGTGATATTGCATTTGTAGTTTACATACGCGAGATCTCAAGAAATATTTCTCCTTTTTGTTTGTATAATTTTCGCATCTAATTTACTAACTGTGGTAGCGGAATTGGAATGTTCAAGACCGTTAATACCAAACCCCGCCTTTGGACAAGAATCCTGAGCCAGTTTTGTCCACTCCATACCTCACTGAAATTATTAATATATGCTCCAACTCAGAAATAATATAGAAATAATCTTGTATATACATTTAGGCTTCGCTCGAACTGCCCCTAAATCACTGCTTACTCATGGATACGGTGACCTGATACCGGAGCTCTGTTCAAACCACGGTCCCAGTCTAAAACAAACCAATTTCTGTTACGTAATGTTTTATACAGTCATTAAAGTAATTTTGGTTGTGAAATCCCGTCCCTTAGATGCTGTTACTAGATATAAAATTTCTGCATTAGTCTGGGTTCTGCAGTAGACCGGCGTGTTGCCACCACGCCCCTCTATCTGCGCGACCTCTCGAAGCCAGGGGTGAGGGCCGTGCTCGGGTGGGGAGGGGGTGCACACCCAACAATTAAAGAGATCCTTAACAATGTAGGAACGGGGCCCCGTGAGTCACGCGGCTTCTGTTTCTTTAGTCACGACTTCAGATCTTGTTGTCGGCTCTCGATTTTGGCTTCGTAATAAGAACACTGATAATCTTTGAGATATCACTCTTTCAGAATCGATACTGCTGCTATTTGCTCTACGTAGTACCATAAGAAAGTAATGGACGCTGTGCGTAATTGTGCCTTGAGGATTTTATTAACTAGTTTTGTTCCATTTTGTTCGAACATGAATTTTTGTAATCGAGATCAATTTTAATTGTGGAAAGTATGGGATGTGTTACCGTTTCGCGTTAATCCTCAAATTAACTTCAGGCTCGGTATCAGTTCACATTCCCTCGTACTTATTTCCTTACAATCTCTAGATGTTTGTTATTTGTTTAAGTGGAAAATCATTCTTTTAATATTACTGTTACATATTTGCATTTATTAAAATAGCTTCAAATTTTAGTTTAGCTGCTCATATAACTCGCAAGTATACGTTATTTTAATGCATATATGAACAGATAAAGTGACTTTCTCATTGGTCTATCGTCACTAATTGGACGAAATTTGTACGGCTGTGAAAATGTCAGTGTTGTGAGATTTTAATTTCTGACCGTGACTAGTACGAAGATGGTTATCGTCTGGGATCGTCCGCCACGTAATCTTGTAAATATATACCGACGTTTCAGAGGTGTTTCCATCATGAGGGCGCTAAAGAGATTATTTGGATTTAAGAGACAGAATATGACTGGAGGATGGAAAAAATACATGAGGAGCTTCGTATTTCGTGTTGTTCACCAAATATTATATTATTAAGATGACCAAATTAAACAGGATGAGACGGCGGGGCATGTAGCATGCAGAGAAGGAAAATACATTGACAATTGTGGCTGAAAACCAAGATAGGAAGTGACTATTGTTAGTATCTAGAAGTATATGGAATATATTAAAATGGGTCTTAACGAAACAGGGTTGGAAGCTATGGATTGGATTCATCTGGCTCGGGACAGAGATCGGTAGTGAGCTCTTTGAATACAGTAATGAAAATTTTGTTTCCATAGGCGGTAAATTTCTTGACTGGATGAGAAATATAGGATCTGATGATTGCTGTCTTCTGGATTGTTGCGCCCTGATGATGGAGGCAGCAAAGACCTCTGAAACGTCGGTAAACTTCTGTCAGATCCCCAAGAGAACGCTGTTTCACTGGTTGAATCTCGGTGTCTGTCATGGAGGGGAATATTATACATCGAGGGTGGATGTTGACAGGAATATAGGAAACTGAATATGAGGCCGGATTAAATTACATTCTCATAAGAAATTACTTGATAACGTGTGGCATTTTCCCTCTTCCCTAAACAGCATTTGACTTATTAGGATGATTAAGTAAAAGGGATGGTGTGAGAAACGAGAAATTATACAAAATTAGATGTCAAGAAAGGAAATCGGTTGGGTAACCTCAGCGTAATTGGAAATATAATATTAAAATTGAACATTGTATGGTAGATCAGAATAAGATTCAGTGGGGGACATCCGCGGATACTGTAAGATGCCAACAGCTTACGTAATGACAATAAACTTTTGTATTAGGCGAGCAACTATAACATTTAAAGCATCATGTAACGTAACGTAATTAGTGTTATTTTAGTCTGTTACTAGTGCCGTAGATTGTGCGCTTTTGGGACACGTCTACGTCACGGCTGTCTGCTGTTGTTCACCGATTTAATCGAGGTTTTGGCACGTAAATTAACACGCCAAATTGAACACAGGGCGAGACGGAAAATCGTGCCCAAAAAGATAATACGAGTTCATAGGTTACTTCATCCGAGGCTGTATTCACTGTATGGAGATTGATGACTAGAATTAGCTTTGCTGCGCTGTGTGCAAGGTAGCGGGTCGTGGCCTCCACTTGTTCACGTTCTAACAGCCACTTTACCTGCGATCTGCTCCTAGATCACCGATCAAGGTTTGCTGTCGGTTCGGTTACATCGGTTGCGAAGCGCACAGACCCTGTCTGTGATGTATTATATTATACTTACGTGCAAGTAATATTAAAATGGAAGAAACAATAAATACCGGCAGAAATTTATTAGTGAAACCGTCTTTTATTTAATTGGAAGTTTTATTACCGTATTTATTTGCACCCACCACTCATTTATACTCTAAACCAGAATAATCTTGCACATGTATTTAAAATTAGTGTTATTCTTATCGAGCTGTTTCTGTATTCAAAGTACTCTTTTTCCTTCACGTCCTACTGATAACATTTTGTATGCATTTCCTTGTAAGGGACAGTTTGAAGAAGCTTTAATGTGTATTGGATTTATCTGTGTGAAGGTGGAATCGAATAGTGGGCTTGTGAGAATAAGGTAATGAACAGTGGCGCTTTACAAAAACAGGGAATTTCTTGACTGACTGAGTGGCTATCAGCTTCCTGTTAAGAACTCTGTTCCGTGAAGTTGCTTTATTGTAAACGAATTTATCTGGGAAACGTAAATCAGGAGTCCTGAAAAATTGTGGTTACAACAAATCTGAAGGAACATGAACAAATTGAACGCGAGTTATGTGTATCTGTGACGGACTTTATGAAAATTGGATAATATCAAGAATAAGAATTAAAACAATGGACAGAGTCGTTTACTCTGATATTTCTATATGGGTACCGACAGCAACAGGTGGCTTATAATAAGTTTCGAACTGTGACGTCAGATCATGTTGAAATGAGGTGATTTCGATATAGTGTGCAAATCTGCAGCATTTTTATAAGGAAATTCTATGTTTATAAACATTGTTTCTTTGTTTTAAAGTTAACGTCGGCGATTCTGAACGTACGTGACGTGGTTTGTGGTTTCCGTCTTCAAGGTCTGACTGTAGATTTCATTTAAAACGGAAGAAGTCAGCTGAATATGTACCAGCATTGTTCCAGCAGCCCCTGGAGCTGAGTAGACCGTGACGAGTGTTTCCATGACGACATTCAGCGCTCAAAGTAGACATGCTACGGTTTGATAAAAATTACAGTAATATACCATGTAAAAGCCAATAAATAATCTCTGACCCAATGTACTTTTACGTCGTCCTGTAGCGAATTCTTTTCCAATTGCCTTCATGCTTGATTGGTCATTATATGCGGGAGGTCCAGACTCGATTCCCAATGATTGTTTTTTGTATTACATTGTATTCTTGCATCAAGGTCACAGTGTATCTGTCTCCCATGAGACAACACTAATTCCATATGTCCCTCTCTCTTGCTTTTCACGTGAATGTTATGTTTATTAAAATATATCTCAGAGAAACAGAATATTATGTTATGGACTCATTTAAGTGGCTCAGAATATAGTAAAGAGATTGGTTCTTGGGAACACGGAAATGTACGTTAGAGTTACATATATGACGGGATTTTCCTGATAAGCTGAGTTACCATGTAAGATAGCTGCTTGTCTACCATATGACATTCACATTACCATGGTGACTGTACAGAGCCAAATTATCCGAGATTTTATCAGGTGTAGTCTGTATTGTAATGAATTGTATAATACGATGAAGTAAATTGTTCTTTTCCTTTTTGAGACAATGTCAAAACTTTTACCAAAACAATAATTTATTTCCCGGCTGAAGACGGGGAGTGTCTACGAACACTCGTCAAATTAAAAAGTTACAAAATGCATCCCGCTTTAAATTGTGTGTAATATGAGATTTCCTGTTCACTTTTCTAACAGGATGTTGCTAAACCAGTGGCCCGAAGTCCGTAGTACATTTGATGTAAATACAACTCTCAACTGAACGTTTACTCGTGGTTTTTAAGTCAGTAAAGCCTCTGACAAAGGCTGAACTACCTGGCCGTAGTAATATGTGGAACTAACCAATATTGCTGAATTTAGTTTTAAACATCCTGTGTCTGATGTATCTGTGGCGAGGAATGTAGTGTGCGTTACACAAAAGATCCTTCTTCAGTGTCTGCACAATCATCAGTCATGTCTTTTGTTACAAACAGGTGGTCCAGCCTGCTTTAATTAGCGGTGAAACAATGAGCAGGGTCTTGGACACATCTCCAGTGAGGTACGACGGTAAAGTTGCTACCTTCTTTATGAACCTTCTCACGCTGTTACGTCACAACGAAACGCATTGTTCTGTTCTCACAGTGAACAGCATTTGACATGAATTTTTACACGGTAACGCCAGCGTACAACGGGATATCTGTTTTACAGAGGATATTTTTGTCAGGCAAACGATGATTTTTTAATTAGCTGTCGTAATGAACCTTCAGATTCCATAAAAGCAGGGATATTTCTTAACCAGGTGACCAGCAGTGCACTTTTCAAAGAAAACCCTTTACCATAGACATGATGGTATTCAAACTGGAGTCTGAATCCGGTATGCCCAGGATATGATTCAGGAAGCGTAACCATTACAAAGACGTTAGGTTTCATCTAAAATTACTAAAAGAAATTTTCAGTGAAGCCTTGTATTTAAATATCTATATACAGGATGAAACGAAGATGTATATACACATTCAGTGAATGAAATAAACAAAAATTAATACACTAAACCAGCGTTTCTCAACCTATGGTACGCGTACCACTGGTGGTAAGCGAACTACGTAAGAAACTCAAAAGTTAATATTAACATAAATAACAGTTTTCCCTGAACGCATTTGGTTAATGGTACATTTAATGTGTTAAATTAAAATTAGTGGTAAGCCAGCGAAAAAGTTTGGCAACCCCTGCGCTAAACCATTACATACGTCAGCATTGGCACTTAGTAAATTAATAAATCTAGTGTTCGTGGTCAAAATGGCCACCGTTAGGAACCTCTCGTTAACACAACCCTCTGAGATCGATAAGAAGGTTAGTATTTCGTATTATAATGTGTATACATCGTTTTGTGACAATCTGTGTATAGGAATAGACAGGTGTTGGTTGCTTGCTAAAGTTGATCACTTTTTAAAATCACTGTTTGTTCTGTAACTATAATGCTGTTAAGGGATTTTAGGGTTTATGGGGGAAAATGTATGGCTTTGTATGTTTGTTACCTTTAATATTTTCGTTTTTTTGACGGGCAATTTTTAAGTCACGTATTAAGGAGAATGAATGCTACACGTGTTGAACGACGCTTGGAGTTGCTAATGAATTGTGACTATCTGAGTATTTTGAAGGAAGCTGCCTTGAAGATATTTAGCCATAGAAAATATTACGGAGTGTGTGAGTTGTAATGGATCACATGCCGGAAGTTCAGACTGTAACTGAAACCTACATGCCCAACAAAGTATTTGTGTACGGCGATACCTATACCATATTTATAACAATTTAATACAGAACAGCATTCCACTTGAAAATAAGAAGCAGAGTGTTAATCAGTTAATTCGGACCAATAATTAGCCCTTGTATCCATTGTGGACGCTCTGAAAGGTGTAATAACAATGGCCTTTGTTGCAGGATCTGTGGACAATGCAGATATGCGTTGAAATATGAGGCACAGCGAATTTTGGCTCAACTTAAACCGGTTTTCTTCTTGGCTTAAACTTATTCATAGTATAAAGAACGGAGGAAAAGTTAGGACACACTAGAAATTATAGTAATGATTTTTCTTGTTATCTTGCACGTAATGTAATTATATTTTATATCTGCCCTTAAAATATCTTTGCAAGTACATGCATAAATACATTTTTTCTTTACGTATTCAAAAGGGTCTAGGGATGTCCATTGCCTTTGTAGTTAAGATGTCTGACGTTAAACATATGTTTGTTGATGTAGATACATTTATCATTTAACACTGAAGTAACATTAACACGTTTCACTTTGTATTTGGGAGTTACGCCGTTTTGACCTCGGATATGACAAGCGCGTTCTGCTTCAAGTATCTCGTTGTTTTATTCAGTTATTCCATACATAATTCAGGATATTTTACTGAAATAGTCTCCTCGCCACTATTTTCTGATTTATCATATGTAATTAATCTTTTCCAATTCACTCAACACTAAGAAGTCACTGTAGTTGATGGATTCGCGTGTCATTTGGAGACGCTGTAACAACTGCATGTGTTATATTTAGTATAGAATGAGATGATAAATTACGATAGATTGGTCAGACAGCCATAGCGGTCCCTGTGTTGGTAGGCTGAGTGTCAGATGATTCTCTTTTAGCAACCAAATAGGGAGCAGGGTCATTGGGAAGACCCTATGAACACGTGACTATAATAGACACTGAGTTTAAGTGGAAGGCTTATGATGATGATGATGATGATGTGGGGAATTGCACTCGTGTCGATACATTGAAATTGTGTAAATTATTTTTTAGTCATTGTTATTGTCTCTTCATATCGCATTTAGTTCTACAAGTATGAAACTCTAAACTGTATTAATGGTGAAAATTTCTTGAACAGCTTCTCATGAATGAATGAAGTCCACGAAATTAGTTCGTCTATACTCGCTTTGATTATAAACAGGAAATACCTTCCTCCCCCATGTTTTTACGCTTATCAGACTGTGTACAAATAAAATACCCGAATAGTCAAATCGCCCTTGGTGTTCTCAGAAAAAAATAAGTCATTAAAATACGACGTATGTTGAACTTGAACCGAATGAGTATTTTCTAATTCACTAGAGCTGTAAGTTATATCGCCATAAATTTTATTAGCTTGTTCTTACATCTTAAAAATGTATTCTGTCTTTGTCTTTGGTCCACTTACTGCTTCTGGTATCTCGTAGGGAGCAATGGACTTCTATGTCTTCAAGAGGCAAAATAAAATTGCGCTGTAGGTAACGAAAAATATCGGTTTGCTGGCACTTCAGTCTCCAGTTTTACGTCTTTGTCTTTTCAGTAACTGTTGCTCTTTTTATATTAAAATATATAAGAAATCTCCCTGATGATCCGCCACAACAGAAGCCGCAACATCCTATAAAACAGTTATGTTCGTACTCGCCTTCTTGAAAACCCGAAATCTCACAAAATCAAATTCATAGGACAAATAGTGTCGCAGTTACTCATTGAGTGGTCTCAGAGATAAAACTTGCAGACGGACAGAAAAAATATAAATTGTTAGGTTATTACAGGACTAATAAATTTACATACAAGTTGACGTATTGATCTACGTCTGTACTAAACTCGTTCCTTCTGACTGAAAAAACAAATATTTAAATTGTCTGGGAAGACATTTTTGATAAAATCATTTGGGCAGCATGAAGTCAGGTTTCCCTCCTACCTAGATTGGTAAATTAATCTGTTCATATAATTTTAATCTAATTTGACCGCTATGTATGTTGTATAACTAACTAGATAGCTTACCGAACCCGAAGGTTCATCACCGACTTAATCAAAGCCCAACACCGAACTCTGTCGTGGACCAACAAAATCCAGCCTCCTTCAACTCCTATCTCCCATAGATCCCGCCTGATATCCTCCCATCTACGTCTAGGTCTCCCCAGCGGTCTCTTCCCAACCAATACCTGGTGCACAATTCTTATATTGTATAACAGTGTTTTATTTTTAAAAGGTTGTGATGTTGGCAGTACTGCTGGAGTAGTGTTGTAATATGAAACATTGGTATAGGTTATGTTTTACCCAACTTTTGTACCAAGTACAAACTATAATAATCTGCAGATGACTCCTAGTCGGTTGTAATATATTGCATATAGGGCAGCGCTGTAGAAAGTGCAGTTTTATGCATTTTATACTTCTTATTTTAATTTTTCTTTTGAGCGAGTTCAAATTTAATTCTGTCAGTTAGTTGAAGCGAAATTACATGAAATTATTATAATTATCAGCTGCCGATACCGCATGTGAGTAACGAGTTTTATAAGACGAGTTTGCCAATCTGAGTCGTAATATAACCAACTTGCCTGCAACTACATTCAAGTGATAGGCCTTGTTCTGGATGTAACTGGATTTTAAATAAATGCAGATCAGAGTTTAAAATCTAAAGTGAAAACCCATTTTACAAACAACACCATAAAGGATGTTTTATAAGATTGCTCCACGCACAGGGTGTTGGATAAAATTATTACAAAGAAATGTAGGTGTGTAAGGATGGTAATTTCTGAAGCTAAACTAGGGAATTCTTTAGTGATTTTATAGGAATTTAAATATTATGAGATTTGAAGTGTTCACGTCTCTGAAAATGTGGATTGTGGTCTTTGGTTTATGATACGGTTACTGACGTTCAATCTACCCTGGAATTGGGGTAATAGGTTCCTTTGAGGCGCTGATAACTATCTATAGGCTATCAGGCATCAATAACCAACAATCCTATCCATGAATTAAGAACCATAGAAAGTACAAGACATACAGGGTGTTTCAGAAAGTCGTAAACTTGTTATGAATCAGACACCGTCTAAGTACAATAATTAATTTTAACGAGGGACTTTTTAGCCTTTTGTTAGTATGTATGTGCTTATTTTAAATTGAAATATATTTTTTTCATAAAACTAGTTTAGCTATTCATTAATCAACAGGCTTATTGTTTTTTTCTTATTTACACACGAAATATGCTTATGTTACCACTATCGTATATTTGTCATGTCTTATATTCTCAGAGTAGATTTTAATCAAACGTGATACAGACATCATCCCATTGGCAGTCATAACACCTTTGTACTCGTTAAATTCCTGCTATTAATAAAACCAACATGACGGCAGTGCGGACGTCTGATTTGGGAATTATGTTAGTTCTAAGTACTTTATGATCCTAAAATGTTACGTGGTAATCACTATTTCAAAATTATTTACCATTCAAAAACAATTTGTGGCGATTTCTCACTGAATTCTGAAGCCACTTAATTCCAAGTCCACCTATTAGCTAAGCCTTAGCCAAAACATATGGAATTAGTATCACACTGTTAATTTTATTCAAATAAAGATGCAAAGCGTTTAAAGAAACATGGGTGTTCGGGAACCTTAAGTCTGACCTGTCATGTACCCAGAATAAAATCGGGGAAGTTACCTCACGCTAGTAGTCGGCTGCAGGGGCCGAACGGATGTGATGAGGAGCTGCATACTTTGTACTCTTTGCCATCGCCCTGGTGATGGAGGCAGCAAGGACTTCTAAAACGCTGGTAAACGTCTACCAGACTACTCGGCCCTACAACCCAGAAGACAGCCATCTTCGTATTCACCACCGTAAAAATCTCAAATCCTATTTGCCATATGTTATTAAGATTGTCAGATCAAATATAATGGGATAGACAGGACATGTAACACGAATGTGCGAGATGAGAAAAGTCGTATAACATTTTATTCAGAACATTAAGTAAAAGTTCACTTGATAGATTATGATGTAGTTGGGAGAATAATATTAAATATGTTCATTTATACCCTTTCGATATTTAGAATACGTCATTTGTTAGGTTGATGCTTAGGTGGATGGATAGAGCAGAATAATAAAACAAAGGGAATACATAAATAAAAGAGATTAGGCAAGGATTTAAATTGTTTAGAAATATTATTAGAGCATTGCTGTGTAACATGGTTTTAATATTTATTTGCAGACTGGAAATATTTTAATGACCAAAATGTTTTAGTGCCCAGAAAGTAGTGAGCAGTCTATTTTGTATTCAAAAGGATCTGAGACGAACAATATTATGCAAGTTCCCCTGTAACTGAGCAGTGTGTGTGGCTTGTTCTTGTTTCCTGCACGTGACGATACTCCACTGTGAAACCAGTTTGACACTTTGCAGAAGTCGCACTATCAAAAACAGGAAACAGCAGAACACGAGTGGCTGGACCAATTTTAACCCAGAATCTCAGTCACAGCGAAAGAATCAGTAGCCACTTCTTTACAGCCAACACCGTCTTTAACCCTGGTCGTAAATTACTCTGCATCTTTTCTGATTCTGATCTGCACTGTTTGAAATATCAACTAATTCTCCTCGAGACAGGAATTTTTAATTTCAAAATATTAGTCACTGTGTAGAAATTTTAGCTGCTGTTTTGTATAAATATGAAATCTGGTCTCTCATCCTGATAGAAGGTCGTATTTTAAACGAGGATGACCTTTTACATGTGCTAAGGACAATTTTGGACTTAAGAAGTACCAATTAATGGGAGACGGAGGAATGTTTCAGTAAAAAGCTTCAAAATTTGTACTCGTCTAAAAGTGTAACTAAATTTATCTCATCAAGGAGGAGAATGTTATGGGCCCAGCATGTAGCACGAAGAGTATTGATGAGAAATGTATATAAAATTTTAGTAAGAAACCTGACAGGAAAGGGCCGTTTGGAGTACATTGACGTAGATGTAAGTATAACATGAAAATGGTCTTAAATATGTAGGATGGGAGGCTGTGGACAAGAATTATCAGGCTCAGAGAAGTGTCCAGTGGCGGAATGGTTTAAATACGATAATGAACTTTCAAATTCCATCAAGGGCTGAGATCTCCTTAACTAGCTGAACGATTGTTAGCTTCTCGAATATAATCTTACTCCACGGAATTCGTTTTAAGTATAGATTGTGAAATAAGATTTGAGATTTTCGCGGCGAGTACAATCAATAAAATCTTCTCGGGCAATCAGCCGCGTTAACTGGTTACCGTAGTAAACTGACGTTTCGGGAACCAACTCGGAAGTCGCCTGTGTACACAGGCGACTTCCGAGGTATCCAGTCGTATCAGAACTCTGATGATGGGGACAGAGTTGGTTCCCGAAACGTCGGTTTACTACGGTAACCAGTTAACGCGGCTGATTGCCCGAGAAGATTTTATTGATAGATTGTGATATTAGAAACGTACTCACATATTCCATATGAAATATTATTATGTTGATAATAGTAAAATGGCAACGATGTAAAATTTCGAGATTATGTTTTAAAAACAAACGGAAATTAACTGTCACTAGTTCGCATCCCACCCATTTTGCTTGATACATATTTGGTTTAAGCTGTTGAACTTGCTGCCATATTGAAATGTCTAGTCAGCCTGAAGATTAATGTTCTTTGGAATGTTCGTTTTGTTTCTTTCACCTAACTGAACCTGTTAACAGTTTCTGATCTTACAAACGCGGACCCGGTTCGAGACTCGCTTACTCACTGTAAGTTTTTATAATGCCGCCGTGTTTCTGAAATTAGAATCTTAAGGTCAACCACCGCTAACCACCAAGCCACTCGCCCTGGTTTGAATGAGATGAGTGAATTATTTGTATTATTTAATCTATATTTTTAATATAGATATTAATATTGTTACTAGTACTATTTCAGTTTCGGGGTTACATCTCGGTCAGTTCTATTTGATGTTTCCTCATCATAATTCCGCATTTCTTTCTGAATTTTTCAGGGAACATGTTCCGCAAGTCTTTGCTGTTGTTCATTATGTTCTAATTAGCGTATGCACACGTATCCTTCTGTGTTACACGGGACACACACTGGTAACATCTTGGTGGCCTCCTACATTTCACGTAAAGAACAAATTCATACCAGGTTTTTTTTTAGCATGAACTATTTGTTTTCGTAATCTTTACAGAAGAAGAACAAGCACTTGGTTAGTGATATTTGTGGTTCTCACTGAGGCGAGTTTGGAGATGGCTGTCCTATGGGTTGTTGCATCGTGTAGCAAGTTCCTCTTTAACGCGTTAATGAACGTTTGGTTTCCATAAAATGTGGAAACTTATTGACAGCGTAGTGACTATACGCTTCTCAAGAAGAACTGTGCTCCATGATGTTAGTTACTTACTAATTGTTTAGCCTTTCGGGGGAGATTCCGAAACAGTGACTGTTATTCCCCTTCAATTAGCAGCCATTTACTGCGTGCAGATATAACGACTGTGTGGTGTAGCCTATCATCGAAGCTACCAGCGCCTCACGATTCCTCCTGTTTAAAAAAGGAACACAAGTGTTTATCATTTTATGTCCTTTGTAATAACGGAAGCCTGAGGAAACAGTTTTAAAACTGAAGAGTGCAGTCCGATATGTGTTTGCCACATCGTAGCAGCCCGAGTATCTTTATTAATCGAATATTAATCATTTTCGTAATGAAAAACAACGTAGGAAACAAGGTGTTGCTCAGACCCGACTTTGTAGCTTTCTTAAAGAAAAATTATGGCAGTTGTAGTTAAAGTGATGCGTTTGTTAACTTTCATGGGCGTATTTTTCACTGTACTCTTAGTATTCGGTAACCATCATTAGCAATTCCGAATCGATAATTTTGGTCTTCTGTGTTGAACCCTTGTGGGCTTGTAGGTAGATACTTATGTTTTGGAAGAACATACTGCCTCTAACCTCAGGGTTGAAGATATATCCCTGCAATTCCACGGCATTACTACCTAGAACACCATCAAAATCTTCCCCGCCATAAGAACGACAAATATCGCCAGTAGGATAGCTCTGTAGCGTCTTGGTAAAGTAAACCATAAACATCAGTTTGAACACGCTTAAATTCGTCTGACGTACAGAGTGACGTTTCATAATTAATTAACGTTTCTTTAGTTTAAAAGCAGAGAAACTTTCAAGTTCTGTCCGCACAGAAACAAATAGTGAGATGGTTTAATTCTAGTGTGTCAGGCGGGTAGTCACATGACGTGTGTCAGGCGCTGCCCCATGACAGCCCCAAAGTGCCAGAACCCGTAAAACTTCAACTACTGTTATCCGTAAATAAAGAATCCTATCTAGTCAGAAATAGTGGATTTGGTATTTTAGTGTATAGATTGATTTCAGCTATGTTATTCTCTGTTAGTAGTAATTTTATAAATTCTTATATATTTGAATGGCTACTTCACAATCGAAAGAAACGACTGTTTATAGTAATCATCGTTGAATTATTCTACATAGTCTATAAGATTGTTTTGTGCAGTGTTTTCCGTTTCTCTCTTTGTTTTGCTCAGCGTGTGTTCTGGTTGCTAGGCAATTATAGCAGGTTTTATAGTGCAAGAACGATTTATGACCCTTGTTTTTCATTGCTTGGGAACCGTTTAATTCGGTAATTAGGCTTTGCTGCGGAAAGAATAACAAAAAATTGATCAGTGGCAATACATATTTAAAATACCTTGTAACAAATGAGCAATTTAATCATTCAAGTACGCTTTATTAAAAGAAAACTCGAAACAAAGAGATTTCTTCAGTACCACCAACTGATATGCATGTAACATTCCAGCGGTTTGTTATTTATCATCAAAGTAGACCTACTGAATTACTTTGCCGTCATTTTCATGCCCCTATTAAAGCGACTTCATAAATTTCGGATGTCTCTCGGTACACAAAAGTTCAGGCGCACGACCTCCATGTTAGAATTATAATGCAATAAATTTAGAAGTTTCAAAATGGGAAGACCTTTGATTTCAAAGAGAGTTTTGTGGCATTCGCTGGAGATTCTTTGTAATATTGGTGTTAGTAGTTTAATCAGGGTACATACAGACACACAGAGTTCTGAAACAGGGTTCAGAACAGGGACTAAAGTTCCTCTGCATCACCAAAGGTGATTAACGTCTCTTAACGGGGTGTGTATCATATACGTAGAAAACCCAGTCTGAAGTTTAATGCATGTTTGAGGCGCTCGCATACCATGACGATAGGTAATAGGATGTTCTAGGTTAAAAGGGGTGGAAAAGGAATGCGAGAGGGAGGAGGGATTGAGATAAATGTACTAAAATAATAAAGAAAATGAGGGATAAAGATATACAAAATATCATTCCCAGTTTAATTTCAACGGGCATTTTCTACCAATTTATCATAATTCCCAATCGTTGCCTTTTAAGGCATATGAAAACTACATAGAGATATAGAAAAACATTCAGAAGTTGGCTCTGAAGCTGTAATAGGCTTGATCATAGTCCAGAGAGAAAAGAGAGAAGAATTTCATGAGAACATGATGAAAACTACGAAATTCAACCAGCTGCGTACACATGAACGTGAATTTCCTCATGCGACATGATACATGTCATATGACAATCTTACAGGCAGTTAAATGAACGAAGTCCGAACCTCGGACACGAAGACACAAAGATCTCGACGACAGACCTCGAATACCGAGGTCGACAAGAAAGTTTCTTACGTAAAAGAAACTTAAAATTCACTTCACTGGTATCTGTAATGAACTTGTTAGTAGGTTGGAACTCGTGTTAAATGCAACCTCATTGGTCATCTTGGAGCCAATCACTTCATGTCACAGTTACATTTTCTCAAACTCCGACGTCGCTGTCATTTTATGAGAAGAAAGATGTGTGATGGCTCAGTCAGAGAAGAGATTGGCGGGTCAGTGTTCAAGGACTGGCAGGGGCGTTCACGCTTGTCTCTTCACTAACCCCCGTGTTCTATCAGTCTGGGCTCTCAGTAATGGCTGCACTGGTGGTAGAACGGCCGAAGCGTAAAGGACATCACTCATCCACTCATCTCTGTCCATTGCGGAGGGCTTGAATACGTGCATGCAGACATACCTTCGCGACCACTGGACTTTCTAATGTGATTAGATGAAGGCAGCTTTTTCATCTGTTGTGGGATCAGTGATGCGTCAAGACTTCCTTTGATGAAATGCACTTCAATTCACTCCATAGAGAAAGCCTTTCTTGAGAAACTGGCGGTCGCTACGGTGTTCAAGAAGTTACCCATTTTCATATTCAACCAGGAGATTCGTTATTGTGTTCGCAAGAACCTGTCCCATCGAATGTCGTGGCTGGGTGGTTAGCATTTCCTCTTCGTGTTTTGGAGGTCACGAGTTCAAATCTCGGTCCATACACCGGCAATTATTGCTGCTGATTCTCGTGTTTTTTTCAGTCCCTCGAGGCAAATGCCGGTATAATTAGTTCATTAGGCATTGCCCGATTCCTTCCTAATCCTTTCCAAGTAATCACTTAGTGCCTTAATCATCCTGTAAGTTAACGCTTTATAGCCGGATTTACCGGTAGCCTGGCTAAATAAAATACAAATAAGAAACTGGTTCGTATCCTGAGCTAAAGAATTGGGTTCACACTCCCTACTCTAATTACTTAAAATATATTTTTATAGGCCGTATTCTCCCATGTAATAAGTTCATTTGATGCTTTAGGACTAAAATTTGATACGCACTTTTGTATCGCCTATAAGTGCTATATGCTCAGCCCATCCCATTCAACATGATTAATATTTGGTAAATAATATATTGTATATAACTTGGATTTGAAGTTTCCACGGTGGTGAGTATGAAGATGGCTGTCTTCTGCGTTGTAACACCTTGAATTCTGGTAGAGGTTTACCAGCGTTTTAGAGGTACTTGCTGTCTCTATCATCAGGGTCATCTCCCTGATAACCGAGGCAGTATGCCTCTCTGAAACGTCGATAAACTTCTACAAGACTTCACGGCGTCACAGCCCAGAACACAGCCATCTTCAGATACCGTGTTTTCTTCTATTCTTTAACCACAGACTGACACTGTCAGGTTCGCCATATTATAGGCTACATTCTTTAGGTGAAATTGTTGTGAACATGAAATGCCGTATATTACAGAGCATATTACAAAGCTGGGAACGAACCATAAATCTCAAACACAAGTGTCACAGTCGGTAATAAAGTAAGCAGTCTCTAGCTGACAGCCAACGAACTGGAACACACGACACACGTTGATAAATGTTTTCATAAAATAGTTTTATCAGTTTTTGTATTCTCATCGAGATAACATTCAGTTCAACACATTTAAACACGTCATATCGATAACATATGAAAAAATGCATTAAAAATTTGTCACTCAAAAATTAGATAAGGATACTAACGTCTTAATTTTGGTCTTCTGGAATGTTACTGCTGTTTGTAGTATTCAGCTTGACTTGAACCTTGAAGATGGAGGCAGCATGTTCTTTCGAAGCTGGTATATAATCAGACACTAAATAGCTGAAACCCCTAGAAGACGATGATCCAATTCACGTCGTTGTGAGAACCTCTATTCCTCCAACATGTTACATTACGTATTTTCCTCTTAGCCAGTGGAAAAATCGCCATTCGCCCTAATTTTATATTCTAAGCACCCCTGCATTAAATCTCGATCCGGTCGACTGCTCTTTTGTTTCTCAGATTGAATCACTTTTTACAAAAAAAAACTGATGATTTGTTGCTAAAATAACATCTTAAAATATTTATTAACTGTAATTTCCGTCCTCCGTGACTATGACGCATTAATGGTTTTAGGTATTGGTTTGAGAGAAATACCAACTGCTTTACTGGTCGTTTACTTATAAATATGGAAGGTACTCCCGTTCCTCCCACATTAATTTCACGAAGTGTAAACGTTCTAATCCTATCAGACACTAAAAATTTTCTTGCAGCGAAAACATTAATAACGCGAATCATAAGATATTTTAAATCTCTACTTTATTATGATAGCTATTGTTTGTCAGTCAAAATAGTCTTTCCCAAATCAGACAAGCATTTTAAATTTGTTTTTAAATTTTCAACATATTCCAAATTTTTTAAAAATTTTGAAAACACTTTCGACTTTTAACCAATTTAGAGAATTTTAAAATATAAAATCTTAAATCTTAAAAATCAATCTTTTTTAATTTTAATTTTTCGGAATTTTACGTTTTGAAAATGTTGGATAATTTAAAATTATAACCTAAACTAACCTATCTATCTTAATCTTTTTCTGTCTTTGTCTTAACTTTATCCGATCTTTGTCTTAACCTTGTCATATTTTTATTTTAATTTTATCTGGCTAACTAAATGGCTTAGGGAACCCGAAAGTTAATCACCGAATTAACCAAAACCCTCCACCGGTCTCTGTTCTGGGCCAGCAAAATGATATTATCCTCCCATCTGCGTCTAGGTCTCCACAGCGGTCTCTTTCCCTCAGGCTTCCCAATCAATACCCGGTGCATACCTCTTGTCCAAGCCATGCGCGCTACATGTCCCGCCCATCTCACTCTTCTCGACTTAATCACCCTCACAATACTGGGGGAGCAGTACAGATTTTTAAGCTCGTCATTGTGCAGTTTTCTCCACGCCCCATCGTCTTCCCTCTTAGGCCCAAATATCCTCCTCAACACCCGATTCTCAAACACCTGCAATCTGTGTTCCTCCCTCTGAGTGAGAGACCATGTTTCGC
Organism: Zootermopsis nevadensis; assembly: GCF_977971745.1. Taxonomy (NCBI): domain Eukaryota; kingdom Metazoa; phylum Arthropoda; class Insecta; order Blattodea; family Termopsidae; genus Zootermopsis; species Zootermopsis nevadensis. Next base: position 12,423,604 of record NW_028259139.1, on the reverse strand, counting down.
ACCCATACAAAACAACAGGCATGATTATTGTTTTGTATACTTTAATTTTCAGGTTCTTAGAAATCAGACGGGAAGACAAAATATTTTGGACTGAGAAGTAGCAAGCATTTCCGGAATTTAGTCTCCTCCTAACTTCCTCATGAGTATCATTTTGATTTGTTATTGTTGTTCCTAAATATTTGAACTTTGTCACTCTTTCAAATGATTAGCTTCCCTAAGACAATTTTGCCCGCCTGTCAGCTAACAGGTTACTAGCATATACTTATTTTTTTTATGAATTTATTTCTAGTTCTTAATTTAACCCTATCTTTATTCCAATCATATCCTATATCGCATTTATCTTAAACGTATCCTCCGGTTTTCTTAACCTATTAAGCCTGTCCTAAATTTATCTTAAATATATCCTACCTTTATCTTAACCTTATCAATGTCTAGTCATCTGGTCAATATTCCCTTAAATTCAAATTGTTTTATAGGAATACGGATGCCTTTTCACCCTGAATAGAACATTGATCTGAGTTGAATCAGATGTCACGGCGTCTGGAACGGAAGTTAAATTAGCCAATGAGTCTATAAATCAAAGAACAAAAATGGTGCATCTGGAAGTAGATTCGGATAGTATCCGTAAGTAGGGTCAGTATAGGCTGTCACCGAATAAATACTTTCTCGTTATAAGTCAAAATATGAGACCTCTGTCTTCATTTTGTATCAGATAATTAAGGTCATTGAGACACCATATCGGATGTTCAGGGTCCGCATCTCCTGAAACTGACAAAGTGAATGGCATCTCAAAATTAAGTGATTTTTCACAGACATCTCCCTTCACACCATACTTTTGTTCCACCAATTTAACCATGAAGTGTACGTGTTTGCTGCTAAACTTAGTGATGTGTATATCTGAACAATATACTTACGGATTCCGTAGTTCGAACAAGTCGACCCAGAAATGTATCCGCTTCTCGTATTTTAGTATTTTTTTTAATGAAGTAGGGTGTAGACTGGATTCTGGCTCAAAAAAATGTCCAGTGATGTTGTGAATACGGTAATTAACGATTGGTGTCATAAAGCAGGAAGTTTCTTGACTATCAGAAAGGATGTTAGGTTTCAAGGTCATTGGAAACATTTCCTTTCGCCCTAAAGGAAGAGCAGTGATTGAAGGTGTTAATAAAAGTATTTGGGCCTATGAGAGAGCAATCATCATCATCATCATTATCTATGGCTCTCTAACCCTGTGTGGGGCTTGGCCGCTTCTCTTTTTGAGGTTTCTTAATCTGTTTAAACATTTGGTAGGACTCATTGGACGAGTGTTGAGAGCGCAATAAAAACTGAAAATAATTTTATGAAAAGTTTCATAAGGTCAGCACGGTTATGAAAAATGGTTTCCAATATATCCTGGAAGGCAGTATTCTCAAGATTTGAAGTGGACTGATGTGTTTCAAAATAAACTAAAGTCGCGATTTTTTAAATTATTTTTTGTTATTGTTTTTCCCAAGTAGGTCTTCACGGCGGTGAGTCCGAAGATGGCTATCTTCTGGGTTGTAGCGCCGTATAGTCTAGTTGAAGTTTACCAACGTTTCAGAGACACTTGCTGATTCCATCATCAGGGCGATAAGTCATTAATTTTCCACTAAAAGCGAAAGAGTCGCTTTAAGTTCACTTTCGTTTGAAGGGATATAATTACAAAATACCAATTAGGAATATTCTGCTCCCAATTCGTCCAAACACATTGAACACTGTGTAAATTGTGAAATGTTGGGATAAGTTGTTCTTAGGCACCCGGTTGAAAGTAATGTACGCGGATACTCCTGTTGCATGCACAATGCGTTTAGTTGTATGAGAACGGACAGCAATGAAACATGTTCAGGCTTTTTCCTTCTGCCATAAACGGGTAGTCTGTTTTTACAGATTTCAATTTGAACCGCAGTAGATTTTTGGAGGACGTTTGAAACCGCAATGAGAATTTTTTTTAAACCAGGAATCTACTACTGCAACCACAGCGAGTCATTAAAGAAAAAATTATATTTTTAACTATTTGTGTGTTATATCAAATGTCAAAATGTTTCATATTGAAAATAGAACATTATCAGAAATGATTTCATTTCATTTTATTGTAACTTTAACCACAAATTTGCTGTAATCTTTTAGCGTTGTCCAAGTATTTGTATAGTAATATGTTACGTATTTATCACTCCATATAACTGACAGGAATCTTTAATTGCTCTCCTAGAACACGTTTTACTGACGTAATTTGATCAGTCTGGAATGAGAATTATAACAAAACAGAACAAAAATATGTGTGCGAAGTCAACAAAGCGTGGACTGTGATTTCCGCGTAGCCATGAATCCGCGTGAAAGTGCTCACGGCCTGTCTCATGGCACCGATCGGTACGAGGCGCGTAACAAAAGCCATTACCGACGATCCTATGAGCCTCTCATGAACCTGCAGTGTGATCGCATTACTGCACGTCAGCACCATATCAAATCGATTTCACGTCACAATTTACTGTGGACTCAGAAGAACACATTTTCGGCGAATGTCGAGGTGCACATCTGACGCCTCCTGCTTTCTATTCCGGAGATCTTCGGTTCGAATGACGCCAACCTGTCCCGATGTCATTTTCCATTTCTCCCAAAAAGATACTTCAACTTCGTTTATTTATCTTTTGAAATATTTTTGACCTCACCTCAGAAGTTCTTACATGACAGTGGAAAATTCTGGTCTATAGACCAGGGCCTACGGAAGTCCATTATTATTAAATTCCTTCTACAATCACACTACTGCTGTGTTATAAAGTGAAACATTTCTTGTATATTCCTACAGTTTAAATGATCCGTGGTCTAGGCCGGAGTTTTTACCACTGATATATGACTCCAGCTGGAAATGTTATAGCATAATGGTTGTAACAGATTTACATAAAAATGTATCTGTTTTCTAATGTTCAATTATCAGCCTATTTATTCACAGTAAATCTAACGACGCGTTTAGCTGCTAAGATGTACGGCTAGAAGGACAAGACCGTAGTACTAGCTAAGGTACTAAACCGACATTTTCCTCAAGAGGCTGAGGAAAGCTATGATAATCTTGTGCAAAACGTTTATCCTTCCTAGATGAAGATGTGGTACGCAATGATATTAGAATTGATTTAATTTCGGGGGAAGGGGGTAATTTTTTTTGTCGTAACAAGATGTACAGCTTATTAAAGAATTCACAGCATAACGATTGCCACGACTACCATATCTTTATTTTATTGTTATATTTTGTTGGAGTGAAAAGAATTATTTTATTCAACAGTGGATATTCAAGGGAACAGACGAGTCGAAGCCTAAACTCCAAAATCTCGACACTACTTCTGTATTCTTTTTGATACGTGGTTGTTATGATCCTTGATTTAGCTCTCACTCCATGTATCACTTACAGTTACACCTAATGTTTTTATTTACCCCACTCTTCTGAGCTTTCTCTAACCTTCCATCATTCTAACGCGGTGCTAACAATACTCACTGCTTATAACTTGACTTTCGTGAAATGAATAAAATTAGATAGTCCATTTAATTGTCCCATATCTGATGACGCAGCGGAACTAAACCAAAATCCCTCTTGGTTTTTGGATCCATGGTGTCTGCAGCAAAGTAGGTCATGCCAATCATAATGGAGTGTTTAAAACAATCATGTACCTCAGGTCAGCAGGTCAGTCATGACTCTGTTAGTAGAGGTCATCATCAAGATGCTGACAGGCAAGGTATGAAAGATACCTCTCGTAAAAGGAATGAATAATCTTCAGTGTCTCTTAAGTATATCTTATTAATTGGGTGATGTTATTGTATTAAAATACTGTACACACCTTAAATTGAAATAAATGTACTCATGCGTAAAGTATCAACAAATTTAAAAAGGACAAATTTGCGTTTAATGCAGGCGCGCTTTCGAAGAGGTTTTTTTTATCATAGATGACTGTCTTCTGGGATGTTGCGCCATATAGTGTGATGGAACTTGACCAACGTCTAACAGGTGCTTGCTGTCTCCATCATCAGCCCTGAAACGTCGGGAAATTTCTTTTAGACTACACTACGCAACAAGCCAAAATACAGAATGCACTCACTACATACTTCTTTTGTCGATGCCACTGATCGACTGTATGCATATCGACCATTCCTGTGTCTCGAACTTTGTTGAAATCTTCTTTAGCAACCAATAACTTAATTTACTCTATGGTCACTATTAAAATTCATTCACGTACAACAAATTCTAAGTAACTTACAGTTCTACATTTCACTAACTCTGTGTAACTCAATTCTTCTTGAAAAGCTAATATTATCTCATCTGGTCAAGAAAGTCACTACCTTTCCTGGAATAAAATGGTTCATTGCCGTGTTCACAAGAACCAGCCTCCAGTCCCTATACAGAGCGAGTTTAATCTAATCCAAACCTATATATATTTTATCACATTTGACCGATGCTAATCCAAATCCAATTCGCTTTGCAGTTTATATCGTAGACCCTCAATATTAAATTTAATATGAGTCCTGACAGTCTTTCATATAAACATATATACGTCCGTATTATTTCATTTTATATACTTTGTGCAAATACCTCAGATTAAAATTCATGTAAAGTAATGATTTCCAAGACATAATCAAAAGAAGCTCATGTTGAACTTCTGGGTTGTAACGCCGCCTGCACTTGTAGGGAGATTCAAAGCTTCAAAGGAACATACTGCATCTATCTTCAGGTCTTAACTTCAAATCTCACACTATATTAAATATGAACTGTCATAGCACACTGATGACTCTGAAATTTTGAATGAAGTGAATGTAAACGACTAATAGCAGGTGCTTAATGGAGGGGCTGTAAGTTGAGTTGTGTTGGATGTGTGGCGCGCGATGGTAAGAGAAAGGAAGACAAGTAACCTTAGCTTAGCTATACTTAAACTAATTACATATGAATACAAATTAGTGAATACAGTTTAATTTGATGCCTGTCTCCGGGGGGATACGGCATAGCCCTTCAAACGTTTTGAAGTAGTATACCAAAGAGATCCATTTGAAACAACTACTCCATTCATTTTGTCAGGTTTATTCTTTTTAGAGAAAGCTAAGCACTTAAGACAATAGAACCATTCAACCCCACCCTACACCCCATCTCGATTAAAAAGAGAAAAACTTATCGTTTCTACTCTATGCGCCTAGCCTATGACAAAAGTAGAATACTGTCTTTATACTCTTCAAGCACTGAAATAAAATACAGGGATAATTACTTAAAATAGGTCTCCACGTTCCTCCTAATAAGTCATTGATAATAATTTCTTTTTTAATGTCATGAAGAATTATACTTGGATATTGCTGTTAAATAAATAAAACAACATTTAAGTATGTCATATTTATACGGTTTTGTTCCTGATTTATTTATTTTTTAATATTAAGTTTTGATATTACGTTCCTGAAAATGAGTTTGTCTGCCCTCTTTTCCAGGCCCACCGTTGCACAAATTGACGGACTTTCACAATGTCATACATTTAGACGCTGCATTATGTTTTGTCGGATTTAATACTAAACCGTATATAATGAATAATACACATTTCATAAGCCGATATGGCGATCACGTCGACGTCTGTAGTGGGTAAGCCATTGGCACCATTTGAGGTACAGTCCTTGTATTTTCTGCGTTAAACAGTTTTTAAAATACGACAGTTATTTTGCGGATCAAATAATAATAACTTTGCTAGGATGCGAATATTTAGTTTTCTGTGTAATAACGAACAAGCAATGAAGAGCTGAAACTTCGAGTTTGTTGAACGTTGGAATTAAGAAATGGCGTTAACCCTTTAAAGTCCAGTGGTAACTGTATATCCCACCTGCATGAGAAATTGGCAGCTACGAGTATTCACAGCTGTCAAATTCTACTTAGCGATTATTTACTTAACATCATTAACCGTATATCTTTATATTGGTGAAATATTTGTGTTCTGTTTACAGTAGGGACTGAATTATTAAATATTATTTAGATGAGCTTCGACTTTAAATGGTTCAATAAATTAACAAGCAAACGGAAGACAAAGGCGTAGCAGCTGTCTAAAATAACAATAAGGTAATCTGTAAAACTTTAACATACGCTGGCAATGTTAACGAAAAGTCGCCCACATTCCTTTGCTACGTTGACAAACACTAAAATGGAGAGAATGTTTTGGAAAGTGTCTTGGAATGCAGTACGCATAGATGCAATAATTAGCGACTAATTACGTCTTGGCAGTTTACACGCATCGCTATAGAATAGCTTTTTCTTTACGGGTATTCGTGAGAAATCGCGTTCATGAGTTATACACTGCAACCAACATAAACTACTCTTTCTAGCCCTAGAATCAAACTAGTTACTCTTATCATATATTGAGGAGTCTAAGGCATGAATGAGGAAATGTTAGAAATACGTATTGGGCAAATGGCTTCTGACGTGATTAGTACTGAAATGAGAACGGCGGGCTTTTGTAGTCATTGTGACGAACTTTCCTCCTGCGTATTAGCAAGGAATGTGGTTCGTGACAACCATCTGAAGCCAAAAGTTAATTTAAATAACGTCTTGATATTCACTTCATATATCAAATAAAACAACGCGTCTCCTAACTATCGGTTTTTTAACGCTGTTTATTCTGAAGATCGTATGAAAAACAGTGGTCCAATGTCGAATGTAGAATGGAGTCAGTTCAGTCGATCAGTTCGATAGTTCGGTACTTCAGTTGATCAGATCGATAGTTCAGTCGATCAGATAGATGAATTATCACATGTGCTAACACATTTCACGTATATGAGGGACGTTCCTAATTGGAGTCACGGAAGATCACTGGTTTTTCTGATTGAATTTTACCTTATTTTTCTCAGTTCCTACTCTAAAACGGATGATTTTATCTTAGGCAAGGCCACTTCCACTGGTTTTACGTTATTAATCCGAATTATTTTATATCTTCGCTTTGTAACCTATGTAGTTAATATGACGTTGTTAAATACCAACGATTGTCATTAAATTTTATTATTTCTTGGTTTACTTCCCATGATATTTTTTAAAAAAGTAATCTATATGAAAGACGTGGAATTTGTATGCTTGTTTAGTAAAGAGCAAACATAAATTTGTATCAAGAGAAAAAGCGGTTTATTGTCAAGTTGTCTGAGAAACATCAGTACGCATGCGCGACCTCTAACACTTAGAGCTGTACGCCATACTTTATTCATGATGCGTCTTGCTTCAATCATCAGCAGCGGTCCAAGTAAGGATGTTGTTCAGTTCCCGTTGACATGTATTTCAGTTCAAAAAATATCGTTATTCGTAAGATAAATTACACACTCAATTCCCTTTGTGTACACGACAGCTTTTGCCTTGAAACCCTGTTAATAATCCTGCTGTAACATTTAGTATAAAATATTAACTCAAAACAAGATGTCCGCCGATTACCGTCTTTGGGTTCATTTAACGACAGAAGGGTTGTTGGCATAGCGACTACTTTTTCGTGGCCTGCTTTCACCGCCTGCATATTATTCTATTGTATCCTGAACGCTTTAAAACCCAGTGCGAACTATACGTATGTACCATGATTTTTTTAATATTCAATAATTTTTAATTTTCCCACATAATATATTTATGTATTTTGTATGATTCTCAAAATAAACAGCGTTTGTTTCCTTAAACAGCCTTAACCAATTGATCTTTGTAATGGTAACGTTCTGTGTTTTATTTACGGTACGGGCCGAACTGTTATATTTTATTCAGATGTTACATTGAAGTTCAGAATCTTATCTATTTCCATCCGCTTTTAAATATTGTTTAATATAATTGTTACGTTAGGGTAAAAACACTGATTGAGGGTTAAGATGGCTGTCTTCCGGGTTGTAACGCCATGTAGTCTGGTAATAGTTTACTGACGTTTTAGAGGTACTTGCTGCTACCATCATTAGGTTAATGAGCCTATTGATGGATGCAGCAAGTGTTTCTGAAACGTCGAAAACTTCTACCAGACGACGTGACGCAGTTACCCGTAAGACAGCCATCAGCATTTATAGTATGTGGTAGTGTGTATTAGTAAAACTGAAGTATCTCCTTAGGCCAGAGGGCGTAACCTTCATGTTTTCCGTAGGGCGGGACTTTGTGATTACTACAACATACATTCCACACAGAAACACGCTAGGTCTCTGTGACGCGTGTAACAACATTCTCGTGTGTGCAGATACGATCAGATGGCAGATCGTTGCTTTGCGGATTATGGTACTGCACACTTCCATACAAACATGTACTTAAGGAAGAATGTGAAAATGTAGCAGAACAGTGAATATTTGGGAAATGGAAAAAGGAGATATTATCCTGTTGGCTAAACGCCACTCTATCAAATACAGTGGGCGTCGCGGTAAAACTCCACACGTTCTAGACCTCTGTGTTGTGAACTTCACTTTACCTAAGATTTTATCCGAGGAGTAAACTTTGACCCTTTAAAGAGTTGCTGTAATATTAAATAAAGTCTGGATGATTTTCTGCTTTCAAACAGTGGCTGTCACTACTTCCCAACTTCGTCTTTGTTTCTAATCGTTTTCTGTCGTTGTTTTTCCCCTCAACTGCTTCCAAAGGTTTAAATAGAAGCATGATTATACTCCACAGTTCTGGCTAAGAGAAATAAATTATAACATTCTTATTGCGAGTTGAACCACAGTCGTATATTCCTTGAGTAATAACTTTTCTTTGAATCACTGTTCTCTAAATTTGTTATATCTGGTAAATAATTAATCGGAAAATAAAGAAATAACATTAAGAATGTCTGAATGCCCTCGAAAAATGGTCTGTAGATCTGATCTCTTTCAAATTCGGCGGGTAAAATTATTTTAAAAATATATCTTCTCGGTAGTAAAAATATATTTGTGATCCTACACTTTTATTTCTGTCTCTGTCCTCCAAGCTCGACGTTTTCTGAACGGTTGGTCTAAAAATATACAAAAATAACACTCCTCTTCTTTTCCCTTCCAAAATTCTCTGCAGGCTTGATACGTTTCTAGGCGGGCTACCATTGCAATGAAATGTTCGGTCTTGAACACACACCACTAAGTTTTGATTCTTCGTAATTCTTTAGGATACCGGTACATTATTTTCAAAACACGTCACAAAACAAATACGAGACTTGTACTAGTAAAGTACAAGAACACGTATGGGTGCAGTAGGTCTGTTTACGTGTGTTTTGTCTCGAGAGATCTTCTTGAACACAGGCGTGGCGAAGCAGCTGGTAGAAGCACCTTCATTAATAACACTGCGACAAGTGATAATAATCCTACAGTAACACCTGAAACCCACGCAAAACGTTCATTAGACCGTTAAGTGATCACTTATCAATTTGCCTTACATGCAGTTTGTGCAGCTGCGGTGATGTTACATGTGACAGAAAAATAGTAAGCAGAAATTTAGTCGGATGTGTTGAGGATTATAAAACTGAGTTTACATAACTTCGGAAAAACTGTAATTTAAGAACAAATTCAACTTGATACTTTTTCTTCTGCGAATATTATCACTGAAATACTGAATTTTGTTCTTAAGCGAGCCGGGCATTTTTATCATCCGTATACAAAGGCACACAGCCATATTCAATGTCAGCGTACAGTTTCTGACATTTGTATATGAAAAATCTGTTAATCAAGTGAAACCTATGTAATTGTCATCTGTATGATCTGTGATTCATAAGCAGTTGAATAACGTGAGAAAATTAATGTTTAATTTTCTACAGACTCTGGTCAATCATGTTAACAAATGGAACATGTGTGTGTGGACTTAAATAACCCCAAGAAAACTGAATTCCAGCATAAACAACAACACCAACTCTGTTAATTACTGCGTGGTCTGCTGTGCTATAAACCTTCTCTAAATTCTTATTTACGCAGGCGGTAGGACTCCTTAGATGGGAGATCAGATGATCTCTAGACCTCTGCCATCAGTCAGCAGTTTTGTCTTGGTGCTGGAATCTGAATAGAGCCTTGGTATCTGGTATAGACGGTCAGTACAGTTACTAACTAAAGGATTGACGGCGAAGTTCAATTCTGGGTATGGGCAGACTTTTCTTAGCCTCTAGGGATAAAACGACAGATGCTTCAGGCTGACCACCACTTACATGCATATCAGGGACAATTTTACTTTTTATTCGTCACGAGGAACGGAACAAACTCATTAACTGGTTTTGATTCTTGGACCCCTAAGTAGGAAGTTACAAATTCACGGACAGAATATTAGTATTTTCTGAATCCTCTGGTGACAGGTTTGAAATAATCTTTACAGATTTCCTTGTTCTTTACTTAATTATATATTGAATGTTATATTTATATGCAATTAAACGAGTTCTCAGGACTGGGTTCGTTTCGTTGAGATATGCAAATGAAGACACGACCTTCGTTTGACAGACACGCAAAATAGGAAGTAGCCATTATGAGCTGTCATTAACACCGTCTATATTTATTTCATGGCCCATGTATTGGCATCTTTGGTATTCCAGACGGAAGACAGAAGCAATCATTTTGCACGAGCGCCGCTGATTGACAACTGTTTCATTATTGTGAATACGTATTATTAATTTTACATTAATATCTGGCATTATGATCAATTTATAATATACGCCATTAATATCAGATTGCATTACGCGATCAAATTATTTTGTGATTATTAAATATCCATTATTCAAGCTGATGATAAAAAATAACCCTGATCTTTGAGTTAAAAAACCAAGATGTATGGAAAGTTACATTGTAATGCCTGACGTTCATTACAGAAGTGTAATTACTTAAATACTAATCAAGAGCGGAGGGAAATGTATCCGCATCATGCATAAAGCGATTGTAGTAGTCCGGGCGAATCTGTGCGCTCCGCGTACGTCACAATTAAAAAGCAAGGGAAAGAGAGAGTTGGGAGCGATTTTGGATAAGGAAGCATATACTGTCCATACTACAAACATTATTTCCCAGCCACAGTGCTTTATAACTTGCTGTCTCAGATCCTGTGTCGGTAATTTATTTAGTTTACGTAGTATGTTCATTTATATTCCTTTTACCCTCAAGCTAGTGACGTAGGCGAAACGCACAGTTTAGTCCAGGCTAATCTCCCCTATGTATGACTATCATCGGGCAGTATCTGATGATTTAATTTTAGGTTACCGTTTCTTTGCAGACATCACCTAAGGCCCTCTGCCGTCCCCATAGAAACGCCTTTGGAGACATACGTACATGTGTGTTTAATACAAAAGAAAGTTCGTGACATGTGTTCACGTCAAACTTTACATCCGTAACTTAAAAGGGAAACAGTTTCTTGTCTACAAATTGCTCTGTTGATGACGTTGGCCACTGTTTTTTGTTTCATTGGTAAAAGTAAATTTAAATTCAACAAATACAGAGAATTTCAAGATATACAATATATTAACAGTAAAATCTGTTATAAACTTACATATTATGAAATAAGAGTTTCTTGTCGACGAAAGTCTGACTGTTAAATGTCCGACGTTTCGGGAGTGTGTAACTGCCAATGATATTCATGTCACCGTGCAACGATTATTTATGCCACAGTTGTATAATTTATAAATGCGTTATAAGCCTAAGGCAAAAGTATATAATAATCACAATTATAACAATTTATAGAAACTGTGCTGGAATAAAGAGAAATTTCTAGTGTGATTTTCAAATAATTAAAATGCATTTCTGAAATGAGAAGTGTTTTTCAGATTTTTATATATTTAATCATAAATAAGAGGCCTACAATTAACCATATCTATAAGACCGTCAATATAAAAACAATGATATTCCATTTGACAGGCTGAGTGTCTTAACTACCTGTACTTGTGTCAATCTTGCCCTCACGAACCTTGATTACCAACAGAAAAGTTATGACTTAGGTTGCTATCGTACTGTTTAATTGCAACTCAACTCTAACTCACAGAGGGATAAATAAATTACTGAACAGAAAATTAAAATAAAAAGTCCTTGCTTGTCCATGATGTCATAGGAACAGAATATAAGCGGATTGAGGGTTTGATATATGGCAACATGTGTTAGAGCTGAGTAGCCGTACGCATGCGCTGTGGGCATTTATAAGCAATGTGTGTACATCATAACGAGAATATTTTGCAATTTGTATTCTGTGTTTCCAGTCATACTTGATACATTAATGTGATTCATTAACTTCCTTGGTTTTTAAACGAGAGTATGACTGTGCGTGAGATTGAAAGAGGCAGACAGTGGCTTTGTTGCTATATAATAAACAGGATTTAATGTTTAATGAAGCATAGTGCAACTGCTTGCTGATTTACTCAGCAATTAAATCCGTCTTAACTGCCACATCTTGTAGCAGTAGCGAACATGTGCATCCCTCTTAGCATTCCTCTGTTCATTTTGTTGCGTAATACAGTAACAACGTCACAACACCAAAACAAATGCTGTCTCTGTTGCGTCACAAAGAACTGTAATTGAATTAGTGCTTATGAACGAAGAAATGTAATTTGTGTAATGTAGGTTTACCGAACTACTTACTGCAGACGCTCACAGAGTAAGCTGAGAAAATTGAAGGTTTAATTAGAAGACTTTATAAATATTTATTTCTGTCTTTGTGCCTTATTTCTTTTACCTCTGACGTCATTTCTTTTAATCATTTCACCTTCTTTCCCCAGTCTGTTGTTTTTTAAATGATGCCCTGAATTTGTGTCAGAACTGGTATTGGATGTTACGTAGTGGCTGCATTTAATGAATAACACTTTGAAAAGCCACGCTCATGCGCAGTTCCAGTTGACTGCCAGCCATTAAGATCTGTGCCAGTTTACTTTCTCTGGGCGACCTCAGTTTGAAGATGTCTGCGTCTGGGATATAACGCCGTGTTCTTTGGTGGAAGCTTACCGACGTTTCAGAGGTGCTTACTGCGAGCTCTGGTGATGGAAGTAGTGAGCAGTTCTGAAACGTCGGTCAGTTTTCTAACAGATTATATATTGTAACATTCTAGAAGACATTCAGTTGTATAAACTTTAATTTTAAAGATTCGTGCGAAGTTATTTTACCTCACGTTATTTCCAACTTTTTTCCCCTTCGGGCCAAGAACACTTCTTCTGTTGGACCCAAAGACCAGGAAATCTCTCCTGGCACTGTTTCTGAAAACTAATAGCCATTGTTTATAATTTTTAAAAAAAAATATCTTCAGAAAAAAACGAATTCCCACGTCATACGCTCAAATATAAATTTTATTGAAATATGCACAAATTACTATGGAGTTGAATAATATTTTACATTTGTCCCTGCAACTGCTTGTATCAGACATAATCTTTACCAGCAAATCTACATCTACAAGATAGTTTTAAAGTCAGTAGCACGTGCGGTTTATTTTTAAATTCTTCCGAGTTAAGAAAGAAATGGATTTGTAGCAATTAATAACAAATTAATTACTTCTAAGGTCAAATATGTCCCACGGTCATCCTATTGGGCCACGTTGGTGTGGGCTAAGTGTAAAGATAAATTAAGCTAAGAATATGGACTCGAAGCGGTTTCAAGAGCGATGCACGAGATTTCTGAGACTATTGAACGTTAAATAAACGGGTTATTAAACGCACTCATAGCGATACAATTTAGTGACAGTATTTAACCTTTGATCTTGATAAATGACAGAGGTATTTGTGAGATTTCATTTTTCACGACGTATAAAGATGGCTGTCTTCTGGATTGTCGCACCGTGTAATATGGTCGACGTTTATAGAAGTTTTAGAGGTGCTTGCTTGCTGAAACACCGGTAAGCTCTACTCATGTAAATACGCTTTATTTTTGTCTGATCTTAACAAAAACTGAAATGTTCCAGTGGAATTTACTAAAACTTAACCATCATCAGATTTAATGGAAATCCGTCCAGGAAATTTTAAGTTGCGATGTGCGTACAGACGGCCGGAAGGAAAGATTTTAAAATGCGCTCCACAGGCGTTTGATCACGACTAAAACGATAATGACAAAGTAGCTTGAAACATCTTATGATTTCTGTACCGACGCCAGGACTCGATAAAACTGCAATTAAAGAACTCATTAATTTGTAAGTTTTCAAGCGATGCAGTCAGATGTGAGCCGTTAGTGAAGAGATTTGCAATTTCTTTTATATTCATAGACTTACAAGGTTTAATTTGTGTGTTAATTCGGAGCCAGTGATGTTTGTGTTTAAAACCTGTGTCTATTCCACTTTTTGTATACATGAATAACTTTTGTTAAAAACTTGTTTAAATTACATTGACTTGCATTTAGCTAATCCACGTGTATGAAGGCGAAGTTTTGCAGTTTATTTTTGTTCTTCGCATTTTCCCCGAGGCATCAAACAACGACGTCTCACGCTGTTATCTGCCTCGTGTCGTGCTGAGCGCCTTTGGTCTCGCCTTCTCTGCCGCTGCTCCACTAACTTCGGTCTAAAATTTGCTAATATTTTCAACAAGTCAAATCATTGTTTTAAATTACGTAAGAACGTCCAACGGCACAAGTAATATCTACTAAATTCTGCCTTTTCAAAACGTCCTTAGCCAGTTACATCTTTCTGAAATCTTATAAATGTACTGTTTCCTTAAGACTCATCTAAATACTTTATGGGATTTGAGTTTATAACAACGGTAAACTTTTCTTATGGGTTTTAATGTCGTGTAGTATATTAGAACTTCTCCAGCGTTTCTGAAGAAACTCTTGCCTCCATCTTCAGGTTAGGTTACTCGGCATCATAACACAGAATACCACAGTCTATCTCAATATTATTCTCCAAACTCTTTTACCATCTTTCAGGAGACTGGGAGTATAATATTAAAATGTATTTCAAAGAAATAAGATCTGAGTTTCTGATTCAGGCGGACCAGAACAGTGCCCTATGAAAGTTTGTTTTGTACACGTAAATAAACATTAGGGTCCCATGAAAATAAGGAAGTTTCTTAAGCAACTGAGGAACTATCATCTTCTGAGAACAACTCTTTTCCATCGAGTAAATTATCTCCTCGCCAAGAAATGTAGTGTTGTTGCTGAAGGATCAACTGGAAGTCCCGCCCCTTGTCGACTGTCTCTGACTTGTTATTCAGTATTTGCAACTATTCTCTATATCTGAAGACCAAAAAAAAATAAATAAAACCGGCCGCATTTCTCGTGGCTTCAAATGTTCTTTACAGTGGAAAATGATCTGTTTATAGAACTTTCTCTTGTCTCACTGTCGTAGTTGTGCATAGGATAGATCACGTTGCACGCCAGGGCGGGAGAACCTAGAGCCACCATGCAGTGCGCGTAGGAAGTCAAGTTGTGAGCACTTACATCCATCTGCGGGATTCGCTCTTCACTTGTCTGTTTTGCATCCTTTAATTCAGAAGTAAATCCTTGGTGATGCCGTGACTCCATCACATTTGTTAGGCTGATGAATCTTTCTTAAATACAACTCTCAGATTCAACATCGCAATTGGACACCAATCAGGGGGCATTCTAACCGATTTTCCCATTGTAAATATTTACTCTAAAATTAATTTTGATTACGTACTTAAATTTCCTTACGTCTTTCAAGTCGCAGCTTTTCAACACTTCTCCCCACCAAAATCCCGTATTTATTCTACATTTAGTCGCTTCTACTGTCTGAATACCTCGTTACATGAAGTTCTTAATTTTTATGAAATTCTTTCAGTACTTTCTTTTTTAATTCTGTGAAGTAACATAAATTGTGAGCGAGCGGAATGGCCACAAAAATTTTAATAAAAATATTTTAAATTATTTATTTGTTATGTTATGACATTGTCACAGATGTACGTTCATTGGTATGTTCCACGCCGCATCACTTATGTGCAAATAAACAAATCGCTCAAACGAAACATCCACATAGATTAAGGGAATTTCTTGTAATGGACGCATAACCGTTAATGCTTTACCTAAAATGTATGCCTCTAGTCGACAGTTGATGTAGTGTCCTTAAATGACTCAGGTAGTCATGACTCTTGCAAATCTTCAATCTGAAAGTATAAACATTCTCTTCCATTAAATTTATATATCTCCTGAGCTCATAAAATAATATATAATGTCTATTATTTATTTTATACAGAAAACAAATATATTAAATTGCCTCTCTGTTCCCCGATTGTATCACTTACTACCGCAAATTGAACACATCACACTGACGATATATGGGTCTTCAGATTCATAAAACTATCTTTGGTGTTCATATTCACGTTATAATTTATTATAGTGTTTTTTTTAATATCAGAGCCATATGTATACTGCATTATGCACTGTAATATCTCATTGTGCGCTTTAGGAACAGCCAGACGATGGTATTTCTCTAACAGCCACCCACGTTTCTTTAGCAGAGAGGTGAGTTCCATTAGATGTACACTAGACATATGTATAATGTGCAATATTTTTCTCTGTTTGTTCTGTTCAACTATCTAGGAAACTTGGGGACTTACATGATTTATTAAAAAGGACAAAAAAGATGTGTCATCTCTTGAATAATAAGCAACTTGAAGTCTCATTTATACTGCAGCTGTTGAGCTGGAATAAAAATTCACCACCACAACGCACACGATAGCCCTGTATCAGACGACCTGAACGCTGGGGTCCAGTGTCCACGTATTTCAATGAATGTACACTGTAATTGATCCCCTATCCGTGTAGTTCTGCCACTTGTCTTAACCCTCTGAAGCCCTAAGCTTGTGTGAATAGTATTTGGAAATTTAGTATCTACCGCAAAGAAAACCACTTTTACAAAGATCAACTGGTTATCGCTGTTTAAGAAAATAATCGCTGTTTACTCTGAGAATTATATGACATTTATAAATACACACTGTTGGCAAAATACAGAGCTCTTGATTGTTGATGAAAGAAAGTACACACCCCCAAAGGTTTAATGACCGCCAATAGTATTAATTTATAACTTCGATTCAGATGTAATCGTATTTTCCACCAAAAATTACGTTGGAACATTTACGATAATTTTTCAGTCTCTACACATTCAGAGACATAGAAACAATTTCATTACTGAAAACTTATGGTTCACTCTGTAGTCTAGTAGTCATTTACCAGCGTTTTAGAGGCGCTTACTGCCTTCGTCACCAGAGAAATGAGCAAAGCTACACGTTTACACAAACCAGAAGCCCAACATCGACATATTTGTTACATGAAAATCTCAGATTTCAAATAACTTTCACTATAAATTAATTTCAGCGTGTAAGTGCAACTTTGCATCAAGAATTCCGTCTGAAACAAACCTACGCCTTACTGCCGGAGACAGGACTGACGAGGTTTGTGTGTTATTTGCATTCACTGCGCTCCTAAACTGTGACAGACCCATCGTCAAAAGCTGAGTGCCCACTGGGGCTTAACTTCTGGATGAATTGTCGTCCACCGCGTGGACATGCATTGTGACGTCACGTTACGATCCTTGGTTACACGAATGGCTACTTCTACATTTCTGTGTCTGCTATCATCATGAAGTCCACTGCATTTTTTATGAAATTACAAGCTGCGCCTTCTTGAACTCTGTGCCTCTACGACCCCAGATAAGATATGCCGCATCTTATTATTAAAAAATAAGTTAGTGTCGTTTTACTGAGACACTTCATAATATACAGTGGTTTCTGAATGCCTCATTGACTTATATGTGGATACCTATTTAAATATTTTATTTATTTACTTATTTCTTAGAGGTTTAAAGACGTTTTTGTGTTTTGGTTCAGTCGTAAAACACAAATAAAACCATGCAGAGTGCTTTAATGTTTTACTGCGCAGGTTATAAATTTAAAATTTATAAGCGAACGTACGAAGACTTCGCAGAAGATTCGGATGCTAGTTACAAGTCTACGTGGGATATAAACTTACTGAGAATAGAAATATTGAACACCCTAAGAGAGACAGAAAAATTATTATAGCAGCAACAGTCATTACTACCTAAAGCGTGCAATAAGAAGAAGGAAGTGGATCTAGTCTTGAAGATGGCTGTCTTCTAGAATGTTGCGCCCGCTTAGTTTGGTCCAGAATACACAGCGTTACAACCAACATGACAGCCAGCCATCTTCATTTCATGTCTCTGTTCATCATCTTTTGGGGAACATACGAGTAGATCTCTAACTGAACCATGCAAAAGCTTTATGTGTATAGGTTCGTCCGAAACGTCCGTTACAACCTACAAGACTACACGGCCTCATAACTCATGTTCGCCTTGAGAATCTTAAATACCTTCAAGTATATATTCTTGGGAGACGTAAAGATAGGCCTATATAAACAATGATGTTCTTTAGATTTAATTCGTCCGAAACTTTTATGAAGCGTACAATTGACGTGATGTAACTGAAAAGCCCGGAAATCTGAAAGACTTCCTTAAACATGAAGAAACGTAGGAGCTAAGTGGATGTTGCGTCTACTTGAGCCATCTCCTTTGTTTCTGCGTAGCTGAGGCACTGATAAGGCAGGAAGACCAGTGTGGATATCTGATGGGTGGAGTTGTTACGCGTCTGACTGGTGCCGCATGAATGTTTACGTCACGAGGAATGGATCAGTCGTGAACACATGGCTTCTAAACACAGAGATTAGATGCACGCGTCAGTAAATTGTGGTGTTTACGAAATTATCGTACGAGCGTCTTGTTTCTAGTCACCGTTTTCTGAAATGTAGTTTGTAATAACTTGAGGTATAATCACGAAAGGCTAGTCCCTCTTTCTTGTCAGACTTGAATACATGACATTTTAGTAAAGACAATAAATTAAATATATTATAAAAATTAATTTACCGTACGTCGTGACAGTTTTATGTTTTTCGAAGTCCCTTCAGACAAAATCCGGTATAGTACCTTAAAGTAGGCCATGGCTACTTATATATCTTTCTTCTATTTATTATTAGTCGTTATACGACGTTATGTAGTCTGAGGCGCTGACAGAATCATTAAATAAACAAGAAATAGTATAAAAAAACTTCATATTATTCATTTAAGAGTATAAAATCATTAGAACCTATAAATTTTCTGTTTTTAACCCCCATGCAACTATGGATACGATTTACATGTTTAATTATGTCTCATTTAAAATATTTTGTAGTGACACACAGTTTTTAAACGAATAATTTTAAGAGAGTAAGGTTTTTTTTTGCGGGTTCATATGAAAGATGTGAGATTCCCTGACTTCTTAAAGGAAGAAGCATTTGGGTCCATGCTTCCATGAAAAGTAAGAAAGAAGTCAGATAATTTAAACCGGCAGATTGATCGATTAGAAGTGAGAGGCTGCTGTCTAAGTTCTGTGGCAGGCGACTCGCCCCACTGATCTTAGAGGCACTGTTGACCACTCTGTCTGTGGCATGACGTGTTATCAGAGGTGTCAGAATTGGCTGTTGTTCCAGAAATAACCGGTCTCGCCACGTGAGCTCGCGTCACTACGGCCCTTCTAGAGAGGCAGTAGTAATTTATTGACAGACATTTCATTATAAAAGAGTGACAAACAAAAGTTTTTATATCAAACTTCACCTTCTTTGACAGTCCTGCAACATAAGAAAACGTAATATCTAGCTATTTAAATAACTCTTAAGTAAATTCTCTTCAGAAGCCAATTAACCAATAGAATTACGATGCAAGACGTGGGTCTTGACCGCTCGAACGCTTGGATCGTGGGTTCGAATCGCACTTGGAGCATGCATGTGTTTTTGCCTTGAAAATTTGTTGTGTGTTTCCTGTGTAGGCAGAAGCCTTGCGGACGACTGATCACTCATCAAGGGAGTTCTACCGAATGTATAATAGGATTTATAATATCATAAGTATTTCTGAACTGGAACTAGTCTAAAAGCCGGTCTGTGGACTGGTGGTATGTATACACACTTTTGCATTTGGAACCTCGTCTCTTGCCCTGAGAAAAGACGACAGATTGAGGGAGTTTGGGAAGAGGGTGCTCTGAGGTAGGTTTTCAAATCTAAGAGGGATAAATCGACAAGAGGATGGAGGAAGCTTCATAAAATACTCTTAGGATGATCAAATTACAAAGTGAAAGAGATGGGCAAGACATTAACATGGGTGTGACGAGAAATGCACATAAAATTTTACTCGGAAAATCTGAGGAGATTTTAAAACCTGAAATAAATAAGTGTACATGTGGGATAATATTAAAATTGGTTTTATTATATGTCATTGTATGAATTGGATTACAGTAGTTCAAGATAGAGCCCAGTGGAGGATTTTCTTGAACTCGGTAGTGAAACTTTGAATTATCTAAAAAGTCTTTGAATTTGTTGACAACATTACGACCATGATTCATGTATTAGATAAGCTAAAGTGCATTTGTGTTTATTTTGGCACGATGTTGACAATAGGAAAACCTGACACTTGACACATTTCAGGCAGATTCACTGCCGATTTTATACTCTGAGTCAGTAGTGAATAGTTTTATAACATCCGTCACAAATAAAAGATTTCTACTCTCTCGAAACGGAAATAAATCGAACACAAACAGGAAACTTGTCAGTCTAGCGAACACGTAGACAAAAAAGAAATTGAACTGAAATTATTCTGTTAGTAAGATTGATATATAAATCTGTATATGCTATAATTATACCATCGCTTTCTGATCGAATGATAGTGTCGTTTGGAAGAACAGGTTATCAGAACTCCTTTCACACCACTCGCTTTTGTCTTTTAGCAATATATTTTAAATAAAACTTTGTCTTAATTTTGCCCCACCTTCTCCGAAAACCAGTCAGTCACGCCTTCGCAGTAGTTGAATTTTCGGCTCTGACAGTAAACGCTTACTATCGTCTGGACCTATTACCCCCACCACCACCACCACTGGCTACACGGTTCTTGCAAAGTAATTTTACTGTCTACAGCTGTGATGTGTCTCTCAGGAGCTTATCTGCTTACATAATTGAGATCAACTTTCAATAGCTTCGTATTAAAGACAAACGTTTCATTTGGGGTCATTTAACTTTGAACAGGTATTACGTATCACACTGAAAGCATAACGTAAAGTTGCTGTGACGTATGATGTCAGAAACAGCAACACCGTAGGTATTTTTTTTCGAAGTGTGGAATATTAATTAAAATGATTCCATCATGTCTCTTGTTCAGTAGCTGAGTAATGGGGACATAAGTTATGTTCATGTTAGCGTTCCTTCGTCGAAATGACTCAGAGATCGGTTCAGAATTCGGCAGAAAGTGTTTTTTTTTTGTGTTTCCTCTCACGTGTTCATAAGCGAATCGTATAAAAAAAGAAAACAAAAAGATATTTTCTGTCTTGGTCTTCTGGGTTGTAACGCCATTTGGACTTGTAGGTTGATATCAACGTTTCGGAGAAATATCTTCATGGCCAAAGTGACAGAAGACAGATGTCGACGTCTTCATTGCTGTGAGAAGCTCTGATTTCACAGAAGATGGAAGTGAATTTGCATTTAGTAATTCCCTGATTTTTGTCTCCGAAACAGAAGCATCAACACCGCTAATATGAGAGTCCGCCCTTGGACACGATCTTAGCCATTTACATCCACTTACAATTCTCTTAACCCATCTCAGTAAGATCAACCTTAATATTTTTTACCAGTCTTTTCATCTGTCTCCAAAGAGGATATTTCCAAGAGGCTTCTCCACCAAAGTTTCTAAAATTCCGTAGGCCTACATTTCTTGCCCCTCTCATCCTAAATTTTAGTTTTGAAACCTGAAGGGTTGAGACAACGTGGTTGACGTTCGTGCAGATGGGAGAAGGATATTAGAGCAGACCTCACAGAAGTAGAGCGTGGAATGGACTCAACTGGTTTAAATTAGGATTGATGAAGGAACACTTGAGAACACGATAATGAGCCTTCAGGTTCCAAAAAAACGCGAGAAAGGTTTTGCCCAGCTAAACGACTCTAAGTTCTATAGTTTTTCTTTTTCCATTTTTGCATAACATTACTTATTCACATTGTAATGTAATCGGGCAAACAAACTGATGTGAACATTGTCTGTAAAATGTGTATATATGAGTGTTTATGTGTGTCAGTCTGTACAGATGTTCCCTTTAAAACGCAATCCTTGCCACTATTACTCATAAACTTCACGCCCAAAACAAGGAAACAAATGCCAATATTGAATTCTTGCAGTCCAAGGCCGTCATTTCAGCTGTTTTGTCGCCCGATGAACGTTTATCAGACCAACACTTCCTGTGCTCAGATATTTTGTTACCAGTCGGTGTAATATTGTCTCATTCGGTACTTTATTGTTAGGATACTTAATGCTAAATGATCCACGAACAGCAACAAACGATTTCGATGTGAAGCAGTGTTCTAGAATAAACATAATTTCTGCTCATTAATACGCCATATTCCCACCTTCACAGGTTTTGCGCAGCTGGAGTGACCAGCGGCGTAGCAACTAGAGTGAGCCTTACTCGAGTGGGCAGAATATTTGTTGCGAAGCAAATCGACCGCGAATTTTATCTGGGGACTATGAGATTTAAATTATTCTTCTGCATTCCTGGGTGTTTATACATATTTAGGAAGTCAGTTCTGCTGTTAAGGCAACGGCGAATGTGTAAACTGGTGTAGCCTGCCTTAAGTTTGGGTCACGTGGTAGGAATGTCGCCATTTTATTATCTTCATCAGACTATTAACCTCGGGAGCAAGTCCTCCACGCCCAGTTCCTGACAGTTGTATACCGCAGAATGAGGATCTGTTCGTACGAAACAGATGGCTTGCTGACACGCTGACTGCTGATATTTAAGAGCTAAGTGAAACGTTTGCGCTACCCCCTGCCATTGGCGTGGAGTTGCAAGGTCTGAGTGGGAGACTGCCCGATTTGCTCTGCCAGGGATCGTAAAATTGTCGCCTCAGCTGCCTAAGCTGAGAGTTGTTTTTCGAACTGCTGTGTGATTTCGCTTTTGACATTTCAGCAAATCGCGCTCTCTCGTGACGAATCGCTTTAATTGTATAGTCTGCAGGTTGGTTTAAGCCTCTGAAGTTGAAACTCGTCTGTAAATAATATTTAAGAATTTAGTCTGTACCGCAAAGAAAACACTTTACAGTTGCAAAGATAAACTAGTTACCCTTATTTAAGGAACTAGTCGATGTTTATTGTGAGAATCTTACGAAACCCATAAATACGCTGTCTGGACAAAATACAGAATGTTTAAATGTTAAAAATGGCAGTTCACATTTCTACTACTTGGTTCTAAATAATTTACACAGATTAATTATTTCGCGTAATAGTGAATAGTGAATGAATTACATCATCTGTTTCCCTCTATAAAGTACTCACTTCACTGGAACAAAATGTTGCCTGCCTGTGTAGGTCTTATGGATAAACTATTTTAAAACCCAGAAACATTTCAAATGAAACGTTTTCCTTTAATATTCAGTATTCCTAAATAATAATAATTGTAATAAAGCTTAAGTTTCTGTAACACCTAACCACAATAATACAATAATTTATTTACCGTCTTTACACAAACTTAAAAATGTTGTTAAAATTACTTAAAATTATAACATTTTTTCATTAGATACTAGATCTTGTTACATTTTACATTCGACGACATGTTTCGATGTTATTTCATCATCATCAGGTCTATCTATTAAAATCTGTTGTACTTCTTGCTCTGCGTATATTGATTTGTTTTATTTGTTTGATTTTTTTTTTTAAGTCTCTTCCATTAAATTTGATGCAATCTACTGGCCCGTAATATCGGACACAACACATCACATACAACCCGATTTAAAGCATCCGGGCACAGCCTTCAAATTTAATGGAAGGAACTTAAAAAATCAAACAAATAAAACAAATCAATATACGCAGAGCAAGAAGTGCAACAGCTTTTAATTGATAGACCTGATGATGATGAGATAACATCGAAACATGTCGTCAAATGTAAAATGTAACAAGATCTAGTATCTAATGAAAAAATGTTATAATTTTAAGTAATTTTAACAACATTTTTAAGTTTGTGTAAAGACGGTAAATAAATTATTGTATTAATAAACACAAACATGACGCAATTAAGATATAAAAAAAAAACCTAACCACAAGTAAATCTCTTCAAGCTGTTCGCCTCGTTGTTAGGAAAAAGCAACAATCCCTTTCGTTGTAGTGGAAAAATAATCAAAACGTCGAAAATTTATACAGAATTACAACTGACAACCATTAAATCATCCATTTTTTACGCCGCGATTATCCCTGCTGCGTGTTCTCAAACAAAAACATTCGTTATTAAAATAGGCTACGACCGCTTCCCCAAACATCCGGGCATAATGGTCCTACAGTATATCTTGCGAACCCCGCAGTGATTAGGCAGTGTGGTGGTCCTTTGCAGTGCCGTATTCTAGCAGCAAGTAGCAGGCTGGCTCTCCTACCAGCGGCTTCTTCAGGTATCCACACCGTGCCGCAGCGCAGCGAGCGACAAGGCCCTTGCTTGCTTTCGATGAGGGCACACTCTGCTCTTCCCGAGGCCAGGGTGTGGTCCCAGTACTAGGACATACCTGCCTAGTTAAGAAACAAACTCGTGTCCTTTCACCGGAGCTAGCTGCAGTCTTGTTAAACCTTTTTTGCAGCCTCCAGGGCATTATTCTTATAATGCAACTTCTGGTACAATACGCCTTTGTGTTTATTTGTTAGCTACTGGAATACTTATTGAGTAAGGCGGTATAACCGCTTTTCCGAAAGCCTAGCTGATTACATTTGCTCCTCATAGCTTATCGCATTCTTATCCAGTATCAGTTCAAAGTGTCAGATGCAGGATTATCACCACGGAGGTCCCGGTTTGATTCCAGAGAATTGGGACACGTTTCTCTTATAGAACCTCGGACTTGTGTTAAAGAAGGTATTTAACTTACCTGCTGGGAAGGAGACTACCGATAAGTGGGAGGTTGGACTCGCCACAGGGTACAGGCGGAGAGAAAAGTCCATATTGCTCAGACCGGGGATCGAACACCGACAGTGCACTACGTGACCTGTCATATTATTGGTTCAATTGGCCTCTGAAATTGACTTAAAAAATTTGTGATAAAACTGTGTAAAATGTGTGTTTCAGTGTTCTCTACATCTTGTGTTCGATGTTTTTATTTCGGTCAGATAAATGTGTTAGCTCAACATAGAAGCACGATTAAGTCTTGAAATATTTGAAATATTAAAACAGAAGGAATTTTAAATCTGGGTCATCAAATTTTATAGTAATGACCTTGATTTTTCGTTTCATTCCTTTTAAAACGTATTTAATAGTTATCATTCATTAACTAAAACTCTAGCCGAAGTAGCAGCGAATGTGAGGGAATTTTTACAAGACAAAGTTGTAGGAACGTGTATGGTAGACAGCGAGACACGTGGTCGTTGCGGTCAACAGCCAGGCAAGCTGCGATGAGCTACTGGAACCACTAGGGCCCACTCAGCCTATTGCTGAGTGCTACTCGGGGCCTTTTCTCCAATGGCAAACCTGTCGGAATTTGAAGCTCACCACTCACTTATATCAAGTGGGGATATTAAAAATGCGTGGAACTTCACTTCTGATATCCGATACGCCTTCTTCTCGTGTCACTTTGACACACAAAGACCTTTTCACATGCACATACAACATATGTCGGTCTGTGAAGACGTTTTTACTTTAGGAAACGAAGTTAAATTACCGGACGTGTTTGGGCAACAAACACGCTTTTTCCAGGATAATATTGACAAACTTTGCCCTCAGAATAGTGACTTTTCATATGCTCCAAATAATAATCAACATCTTGAAGATAAAGATGATAGCCTTATGGGATGTTGCGTCTTGTAGTCTCGGTGTTTCAGAGGTGTGTACTGTCATTGAAAGACGTCCTTAATCCATAGCTTTCAGCTTAATTTAAGTGTCTTGTGTTGTAGTTTATGTGTTAGCTTATTTCAGCATGTTACTTGACGAAGAATTCGCCTCTGGAGCTAAGAATGAGAGATACGAACCCACGACCATGTTGTCTGTATCAGTACCGCCCACTGATATGAATGTTGTGCTAGTGATATAAGTGGTCAGTTCTGCTGGTTACGAAACACAAAGCGGATTTGTTTGAAACTATTCCACTGAAAGGGTCTGGTTGAAGCTTGGTGCTCCCAATAAAAGCATTTCTTCATGTGACAAACGAATTATTTTACACATGAAGAAACTTGGAAATCCAGAATCCATCAGTTAATTTAGATTGTCATTTGTTTCTAGGACAAATGCCACCAGTTCCAAATTTTCTCCAAGTCCCTCGATGCAAATTCTGGAATAGTATTTCAAAATATGCCACGACCACTTTCTTCAACGTCATTTTAGATTGATAACGTCGGATTGAATTTGCGGTTTCGATAAACAAACAAATCTGTTGCTTTGTATTATACAGTCTTGTCCCTGTCTGATTAGGGTTTAGAGGAAACACTGATGTAAATTGTTGTGAATAAGAAGAAGAATGATATGTAGCATAAGATGATTTTACATGTGTACCAGGATATGTGAGATGCTGTATAATCGATGGACCCGTTACAGGTTACAGACCCTCGACTTGCTGAGTTCATGTCCTCCTATTTTCTCGTATTTCACATTTATCCAATTTATTTTTGTTAAATCATCTTCCCACATATCTTGGGAAGAATAAATTCCAACGTCCTTATATAATAATTCTATTTACAGGAAGTTATATTGTAATTTGTACAAGTCTTCCTGTTTTCTATGGAAAGTGAAATGTTGTTTAAGGTACAAATAGCTACTGAAGGTAATACTCCTTTTATTTTTATTATTATTAGTCTGGAATTTAAGTTGTGTAATGTTTCTTGCATAAAATATTTTTCCAACAAAATTTTATCTGCGACTTCTTAAAATGAACCAGGCTTTTGAAGGACGGCTAGTTTCACACTTATCTTTCCACATGGCAGGGTTTATGCAGCCCTGTGAAAGTTTCTTGAAGGGATGGAGGCCTGGAAGAGCCTGCAAAATCAGTTGAAGGTTTTTTTTAAGGAAACTGGTTTCAGTTTCGTACTTACGAACCTGCACTTCCATTGAATGATAATGCAAACCATGATGACTGTCCGGTCCTTTGTATTCATTCGATGGTGGGAGACGACAACTGGTCAAAACCAAATCGAGACGGAGACTGCAGACTTCATTCTGTATCATTTGTTTCTCTGTATGATTCAAGAAATCACCACAG
Organism: Zootermopsis nevadensis; assembly: GCF_977971745.1. NCBI lineage: Eukaryota > Metazoa > Arthropoda > Insecta > Blattodea > Termopsidae > Zootermopsis > Zootermopsis nevadensis. Next base: position 12,396,496 of record NW_028259139.1, on the reverse strand, counting down.
GGTGTCCTTGCGAGAGCTCACAAGTGAACAATAATATCTACAAATTCGGTTCAGTACATTGACTCTGATTACCACAGCTGTAGTAAGACATTTAACGCATCTCTCACGGGAGGATAATATTAAAACAGATGTTAAATTAATAGAGTTTGAGGGCTCAAGAGAGGGACCAATGACAAGCTCTTACTGGCATAGCTGTAAACGACGTGGCTCCATAAAAGTCTTTGAATATATTGACCAACCGAACGACAATTAACACCTCAGTAAGATATGGACAAGTCATTCACACGTGGCAGAGATATGAGTTTAGAGGTCGGCGCCCGTGAGACACATCTCCAGTACCACCCTGTTCTCCTTCAAGTGTGTCTTGATCTTATTTCTGCTTAAGACTCCACCCATACATCCTTGTGGCCTACAACCCGACCAACTGGAATATGCGACGATGTCTGTCGTCGGTAACCTCTCAGTGTTACGTAACATATTGCAGATTCAGTGGCGGGCAACCTGTTTGCGATTAGGTCACTTTGAATGCAAGTAACTACAAGTTCTAAAAAATGGTCTGTATTTCATTGAATAATTTATAATTTGTCGTTTCTCACGTATGTAATTTCAATAATAATAATTTTAAATATTATATCTTTTGTGACGTACTGCCGTGTATTCTGGTGAATATGGACCGACGTTTCAGATGTGCTTAACGTGATTTGATAAACGCTCCATTGTACCATTTTACGGTATCAGTGAGTTACATAATAGCGCTTAATCCCTATAAAAAATCCTCTGAAACGTCGGTCATCATCTTAGTACATGTTGCTGCATCCCAGACGACGGTCGCCGTAACCGGTGCTATAGAGTTTGTCTGCGATTCGTTTCGTTTCAATCTACCGGCGACATATCTGGTCAGTCTCGTGATCCTTGCACTCTGCAAAGTGGCGGGAAACAGGTTGGCCATCGTGATTCGACATCCATCCTTGGTGTTTTTGTCTTTGCCAACAATTCCTCCTGTTTACTGGTAATCAAATGTTTCCCTGTGGACATAGCGGCAGGAATGTGAAACTGCTCACTTACCTTTATCTAATGTCGAGGTTAATCCTTTACCTCCACTCCCCTATACGTCCTCGCAGTACAGTTACTACGACATAAGAATCTGTGACTACGTCTTTACGCCTGGTACTGTTTCACCCGTTGCTTAAGAACGTATAGCGCGGGTGCTATTACATTATCTACGCGGTATTCTGTACAAGAGATGTGATCCAAGATGTATTGTAAATGTACTTTCCTTCCTGAAGTTTTCATGTGTAAGTGAAAATGTATTTACGTCACAGCAAAGTACAAACTTGCCCATAACAACAACCTATCACAGAGGCAACAAAAATGCTCACGTGTACATTCGTTTTCACTTTTCATACTCTATCATTGGTGTAGGACCCGCTTGAGATACATAAGAGATCGATGTGTAATGATCTAGCGTAACTACTTCCAATAGAAAGTACGAGAAAAAACACTGCTACTACGGAATTTGGTGGCAAGAAAGGATGTGCTGTAAATTCGCTCTTAGGAAATTAAACAACTACAGGATCTTTTCATTGTGACGATTATCTCATCATTATGTTATTTTTGTACTTTTTCAACACTTAACGATGCTTTGTCAACTGTACAGGCTGTTAACAGAATCTAAGATGCCAGTTATGAAATGAAACTGATAATCTTGTTCCGTTTTAAGACAGAGCTCCAGAATGTTTCTGCAGAGAATGGGGAAACATCGAACGTTTCGCCTTCCAAATTCCTAATTACATCTGCAGCTTTTGTTTTTCATTGTGACCATCAAACTGTAGAACAGAAGTCTGCCCACAGTATTTAATATTCCTTTGACAAAAATGGCTCTGTCTTCTGGGTTGGAGCGTCATGTAGTCTGGTAGAAGTTTACCGACGTTTCAGGGGTCCTTGCTGACTCCACTATAAGGGAACAATGGAAATTCTGCCCTTGTTTTGATAGACGTTACATTATAATACCACTACCAATTACAGTAGCAATGACGAGTCAGGTATTAAGACTCACAAATTAATATTATGACAAACAACAAAAAGGAGTACTTTTTATCCTTTTTATTTCTCAGTGGCATCAGAAACGCGACGTAATTGTATATTATTGCCCATGTAACGGCCTACACACTGGTTGGTTTGCTTTTCCTACGGTAGTCGTCGTGGAGAGCTCTGTGTCATATACCACAAGGCGTTCCATAAGTTGTTGTCTGGTTCTTCTCTTTGTACGCTCGCTGAAATGAAATTCCGTGATTTGTATTGATTTCCTTTAGTATTTTCGTACAAGAATCGGTTATGAACTCAGTCTCCGTCGTTCTGCGAATCATTTTCATAATTCTAATAATTATATTTGATCTTCATCAGAATTCGAACCTCGACACTGCCCAAGACGCAGAATGGTGTGCCCCAGCTCCGTATTTGACATGTCCTGGGTTCAAATCTCAGACAGGGGATCGAATTTCTGCCCTTAGTGCTTTTGTAATTTTACTTAGTTCCTCCAGGGAAATGCTCGAATAATGTCTTGAAGTAATCTACAACTACTTTCTTGTAAGTCTTTCTCATTTCTTCGCTCGTAGTTTCACTTCCATTTAACGATATGTAGCCCTTATCCTATGTCATTAAACGGATGTTCCACTTACTTCAACAGTCAGTAAACCTTTACCTTGTATTTCATTTTGTCTTTCGTGTGATTCTCACAGTTAGGTTCGATTATTCCCTTAAACAGCATTAACAAGTTGATTTTTGCAATACCCAAGTATTGTGCTTTCTTTGCGGTACGGACTGAATTCTTAATTATTACTTAGAGGATCTTCGGCTTCAGAGGATTAAATAAAACGAAACTGAAGCAAACAGGAAAAATAATACCACTTTCCCTCCCCCCACTTTTAAATCTGAGAAAATGATACGCCTCTGTAAAACAAGTCGAGAGAAATTTTTAAGTTGGAAGGATTTTTTTTCTACTTTTCGTATAATATTGCAGTATACATTCTCAGTTGATGAAGCATAATTAAATAGACCAAAAATAACATTTTTGAAAGATGGATTGTACCATTGCTTTCTTTTTGTATTACATTCCTTTTCAAAATTTTGATGTTCTGATATGTGCATAGTACCTGTTGGTATGCCGCGTGATGAAAGCTCTACAGTTGCCAGCCATCAAGACCATGAAACGGCGTTGGGGGAATCCTATGCGATGACGTCGTCATCCAGATACAGCCCACGCATCGTACTCACTGTGGTACTGGGTAATCCAGATAACCCGTAACGTACGCGTTTTCTGTATTTTTTTTTACCTTATGGGGACAAAACGCTGAGATGAGGGCAGCAGTCTCAGTTGGTAAAATGGAAAACAATTCTTGTAAACACCCTGTAGAATTACGCTGTTTTGCATTCTGGTCCATATGGACTCTGCATCAGAAGGAGACAGTCCCTTATTTAGAGCTGATCCCTGTTGGATACTTCAATAACGTATGAAAGTACTTGTTGTTGGCACTGTCCGCACCTGAGTACTTACAGCAGTTACACCACACGGCAGTAAATCTCACACATAAGACGCCTTTTTCATTCTAATCTTTCTCACAGAGACGCATGCGAGTGTATAGAAATCTCCTACTTTGAGGACTGATCCCTCTCAAAACGACTGAATCTTCAAGATGACTGTCTTCTGGGATGTTGCGCCGTGTCTACCGACGCGATAACCCTGATGATATCGGCAACAAGCACTTCCGAAACGTCGGTTATCTTCTACCAGACTACACAGCGCAACAACCCAGAAGACAGTAATCTTCATGTTTGCCACCGTGAGAACTTGAAATCTCATCCGAAGCGTTCGTAATTGTCTTCATTCTGAGAGTGTTCTCGTATTCTGTCTAATGTCGAAAGATTATTATTATAATAATTGCACAAATCTGTAATTTAACCGGTGTTCTTATGGGCACGAATCTTGATGTCTCGTCCTAAGGGAAAAACGGATTAGAGCTAGATTAGGAACAGGGTGTTGAGAAGAACATTTGAATCTTCAAGGGATGAAGTGACAAGGGATTGATAAAATTACGTAGGTAAGGAGATTAATAATTTGTAGTCTTCGTCAAATATTATCAGGGTGCACAAATCAAGTAGGATGAGATGGAAGGGGCATTAGTGTATAAATATAGGATTAAAAGTGCATATAAATTTTGCCTAATACCTAGTCGTTGATGGAGTAATATTAAAATGGATCTTAAATGGGATATAGGTTTGTATAGTGGATTGACATGGCTGAAGATAGTGTCCCGTGATGGTGTGTTGTAAACATTGACAACGAAGGTTCGCGTTCCTTAAAAGGCAGGGAATTTCTTGGCTAAATAAGCGACTGTTAGCTTCTAAATTAATAGTCGTTCCCATGGAGTTGTGTTGTACTTACCGTTACCGGATATGAACTGTGATAAATCAAGTAAAGTCGTTATGAAGTTGGTGTAACTAACACAGTACAGGCGTGTGGGTTGTTAATGTATTTTCTTTGTTCTTGGAAACAGAACGATTTCAGTGAGTAGAATGTCATCAATAGTGACATCATTCAATATTCTAAGATTCTTTATGTCTTTTTTCTTGTGGGAAAAACGCAGAAATATTTCTTTTTAACTTGAAAGTTCAGTTGTTTCACATACTGAACCTTTGTACACAACTGGCAGAGACGAACAAGAAAACACCTGTAAGTGGGAACTAATCTAAAGCGAATATGAAGCCTTATTTCCTTCTGCCATCAGGAAGAAGGTGTACCTTTGAGCGCTGTTCACACAAAGTCCTTTGCCTCCCGCCTTACTGTTGTAAGTTTAGTCACTCTGAGCTAACACGGGCTCAGATTAAAGCCTTGTTTCTTCATTGAACTTACATGTTCATCACATCCTTACTTTATTAAATGCGGTATAGTATTGTTATATTTACGAAGATAAAGTGGTAATGTAAGTGATGATAAGTCGAGTTATTTTAAAATTATAACAAATTCTTCTCGGGCTGCCATCCGTGTACGGTGGCTAAATGAAGAAAACACTGTAGTGCAGTATTGCAGTACCCTGAGGATGAGGACGAAGATGGTTCTCGAAACGTTGGTGCTTTCTTCATTAAGCCATCTTACACGGCAGGTAGCCCGAGAAGAATTTATTAAATTTAGTCGCCGTGAAAGCTACAGATCATACATTTTTAAAACTTGTTGCATAATATGATTTCGAATCTGTACCAATCCTTTATCTTAGCATTAAAATTGTCTTAAAGTTTATATTGTCTTTTTGAACCCTCTTTGTTATGATTTAATAGCCATGTTTTGTAATAGACAGATAGTAGACAGTCCTGTAATAGACTTGGCAGTAACACTGAAACAATTATGATTGATTCGCTAAAGACAGGCCGATTGTAATTTCGTGAAATTAATTTGACCACAATCCTGACTACCGTTAATAGAATTTTGTTCTTAAAGATTGCTGTGGCTCGGGGTGGGTAGTTAGACAGCTTCTTGAACCCAAAACTTTGGGTTTTACTTTCATTCTTTTTGATGAAACGTAATTTAACGATGAATCTGAGGACAAGGAACAGCTGTATCTTAGTACTGTAAATAGCTGTAGGAAGTTTGACTACACATAAACTGCCTAATCTCAATCTGGAGGATCAATTTTTCAATTCTGGCATTCTAATGTTTTAAAACCAGTTTGTTTCATTTAAGGCCGTAGTAAATTTTCCAGTAGGTCCATATATAAATATATTCAGAACTTTTATGCATGGAAAATAATTTTTATATTACAAATCGCCAGAAAATGTGCACGCATTTGTTTAATAAATGAAGCTTTATTTACTGCATCGTGATTGATGAGTTGATGAGTTGATGAGTTACCCTGTTTTGAAATATGTACCATCTTTCTGAAGGGAAGCCACGAAAAATCTGTCAGGAAAAGGTGTCCTCAGATGTTGCAAGAAGATTTAAACTGATTCTATGCCACCACTGCTCGCCGCGTCCTCGGGTTGCAGACGGAATCCTCTGGAATATTGAATAAGCAGCCTCGAACAGCTGACAAGCAGTGGTCTTTCAGATGGGGGGGGGGGGGGGGGGAGAATTAAGAAATCGCCAATATTTGAATAAAGTATGTTACGAAATTTTTTACTGGCCCTCCGACAAGAAAATTAACGTTTATGAGAAAGGAGGCAACTATAAATTTCTGTGGAAGTTTATTTAAAACGGTATGAGCCGAAGAGAACCATTTCTTTATCGTTTACATGCCCTTTGAATTTCCAGACGTCTTCGCCATCTTCAGAAATATCTCCTGATACCACTTCATCCTTACGCTAATTAAACCTGATTCTTGTCGATAAACTCCAGTTTAATGAGGGACAATGCCATCGTTTGTTTAGTACTGAAAGAAGACGTTAATTTCGATTTTTCAGCTTTGTTTCATTGTCAGTGTTAAAATAACATTATTTTATGATGTTCTTTATTAAAAATTATGTATTCCGGCTAAATTATGCCTTAATCTGTCTTTGACTTAGGAATCTACCATTTTATGAGAAAACAATTTCAGAGTTTCTAACAGATTATTTTGTAAAATACGTCTGTAACTTTCGTACTTGACTGCAGATCGCGGTTGTTAAGTATCGATGGCGGACTAGGAGTGTGTGTGACCTGGGGGGGGGGGGGGGGGGGTCAGGGGGGTGGTAAGCGCGCGCTCGCGTGCGATTGTATGCAGAAAAGAAATGAAAGTATCAACGAACAGGAGTTAGTCAGGCAGGAGAGGTTTCCAGTTACAGCAAAAAACACGTTAAGACATGATTCGTACTATGTCTACTCTAATGTGTTTGAATACGTAATTTCTGGGATCAGGTGCTAAATGTTACATTCAGTAATTCAGTGATGATCGGGGAAGAGTCGATTATAGATCACCATTTCACTAGTTTTTCAGTTACATTATGCCTGCAGGAAGACGTTTGAGGTGATCGTGGTTATAAAGATGTCCGTGTTGGTTTTCTGCAGGTAGATAACCAAGGTTTCGGAGAAACGTTCTGTTTCAACTTTCAATGTCTACTGGAAAAGAAATCCTATACCTTCCTTTACTGCTGCGTTGTTATGGGTTAGAGTGTTGACCTGGAGGCCTATAAATCCTGTCTGACGTGCTTCGTGGTTTTTCTCAATCCCTGTAGAAAAAGTTGCTATTACACCTTAAAATATGCAACAGATTCCTCCTTCCATGTGCTTTACAATTATATAATTTCAGTTGGAAAACATGATGTGAAGGTACTATCAAAATTCGTCTTAGATAAATAAAATTCTAGGCTGTTGATTGGATTCATGTGGCTCTGGATTGATTTCAATGGCGGTCTCTTGTGGACACGGTAACAAACCTCCGGGTTACATAATAGTTGGGGAAATTATCGATTATCTAAGTTACTGTCAAGAAGGACTGTTGTTATGTAGGTGGTTGGTCAGTCGGTTATTATATGAGTAGGGACGGATGGACTGGCTGGCTGGTACAGAAAGAGCGCCGATTAGGAACGCCCCTAAAAGTGACGTCATATCTGAGATGCACAGGCCTCGTGGTACAGAAACGGCAACATCAATCACTGGTTGGAGAAAATGGAACGCAGCTCTCACTGGTGCCCCCGGGGACAGAGTCTCAGGGAGGGGTGCCCGCACGCCAAGGTGGGCCACTTGGATCTGCTACTGAATTCCAGTGAAATTTCAACAAACACAAAGTTTCTACTGTCAGGAAGTCAGTAATCGTGTATTACAAGAACGTATCTGAATTTAGTAATACAACTTACTTTTAGCCTGTAATACGTCCAGGTATTATGACATATGGAGGTGTTTAGGAGTTTCTGAGTCATACTTAAGACCGCGAGAGACTGATTTTTCATCCTTTATAACCCGGAGACATGTACGAGTAAACTGGAACTTTCTGTCTAAGGACCATAACGCTTAGGTTGTCTGTCAGACCTTCAGATACGTTCAATACACAAGATAGCTATGTCTCGACTGAAATTAGAACTGATGGCGTACAGGAAGCGTTGATAAGAATTATTGGTCTGTAAAGGGACTCGCTGAGATGGAAATACTAAAATATGACGTAGAAATGCTTGCTATGAAAATATGAGGGCAATTTACGTCACATTGTTTTGGTCAAAATATTTTCATTGCATGCTCAAGGTTTTGATTTAACTTAAAATACCACTCGATGTAAAAATATCTACATTGAAACATCGTTGTTACATGACTTGAAGTTGTGAAGTTACTGAAATGCCAGGAAGCGTCCTTGATACACTCCTCAGAACGGCAGGCGATTGCATTCATACGCCGCCGTCTTTAGGAGGAGGTTGCCTACTGTAAGATACCTTGCATCAGTCTCTGAGACGACACAAGTACAGACAACAGCTTCGCAAACTTGTCTGTTAAGTGGGTCAATTTTGGGCCAGTATCTTTATTGAGATTTTGAGTAGGCTTATATGTCTTGGCTACAACGCAAATGTTTTGGCAGCGGAGCACCAATGCATTAACCCTTTCCGCCTTTGGAATCACTGGACTTTCTGGTACGTATTCATCGAGTGTTCTAGAAAATCAGTAAACTATTTTGCTATCTATCAGCAGTTGGAGTCAAATATTCGTAGTTTTTATCGGCAATTCAAACTGTACGTTACCATGGAAACAGTGAGAGAAAACTTATTCGTTATTAGCCATCTTTTTTTCGGACCTCCCGATTTTGTGCTGTTGATAGAGGAGCTTCTGAACTTGGTTTTAGAATTTTTCTGTCCAAATGTTCCAGCAGTTCTTTTTTAGGCCCTTATTATCGTATTAACATCTCTTGTTCCCACATCTTCTGCAATATCTTTGTTATGTTTATGATCCGTCATTCTGTATCTTGCTCTAAGGAAACGCCCATAAAGAAGGAGAGAAGTGTTCCTCTAAATATAAACCGGCACAGAGAAGGTTAAGCCAGTGGGTGGTTATATGACAAATGAGCCAAAAATTCCGGTTGTTCTCTTAAAGTTCATCGCAACCTCGCCCGCTTATCTGGACCAATGAGACACACCATTGTGTTGAGGTCAACACATTGAGACCTTGGTCTGGCCCATGCCCTATTGGTCAGCCACAAATCAGCATGAACGTCTTGCTTTCAATTAGATGTCAGTTCGAGGATTGACAGAACAGAACGTTCAGGCATAAGATTCTTTTAAGACATTTTATTCTCCAAGATATGACTACCTATTTCATTCAAGAGATGAATATATTACCCGTTCTGCAACCGAGGATTTCTTAAGTTGCTTGTTGCTATTTGCTGACAGCGTGATTCGTTAAATTGTTGCCTGCAAAGACATGGTAGTGAACATAAATCACTTTAGCGCTAATGACGGTGGGTTATGGTTGCCTAGCAACGAAACCATAGCGGGGAAGAAAGAAAAAATACCGGACGAAAATGGCGGAAAGTTTCTTGGTGCTGAAGATTCAAATTGCGTTTGATGGATGGGTTGGGCGTAAACTGATACGTTTATGTCTTCAACTTCTGTTAGCACGTAACTAAGGATTATTTTCCTCGCTATACTTTGTTCTCGCATGTTTTCTTCTCATTATTAATTGTCACTGACCAGGAATGGATTTTAATCCAGAGGTTTGGTTTTCTAGCCAGATAAATTACGATATTTGTTTGTCGCGCTATACTGCACATTTCTTTATGTATCTTTGTTAAATAAATAATCAGTTATCAATATTATTAGCCAGCATATCACCCGCCAATGTTGACGTGAAAGAAAGTTTTTTTGTTGGACTGTAATACCATTTATTTCAGTATTTTCTTTACAAATCGCATTGAAAGCCGAAAAATTATAACATTTCTTTATAAAGCTAATGAAACGTGAGGCTCTCTTCACCGTGACTCCACCAAATATTACTCTCCAAATGCGTTCAATCATAAAGCGGATCGCAATGATTCATATACGTCGAACAGGGTAATTCACTCTATGTTACGATGTTGCACAAGTCCTTTTCGTATTAGTGATTCCACCTGCGACATTCAATTGTGTTGACTTACCTTCCCACGTGTTAAACAGAAAATGTTATGGAGCTCCTGGGAACAAGTTCTATTATAGACCTGCTACAACCTGCCTTCTGGTGACAAGCTTAGATTCACAAGTGTCTGTGTATAGGAAAAATAACACAGGAAAGTAGATTTCACGACTTAACTTATTCAGAGTGTGGATCGGAGATGTTAATTAAGAATTGTCTCCAACATCGATTGTTCAAGAAATGTAAATTATCACTGCAGTGATAGTCAGTAATTAATTAACCTGTTTATTAATTTGTTTAGGTGATAGTTTACAAAAGCATTAAATATAATTCTCGTGACTGGAAAATTTACTCTTCAGTATTATAAAAACTCTAAATTTTATATTTTCATGTGTTATAATCGATTCGAGATTAGAAAATTAAGAAAACGTGAGCTAATTCTTCCGTCCTTTGTGACAGCGACACAGAAGACAATGAGCTGCAGAGATAAAGTGCAGGACAGGGATCTTGAAAATGCAACTCCTTTGAAGCTAAGTTTAAAAAGAAAAGTGTAAGACGCGGCCAGGCCATATTGCAACAAAAGGTGCAGTTGCACTTTTTTTCCTGTTGCAATGTTCCCCGGTTTCCCCTAGTAGGGACCACTGGGACACAAAGAAACCCTCCTTAAAATGAAGTAATTTCGCGATCATTAATGACTACGATGACTGTAATTTCACATTGACAGCCAGTAAGGACTGTAAACGCATAGAAACTCAAATTCAAGATTTAATAAATGTGTATTAATGTGCTGTCATCTCATTTCTATCTTTTCACTCATCACCTAAATCGTCATGTAATCCTAGTAGTTGGTGCAGGTCGTTAAATAACTTAAGACAAATTGTTATTGTGTAATATGGATTTACAGCCACATTTTATGAAGCTTTTGGAGTAATGAAAATTTGGGTGGAAAAATCCTGATTTTTATTTGAGAGTGAAATGCAAGACCATCTTTGAGGGTAATAGTCAGCCTATGGATTCGATCCACGTATCTTCTGAACCTGCTAAGTGTGATTTACCGCCCCGAGAATGTAATTCATTTCGATAGGAAGATGTGTGTTGTCCGATGAATGCTGTGAATCACAATGATTCGATCCGAGAGCTAATGGAAGGCTGTGTCTGCATCTCTCTCCCACAAACCAGAACACAATACTGATCTTTATTTATTGTCATCGTAAAGTAAGCGGCTGTCGCCATGAAATTCTAGGAGGATTCATAAAGTGTCTGGGTCCGATTTCAGCACTTATGGTTTATATTCCAGGACATCTGAACATCTGTTACCCTTTCCCATGCTGATTTTGTTGAAAAAATATTAGTCTGCTAGTAAGTTTCCATGGCAACAAATAATTTAATCTTTAAAGTCACAGACAGCTGGAACTGTATTCTTCGTCCACTCATAGTGTCAGAGATCCCATACTCAGCTCAGAAGAAATAATTGTTCTAAACGAGATATATCGCCTGTGACGTGGCAAGTATTAACATTCTTTTTATAAATCTGACCTCTTCGCTGTCTTTCAAATTATAGGTGTTAGTTAGTACCTTTTTTTGATATGTTAGATTTTCAGCAGAATATTTCAGATTATTTTCTGCCCATTTCGAAGGATCTATTTACAAAATAACGAGGATTTTCAACAATGTTTTGAGGAAGATTCAACCCATAATCCCAAAGTTTGAAAAGTCTACCTTTACTATCAATTTATAAACATATTTTTACATTTGGATCTTTCATGTGGCTTATACCATGAAGCACACCTAGCGGAAATGAGAAATGTGTACATAATTTTTGATTTGAAGTCTGAACGGAAGATACCAGTTGGAAGATCTAGACGTAAATGGAAGTATGGATGGATCACAAGGATATAGGGTGAGAGGGTGTGGGTCGTATTCATCATGATAGGGACCGGTGGCGGGTTTTTGTGAGCACGGTAATGAACAATCTGCTTTCGTAAAAGGCGGGGAATTACTTAACTAGTTGAGCGACTATTAGCTTCTCAAGAAGGACGGACTTTATTCAGTAACTTATATACACGATGAAACTTGTTTTCTGGCAGACAGGATTTGAATCCGTAATGAAGATTTCTCTTCTGTTCTCATCATTAACTTTAGTCATGTCCTTTGAGAAGACAGTAAAGTGTGATCAAAATGGAAATGAGGAAGAAAGTGGCACATTAAGACAACCACCATAAATTTCATGTTTATGTAATGTTACCCTCACATTTCTGTTAGAACGTCTCAAACTTAATTACCTAAATAATAAATTGAAATTTATAGTCTTACTTCATCAACTAATCGTTAGACAGCTGGTCTGTCTTAATAAAATTAAAAGGTTCGTTACCGTAATCACATAAAGCCCACTACTGGATCATAATCTGATCCGCGCCAATCCATTTCACATCTTCACAGATTTACATTTTAATATTATCCTCCTTTCAGATTTAATCAAAATGTATTTGCATTTCTTGTTTCCCCTATCCTTCTCAAATCAGATATTCTTCATCTAACCGTTGTAACAGTGTAAGGTCAGCAGTAAACATAGTAGGGTTTGAGGTTTTCAGGGCGGTGAGTCTCATCGCCCTGATGATGGAGGCAAAAATGACCTCTGAAACGTCGGTAAACTTCTACCAGACTGGACAGCGCAACCCAGCAGACAGCCATCTTGAGCAGTAAACATGCTAAAGGTCCTGTTTATGTATTTTTCTTCATTATACTTTTAATAATTTTTGGACAATCTTTATTTTCTGAGCTGTGTTTTTGGATGCTCTCTCTGCTTGGGATTTCTTTATATGTCGCTAATATACTGCAGCGTATTATAAAACGTACATGGGAACAGTATTTGGACTTCAGTTTCTGTCATGATCGACCTTTTGTGATAAGTTCGTTAATGGTCGATTTAAGTTTAGTGGAATTTTTTCCCCCGGAAACCATTTGTTGTATTGATGCTCCACACCAAAATTTATTCTAAATCTTGTAAGCCACGAATGTGAAACATTTGGACGGACACAATTCCCCGTTATTATTTAACGACTTAAATATAATTTTCAATATCTGATGATGTTAATTTTGCTGTTGTAATACAGAAAACATGCAATATATGACGTCAGTGTGGATCAGCGTTATCGAATCAAAGATCTCAATGAGGGTGGCCCCTTCCTGGTACCTGCATGTGAAGATTAACACATACGTAGAAGTTGCCATGGAAACAGTGTGTGAAATTTTGAAATATACAATATGAAAAGTATTTGATTAAGCACAACTAATGGGAAATTCTGAACACAGAAACACCAAATTTTAATTTATTTTTTATTATTTTGGGTTGTTTGTTATATGTACGTAGGTTCGTATCCAAATGAGGTCGGAACTTGAAACAAAACTATACCAACCTTCATGTCTGTACTGCTGGTTACAATGATTGCAACCAGCCTGTACTCAGTTCGTACGACTATTTAGTACATGAACTACTATAAGATCTGAATAGAAATATTTTACACGAAGACGCCGAACATCTAACACTGGGAGGCTCATGTGATGGTGTTATCAATTATTCAGAGCTTCCAGGTCCGTTTATGGAAGTCGTGTACGTAGGACGAAACAAGTAACTCCAGTCGAGACCCTGAAGCGACTAGCAGCTGCTGATCTTCAGCAAGAGCCTTCTTAGAAGCATCAGGTCAGAGTTTCACGCTTCGTTAACCAATATTTATGCTTGGTGAGATTTCAGGTTCTCACGGCAACGTCTATGAAGGTGGGAATCTTCTGGGTTGTTGCATCGTATAGTCTGGTAGAATATTACAGATTTTTCGGCAGTTTTTATCGCCTCCTTCATCAGGATTATAAACATATTAAGTTAAAAATTGCAGTTGAAATAAAGCAGTATCCAGCGTCTAGTGGATGGACGAAGCAGGTAGCACGAATGGGTGGGATGAGAACTGCATACCAATTCTCGGTCGGGAAACATTAATGATAAAGAGGTGAATTGGAAGACACAGGCGTAAATGGGAGGATAATATTACAAGATTGGAAAGTGGTCTCTTTGGAGTAAACTGACATTCAAAATGTATTCTTCACGACACATTACATACGTCACTGTTGCACTAATGTGATTCAAGACTATTGTAGCACATATTGTTTCTTTGGTCATCCTTTATGTTACAACCAGGATGGTTGAAGGATAGGGGTGGCCAAGGCAGGAGATAGGTGTGGCCCGTGGGACCTACAATCGCTGAGGTCCAGGCCCCAACGAAACAAACATTCTGAGCAAAGGCCAAGATCACAAAGATTTGGGGTTAATTAAATAGCCCTGCATGAGATTAGGCGTGAGGGTATTACCTGGGAGTTTCCCGAAGGGGTACATTCACTGGAAGTGACCAAGCCCTGTGACCTTTTCCTGTAAATGTGGTGATCCGTTCTGTTGCATTTCCTTCTGGTCTTTACGCCCGGTGTGTTAGTTTCGCTTCGCGAATGTCGACTGTTTAACTTGTCATTTAGGGACCTGTTTATACCTAAAGTTTGGGAGGTAAATTTTGAATATTAAAGGATACCATAGAAAAATGACAAGGGATTTCTGTCTTTGTGAAATGTTAACTTTTCCTCCCTGCTTGCTTGTGGATGGACTTATTGAGAGTTTTAACTTGCTCGCCCTTGGTGATTCTTGACAACGATGAAGTCAGAGTGGCGATTACCTTGCCGGCCCCTTTTGTATCGTGACGATCAAGATGGAAGCCTTTCCTCGTTTATACACACGCTGTGTTTACTTGCCGGGGAGCCCTTATCAAGATGCACAGTGAATTCATGGGCTGGTAACAAGTGTCCACCGTGTTTCTGTGAGGTCAAGAGGCCTGCGTTGACTTCCAGGCATTACCGCCCTCAAATTGTCTGCCGAATGTCAAAGGTAAAGCTCCACATTGAACATGTGAGTGATTAGCCTCACGTTCCGGCCGCTGTACCTTGTGGAAATGGATATTATATTATATATTGCATTATATTATATTATGTATTATCATTGTTTGCTTGTCATTGGCTCCTCGCTGTTGGCAAACACTTTAATAAATGAATTGAATTGAATATCGTAAAATCTGTGATCACGTAATGCAAATAATTCGAAGAAGACACAACACCCCAATACGACGAGGCAATCACATAGGTTGTTCGGCTGATGGTCTAATAACTGATCAGTCGGACGTACTTCACTCCAATACCGTTGCAGTAACCTGCTCGGTGCTCATCCGTGCTAATAGCTAGTTGCCGCGCGTCGGAGTAAAACATGGTAGAACGACTTCGCTACCGAGTTTATCTTTCTTTGTGTTTTGGTATTCACATCTGTGGCACAAGTTGCGAGGAGCGGAGTGAATATATAATACGTGTTCTGTTTAACATAGGCATGTCCAGGTGCCGCGCGGGGCACGAGTTATCTCAAGATGAACTGCGCTGTGTTTGGATGCTGGCCTACTGTTCGGTCGTTCTCCCGAACAGACAGTAAATGTACTCATGAATGATAAAGCAAGAGACCGCTCCTCCAGTCCACTGAAATGAGTTACTGCTCTCGCCTGAATTGTGACAAATGGCTACTTCAAATCTTGCCACGGTTGTACTTACACTAATTTGACTTTAGAATACAGAATAAACATAAACGTCCTCTGTCGCCCGGCTGTATCTCGGTGGTCTTGAGTTCATACACCATCCCAGGGGTTTCTGCGATGAGACTGGGCGACTAGACAGCAATCCGTCTTAAAACATTGTGTTTGCTTTCGTCTGTTGTATTTCAAGGTCAAATAAAATTGGTTAATAGTCTTTATGATCGGCCAACAAATGTGTAGGCCTTGACACAATATTTTAAGGAATACGTACTGTTGTGTGTGGATAGGTTGACAGCCCTTCTGCACAAGTTTTATGATTATAGTCTCAGTGTTTATTAAAATTGATTTTAAATGAATGTACACTGAAACTATAATCATAAAACTTGTCAAGCTAACGATAACTACATGTAATATGTTTTATAAGAACGGAGCAGTAGGAAAAATCTCTTATTTGGCGAAATACGGAGGAAAGTAAAGAAGAAAATTTGTTACAAACCATGTGTTTCCAGTCTTAAGTGTTGAAATTTGTTACCTCCGACGAGCCGTCATGGTTCTACACTCTTCACTTTGTCTGCAGTAAATAGTTAACGGCGTTATACCACTTTGTTTCTGTTTACCTGTCATGGAAACCATTACTTTTCATGTTTGAGGGTAAAAAATTATTACAATTCGTGTACCGTTGGTTTCATATCCCAGCTGTGGGTTATCAATTAATTAAATATAAATTTGTTTATTTTACGTTGCACAGTATTTGTATGAAATGTGTTTTAAAATACTTAGTATGTGAAATGCATGAAACTTTGAAACCACGTGTGACATATATTTATGAATAATCAGAACAGAAACGCAGCGAAATATATTGTATTTATGTAGCGTAATGTCGACCAGTCATTGGATTACTGGCCTTTGAGAAACTTCGAGACCCTTATACGACCTTTTGCAATGATTGTAGAGGTCGCGCGAGTAATGGTGGCACCTAAATGCGCGATGCGTAAGCTGAGAGAGGGGAGTTCAGTAGTAGGGGGGGGGGTTGCACAGCCTCAGCTGCGGTGATGCACCGATCTAAACACAGCCAGAGCTACAAACCAACTGAAGCTGACACCCCTCTAGCGCGTGCTTCGGACGGGTCCATCTCACACGACCAAAATCAGTCCTTTGCGCAAGTGCCAACACTTCTCGCTCGGCCTCTACTTTCGGGGCCTCCCAATATTGAGGTCGGTCTCAAACACAGCAGAACATTATTTTGAAGAACTAGGTTCAGGTGTTTTCCGTGTCTTGGAAATAAGCATGTCTCGTGACAACGCCTTCTTACGGTTTGTCACGCGTTTTTACGAGTGACACCTCAATGCCTCTTTCATGTTGCAATCGACCGAAAGGCGGTTCCTTATGCTCCGATGATTCCATCTTTTGTGCAGTTCATTACTGTAACTATATGACCATACTGAGTTGCATAACTCGCATGAAAACCACTATATGTTCGTAACCACATTCTGAAATCCCACGTTATCATCATTCGTTGTCATTGTTATCAACGGTACGACTGCAGAGAGACTCAAAGCCCAAAGCATCTACTAATATGACCAAAGATGGGCGAAGTCCTTACGCAACAGGATTTGTTGCTAGCTAATGACATGGCGTTTATCGCCGCAGAATCCTGGAAAAATAATATTTAGGTGTTGCCGGACACGAAAATGAATTAAATGATTATTATTAACGTAATCATTTTCTCAATTTTATGAATTAATTTTATTTTACTGTTCCGAATCTAAGTGTTGCGTCCCGAATTGATGCCCTGTTGTCTTTGTCACAATGTGGTAAAACCAATTTGTTAGTCTGTTGGTTGCCTCAGGGCATACAAATTTGTGATTCTTCTCTGTTTTGTAATCAATGCTGTTATTAACCCTGTTATAAATGAGTGGAATGAGACACAATTTCATACGCGTTACTATTGCATTTTAATTAAACAAATACCGGTTTCTTAGCAATACTGCTACTGAGTGGGATAACAGGAGCATCAAGGCACTAACACAGAACAGTGTGGTGGCAGACATTACGTTCTCATTATTATTATTATTCCATCTAGTCACAACTTAATAGGGTATTTACTTCTATATACCCCAAGACAAACCTTGCAGCAGCTATTTCCGAAATACATTTTATTTTTAATACGTGTTACATGTATTATATAGTTTTATTTTTAGAGTTGACTACATATTTTACGACAGCGTCTTTCGAATGATGTATGAAGATCCTAGAATGGCGGTTTTCTGAAGTTCCCTAATGTCCTGTTCGCCCGGGATGTTGGCCAAATATTTCCTGAGTGACCTGGAGACAGTTCCAGTTGCTCCTATAACTACTGGAATTATCATTGCTTTCACTTTCCACATTCGCCGTATTTCAATGAGAAGGTCCTTGTATTTCATTATTATTGTTGTTGTTGTTGTTATACGTCTCAAAACTTATAAGTCTAAGTGAGTGATTATGTTTGTATTTCTCTATGTTCATGTTTATTTGCCTGTATGTCTCTCACCTGAACTTATAGTAACGGTCTTTTATACAATTGGAAGCACTGAAAGTCAGTATAAACCTATAAAAAAATAAAATCACTTGTTTTGTAAGGGTGCGAAACGTGGTGTCTTTCTTTGAAAGAATAAAATAAATTATAAATGTCGGAAAATAAAGTGCTCGGAAAATGCTAGTACCCTAGGAGGAGTAAAGTGAAATTGAGGGTATTTGATATAATAACTTCCTGAGCTATACAGGACATCTGGCGATGATAGGCATGTGACTAGAATGGGGGGACAATCAACGCATATAGAATTTTGGTGAAGAGATCTTTTTGAAAACCTCGGAGATAGTAGGATAACATTAAGGGAGATCTTTGGGAAATATGGGTTGTGAGGCCAATGGAACTGGTTCAGAATCATGTCCATTAATACGATTTGGCTTTAATGACATGAAACTATCTGCTGCCATAAACTTATTTTATTCTTAGAAGTAAAATAAGGTTTATAGTGAAGCTATGTTAACCAATAGCAGTCTACCATATCAAATTAAATCTAAATCCGTCAGGTGATTTGCGACATGTAGACTAGCTGATGGATGCAACTGCGGTTTGTACAAAGAAAGCATAATAAAAATGTTTTGAAGTAACGTGTTTTTACAAGACAGCTGTTTGTTACTTAACGATGAATTGAGTCGCGTTCAACCGCCATCAGATGGTGCTCGCGGCAACTGCGAGTGTTCAAACGTGCGTCTGAACGATGGCATCAACACGAGTATTGTGTCCGTAGACCGCTCTAAATTGGCGTGGCCTTCCATGTCGGCTTGCCCGCAATCGGTTGTTGGCCGCCATCTTATCTAAGTGATATATATTTCGCTATTTCAACCCCTAACCCGGATTCTATATGCTGGCACACAGTGCACTAACAGTAAGTATAATCCACAAAAGTAATAATGTCTTCTCTGCGAAACTGTTACACTCGGTCAGTTTTGGAAACTTTCGCCACGAGAATTTTTAAAGATGCGTTATTTTTTGACGTAAATAGGTCTATATTTTAGGGTCAGTGTCATTCGGCAAATAGAAGATAAAAGAAACAAGACAAATGAAGAAAATTGGAACAGTTTTGAGAAGTAAAATGAGTATATTAAAGAGGAGTAAAGGATGAAAATTAAGCGGGAGCATGAGAAAGACAATAATTATAAGAGTCAGTATAAGCAGGTCTATAAGAACGTGGCAGGAGAAGAGGGGTACATGAAAGGTTCTTGTTTTTACTAGTCCCCGTCGAACGTCGTGTTATGAGTTTGGCAGAAACAGTGATCTTTAGAAAAAGAAATAACTATCATTTGCTACCATATTATCTGTAGTGACGTATGAAGCATTACTCGATCACTCTGATGCATTGATACTGTTTCGACACCTCAGACATGACTCAGCGGCTTCCCTCGCTGTGCGCGAACCGCACAATTGCGGTGACCCGAGTCACGATTTGCTCTGTACTAGCAAGAGACGTTTCAGTTGAAGGTTCTAGGATCAGCGAGGCAGAGAAAAGCTGTGAAGCACACAGCTGACCACCCAGCGCGCCACCTCTGCTCTTACGACATATGCTGTCGTTACATAACCTTATATCGGTATTACACTTTCTCTTTTAAAACCTATACACTTTACATAAGTAACTGTCATATTTTAAACGTACGTTTTATTCGGAAAACCAGAATGGGAGAGACCACTTGGTATATATTGACGTAAAAAGGTGGATAATAAGCTTGATTTTAGAAATTGGATGTGAGGGTGTGGACAGTATTATCTTACCTCAAGATAGGGTCCAATGGCGAAGTCTTTGAACACGGTAATGAAAGTATGGGTTCCCTAAGTGGCGGGGAATTTGACGAACATTGTGCCGAATATCAGCTTCTCAGAAACGACTTTGCTCCATGGAGTTTATTAAGGTGTTGAGTGGATTAATCTAGCTCAGGATAGACTCCTGTATACACTGTAATGAAAATTCTTGTTCAGTGAACATTAGAGTAACGTCTTGACCAGCTGTGAAAATATCAGCTTCTCAAGAAATACTTTGTTAAATAAACATTGTTAGAAATATAGAATATAAGGTATGGAGTGTTTTCTGGATATTCTCCTGTGAACGCGGAAATAAGCCTTGGGATTTTATGAAAACTATAGATTTTTTTAGTAGACCTTGTTATTAGGTTACTGCAATTTTATTTCAACATTTAAAACCACCCGAATTATAGGACTGGTACTCAGGAAGCATCCTTAAGCAGACGAAGGAAGAAATAATATGATGCATTATCAGTAACTATAAAGAGAAACGTTTCAAACCCGGCACTGTCAAGTTTGAACGCAAAGTCGTAACTCGGTAGTGAGGGCTCGGTTGGGTGGCGTATCGGGGAGGAGCCCCGTGTCCGTTTGTGGGGGGCGCACAGACATAAGAAGTCTCAGCAGCTGAAGAACTGGACCTTCAGTGACTTCATCTGTTGCAACACGTACTGAAGCGAAACAGCTGATGTAGGCGGGCGATAGGAAAATTTGGGCCAAGAAACACAGTAATTACCTGTAAGAAAGTAAGCGGACATTACAGTCACGGACATGTGGCGGACGACAAGCAGGTGCTCTCCGGGAGATTGTCATTATTTTGTCTGGTGACTGCTGAATTTATAGCGTATTTAATTACGCTTTATCAATTGTAGATGATAAATAGCCTCGACTTAAATAAAATTATTACAGTTTTTAAAGTTTGAATGAGATAATTTGAAAAATGTTAATGCGCATGGTGTGACTAGGAAAGCAGCGAATATCCTCGGTATAATCGTAGTCTTAGTTGGTGCTCAAATTATCTGATGGACCAAAGATGACAAGATGATTCTTGGGCAAATTCTTTTTTCTCTTTCTTTCTAACGTTACATCCTTTCCCTTGAAGATGGCAGCCTTCTGGGTTGTAGCGCCGTGTGGTCTGGTAGAAGTAACCGACGTTTCAGAAGTCCTTGCTGCCTCCATCGTCGCCCTGATTACGGAGGAAGCAAGGACCTCTGAAACGACTGTAAACTTCTACGGCGCAACAACCCAGAAAACAGCCATCTTCAGACTCACCGCCGTGAAAACCTCAAATCCTAAAACCCTTTTCTTCTTATTTTCCTCTGTCCCCCCTTGTCTTCTCCGTTCTACACTGCGGTCTGATATATCTGGCGGAGATTAAAACCGACTGCACGCAGGAAATGCAGTCTGTTGTTTGCTTGTCCAAAATAAGTAACGGTGTTGCTGTATGGTCCCTGCAGTTTTTATATTAGGAAGCGAGTGTGGGGAATTTAAGAAATACATACAAAAATTTAGGTGGGAAACCTAAACGGATATAGGCGTGTAAACGGCCTATTAAAATAGTTTTCAATACGCAGTATCGAAGTGTGAACTGGATTGAATTGGCTCAGAAGACAGTACAATGGCGAGATTTTTTTAAACATAATAATAAACCTTCGAGGAATATAAAGGCGAACATTTTCTTTACTAGATGAGCGACAACCAGCTTGTGAAGGGCTCTTTTCTATATGGTTACTTATTTATTTGATATGGACGTGATACTTGATCCGTCATGGGTGAGTGAGGACAGGCCCACTACAAAATACACTGCGAATATTTTCAAAATTTGTAGCCTTGCTGTCTGTGTGATATTGTTACGATAGCAAAATTAAAAGAATTGATGGACAAGACACTCTGACGAACATTGGATCATAATATTAAAATGAAACTTAATATGAGATATGAGAGCGTGGACTGCATTCAATTGGAACGGGTAAGGCCCGCTGCCAGGCTTTTATGAGCACGATGATGAATAATGGATTTTCATGAGAGAGACGAATGTCTTGGTGTTTGAACTTATTAAGTGCCGTTTAATTTATCAGGTCAGATTCTTTTAAACGTCTCTTTGAGAAACTTATTATTCTAGAACCTTAATTAAATTGATTTATAAGTCATTAAGTTAAATGGGCACTGATGTTTATTAGAAGACTGCTCAGCTAGTTAAGAACTGAGGATTCTCAAGGTGAACACAAGTTTATAATTATCACAGTAAACATAAAAGTCACGTAATTCTTTTGATAATTTAACAAACGATACTGATGGCCTATATTCTGTGAATACGCAAAAAGAATTCAACCTTGAAACTACTGGATAATTTGTTAAAAAATACATTTTTGAACACAAATTGTGTCATTAACAATTATGCCATATATTTAACTGCTCGCTGGTCATGCTTTAAACAAGTTGTTTTGACTCCTCCCAGGGCAGATGTTTTATAATCATCTGGTCAAACGAGTTTCTGAAAAAGATCCAGTGCAAAAACAAACGAGTGGATTTAATTATTTTACAAAATTATAAATGTATCGCGTCCCTACAAGGAGTTGATATATTGTGTTACACTTCCTGGGACAGTTACTGATAAAACTCTTTAAAACTTTCTGACAGTCTTCTGTTTACGAGGCTATTGCCACTGGTTACTAGGCGACGACTTTCGATACTTGGATATCTGTGTAAATATGGTACACTGTATCTGACAGTCTTTAAAAATATTAATATCTGACAGTAACAAATGTGCGATTTAAAAATACTGACAGGATTAGATCATAGTATGAGGGTCACCAGTAAGTCGAGTGAAAATTAGAAAGAGTTAAATTCCTTGAGAAGAAAAAAGAATAAATGGCGTGATTCTTATACTAAATTGAAAAATGAATCAATTTTGAGAAATAATTTCCGCAATTCTCTTCAGAATCCGTTATCTTGTCAGGTTTTAAGGACTGCGACCTGTTGCGTGTTGAACGTTAAGTTGGAATATCGTCTGCACGACACTTTTGATTATAGTTTCAATGTTTATTAAGAATTCACTGCATTTTTTGACCTTAATTGATTATTTTGATTTTCGAAACTAATAGATGTGACTGCTAATTTGTTTACGTATTTTCTGTTGCTGACTTCGCCATGTAACGGACTGTGTCTTGAGTAGGTTACTGTAGTTAAACTACAGCTCTTCATTGATCTACATCTGCATTGTCCACTCTACAACTGGATGTTTCAGAAAAATGATGTGAGGATGTAGACTTGATTGGGCTGCCTCGTATTACAGGTTTTTGTATTCCGTAAAAGCAGAAAATTTCTTATGAGTTGTGCAACCATATGATGAATAAATGTCATTTAATTGTGTTCCTTTGGGAAGTGTTTACTGCGTAATTTCAGACGAGCCGCCACTGTATGGTCATTCATATGGATCTGCGTTGCATAAGAATATTGGGTTGGGGGGGGGGGGGGCCCACACCAGTTCGTCTTTTCAACTGACTAATTTTACTTCTATTCTGCCATGTGAAGTTCCGAGGCCGATTGAGTGCCAAACAAAGTGGACCGGCCAGCAAACTGCAGTAGCAAAACTTCATACGCTGCGTTGCTAACGCGCTGGACCGGTTTCCACACATGGTACAGCCCACCAAAACTCGGCCCCTGCCGAGGGCTGCAGGTCACATCTTCCTAACACACTTACAACACGCAGTTAACTCTTTAAAACATTCTGGTAACACTTTGTACCACCCACATTGATTGCCCACGTGGTGTATTTAAGCCTGCGAGTTTCTTATGATTGTCAGAACAAGAGAGTGTTCTCCTAAACCGCTCCCTGAAGAACGATACTAATTCAACAATTTCGTCTAACATTTTTTTTTATGAAATTCGAGTGTAATAATAAACATTTTTGTCTTCATCTGTTTTCCTACTTGAGATATGTTTAGTGAGCATATTTCTAGAACACTGTGAAGAAAATTCTGTGTTTAAAATAGATATTTCTGCCGTGTGAACGTTTAGGTAGATTCCAACGTTTCGGAGAAACATATTTTCTCCATCTTCAGGGCTTAAGTGGCGGTGCTGAGAAGTGGGGTGTTTTGGGGTTACAAGAAGGGTAGACGGAGGGAGAGGGGAATGGACCAATCAGAATCGAGTAATTAGGAGGAAATGTGCGCCTGTGTGAAGTGACTAAACAAAGTGGTCGCTTTAGGGATCTGATGTAAATGGGAAGATAATATTAAACTGGGTCTTAAGAGAAATATAACGCTAGAGTCTGGGCTAGATTCAACTGGCTGTGGGCAGTTTTCAGCGGGTTGTTGTGAACGGTAACGAAAGTCGGATTCCGTAAAAAGGCAGGGAATATTTTAATTAACTAGGAGTCTATCAGCTTTGTAGAGTTAGCAACGTTGGTGTGCGTAACACGGAACGTAATTACATGTTATTGACTGCCGACATATTGGCAGACTACTGCCCCAGTTAAATCCAGCTTCCTGAATGCGAAAGAATGAATTCGTAATAATCAGTTAGTTGAAAGTGAAACTCGTGTTATTATGAGCTGATAAAAAGATTCGTTCCATCACTGGCTATCACTTCATGAGCTGTGGTCAAATTCCTACGTAACAGACATATAAGAATAAAGAAAACCCAAAGTGTACGAAGTGAAACGCGATTCATTTTAATTGTTCTGTCAGATTATATTCAGAGAGCGAAAAGAAAGTGACAAAACAATTCGTCACGTGATTGATAAATTCACGTGACATTTAATGACGTTATAAATTTGTAACTGTTGGTAATTTTTATTTATAACTAATGCTCTAAATAATGTAATAATGTCTAAAAATAGTTGAATGCGTTAGAAACATACAATGAATATACTTTGGTATTCTTCTGGGTTGTGACACCGTGTAAACTTGTACGCAGGTGTCAACTATTCTGAATAACGTAACTGCATCCTTCTTCAGGGCTAAACTGAAACATCGAGCTTACGACATTTGAGATTCTCATGGCATTGAAGATGCCCATGGGTTGTTCTAGGTTGTGAAACGTCGTGTGGACTTCCGGATTGTTCCCAACATTGCGGGGGAACGTGCTGCCTCCATCTTTAGCCCTTAGTCTAATAACCTTATATCTCACAAGATCAGTTGTTAAGTTTGAAGATATTAGTAGATATTGGAGGGCCATGTAGTAGGGGTTATTGGAGAGACGTGGCTGAATGTAGCATGGAATTGTAAACCATTATTGAAAAGAGTAATACAAAACGAATAAGAAGCTGAAAATGGGTAATTAAGGCCGGTACAGGCATTAAACTGCCTAATCCATGAAGTCACATCGAAGATTACATCTACTGCTGTCGATAAAATACGGTATGTAGTTTGTGTAAGAGGCGTGTGTTGCTGTAGGTAAATAAAAAGGCACTTTAAGTTGGCGAATGTCTCATTAACATAAATCAGTAATTAGATCACATGCGTGAAAGGTCTTCCTGTTGGGCCACAAGATGTCTCTGCATTGCTGACGAAAGGCGGAAGTCTGTCTACATCGCCACTGATTCAGATCAGTTATAGTGATCTTATTTACGTGTTTGCTTCGCCTCTTCCTTTTATTAACATCTTGTTAATGGAGCTGGTTCAGGTATGCCCTGCGGCACAGTATTCTCTCAGGCGTAGGTTTTAAGTACAGTCTCTCAAGAAATACAAAAACCACCAACTTTATATTTAAACTTTCTACAGAAAATTCACTCTCAGTTATAATGTAATTTCACTTCTTACGCTTGTATATTGCCATGGTAACGTATGGATGCGTTTTAAGTCTGACAAGAAGAGTAGGCCTAATTCTAAACGATTTATTTCGTGTTCGGCACTTACAAGGAGAAATTTTTAAAGTCTTCACAAGTGATATGATGGTTGTGTCCGTGTTCCGGCGAATTGACGCACAGCCCTTCTTGAGTATCTGATAGTCGCTCAGCTTATATAGAAATTCCCCCACCTTTGGTCGAAACCCAAATTTCATTATCATGTTCACTGTAGCACGACACTGCTCATTGTAATGAACCAGATGAATCCAGTCCACACCCTCCCAACTTATTTCTGTAAGATTAATTTTGTTCTTATCCTCCATCTACACATGGGCTTTCCAAGTGGTGTCTTCCCTTCAGAATTTTACACCAACACTGAGTACGAATTTCTTCTCTCTAATTTGATTCTGTGAGAACATTTTGTTACCAATATGTTTGGAATACTGTTATTATGTAGGTCTATAGGCCTATAGACTTGCAATCTTCGGTATCATGAACGTACATACGTAACTGAATACAATTTTTTGGCGTATTCGAGACCTGTTCCTGGAAAAAGAAACAGTGGTGATCATCTGCGCTGTTACGCCGGGTCACCAATCCGTAAACATCTTGAACTGGAATTTGAAGGATTTTGATGATAGTGTAAAGATATAAGTATGTTTATCCCACCAAATATATCTCCTAGTGGACTATTTTATTACGATACGGTCAAAAACAGTTGTTTAAAATATATCGTGGCTCTACTGCGGTCTTCAGATAGAACCTGTAATTTATTTTTTAATTATTCTTTCGTTGGTTCAAGTATCTTTCGTAGCATGTTGTTCTCAACTGCCCTCACTTTGTTTGTTATTGGAAAAATCTGACGTTAAAGGGTCTCAGGATGGGACCTCGCGTTAGCTACTCGACTTGCCTTGGACAGACGACTGAAGACTGCCCCTGGTGTGGCGCTTTTAACACAGACTGTACCATTCTTACGCTGGAGGTGGCAAGACAATTGAACCAGTAACAACCAGCATTGCTTGAACTGCCTGTATTATTAAAAAAACCTTCTAGTTAAAATCAATTTATTCTACTAATTGAGGTCACGAAATTACGTGCATTACGATATAACGAAATCGTGATTGTAAATTCGTTGTCTTCTCTGTGTCGTTTATTTTGTAATTGTAAGACAGAATAAACGTTAAAAATCGATAAATGATAAGTAGTGACTAGACGTTTTAGACATCACAAAGTGTAACAGATTCTGCGCTATATTTCATTACGCCTGTTCCTTACCACAATATCTGGATGCAAAAAATAATTATGGACTCTTAGACTAATTTTGCAGTGATGCGACTGTGTTATTCTCAGTCCAGTTCTTCGCAATAAAATCAAGTTTCTGTAACACATATATGTCTAATTTTAACAATATTCTCTGCAGAATGCCAAGAAAATAAAGTTAGGTTAGTATAATGAAAACTGGCATTATTCTTTTATGCAAAATTACTTTTGGCCATCACCGCTTTTATAGTGAAGAAGGTATTTTTCTTGTTTCCTCGTTGTCTGTCAACTGTTTATCACATAAATCTGTCAGTCAGCTGTTAGACAATGTTAATAGTAATAGAACATTCGTGAACATTCATAAATTTATCGCAATAAATAAGTAATTTTAATATTTCAGTACAGTTTATTAAAGTGGATCTTTAGGAAACAAGACTTGGAAGTTGTTAATTCGAGTCATCTGGCTTACGATAGGGACTTTTGGCGGGTTCTTGTGAACGCGGTATTCAACCCTGGGGGTTTCATAAACGGCGGGAAATTTCTTGACTGTAAACTCAAGAAGGACGTTGCTCCATGAGTAAGTGAGTGGGTTAATTAGTTTCTTATAATTATTTTAACAGTGTTCCTATCATTATTTTGCATTTTAACTTCCCACCTTATCCATGTGACTGTCGGAACATAATTCAGCCGTCTTTTCTGAAACACGAAGAAACGCTACTGTGTTTACAAGAAGCTTCCAAAATAGATAATAATTTTACAAAAATTCTTAATAATCATAAAACAGGATATTGTGATGAGGAGGGGGGCATGGAAATAGGACCTGGAGGAGGTTCAAGATGAAAACTACGCCACAATAATAATTCCGCAGTATATGAAACATTATCAGTTAATACAGCGTGGTCAAACAATCTAATGAACAACTATCACCTCCCGCCATTGACCTGCAGACTGCTGTCCATATTAAAACATGAAGGTTTATTTTGCGCATGTCACGTGTTTTTATTGGCTTGTGTAGACAGCAGTAAAACCGCGTAGCTAAATGACATTCATTCATCACAGATGCGTCTCTTCTGCAGAAGTCGTTTGCGGCTTGGGGGGGGAAAAGAGGCACGTATAATGGGGCACATATTTTAAAACACAGGGACAATAGCAAAGTGTAGAAGAAGGGAAAAGACAGAGGACGAAGTAATGTCAATAAACTCACCAGGTTAAACACGTGTCATAAGTGTTACTTCTGATTATTCCTCAGCAGTCGGAATTCCAGTGTGAAACTTTCCGTTTCAGTGCTCAATTTTGGGGTCATTTAACAAAGCCGTTTCGACTGCTAAGGTCATGTATGTGTAGCGTAGAATGAGAAGCCAAGTGATCAGGACTGGGCGAGGATTCGTAAGGAAATGACGTTTTCTGTTTCAAGATAATTTTCGTGAAGAAATTTGAAAGTCGGGATGTACTTCGACTCGGTCAAGATTCGAACTGGATAACTCCCAATTAAAAGTCTGCCGACCAACTGTGCTTTATCCCTCGCTTTTACTCGCCTTGAGAAGAAAGTATGGACCTGGGGCAGGTGGTGTTGACATTGACAGGTTGATTAAATCAATAAAAATTAGAAGATAGTTACTTAGCTCATTAGTCAGTCAGTCCGTAATACTTCTTTTGACACTAATATGGCCACCGCACCGTAACCTACCCTATCCCTGTCCTAGTTTCCCCATCAGTTCCGACACAGTGCAATTTGATCAAAATATAACAGTCAATTTTCGTGACGCTTGATTGTAGTAGTGTGCCGATAATGCGATGCGAAATAAATTTAAGTTCTGGCGGTGGCGACTGTGGTAGCAAGAAATGTAAACGAGGCTATGGTGGCGCCTATGGTCGGGTTTTGCGAAAACCGCGTTTAGCTTTAGTCTGGAGTCATGCCTCCGGTTTTGTGTTGGTGATTTTGGCAGGACTGTGGCTTCGGTTTACGTGAAGGCATTTTTACAATTTATTTAGTTCATAAAGAATTTGTTTTAAAGTTTGTGCTATTAATACAGTTTGTGAATATAATGCTGTAATAAAATGAGTTACTGTTGAACACACAAAGGGTTTCATTATCGTTCAATTTCTACGTTAATATATTTTTATATTCAGTAGAGGAAGAAATTTATACACATAACAGTGCAGAAGAAACGAGAAATTTAACTTCAAGCTGATGGCTCTGTTGGAAGTAATAGCTCGCAAGACGCATAACCATTCTAAACGTTATGGAGAAACAAACGACAATTCTGCAGGACTAAAATATTATCTGGAGCTTTAGAGCGAAGAATAATATTATGTTCACGGAGAAGGATGAAGAAAGATGAGAAAGGAGGAAGTATGACAAGAAAGAGAAAAGCTATCTTCAGAAAGATAAGAAAAATAAATAAAGGTCTATACCTTAGAGTTGTAGTTAATTTTATTTTATTATAAACATTTTGCGAAGCAATACCTACAAAAAATTTTACGACGTAGATTAGCAAGGCCTCACAAAGTAGTGAGAGAAACGAAGTTAGTGTTCAGCTTTTAAAGTGATTTTGTAGCATCCCGACGTAATGGGGAACAATTCGTGGGATCCATTCTGATTCTTTCGAACGGGTCATTGATGTGATAAGTGGGGGTCAGAATTGTCGCAACCAAATCAACGTACTCCGGGTACAACAGAGTGGAAACAAGGTAAGAAAAGTGTATAAATCAGCCTGAGTTTCCTATCAGCTTCAGTCCCTTTCTGTTCGCGCTGCACTGTGTCACGAGGTGACCCAGTCCCTCACACAGAGGTTGCTATTTGTGTTAATTATTACTTCCTGTAAATAAAGGAACTTGGTTCTGAACAAATGCATTGTTTTGTACGACACATGTGTTAATGTCGTAGCTCATTGTACACGTGGGTGACATTTATTGTACCAAGCATTTATTTTCCATCCTCTAATCTAGTTTAAAATATAATTTTTAAGTTAATATTCCCTCCCAAAAATTATTGTCTAATATTCTGAAAAAAAGATTATTAACTTGTGGACTAAAGTAGTAGTACATTTCTATAGAGTGTTCTATTTAAAGCGCAACCCTAATTATAACATTTTGGTGACATCAGTATATATATCAAGACAAACTAATTATTTTTTTCGTTTTTATTTATTAGGAAGCACTTACAGAATAGTTTTACATCTGACGTCTGCCTTCTAAGGGGCGTAGAGACACTTCGCGTACCCCGACATTTTGTTACCAGTTGGTGTATTGTTGTCATATTCAGTACATTTTTGTTAGATTTATTATTATTTTTATTTAGTGTTCTGTCTGACGACAGGTCCATATGAACAGGATCCTTCCATCCTTTTCTCGGACTGGGACCTGTTCATATACGTTCTTGGCAGATGATCCAGAAGTGGTTTGCCATTGCCTTCTTCTGTGTGTGAATGGAGTAATTGTTGGGATGCCACGGAGGAAAACTCCGTGTTGCCTAGACCACGGCCTTGCCCAACACAAGTTATAAATTCTGGCACCGCCGGGAATCGAACCCGAGACCCCAGGATTACAAGGCCAGCGTTCTAACCGCTAGACCACCTCATCTTATTATTATTTTAGTGTTCTGTCTGAGGACAGGTCCATATGAACAGGATCCTTCCATCCTTTTCTCGGACTGGGACTTGTTCATATACGTTCTTGGCAGATGATCCAGAAGTGGTTTGCCATTGCCTTCTTCTGTGTGTGAATGGAGTAATTGTTGGGATGCCACGGAGAAACCGGGGAAGCCCGCGGAGGAAAACTCCGTGTTGCCTAGACCACGGCCTTGCCCAACACATGTTAAATGATTTAGGATGAGTAGCAAGCAATTTCGTTGCCAAGTAACGCTCGATAATGAACACGCATTCTGTTCGTTAATGCTCCATGTTCGCACTGGCAAATCTTTTGCGTTGTTTGAGTGATCAGCAGCCTAGTAACAAGGGTTTTCTTTACTAGAGTGTCACGGGGGAGGCTGGCAAAATATTTATTACACGGGTGGACCTGCTTTTGATTTCATTTTTGTACCTTAGTACGTCACTATCATCGGATTCCGTAGTAAGTAGTAGACATGTGTCCCATACATCTTAGGGTGCATCTTACAAACACAGTAATAGACCTTCGGGTTCTATAAAAGTATAACTGGGCGTATGTTGGCTTTTTAAGGAGCGTTTTTGCTCGATGGTCTTCGTTATTCCATGACATTACAATTACTAGATCAGGTGAAAGTAGGACTACTTTAGGCCTAGGAGAAACACCTGCCGAAAGAATGAGATACCTGCATAATGAGGACTTTCTCGGTAATTAATCTTCCCGTAAGTGCGAAGGGATGAAGTACGAAAATCTCTAGGTACGAAATTGCTTATAGTAGAGCCAAAATAAGTGTAGATGCGTTGGAAGAAAATACTTAAACGCGTGTTATAACGTGACACGGATTAAAGTGGATCGCAATGTGGGTTTTGTGAGAGAATTTTCTGACGATAATCAGTTTTAACGTGTCTAGTAAGTGGGAGAATGATATTAAAGTGGACGTTGTAGAGTCCTGTTTAAGATTTTTGTGATCACGATAATGAACTTCGGTTCCATGGCAACAAAAAGTTTTGTTTTGCTGCTACATTCAAGCGCAACCAGGTTACAGGAACATTTGTGTTCACTTGCACTTACAACACTAGTTAATTTGCTCCGGTATCTTTTACGTGCCAGTGTACGACAAGCGAACTGCTCTACAAATGTTGTGCGCACGCGCAAGATCCAGACAAGAATTTGCGACGTAAAAAAAACAATTAAAGACACCCGAAGGCCTTTAACCCGGAAGAGGTTTTTAAGAGAGAGAAAAAGAGCTTTGTCGGTCCGAGTACAGAAGAGCGCTGCTTCTTATAACGATCCTGAACGTTAAGTAACAGGGATGGCAAATCTCTTCGATGTACGGCCACAATTTTCCACCCGCTTTCGGGATTATACACAAAAAAGATATTCTCTTAACAAAACAATCAGACACTTTAATGTCGTACGTCTGGTCAAGCCCTAAATCGAGTTGTGCTAAAATTTCTGGCTCGGTCCGAGAGTCCCTTGTTCGTTGCTAGGTAACCACCCTGTTGTCTCCACATGAGAGTTCGGCGATCCATGTGGTTTACCAGACCTCGCTATTCACAGATAACACTGTTAACACATTCTACGTCGTTTTTTCCCTTTTATAGTCTTTATTAATTTATTCATCACAATATCACAACTTTTCTCTGCTCTAAGGCTATCCATTTATCCACAAATTCCTTTATTGACAGCCTCTCCACTTCATGCCCACTAAAAGTGGCATTAGAGGTCGCGCGAGAAGTGCTGGCACCTGCGCAAAGGACTGATTTTGGTCGTATGAGATGGACCCGTCCGAAGCACGCGCTAGAGGGGTGTCAACTTCAGTTGGTTTGTAGCTCTAGCTGTGTTTAGATCGGTGCGTCACCGCAGCAGAGGCTGTGCGACCCCCACTACTACTGAACTCCCCTCCCTCGGATTACACATCGTGCATTTAGGTGCCACCACTACTCGCGCGACCTATACTTGTTTCTGTTATGACTATAATGATGCCATTGCTCTGTTCTGAACTTTCCAGTATAAATGATTTTAGCTACAAATTATCACAGACTTTATCTACACGTTCTTTCTATAAAACAATGACACATAGATCTATTTCAATGTAAAAGTCAGCTTCTGAAGTACTGAGCTCGATGGAGATGTCGAGACGTGTGTTAACATCTGAACCGCTGTGCAGTTGAGTTGTATTGTCACCCACACACCCCTGCCCCCTAGCTCCCCCTTGTCCTCTTAAGACTAATCGCTTTATTTCCGAACAAGCAGATTTCATTACTGTAGATGTCTGTGCATTTAAAACACGGTTGACTGCTTCCCACAGATTTTTTTAGCGTATTGTGAAATCCAGTTCTTTGCGTCTCGCTGTTTAATCTCGTATAGTGTTTAAAAGGTCTCGGGGTCGAGTCTAGAATGAATCCCATCAAGCACTAGTTATGGCTATTCAGGAAAAATTTTCTCGTCAGACTGCAATCACTACAAACCACAGACGGAGCGGGACCTGCTAGTCGGAAGAGCCCGGTTTTGTTCCTGGCCGGTATCTGAAACTTCTTTCGCCGTTTATCTAATTTATTGTATTAAATCTACCACTAATATCTTTCGGCGTCTAAAAACGGGATAATCTTCAGTTGTTTCGCGTTATGACGGTTGTCATGGTAACGCTATTAAATGATCTTAGGCGTGGTTCCGGAAAATTCACTTGTAACATGTTATCATACGAACTGTTCGTATGAGTTTACAGTCATTCGTCATTATTCCAAATATTTCAGATTCATTTCTGTAAATATTCGCCCTAATAAAAGCGCACGGTTTCAGAAACTTACCACCATGTCAATCTTTATGACTGTTCGGTACGTCACATCTGCCAGCCTTCAACCAATTACAACAGGAGAAATTTCCGGAGGCCATTTTGTTAAAATTGAGATTTGCTAAGATGGGAAAGTCTCGAGATGATAAGATGTTGAAATCTGCTGTCTGTAATGTCGATAATTTTGTTTGAATAGCATTTCCCTTCGAAAAATAACAGTTATTAAAAGGTGATTAATGGAGGTGTGGCTGAATAAACATCTCTAATTCTTCATACCAAAGTGACATTGGTCGCTATAAATTATCATCTTTCACATCTGTGAGAGGAATCAGATACTTTAATATTCACAACTTAAATATTAAGAACTCTGTTTAAAATAATCCAAGATTCTGTCATTAAGGCCATGTTGACTGAAATGCAAAATAATATGTAACTAAAACTAGTTTTATATTTACCAGGTTTTGTTCTAAACTATAAACATATTTGTGTGTTCTTTCTGGTTCAGACAAGTTATTAAACCACGCTGGTGCTGCTTGATGCTTTGAATCCCAACCTTACCCAGCTCGGAAGAACAGGTCTGACAGACCTCTGGAATTTAATTGACATGGTCAACCAGACAGGCGAAAACTGCCAATTACTGTAACTGCCCTGATAAATATTTATCAAGTCTTGTGTGAGTTGGCAGCCTTCGTAGTCTGCTAGAAACAGCTGATGCGCTACTTCGTTTGAGACGCTTCAGACTTTATTGGCGCTACAATAGGGTCCAGCCATGGCCTTTCCTGGTCGCGTGTGATTCGTAATTTATGTTGAGACAGCCATTAGGACTGTCTTGGTACAGAATCAGTTCGTCGTGAGGTTTGGTGAACCTTTACAGAACAGTACACTGAAACGGGGGCAAATATCCGTGTATAATAAGTATTTACACGTGTCCAAATTGATGAAAAAATATTAATCCACTGTCAAAAATTGCCTTTAGTCACGACACGTAACCTAATTTTTGTTTCTCGGAGAATATATCGCTTCAGAAGACCATTTTCATTGAGAATGAAAAACTCATTTCAACAAATGACTGATGAAACAAAGACACGGCACCTCAAACTCGGTCATGCCCATTGAGCGCCAAGAAAGTGTAGAAGGCCAAATTGCCTAATAACATAATTCGCTCGAATGAGTGTCCATCCATTCGAAATTGGAAAACTTTTTATCTATTTTAAGGCCAGGCATTATCCAAGAAATTACGTATTTATATCAGTTAATCTCCCTGGCATATCCGAATTAATATTATAATCTGTCAGGTGTGAAATCACATATAGCGTAAGGAAAACTTTCTAGATCTTTGTAAGAAACCTTCTTATTGAAGTTCTCAGTGGTACTTGTATTGTGTAAAAGTCACGAATAACTTTAACAGTTGATAGAAGGCAGGATACGTTTCTTCAACTGATCTTCTCCAACATCTAATAAATACAGAGTAGAAGATTCAGTCTTAAGCGATATATCTCGTGTGTGTGGCATACAAATGGTCCCAACTGAGACCTTGATCAACCAGTCATGAGCGTTTTTCATTTTTATAAATGTAAACTATAACGTAGGAGTGTTTTTGTTACGTACAACCTAAAGTTGTTTTAATAAGAGAAACTAATACTGGATATTCTATTTATTTAAGATGAAATACGGTTGCAAATTGAGTTTGTACGTGGAAAGTATCTTTTGCAGCGATAATAAAATTTAATGGATATTAAAACCGTAGAAGTTATTGCACGTATAAATTCCGGTTCATGCATTAATTTTGTTTTGAACTTTTATAAAATGAAAACAGGTTCTGTTAATTTAAATCTGTGGGTAACAGGGGAATAATATACTAATAGTTTACAATAAACAACACAGTTTGTAGCATCAGTGTGTGAAAATCCTATCAAAAACTCGAAATTTTCATTTCTCTTTAAGATAAACGAAACTTATGCGATTATCATGTATCTGTCTGTGAGTTTTCTTGGAGTAAGAATTAAAATTCTATAAATTATTTAAATTAGCTTCATCATCAAGTTCACAAGAACCCGACACCAGCCCCAAGCATGAGCCACATCAAAAAAAATTATCAGGATTATTTTTAATATTATCCTCCCATCTTCCGAGTGTTCTGTTCCCTTCACGGTTTCCATCTAAAATTCTGGATGAATTACTCGTCGTCCTCATGCGCGCTACATCTGTTCCGCCTTGATTTGGTCGTCGTATTTGGTGAATACTACACATTTTGAAGCTTGTTATATGGAATTGTCTCCACCCTCTTATGTCTTTAATCGTATTGGGTACAAACATTCTCTTTAGCACCCTGTCCTCAATCATCCTTATTTTGTGCAGTTCCCTTAACTTGATATGTCAAGCTTTGCACCAATACAAAACAAAAGGATTTTTTTTACTTTGTAAATACCATTTGTAATTAGCAACAACTGTTGGTGTCTTTTGTAAATCTCTTTATGTATAGCATCCGAGCACGTCCAGTTCTTTTAACCCACCGACTTAGTCTGATGGCCAGTCTGAAGATAGCTATCTCCTGAGTTGTTGCGCTGTGTAGTCTGGTAGACTTTTACCTGATTATTGAGGCAGCAAGGACCTGTGAAACGTCGGTTTAGTCCCTTCTACCCAATGCAATGGCGTAAAAATTATTACGGCTGCAGTGAAACGTTACTGGACTAAGTTCAAAGTAGTAACCCGATGAACGACTGTTAAAAAGTTTTATGATAATGTTCTTTGACGTTTATTTTGAAACTTTGAATTAACTTCTATAGGTATTTTGAGAAAACAAATTTAAATTGAGTCCTTGTGGTTTAAATAGCGTAATAACAGTCTGACAGATGAAATCCTCATGTACAGAGCAGGGTGATGGGTGATGCTCGAGATGAGGACACACACGAGTAGTGGCTACAGGCAGGCTAGTTCAATTCACAAACAGCATTCCTGTAGGCAGCAAGAGGACTGTCAGTACTAGAGTGATCTAAGGCACACGAAATTCTGAAATCAAGTTTTTCTTACTGCGAAATGCGTACCTATAAAACTAAGCAACTCCACAGAGCAGAGTCATTCTTGAGAAGGTGACAGTCGATTAACTATTGAAAATATTTTCAACAACGATTTATTACCATGTTCGGAACAGCCTTCCGTGTGGACTGATCTAAAAGATAGATAAGAAATTTCGGTCAAAAAACCAGAAGGGCAGATATCCCTTTGGAGAGCAAGATCAAAATTGGAGGATAACATTAAATTCGATCTTAGTGGCATGCGGTATGAGGGCACGCTTTGAATTCAGTTGGCTCGAAAAACTATCCAGTAGCAGGTTTATGTGAACCGAACATTAAAACTTTGGGTTTTATAAAATATAGGTAATTCCTTAACGAGATAAACAGCTGTCAGAATTTGAAAACAAATTCCTTGTCTAATATAAACTGTTATCTCAGCAGTCATGCATAAGATTTGATAAACCAGTGTCCTCCACAATGCGGCCCAGAGGTGTTACCGCAGACCCGAGCCAAACCCACTAGGCAACTGTCATCATGTGTAGGACATGAGTGCGTGGTGTCTCATACCCCACTTTTCAACTGATATTTGTGTAGATTGATTCAGCGAGCTAGAAATCCTACCAGTGTTGCCACGCAGTTCTCAATTGAAGTAATAAGATTGTATAAGGTTAATGTTTTGAGAGTCGTGCGTGGGTGCTAAAAGCCTTGGCTGATAGCGAAAACGTGTCGTCGTCTGCAAACAAACAGTAAGCGATCCCAATGAAACAAACAACCAATCAAGCTACTGTGGTCGGTAAACGTTCCGTTCGCCTTGCCTCCGAAATAAATACTTTGATACAGGACAGGTAACACGTAAATAGGTCACTTCTGTCAGTATACACTTCGATTAATGTCACCCAGGAAGGGATATAAAATGCATGCGGGAAATTCATTTCGGAGATCATGAAATCGCTTATTTGTTAATTCGTGTAAAATAATTTTATGTTCTTTTATTATTAATTTTCTCGTTCTTCTTTGTTTACATCTTGCAGTGGAGGACAGGGTTTACATCCAGGCAACGCCTATCAACAGGAGAGTCATGTTGGCATTCAATCCAAACTGTCAATCTGCCGGAACCAGTCATAATTAGTTTAAAAAATGTTGTTTAAAGATTATAATTTGCATTTTTAAAACTACTGTACTTGTCACAGTCACGTCATAATAAATGTTTAATGGCTACGCAGATAAAAGTAACCCTTAAATCAAGTCTCTTAAGAAGAGGCCACTAAATAAAACTGCAGCTGAGGTTGTGCGTCATGTTCCTTAGGGCGATAAGCTTCACTATCAAGAAGTTTAATCTCTGGTATGAGCGCTTAAAGGGAACAAAGTACTCGGGAGATATATTAATAATTGTAACGGAAATGTAATAAATTGGATTTTTCAAAGAAGGATCTGAGGGTGTGAACTTGAGTCATCTGACTGTAAGTATGGTCCATTGGCGGGCTCTTGTAAGTACGGTAATGAACGTTAAATTCCCATGAAAATCAGGGAATTTCGCGATTAGATGAGCGACTAAAAGTTTCCGAAGACGAACTGTTGTTGCTTAAAGTTAAGGAGGTTTAATTAGTTTTTCCCCTCTTCCTCCGGGCTTGGATGGCTATGCGACTGAAAGCGTTGTGCTCAGAGCAGCTTCGTAGTCTTGTCAGAATTAGGTTCATATATCGTACTGTTTCGTTTTATAAGCTACAAATAGACTGAGTCATAAACTCCGCTGCAATTCCCACATTAATTCAGGTATTCAAAGCATCAAAAGAACATCGTTATACACTTTATTCATTAGCGGGTTTATCTGGGAGATGTCTATTTCTTTTCGTATAGCCTTTTAGATTCTAGTTACGTTACAAGCACTGAAATAAGTTGTACAAAAAATGCTTTTATCCCCTTCTTATTTGCGTAATGCAGCTACCAATGATTAGGTGTGGAAAATGTGCTTCCTGTAACGATACAAGCTCGATACATTCGCTCGGTTGTAACATTCTGCGTCTGTTATTGAATCAAAATATGACACGTTATCACAGCACTGTGAATGCAAGAACGAGATACGTATTGCCACTGAAGTTCATTGATCACTTTTGCATTACAGAAGGTTCTGCATGGTTGTTTTACAACCAGAGCAGGAACGCAGGAACGGAGAATAGTGCAGAAATCAAAGAGTTACTACAAGTTTTGTACATACTTTACATGTTTGACGATTTGTTGAAAGCGTTAATAAACTTTCAGTTTCCATAAACGTAGAAAATTTCATGACCAGGTGAATAATTAACTTTTTATACAACCAATAAAATCTTCTCGGGCAATCAGCCACGTCAACTGGTTACCGCGGTTTACTACGGTAACCAGTTGACAAGGCTGATTGCCCGAGAATATTTTATTGATTGTACTCGCCGAGAAAGTCTCAAATTCTATATTTTTATACAACACCGAATAGTTTCGGAGATGTAATTTGCTGACGGACACAGACATGAAGATGGATGTGTTCCAGGATATTCCGCCATGTAATCTCGTTGAAATCTGACGACGTTTCAGAGGTGGTTACCACGCAACGCCCTAGAAAACTCTCGCCACCATGAGAAATTGAAATTCCGCTTACATACGACATCCCTATTGTACGTTTATTTGATTAAATCTGTTCCAGTAACGGTGAAAGACACAAAACAGGATCTGCTGTACGCTTGTGGATGTCTGTATATAAATCTGTGTAACTTTAATGAAAGAACTATTACGAATCTCGTTTCTTATATTACATATGTCATACGTTGCATGCGGCTTGATTTGACGTTCGAGACTTGGCATATTCTAGCTCCTAGACGGCCAGGCAATGATGAATGATGCCAGTCTGCAATAAACAACTAGGCTACAACCTTCTCGCAATTGGTTTAAGTTCCTTGCTTTATAATACGAAACACCCCTCAGTGTAAATTAGTCTAAATTAATTTCCCCTTTGGTAACAAAAAATTCCCTGATATGCATATAATTCATACTGAAATATTGTTGTCACGAACCCAGACAAATTTCCACTTTAATATTCCCTCATATTGAAGTAAACATAGGTAACTGTCTGGTAGGTCCAAGAAGTTACTTTGTCACATTATGTGGTGTCAGCAGACTTGTTGACAATTTTTGGAGTGTAGGGATCGTTGTATGATATGTATGTAGTTCTATGATATAATGTCAATGCTTACATTTATTTTTTACATTACGGTAAAAATGTACAGTAAATTTACAAGGGAACACTGGCGAACTCTTTTTGGGCAGAATAATGGACCTGTCGTCAGACAGAACACTAAATAATAATAATAATAATAATAATATATGTTCATGTGCCTTTGAATGAATAAAATTAAAATGTAACTCGCGATAAAATTTAAATCAGATTAAATATTTGAGACATTTGCTACAATTCAATCTTAAAGAGTAAAACACACACAGTTGTACTTAATCTCTTTTGTACGACTTTGAAATTTTAATTGTCATTTGAAAGGTAGAGGGT
Organism: Zootermopsis nevadensis; assembly: GCF_977971745.1. Lineage (NCBI taxonomy): Eukaryota > Metazoa > Arthropoda > Insecta > Blattodea > Termopsidae > Zootermopsis > Zootermopsis nevadensis. The sequence continues at coordinate 12,356,506 of NW_028259139.1, read as the reverse complement.
GTTAGACAGCAATCTAATGGGGAGAATATTCAGACCCAGGTGAGAATTGAAAAAAAAATTATGATTAATTTCACGATTCTCATTTTTCAGCTAGGCTGATTAAAAATATGTGATGAATAGTGGACGTATAATGCATCTTGGCTGAAACACCACTTCGAAGAACTATATAGAAAAGAGAGGATAATATTAAAACGGGTCTTGTAAAAATGGATATTAAGGTGACAATCAGATTGAAGGGAACATCATTAGCGGATGTTCATGATTACAGTGGTGATAAGAAAAGACGGAGTTTCCTTAACAGCTACTCACGTTAGAGTGTCAAATCTGTTCTGCACACTATGTTAACACAATTCCAAGAACTTCACCTAGCTTTAATAAGCCTATACACCGAGATTTGTCTCGGGTGCCGTGTGGTCTTCATCTGTTATTGCTTTTTGTGAGCGATGTAATTTACTGAGTTCCTGTCCGTGGGGGCTGAGCCGCGGGCAAGTTTCGAGGTGGGCTGCTACCGGATGATGGATGATCTTTCTTGTCACCATCAAGATTGGCCATCCACGCGACCAACCACAATTGCAATTTATACTAACCTATCCAAAAACATTGTTTTCATGAGTACTCGAAAAAAGTACAAAGACCAAGTGATTAAAATTCTTCCCCGATAGCGAAAATGTAGTCTCAATACAGAATTTTAGTTGAAGACATCTTGTAAAATGAGCATTTGAAAGACCGAGAAATGGGTGGAACAACGATTTGCAATTAAAACGTAAGGAAATGCTTTGTGACGTTAGCTCGTGGACCGTGTCTGGCAGTGACCTTTGGTTTTAATCCTTATCAGTCTTTCGATTCTTTTACAAAAAAGTTACTTGATTGGTTGGATGTTGGAAAAGAATTACGTATGGAAACTTTGGAAACCGGCGCGGCTAGACATTATCTCATCTGAGAACTGAATCTGGGACCTCCCGATTACAATTCAGTGGTGCCAACCTCTTAAAAACAATGTTCATCGGAATTCTTATCAAGCTGTATCGAAGTCGACAGTGGGAAGTTCAGATTATTGTTTGAGAACTGGTAATTCACGGTGTTACAAATTGGTTCATGCGCTTGTCTGTCTGATGCAAAATGTATTTCGATTGCTCTACTTGCCTTGGGAAATATGTAATTAGGTTATGCATGTCAAGAACATCACGATGTATTGTTACTGTAGCACTGGCCAGCCTAGACCATTGTTTAGGTCTTGCATAATTCTTCACACGTTCCTCAGAGAAGGAAGTGCATTTTACAGACGTCATTGATTTGCCCCTTCCTTCTAGTTATGCAACTCGTTGTACACTTCTTTCTATTCCGCACAAAGAAACTAGAGAATATGTCTGCACAAACTATACAGCGGCACTAAAATCAAGAGAAAATAATACTTGACTAATAGGTTGCAACTTCTTGTGGAAGTATTTTTCTCCGAACTTCTGTATCTACCTGCAGGTCCAGAAACCAGAAGTCCGACATCATCTTCACTGGCGAAAGGGACAATTCTACGTGACACTTTACATAACTAACTAACTAGAACTAACCCGAAGGTTCATCACCGAATTAACCAAAGCCCCCCACCGAACCCTGTCCTGGGCCAACAAAATCCAGTCTCCTTCAACTTCTAGCTCCCATAGATCCCGCCTGACATTATCCTCCCATCTACGTCTAGGTCTCTCAAGAGGTGTCTTCCCCTGAGGCTTCCCAAATAGTGGACCCAACCAACCAGATGGCTTACCGAACCCGAAGGTTCATCACCGAATTAACCAAAGCCCTCCACCGGACCCTGTCCTGGGCCAACAAAATCCAGTCTCCTTCAACTTCTAGCTCCCATAGATCCCGCCTGACATTATCCTCCCATCTACGTCTAGGTCTCTCAAGAGGTGTCTTCCCCTGAGGCTTCCCAAATAGTGGACCCAACCAACCAGATGGCTTACCGAACCCGAAGGTTCATCACCGAATTAACCAAAGCCCTCCACCGGACCCTGTCCTGGGCCAACAAAATCCAGTCTCCTTCAACTCCTATCTCCCATAGATCCACCTGAGATTATCCTCCCATCTACGTCTTGGTCTCCCCAGCCGTCTCTTCCCCTCAGGCTTCCCAACCACGTGACACTTTACATAAAATCATAACACTTTTTTGATGTTATCTCTGATTCTTATGAAAGGAATTTGCATAAATTGATTTATGGATGCATAAAGTCTCCATAGATGGTGCTAATGTAGGTATAAAAGGTCTTCTTTAGCTTCCTTCCATACACATCATGTGACCATGTCAGAAATGTCGGCTCATGGCTACGCACTAGGTTCCCCGTCTGATCTTTAACTAATTGAGACTTTTAATCGGTTTATAATAGACATTCGCTGTCCTTTCACACTTCATTGAAGGTTTCACTACTCTGACGACTGTCCCTTCACCTAGAAGGGCAGTTTGGTTCCCTCAGGGGCAGCGACCACCCGCACGATGGAGCAGTGCCAGTGTGCTGCATACTCAAGGTTGCCCAGAAAAACCAGTGTGTATCTTAACGCGTGATAAGCGGGCATGGTCAGATTGATCACAAGTTTCTCTCGAGGTGAAATGCCACAGTTTCGTGAAGAGACACTAAGGGACTGTCCGGTCCAATTGGTAATTGAAACTTACAAATTTGATTATTCCGTTGCAACATAAACAGCAAATGAGCCGTAAAACCAGCGACCCTGCTATCAGACACATTTTTTAGTGAGATGGATTTATATTTGCTCTTTATTTATTATTTATTTATTTCCGTAGTTGATTCTACTCCTACTATCAGGTTGCCGTACTGACAGATATGTTTTTACTTATACATTTTCATATTAGTGGCTTCGGTTGGGATGGAACCTGGGATCTTTCGAATACAAGACTAGGACGTGAAATGTTATATCTCCAGAATTATTCTAGCCTAGTATACAAAACGACTCGGTTCGATCCCAAATGTTGCCACTAATATCAAAATAAAAATTTGGTAATAAATCAACCAGTATAATAACATCCGATAGCGTCATGACTGTAGTAGATGGGATTACCGAAACGTCGTGTTAACGAAGTATACCTCAGACGGTGGGCAATATCTGGCACAGCGTTATTAAATTAATTACAGTTTCTTAGGTTGATAGTCCATCTACACAGCAATTTTTATTGTATTTTGAATGTTTATTAAGAATCCACTAACTTTTTTAATCTTTTATTTTCAGGTGGTTGGTCAATTATAGTTGAGTTCGGCTACAGCTTTCCATGGGTAAGCACATCTGTCCAGTCTACTAAAATACGTAAGCTACTTAAATCACAGTCCAATTTTATAGTGAAGTCTGAAACAGAAAATATGTAAATAAATTAGCAGTCACATCTATTAGTTTCGAAAACCTAAAGATAACGACCTGAAGATGACCACGTAAGGTCGAAATCTTTAGTGGATTTTTCATAAACAGTAAAAATACAATCAAAATATTTATGTCAGCGGACTTTTAACCTAACGATCAAGACACAACAGGGCGCATCTCTTAAATAAAACATAATTGTTCGATCACCTTAAGGCCATAACGTAGATTGAGGATGTCAGAAATCAAGGTGTTGAGGAGAATAATTGGACATAAAGGGATTAAGTGACAGGGGGACGTAGAAAGATGTATAGTGAGGAACTCCATAGATTATACTCTTCGTCTAATATCGTTAGGCGATTAGATCAAGGAGTATGAGATATGCAGAGCATGAAGCACGAATGTGGGAAGTTATAGATTCATACAAAATTTTAGTATCAAAACCTCAAGCTAATTGTCTACGTGGGAGACATAGGCGTATATGTAAGATGATATTAAAATGGATCTTAAGGAAACGGTGAGGGAGGGTGTGAACTGTATTTAAGTAACTAATAAGAAGGGAAAAATACAGGCATACCTCGGAGATATTGCGGGTTCGGTTCCAGACCACCGCAATAAAGCGAATCACACGAATTGTTTTTGTTTCCCAGTGCATATAAAAGTTGTTTACGCTGTACTGTAGTATATTAAGCGTGCAATAGCATTATGTCTAAAAAACAATGGGAGAACATTGTGAGAATTACCAAAATGTGACACAGAGACCCAAAGTGAGCACATGCTGTTGGAAAAATGGCGCCGATAGCCTTGCTCGACCCAGGGTTGCCACAAACCTTCAATTTCTATAAAAACGCAATATCTGCGAAGCGCAATACAACGAGGTATGCCTGTATTGGCTGTTGTGAACGCGGTAAAAAAGCTTCGAGTTACATGAAGTTAGAAGAAATTCTGACCAGCTAAGGGACTGTTGTCTTGTCAAGAAGGTCACGGTTGGGTAGAGTTCGTTGTTGTGGAACATAGAATTCAAGTTTGAGGCGAACGCAGAGAAGAGCTTCTCAGTGGTTCAAGAACGTGGGCCTGCAAGATGGAAGGCCTACTGGCTCGCAGCTTGAGAGAGAAGATGATGTTAGATGAGTGTGGATCACTGCCACTGTATACAATGTACGTAAAGGCAACAACATTCGATCCTTGGACCTTCCTCATAGAAGTCAGCTTCCAGCCATACTCGAACGCGCTCCGCTCTCAAATGTCATGATGTCTTATTAAAGCTATGTCGAAAATAGAACAAAAATGGACAGGAAATGACCTGATATAATCGTGTAATTGAGTACATCTGTAAACAATAGATGTAGTGATGGCGGGGGACGAAACTTACGTCATATAGCGTACATAACACATGGAATAAGTTCGGTTCGATTTGCGAAACCGCCTCGAGACAACGTCTTGCAACAGAAATGGCCCTGTTTGTGTGTGTGTGTGGTTGGACAGTTTTTAACTCTGACGTCGGATGATGTTATTTGAAAGTTACCACTCGCCCAAACGCCTCCTGGGAAGATTTCCATAGTTTCACAATTACAGAATAGATAAGTTATTCAGTCTGACTAATCTTACTGTAAAGCAGTGACAGCGGTCGTTAAATCTTAAGAAAAAAATGAAACACATAGAAACTATATGATTTATAACAAACTATACAGGTCGTGATACTCGAATAGTTACATGGAATGTACTGGGTTCAAATCTCGGCCCGGACACGGCGTCATAAACTAGACCACAATCCACTTTTCCACATACGGTTGTTATCAGATTACAGTGCATAATTCTGAGGCCGTCGCCTTAAACAGTAATAATAATATTTCGAAACCTTATTTAGATAATCATAATAATGCTCAGTTAAATGTCAGTAATTTTGTTTTCTCCTTTGTTACTTTTCTAGCCTGTCATTTGGGAAATATTTAATGTCAGGTCAGCGGTAGGATGCGTATTGCATGGTCTTTTTTCAGGTTATATGAAAATTATCAAGGGTACTTTGGTTTCAATTTATTAGAAAACACAAAAACAGAACACCTTTTCCCACTTTCGGAAGTACTGAGCTATATTTGTTGAATGGAATGAGATGTTTGTGCTAGTTTCTGTTTAACATTTGGGACTACAAGACAGCTGAGACACGTAGCGGTGAAAGAACGAACTTTGTACTTGGTGTAACAAAGCGGTAGTACTACTTAATAATAAACTTTATATTTGTACGCATACACATCCAATATCTTTAAAGCGGGAATGGATTGTTCAACATACATTTACTTTATCGTGACACAAGAAGGTATTTGTACAAATCCATTCGTATCTTGTCGTTATACCAAATACATAGAATGAGAAATTAATCGCTGGAATAGGGCATCAAATTTTTCAACAGTTGGCTGAATATCCGCGTGGACTGTGAGTCGCCTTCGCCCTCAGAATGAGGGGTGGTAACGTGATATGCAATCGAGCAGCCAATCAGCGACTTCCGATTACTCATCGTTCATTCTAGAATTGTTTCCTGTTGCTAAGCTGAGTTGTGTCCGCACGTTATGGCATTTATTTCGCAATTAAACTTTTTTATACAAGATAAAAGTACTTAAAATTAATTAAACGTTGTGTTAATATACATGTGTCTGTGTCTGTGTGAGTGTACTGTGTATCTAAACAATTCCTGGTAGATTTTAGTTGATTGTGGCCATTTTACCGTGTGTTTGTGTCAAAGCAGTATTACTACATTTCCTAGGTTCATGAAATCTGGAATAACGTCGTTGAAGACATCGTTGAAAGGTAAGACAGCGATTTTAATACAACATCAGTCAATTCATCGTATGAGATCTATGACACCAACGCCAGGGGTTTACAAACAGTGGTCACAGAGCCACGTGTTCTGGAAATGTTGATGTGTATATTTTCAGGTATGGTCACCAGTTGTGATGGTTAAGTTAGAGAACTTTGAAAGTCTAAGCAAATTTAAATAAGACGCTAATTCAGTGATACCTCAGGGGGGAAATGGGATTCAGAAAAATTTTATATTAGTTTCAATGAATATAGATACATCATAAATATATTGGAATGTGGTCATTAGTGACAGTGATTGGATGAAGTTAAATGAGTCATATTGATGCTCGATTATTTTTACCAACTAGAAAATTACACTGGTACTGGATGGACAACAGGTTGAGTGGGGTCCAGTGGGAGTCTGGGCGAGAATGTACCCTGCCATTTTGGGAATCTAACCTTGGCCACCCAGTCCTATGACACTCGGTTTAATGGAGAAACCGATTCGGCATACTTAGCCGATCAGTATCGTTGCTAATATAATTATCTTATTTGATATGAATAATTATGCACTAATTTGTTTATAAATATATTTAATAATTTAATTTGTATATCATGGACATTATCATTATCAAGCAATGAGTTTAGTCACGTGGTCCGAAAATCAATCAGTCGTCCAAAGTCCTCTAAAGGTTTTCCTCAGTTCCTTTATCTATGTGACTTGTAGTATTTTATTAGTTTGAGAAATCTGTCTCTTTCCATTCTGTCAACCGTCAATTGTACAGTTTTAAATGAGTTGATGAGATGGGCAGGACATGTAGTGTGCATGGGGTAGATGCGCACCAGTTTTGGGTTGGAAAGTCTGAAGAGAAGGTTTACTCGTGAATGGCAAGACAATATTAAAATAAATCTTAGAAAATAGTTTAGAGGGTGTGGATTGGATTCATGTGGCTCAATACAGGGATGTGGTGGTTTCATGTGAACATGGTAAGAAATCTTCGTGTTTCTTAATGGCAGAGCTGCTCAAAAGGGGCTGTGCTTTGTTTATTATAACTGACTATTTCTTAACTCTTTCTGCCTCTCTCTTATAAATTTCGGTAATTCCCAAAGACTTCGTTGGTGTGTTTTAAAAAAAATTAAAACTTACCCATTAGACTTCTCATATCTGTCAGGCCATTCTCGGGTCTCAAAATAATGGACTAATTTCATTCAAGTTGGGCATGATATATTTACGTTAAAAAGTTGAGCTCTTGAATTTTAGTTCCATTTGGTTGAATTTAAGGCTCCAAAAGAACTTTTCACGTTGGTAAAACTATGAAATACGTAACATATGCTCAAATGTAAATTTTATTTTATTTTGAGTGCTCGCTTGAAGGTTTACGTCTATATTTTGAGCCCTTTCATAGTCACGAAATTAAAACGTAATATTCTGTTATACGAGTATTATCGATTATTTTAGTTAATTTGGTTTACTTATAAAGATAATAAAACTTTAATACCTAAACGAAAAAAAGCACACGTTTTTAAGAGTCGTGCCTGTTTGAAGAGTGCATTTTCGTTCTATTTTTGTTTTGTTATTTGGTTCCAAATATATATATCACTTTACTCAGATTTATGCCCTGAAGATGGAGGCAGTTCCCTTCGAAACATTTTTATCCAACCAGAATAACATTATATGAACTCAGATCGCGATTGAAACCTAAAATCCCGTATACTCAGTTTATGTTCTTCCTTTTAATTCAGAGACCAAGATGAGCACCCATTCAAAATTTAGTTTCACTGCCGAAAAGTAACGTCTAGTTTAACAGATCCAGACAGTAAATAACTTTCTGACTTGCGTATTCCACAAGACCACCTAGCACTCTAAGTCATTTCGAGCGAATATAAAGTCCTCTTCACTGTAAATCTCACTTTAATATAATTTGAAATACGCAGCTGGGGGTCAGAATCGAACCTTGGTCTCGCGTGTTGTAGTTTCCTTACTTATCAAATTGCAACTCTTTAACAGAAGCGTTATAAATATTATCGATCAGTTTACCATGCAATTAAAAATGAAGGAAAAAAAGTAGGAGATTAGTAGAAAACGTGGATGACCTTGGGACGTCAGCTGTACGTGCAGTGGCTACCCAGCACGCCTCTCTATTGAAATGTTAACATTTCTTCCTGAAGAGAAGATCTCAAGGAACGGCCTTGAGTGGAGGTACCGTTACAAACGCCCCAATATTCTTCACTGACCACACCCTACATAAGGATCTTCCCCCCCTCCTACACCCCGTTCCTTCACTCAATATCCACGCCCTTCGTCACACAACAAATCGCTTTGAAAGTCTTAACTTTCGTTAAGTTTAAGGCCGCAAATGCTTGTCGCTTGTGGCTCAAGGTTCTGTGGGGAGGCTAAGGCGTGGTGAAGAGGCTGCTCTTAAGCCCCAAGGCTCATTTGCCTGAAAGAGAGTCAGTGTCAAAATTATGAAACGTGAAAATTAGACCAGTATGTAATATTCATGTATAGTGTATAAATCTGCCTTCTGTTTTGACACCAATAAACTACTGACTGGCGGTTTCATATTGGTCTGAACTGTAATGTCATGTGAGGATAACACTAAAATGTGTCTTAGAGAATTAGGTTACAATGTGGACAGGAATCATAATGTTATGTTAAGAAACCAGTATCAGGCAGAAACGCATCGAGTTTTGTGGCCAGCTGAGCAACTATTAGGTAACGTTCATTATGACGGCTCGGCAGTGTGGCATTTCCTTCATGAAAGTAAGAAAAAAAAACAGAAGCAAGATTAGTTTTTCAGTTTGTCGTCCTGCAGGGAAAAGCACGTTAATGCGACCTTGGCTACACGAGTCTGTGGTTCGAATCAGGGGTAGGCAATATCACTGAAACTGAAATCCAGAGGAAAAATTACAGAGTTCGCTGGATAATCTAAGTCATGGGTCTGGCACTGAGATCGTGTGTTCGAATACTCCTCGAGGCATGGATATGAATTTGCTTTTTTTCTGGTTTGTACTGTACTTTGTTGGTAGAGGTTACATAGATTATTCCTCCCCCAAATTGGCCTGTAGTATGTATAAAGAATTTCAAAAGTATTTTAAATTGGAACACGCTAGACAGGCTAATCCACGTCAACCCATGCAAAGTTGAAAGGTCTTACATACCTACAGAGCTCTGAAACACACATGTACGCCAACAAATAACCCTTGCCAAGGAATTTTTTCCAGAACCAATCTGACCCAGTTCATACATTTTAACAACATCCTTCCATCTATGTTTTGGTCTCCCAGATGCTCTCTTTACTTCTTATTTTACAACTAAAGTAACACGTGTATTTATATTGTCTCCCATGCGCGCTGTGTCCCACTCGTCACATGCTTCTTGATTTCTTCGTCATAATAATATTTGGTGGAAAGTGCAATTTGCAATCCTTATCATTATGCAGTTTTTCCAGTTTCCTCAAATGCCCCCAGTGCTGACAGCCTGCCTGATAATTTTAATGATTCACGCTCATATGTTACATTTTGAACAAACATATAAAAACGCATTTGGTCAAGGCACATTCTCGTTCGGAATTGCTTCACCTGACAGAATTTATCAGACATTTCCATTTAATTTGTTAATACGTCTCTCTTTCGTTCTACCAATTTCTCATTTTCATAATAATTTTATAATTACAGGCTCGTTACCCTCACAAGTTACTTATTCCATTGTCTCCTATATTCGTTATTTCATCGCCGAGTTTAAATACCTGTGAGCCATTTCGTAGTTTATATCCCCACTGCTACAAGCTGGACGGCCGTGGTTCGATCCCAGGCTGGAGCAAAGGATTTTTCATTTAGCTTCTGTATCCAGATCGACTGTGAGGCCCACTCAACCACCGATCCGATGGGTACCGGGGTCCTTTCCACGCGGGGTAAAGCATGACCTAAGACTTACGCTGACCACTCACCCCATCTATTGCGAAGGTCAAGAACGAGTACTGCCTCTCACTCCAAGCTCCTCCATGGCGTGTATCGGTACAGCTTTACATCGTATTATTCTAGTCATAATATGCGGGATAGTGAAATTGGCGGCACGTGTAGCATGCAGTGAGGAGATGGAAAAATGTACATTGTTTTAGTAGTGAAAACTAAATGTAATAACCACGCTAAAATGATTCTTACAGAAATAGGATGTGGCGTGTGTGTGTGTGGAGTGGATTCAGCTGGCGACCAGTGATGGGCTGTTAAAAACATGGTAATAAATCTTTTAGCTTCATATAATGCGGGAAGTTTCTTGGTAACTGAGAAAATATTATTTCCTGAAAGGCTCTACACCCTGAAATTCCTGTCGAATGTCCTCATTCCCCTTATTGTCCTCCAGAGCGTATCCTGATGGTGGTTTCAGGAACTATAGCTTGTTTCTTTCTCATTCACTTGATAAATGAGAATTATATTATTATACGAACTAACAATAAATAAACTTTATGAACAAACATATTTCTATCCGTGTTACATATCCTTCGTGCTGCAATAAAATGCATGTGTTTGTTTAAACATTTAATAAATATTGATTTATAAAAGGTACGAACACCCTGGTCAGTTAGTTTTAATGGGGTGTTGATTAATGATATATATAGTCACGATGGGAGAACGGGGATCCGAAACCGGTCCTGAAAGTCCTGTCCAGTTCAGTTGCACTGACATATGGCTTTAAGGTCTGTAACAGTGGCGCGGGACAATTTTATTTTGATATATTCCATTCTGTGAGTAGAAAATGTGAAGATGACGTTTGGAAACTGGTCCTGTGGTGGTCCTACAATTGAAACGAACCTGATCCAGTTCTACCAACCACCCACCCACCATTACTCCTGACTCACTGAGATATTTTTTTTTGTAATTATTATTCTCGGTTATGAAGCGAACATCGTCCAATAGACTTGCCCAGTTAGCGTTCAGAAACCAGACACAACCATTTGAGTCCCAGGAGTTAACTACAAAGAAGTATTGAAACTGAGTGACCTTTCGCATCAGAAGATAATATCTTACCAGCTTGTTCAAGCCTGTTCGTCATTGATTCCTACGCAATGCAAATTATAAATAAAACAGTTCTTAACTTTAAAAAAAATATTTTTTTTATTAACGAATCAATCGGTCTTAATAAAAAATTTTGTACCAATTACGTAAGTTTCACGCAAATTTGACTCAAATTCGTACGGCCGTTCAATTCTACACTTTTTCCAAAAATCCTCTCTACAAATGTATAACAACGCTGCACCCACCTTTCATGGCCCAGCGATTTTAACCATGTTATACTAATGTAGACTTTGCATGGGCATCAGAGTTTATAATGTCGAGACATTTAATTTTCGAAAGCAGTAAGTAGCTTGTTCGTAATTCATTACTTTACCTTAACCACGCCTGAGTCGCAAATATCATGGACACGCGTAATAATAACGTGGTGATAGATTGGATACTTCTGAAGGGAGTAATAAGCAAGCCAACGCTACAGGCGGTTAATACGAGCATCGTGGCAACGCTCGGCCTCGTATTGTCTAATTAGCGTCTTGCAAACCTAAACGTCAAAACATAGCGATGTCGCCAGTTATGCACATAAAAATGTGATTAAAGCAACATTTGATTTAATATTAAAAAAAAATTCAGTTGTAATGAAACGTGAGTTCTAATCTTACTAACTCCACGTTTGTGGTCTCTTGTCACCACTGCATCGAACGTTCTCTGCTTGCGGTCGGAAGAGACGGCCTCCAGGTACGGAGAATAACTCAGAATACATTCTATAAGCAGTCGTGGACAGCCGAAAAGGATCAAGTAGTTAGAATTCCTGCATTGTGTTCGGTGGTCCCGGGTTCAAATATCTGCCCTGTAACCATCAATTCTGACTGGATTTTAGCAGTTTTTACCAGTTCCTCTGGGTAAAATACCGGGATAGTACATTCAATTACGTCACGATCGCTTCCTTCCATATTTTTTTCAAATTCATTATTCATTAATCATCGTATCTTTCTGAGCTACAGCCTCTCGTTAAATAAATTACGTAAAAATGTGAACATTCTGGTTTTGTAGACATCTTGATCAGCTGACCGACTATAAACGTCTCAAGGCACCACTCTATGGAATTAATATGGTTCTGGTCCAAAAATAATTTTTTTCGCTTTTTACTTGTTGATTTTCTGTAATCAGTCATACTCCGCCTCTTTTAAGGAACAAGATGTTCTTTACCGTGTTCTGAAGAGCCTACTTGAGCCAGTTTACTTCAGTCTGCAATCTCACATGCTATTTCTTTAACGCAAGATTAATATCAATGTTATCCACCCATCTGGGACTGCGTCTTCCAAGTGTCTTTTTTCATTCTGGTTTAGGTACTCATTCTTCAGGTGGACCGAAAAATTGTGACCTCTTTCAATTTGTTACCGTGGACGCCCGTCCTTCCCACCTCACTCCTCACCAACTTCTCGCCGATGTAACAGAGGGATCTGATAGAACAGCTGCTGCTGTTGTTGTTGTTGTTGTTGTTGTGTTCCCCCCCCCCCCCAGTATTGCATTTTGACATCCGTTGATGCCTCGCCACAATTCAGAATGAAAAGGGTGCTTCAAGATTAAATTTCAGTCTCAATATACATGTAAGGGCAGTGTGAATGTAACACAGGCCTAAGTTACATGAACGGTTTGCAAGAGTTTACTTTAGAAGCTGAGTTATTTTGGTGAAACTACACGACATTACTAAAAACGCCGATATTTCTCAATGAGATATCACGTTTATAACACGAAAATTATTAAACATTTCAAGCCTTAATTAATGAATGAGAGGGAGATAAAATAAAATGGGGAGAATAGTGAGAAACGTTACATTTAACGGGGGAAACAATGAAAGTTCCCATGCAGTGTCCGCTTGCCCTTCTTGGATTGAATATAAGGAAAGATGTTCGGAAGTAGAACAAGGAGAGAAGTTGCTGCTTTTTATGGGAATGTTGGATTTTTGAGGACGATATTTGTGGATATTTCGATGTTACATGTGGTGGGTTCGAAGTTAAGCAAAATTATCTCTTAAACTTTAGCCCGTGCCGCGAAGAAAATACAGAATTTCGCCGTTACAAAAATCAGTTGCTTTATACTCGTTCAGGAAAGAATTGGTTTTCGTTCTAAAAATCGTACAAAATCTGCGCTCTTCTCTTAGAATCTGAGACCAAGTTTCACACTCATAAGAACATGTAAACAGTGTAATTATGTAGAACCTCTTGAATATGTTGTACTTGTAATGACTAATTTGATTCCTTTACACCGTTTTTGCACTGAACCTGGGTTGCGCCCCCCCCTCCCCAACCTACAGTCCTACTTGACCGATCGTTGACTAATTGACACTCCAACAGGTCTTGAATACTAATCCCAGTAATATTTGCTCAGCCATGATAAAAAAGTTTTCCATCTTGAAATCAGGTATGTCTGATTAATTACCGTTGATACCATGCAATATGTTAATTACCGATACTAATTAATAGAACGAGGAAGGTCCGCGTGCAGCTGAAGAAAAATTTAGCGCAAATAAATCGGTCGCTTTAACGCATTGTGGTATGAAAACTTCTGTCCGTCTGTAGACCTATATTTTATCCAAGGAACACACAATGTATTTCTGTGATAAAAGGCATTGTTTCTCTGCAATAACAGCTGTTGCTTTAATTTAACTTAAACTTTTAAACCGCACAGGAAAATATATGTACCACCTACTTTAAAATCAATAACTCTACACTTTATATTCATGTGTTACGTGAGATTTTCAGAATAAATATCGATTTGTTACTTAAACAATATTAACCATCAAATCTATATAATGGTGAAGAGATGTGTTTTATTTGCGATACGGACTGAATTCTTAAATGATATTTAGACGGTCTACGGCTTCAAATGGTTGATTTTGTATGAGTGTTCCGTATGTCTTAGTATGCATAAAGAACAGACTGAGTTTCAAATTTCTGATAGAATTGAAGAACGTATGTTATAAAAACTTTTCGCTGGATTTTGTTTGGGCAATTTAACCAAAGCATTAAATAATCAGGACATTTATCACGAAAGTGAGAGTCAAAAAATGTTTATAAAATTATGAGACATGAGATTCTCCCGTTGATGGAAATATCGATGTTGTTCAGAGTTTCAACACCTTGAGGATTTTTAGGCAGAACTTTACGGAGAAACATACTGCCTTCATCTTCTGGACTAAAATTTTTATTCAAAAATATCTAGGAAAGAAAATTTTCAATAGTGCATTTGTTGACCAATAATATTACAACGGATATTAGTTTCCTAAGGAACAAGGGGTTATAAAAGTATTTGACTGAGGTTTTCATGGTTTTCCTGCAGAAAAATACCGGCATAGGGCCTTAAATTAGCCCACGACCGCTTCCTTCCACATCCTTATTAATTCGTCATTCATTACACATTCTATAATTTTACGCGATAGGCTATAATATGAGCTGTTTAAAATTTCGTTAAGTAAATTATGTGTGTGCGCGCGCAAGGAAAGATGACATATAAAAGGGTATACTCCCGCAAGCCTACTTATTTACTGTTGATTAAATATGTTAAACAGCCGATTTAAATCAGCATCAGATTTAATACGACCAGCAATGTTACAGAAAAGATATATGCAAATTTTCATATTCGAAACCGGAGATTAAAAATATGTGGATCTTTATACCACAACCCCCCCCCCACACCCCTTTATGGCATGTTTCTTAATTATTACAGATATAAACCTGTATTGTCGTTCAGAATGCGTCTCTGTGTTTAGTTCAGTTTTCCTTACACACTCCGCTTTAGTTTATTGACTTAGAGTCAAGTGTTAACAGTTTAACTTCTGATTAGTTAGATTGATGGCGTGTCATTAATATAAGACCAGTGTGATAACACATTCAAGAAATCACTTCACAAAACCATTCCTCCTCCTACGTATTTGTAAACCAACTGTAATTAATCTCAGAACAATTACATGGTCATTCTAACACCGACACTTTGATCGAGCACAAAGTAATTAACACTTCAAGTCCGTAAATATCAGACATACGTTTTCTTGAATTCTAAGACAAACATGAATTGATTGCCTCTAAGAGCATGAGCTGCCGCTTTATTGAATTCGCGCGTCTTATTCGTGTCAAGGTTGTAAGATTTTCTTGGATTAGGACCTTAGAAACTCGAACAGTGTTTCTTGAGAGCATTAGAAAGAGTCTGTGTTTTGATAAATGAAGCAAAGTAGTTTTATCGCAGAACATCGGACCCATGTGAAAAATGTCAGAATATCGCGTTGGCTTTCCACATGTACAGGACATAATTGACGTTCTGTTTCTGTAAAGTGTTAAATTTTAAGGAACAGAGGTTCTTTGGTTCTAGGTATGAACGTGACGCTCACTTGGCATACTTTAAAATGTGTCTCAAATAATTCAAACATCACGCTTTGTGGTCTTGTAGATGTTTACCGACGTTTCAGAGGGGCTTACTCTCTTCATTATCAGGGTGATAATGCAGGCAGTCATTTCCATACTCGCATCCATGAGAATCTGAAATCCAATCACGACAGTAAAGTTTATTTTTTTTCAGAAAAAGAAACCAGGAGTGTGAGGTTTTACGATTTCTTTTTGTGAACGCACTGTAGACCTCGTGATGTCCTAATGTCTTTTTTGCCTACAAACGTAATAACAGTATGGCTAAGCAGCCCTTCTTGAGAAGCTCATAGTCACTTAGGAGATCAATAAATGTCCCGTCTTTTATGGAATCCCGTGGTTTATTACCGTCTTTACAACAGTCCACATTTGATATCAATCCTGAGCAAGCTATATCCACTCCACACCCTTCTTCAAACATATTCTCCCATCCAAGCCTAGATCTTTGAAGTTGTGTCCTACCTTCACGCTTTCGAGACCAAAGATCTGTGTGCATTTCTTACTTCCCCACATGTCTCTCGCCTTCGTCCTCTTTCACAACTGAAGGATAATTCAATGGGTGCTTTGTCATTCTAAAAGGTGAACACAAAAATCGAGGACTCGCCCGCCGTGCGCTACACGTCAAAGCGTGTCACTTGCCCCGTATTCACATCATTAGCCGTCGCCCGTGCAAATTACCTTCAGTTCAATTCACCTGAGCACAGCTCATACCAAGGAGGTTCTGTCGGAGTGGAACACTAGCACGCAGCGCCTGTAAACGGTTCTCGCGTTGCAGTGTACGGTTCTAGACCGATCAGTGTGGGGTTTGAATCCCGTTCGAGACACACACACACACACATATATATATATATATATATATATATATATATATATATATACCCTCACTGTTTTGTGTTCTGTTATCCTGTGCAGGAAGAATCTTGCGATAGCCACACTATTATTCAAGGCAAGGGGGCCGAATACATGTAAAAAATAGTATTGGTTTAGAATGAAACTTTAATCAGCACAAGCCACGGCCGTCTTATCCTCGAAAAATTATCTCAGCATTAGCCCGGAATAAATTATATCCCTGTCTGAATTAATATCTCAGTGTTTGTCTGGAGGAACTCAAGAAGAACATTAAAAACCTTAGGTCAGTCATCTCCTGACCGAGACTGGAACTAGGAACCTCCACATCTGGAATACTACGCATTTAACAACGAATATTGTAAGAATCGCCCTGATGATGGATGCAGCATGGACATCTGAAACTCAGAAGACAGTAATCTTTAGACTCCGCCGTGAAAACCTCAAATCCTACAACGAATATTGCATTCGAGAAGTCCCTGACTGGGTTTTTTTTTGTAGTTTACCTGAGTCGCTTCAGTCAAAAGCTGGGATAAGTACCTTAAATTAGGCCATGGTCGCTTCCTTCCACAGCCTTTCCAATTCATTATTCACTAGCATCCTCTCATTTGACGCTCAAGTACTGAAAGCGTCATTAAATAAATTATAAATGAAAACAAAGAGCGAATTTCGTCGCCGAGGAATTAAAATTGTCTTTTATGGAGTAAGCGAAACGCTTAACCTATAAAACGGTAAGCCCAAATTAATGGTAATGACACACGTCCTACAAATCACAGCAGGGTCTTCTCAGGTTGTTTGACGTCGCCTGGTAACCGTGACTGATACGAGATTTGCCGTGGCATATTTAAAAAGAAATGCGTGGTCGGTCTGAGTTACACCGGATTTGGCGTGGATACGAACCGTGGAATTGCATGACGGAATAATACGGCGTCAGGAGGACATTTTCTCGTGGCATTCTCCTCATTAGGGAAGCTGGAGCCGCCTTCCCGGACGTAGATGTGTGATGTCCATCACAACTGTAGCACACCGTATATGTGTGGTCTGCAAAGACTTCAAGGCGAGCAAGTGAACGGCTTGCAGATCGAGGTGTTCCGAATAGCATTTTGGCGAGAGTCCGCTGAGCCGATTCCTTTGTATTAAACTTCCTCTGTCCCTTCTTTCATTCTCTGTTTCTTTTCTTATTTTTGTCTCTGTCTCGGTGTGTTTTTTTTTTATTTTCTCTTTCTGTATTTATTTCACCATTCCTGTCCTCTATCCGTCTTTCTCATATTCTTCCTTTGTTTATAACTTTCTCTCTTCTTTCTACTCTTCTTTCTACCATTGTTTCTCACGATGATCGATTACAAACCAATCTGTTTCCTGGAATAGCCCACGTGTGTGTGTGTCTGGTCTGACTCAGATGTATCCGAGTTGAGCGCAAGGTGCATTAACTTCACGAGGATCGAACCAATAGTCTGCGCAGTAGGTAACGAGAAAAAACTGCTCAGTCACTGTAGTGTATAACGTATTGGTGTCAGTTACAAGGGTCCCGATTTCAAACCATCCTCAGTACACGCAGACATGAATAGTTACTGCAAAGTCATTCTTGCACCAAATATCAGTAACGTAAAAAAAAAAAAAGTCATCAGTCTCAGGACAATGATCTGAAGTAACAAATATGTCTTGAGAAATTTCTTATCGTTTCGCCTGTCTTGTTCTATGTACCAGAAAACGTTTAATCTCGAGCCAGACTACATTCCTGTACGGATCATGTTACTTTTGCACGTTCAGTGACAGAATAAGAGGCTAAGTTGTTTGTCACTTCGGATTGCCAAAACACCGCATTCATGATGTATCGCGCGCAGACTGTGAAGTGTTTCGTAACTGGGCCACTGATTTGCTTTTGGAAAGCGATTGCAGCGAGTAGAATTAATCGTCAGCAAGGATACGGACGGAGACCTGGTAATTGCTGCTAGTGCAGTAAGGGCACAGAGTCACTATGAAGCCCCACGCCTTCTACCACTTCGTTCATGGCGAGAAAAGAAACTTGAAACACACGAAGTACGTTTGGGACAAGGACGTACAAAATTTGACTGTTTCCTGTCCTAGTTGAATTTAACAGACTACAGTTGTGGTTTTTGACCCCCATTGGTCTACCTCTTAAATTCTTCCAAATACAAATCAGTAGCTTCTTGACGCTGTAGAAACTGTAAGTTGTATATAGTGTAGAATGATAATGACATTGTGATGATCATTTTCCGAAACAGCGTTAACGTAGTGGAGAAGTTGTATGTTCTCTTTGTGGTAGGAACTGAATTTTCAAATAGTTTTTATATTAAATGTGGCAAATGCTGAAATGATTCCCGTGTTCAACTTTGCTGCTGCATGCTTCTCATGCAGCCCCTCCCAATTTATTCTTTTTTTAAATTACCCCTTGTTCTGGGGGCTATGAAATTATTTAACTTTCCAAATTTTTATTTCAACATGCATTATCAAAAAGATCAGAATTCCACTGTCTCTGTCTCAGACTTTTGCTACTTATCACCCTAATGTATTCTCTTTCTTCCAAAAATTACATCTGTTTCCTTCCACTCTTTTGTAATTCTGCTTAGGCCTGTCTCTTCGTGATTTAATGCGCCAAGCTATTTATTGTGTTCGTTATTCTGTGTTGTTTGTTTTATCAGTAGACAATAAAACAGACAATTGATAATAAAGGAACAGAAAAATGCCTTTTGCATTAGTGTCATTACATGAAGGGAGTATTATGACCTGGAATGAAAAGCATTACATAATCTGAACTTTATCTTTAAAGCAGATGAGCGTTTATCTTCACTCCAGGGGATACGAACACTTGTTTCTTTTTATAAGCATCTGTGTGGATAGCAGTGTCGGCTTTGGTTTGCAATTAAGATAAGTTTGAAACGTCTCTGCCAGAACTTGAATCCCTGTTGCCCAATCCTTGGTCAGTCCCCCTGTTGGCACTGCCGAGCATTGAAATTATTAAGGAAATAGGAAACTCGTTGAGGAATCACAGATACTTTGGACAGTCGCCTGTGACTTAAGTCTAAAAAAAAAATGTAATTTAGCATAACTAGAAAATAGCGAGTTTATTGGATTCGCTTTCCTTTTGTGTAATTTGTAACCTTGGAGATCATGCGACATGCTTACTCGTGCATTAAGTCCCTGATCGTCACGACACGTGTGATGGGGCAACTTGTGTGATGTGTGACGATCGGACGACAGAATCTTCAGGAGGGGCGTTTAAGGAAATTAACATTGCGTTACATTCCTGAACACGTGACAAAAGAAGCTTATGTTATGTGGTGTCAGTGTTGTGGGACGGGTCACGTATTCTGGAAGAACCGAGTTTGCTTGCAGCTGAATCCTGATTCCTCCCCCCCCCCCCAGCTATTTTGGCGTGCCATAGTATTTTAAAATACCCAATTTTTGTAAACGATGCTTAGCTCCCCTTGCACACTACATACCTAGTCCATCTGCGGCATAAACGTGTGTTGTAATTCATTCCACGCTGCAGTGCTGCCTAAACTGAAGGTGTATTAGACCCAGAAAGTCTTAACAGTATCACTTACTAAGTCACTAACTCACACAACGGAGAAGCCATTCTAAGAACCTGATACTCACTAAGCTTGTCATGAAATTCGTCGCTCTTTTATGGCACTCAAAAATTCACAAGTGTACTCTTTCCAGAACCATTGAAATCCAGGCCATTTCCTCACAACATATTAATCAATTGAATACATTCTCTCATCGGCTACTAGGTTTTCCAAATGATTTCTTCCTTTTTTCACGGCAAACTATCCATCCAAATCCGTGGCCCTGTAAACATTCTGGAACCCGACGACCTTGTAATTCGTCTGAGGTACTGTGAACGTACAGCATTTAACGTATTACGTTTTTTGTGTATTGAAAGTTGCCCATTCGCACGAACGACTCACTATTTGTGTGTCGTATAAACCTGCAGCCTCCTTATGAAGAAAATTGTCCGCTGTGCTCAGTGGATATATTTCAAAAGAGAAAGCTTGGCGCAATACTGTCGTACGGCCAGAATTCCGTCGCTCAGTACTGCAACGATGAATTGCTGTATCACACTGCTGTCTGCAGCACAAGATGTTCTTTACCCCAAACACATGCCTATGGCGTCATTAGTCAGTAGTTACTATAGAGTCATACATAACATTGCCAGTAATTAGCTACCTACGAGGTTCAAGGTCAACCTCACCAGCACCTACTTTCAGGGCATTTGATGTGAACACAAAACTAAAATTTTCGTCCGCCTAACCCATTAGACGTTATCGGAGTCAGTCAAATTATACGTTGCCTGTATCATCAGGTTATGTTTCTGTAATGCTTGGATGCCCAGAGCTGTTGCTTCCCTTCAGATATTTTGACTCAAATTTTGTACATATTTCTCATTTCCCGAGTTACAATGCCACATTTCCTGCCCAATCACATCAACTTTTTTTTTAATTTATTTACCCTAATAATTAGCACAGTCAGCGAAGCGTAGAAATTACGAAGCGTAATACAGATACCCATATAACTAATATATATATATATATATATATATGGGTCCGCTGTGGCCGCGCTGTCTGAGGCGTGGGCCTTGTGCCGCTTGGTCACTGGGACCGTGGGTTCGAATCCCACTCAAGCCATGGATGTTTGTCCGCGTTTTTCTGTGTCGTGCTGTCCTGTGTACAGGTAGAGGCCTTGCGACGGGCCGATCCCTCGTCCAAGGAGTCCTACCGAATGTCTATAGATCAAGCCAACGAAAAGTTGGGACCCGCAGTGCTCAGACACTTGGAGAACGGGTCGTTCCCAGTATCCTCAGTATGTATATATATATATATATATATATGTGTGTGTGTGTGTGTGTGTGCGTGTGTGTGTGTGAGAGAGAGAGAGAGGGGGGGGGCATTTGATAATCTTTCAAAGTATAAGAAGGCAAAGACAACAGTAACAAATAGGAATAAGGTTTATGATTATATTGGAAAAATAATTTATGGGAATGCACATGATTATTCAGTTTGAAGATGAGTGTAAACTAAACAATTTTATAATTTTTCTTGTGGTGGGAGAGTGTGAAACGCTGTCTCTCACTACGAGTGAAGAAACTAAACTACAAGTGTCTGCAAACAAAGTCCTCTGGAACGTACTGAGACTTAAAAAGGAAATGACTTAACGAGTATCTTGGAGATTTATACAGTCACGAAGAGTTGGATGGGACAGAGAAATCTTTGAAGTTACAATGGGCTGGTCATTTGAGTAGGAATCGGGAGGCACAGAATGTATACAGACGTTTCGCGTAGAAATCTGCTGAAATCATCCATTATAACTAGGATAACATTAATATCGATGGGTTTTTGTGTTATAAGTTACGATCCTTTAGAATCTGCTACCACTTTGTAATTAATTCGTTGCCGTTACATAGCTCAGTTTTGTCCTAACTTTACTGCTACATGAACCGTTCTGATTTGCTTTACAGGAGTTCCGTTGACATTGATTTCAAGTATCTTCATCCTAAGCGATGTCTTAATCCCATACGCTGTCAGACGGAAACAATACGAAGCTCCTTCTGACCCTGTGTGGTCGCCTCTGTCACATCGTAGATTCTTTGACATGAAGACATTTTGCATAGAAAACAAGTCAGTTCTCTTCCTTAAACGGTAGAACGTACAGCTAAGTCATAAGCTCGGTCGGTGACTGACATGCAAACTGAGTAATTGAACGTGGCTTCGTATATTGAATATATAACTGACAGTTGAGGGGCATTTAAATAAACAAAGGAAGCCATATCATTATTCAGTTTATTTTATTTGCATGTAATTTTGCTATTTCTGTCCGTCTCTTATGTTTTATTACAAACTTTATACCTAAAGATTGTGTTATTGTATAGGCTTGTTTATGACAGATGGCGGAATGTTCTAACACCACAAGGCAGTTTTAGAATTTTTATAAAGGAGGTTAAGGTACAAAACGCTGAAACTGAAGAAACTAAAAAGTAGTAAGCAATGAAGTTACGAAAAATTTCCACTAGTTTTATTAAATGAGATTTTAAGTTCTCGCGGCAATGAGTAGGAAGATAATGTCTTCTGGGATGTTGTGCTGTGTAGTTTTGTAGAAATTTACATACGTTTTAGGGGTGCTTACTGCCTCTGTCATCAGGGCGATGAGTCCACTATTAAACTTAGACTGTGTTGTTTTCATGTTGACAGATAAACAGGAGAATAATCATTTTTCAGGCTTTAAATTCCATTATCCAGTGGCTGTGTAAATCGTAAAGCAGGCCGTGTATGTGACGATTTATATATTTATTTAATTATTTTATACATCGATTGTAATGTACTTTAAAATGAGGCATTTATCTTTACTTACTCTTCAGGGTTAACAAGTTATACCAATCACAAGAATTAAAATATCCCCCGTTGTCAATTACGGCAACAAATATGGGTCTTAGTCACGGCAGTGAATTTACAACACCCACGTACAATGATTGCACGTGTACTTGTGTATTGTCACCAAGCAGCGGATATATGTAACCAAGGCAGATATTTGAATTGAATACAATTTTTTCTCTTATTGTTCTTGGATACACGTGTAAAAAGAACAAGAATCTCCCATGACCCTTTCTCGCTACCAGCATTTTCTCTAAAATGATAATACGAACACTAAACGTTTGTAAAGTCGCGTTCTGAATACAATGTGAATGCCATTAAAGCTACTGACTGCAGGCTGGACGACCACAGTTAGGATCCCGGCAGGGACAGGAATTTTTCATTACTTATTTCCATTCCGTCCACACTGGCTGTAGGACTCACCACCAAGTGGGTACCACGAATAAAGCGAACGTAGTGTGAAGGCGTCCGATCACTCACCACTATTAAGAATACATGGATCTTTAACTTCACTTCCTCATACACGTCTTCGTGATGTGTGTTTAGTTATAGGGACAAGTTTGTCTGTTCTGTACTTATGACTAGCTAATTTTCTCCAATTTTTTTTTACAAAAACAACAAAAATTGTTTATTTATTTATTATATGACACGTCTTTAATAAACTACTGCATAACTAACGTTAAAGCTGACAAGAATCTTTTTTGTATCTAACATTAATACAATTTAGTTCGGCTTTGTCGTCTCAAATCGTATTGAAAGTATAAAATTTATTAAATGTCTTTACGAAGTAAATTAAATGTGAAACATACTCACGGCGACGAAAGCCAGGTTCCTGCGAAAAGCACACAAAACCGACCTTCTATCGTAGTCTCCACCAGACCTCATCATAGGCGCCAGCATAGTCTCATTTGCTTTTTCTTGCTATCACAGCCGCCGCCGTCAGAACTCAATTTAAATTGTTTCCGCGTCATACATACGCCGCTTTTGTCCAGTCAAGCGTAACTGATATCGACTTTTATGCAAATGCACGAAAACGCAAAAAAGTAGTTTGTTACATTCATGTTTCGACACATTCATTACATTTTACAAACAATGTAAAGACAATTACAGGGCATTTAAAAAGCTTAACTAACACACGGTAGTTAGTGCAGTACAAGAAACAAATTAAATTATTCATGTCATTAAATTCTGGTTTTAAAGACGAAAAGAATGTACCCAGTGACCATAAAACTTGTAAATTGTGGTGGTCCTCTAGCAACGTAGAGCGAGAAAGGAAACTGGTTGAAGATGTGGTTTTATATATAAGAAATTATAAATCGTGCCTAAATTTACATTAATGAACTTCATCTTAAATAACCAGTAACTTTTTCAGACAAATTGAGCTATACACAGAGTTACCACAAGAAATAAGAATAATATTCATAGACCACTTCCCACTCTTTCATATTTTTTAAAAAGAATTTGGTTATACTGGCATTGGAATCTTTAACAGTCAACCAAAACTATTTTCGATTAAAGGGGGGGCATTTAAAGTAGCATTAAAATATACATTGATTCACGTACGTTTTATTCTGTTCGTGAATTTCTGTAGTTTAAAGATAACTCAGAATCCTTTTAGGGGGTGTTGTACTTCTGTAGCCTGCAGTGCAGCAATGGATTTGATGAATCATTTAAAAATTTTCTTGCTAGACATTTATCGTTTATGAGAATTTATATTTTAAATTGTATTCATCTCTAGGGTTAATGGTTTATGAATTATTCCACATCCTGAAGGCAGTCTGACTAACTTTTCGATATATGTATTGTATACGTTATGCGTTTATTTATGTCTACGTACTTACGTATGATCTGCAGAAGTGAGTGTACCATTCAGTACACGAAGCCGAACCCCACGCACAAATGAGTGTTTATGGCATTCATTTTGCAGTGAACACGATATTGCTCGGTAACGAGGTATTTTGATAGCGTATTTGCTACGTCGGCTCCTTTCATACCCCCACCCGCCTGACAGCAGCATCCCACGCCTTATCCATTGTTTTGTTGTCCCGTTTGGAACGCTACAATATGGAACAATACTCAGTTCAGAAGTCCATTTCATTTTTTAGTAATCACGACTATAAACCTAGATCATACGACGTCTTTTCAGTTTATACTTTTTTATTTCTTGGCTTATTTAACGACGTTTTCTCAACTTCATGTGTTGTATAGTGTTATAGTGAAGAGTAACAGTGTTTGTGTTTGTAAAGAATGCAGAAGGAAGCGATGGAATCGTATTTAAGGCATTAATCTAACATTTGCCTCGAGAGACGGAGCAGAACAATGAAAATCCGTCTCGGATCTGAAAATAGAACTAGGCGCCTCCAGAATGTCAGAACTACGATATATAAGATACAGGTCTTCCAAGCTCTGTGTGCAGAACACCAGTAATCCTGCTTTTGAAAAGTCATCCTAAAGTAATTTGAAAGTGACGACAGCTGTCCAGGTGTTATACTGTGTCTGGTAGTGTTTTAGAGGTTCTTACTACCTCCATCTTCAGGGCGATGAGGGCCGTCAGTGTCAGTAAGATGTATTTAATGTCGTTCTCACACTTTCACGCAGATATTAAATGGCGCGTTCCTGTAAGATTTCAATATTTCTTTCTAAATTCAAAATTAGGAATACGAAGTCGGATACATTTCTGAGTTCTAAAATTGTGTTTATCTAACTAACTAACCAGATGACTTACGGAACCCGAAGGTTCATCACCGAATTAAGTCTCCTTCAACTCATATCTCCCATAGATCCCGCCTGACATTATCCTTCCATCTACGTCTAGGTCTCCCTAGCGGTCTCTTCCCCTCAGGCTTCCCAATCAATACCCGGTGCATACCTCTTGTCCCATACATGCGCGCTACATGCCCCACCCATCTCATTATTCTCAACTTAATCACCCTGATAATACTGCGGAAGGAGTACAAATTTTTAAGTTTGTCTTCTCTCCAAGGCCCAAATATCCTCCTAAACACCCCATTCTCGAACACATGCAGTCTGTGTTCCTCCCTCAGAGTGAGAGACCATGTTTCGCACGCATAAAAACAACAAACATATTGTTTGTCAGTTGAAAATATATTTATTTTACAAAGTTATAGAATCATTGACTACATGAGTTTCCGTACGATTTATGTGTCAGTCTTAAATGTTCTCCATCTATCATTGTTACATATTATATCACCGATTGCATAATTATTAATGTGTAATTTCTCTTACCTTCTCGTAATATTGGAAAAATTGCGCCCTGAATGTTTTGCAGAGGTTTTTGCTTCGTTGTATCCGGTTTAACATGTCAGGTGCAGAAAGTGTCTTGGAATCTGTCCAGCCAGATGTATTAGGTGTGTAGCTGGCATGCCGCTATGAGCCCTTAGGATCTGGAATAGCGGAGCAAACGCCAGGAGCTGCCTGATCTGAAATATTGACGAACAGACACAAGTTGATCCAAACATGCGAGCGAAGATTACTCTTATACTAAAAATTCCGGATAATAATCGAGGTATCCATGGAAATCAGCGTCTGTTTTAAGGGGAACTTGTGTCAATGTGCCTTAAACTGACAGGTTAGCTCTTGCTACAAATATTAAATCCGTATTATGTGTTCTACATTTATGTGGAATATATTTCACATAAATTTAATAGTTTGTTCACCTGTGTAGATAAAAGTAGATTTAAGTCAGACTCGGATCTCGGGGTCGGGATATGAATAATCGCAGATGGGAACATCCCTCAACAAGCTGATGCTGGCAGGCCTCCCAGAAGCTGTAGTGTTACGGAAATATTTTCTGACAGGGTACAAGTTGACAGAGCTGTGTACACTCGCGTTTCATTATAGTATTAATACGATAATAGCAAATCATTCCCCAGAATCAGAGCACGCAAACAAAGTCTAAAGAGACCTGTTTAAAATTAGGAGAAATTTAGAAAACGACGCACTTTAACAATATCACTAAGCTAAGACAAGAGTAGTGCTAACAAGTCGAAAACCAGACAGATTAGATCTAATGAGATTTATTTTAAATAACGAATAACATCAATTCTTTTGAGTGTTAATAATCGTAGAAACTACCTGTATGTTTATTTAAAAGAGTCCGAAACTGGGCCAGATAAATTTAGTGCTCACTATCATACAATGTTTAATTTAAGATCCATTTTAATATTATTCCATCTACACTACCTCAACTGACATCTTACCTTCGAGATTTCCGGCTAAAAGTC
Organism: Zootermopsis nevadensis; assembly: GCF_977971745.1. Taxonomy (NCBI): domain Eukaryota; kingdom Metazoa; phylum Arthropoda; class Insecta; order Blattodea; family Termopsidae; genus Zootermopsis; species Zootermopsis nevadensis. The sequence goes on along the minus strand of NW_028259139.1, from coordinate 12,329,446 downwards.
TTAATATGAATTTCTGTGTTCTTACACACTCGTCTTATACATGTTTTTCAGCCCGTAACTTAGTTTTAATTACCCTAACACTCAGTTTATATAATATTACGAAGATATTTAATTTAACGCTTTGAAACCGAAGCTCGTCTAAGTGATATATAAGAATTCAGTCCGTACCGCGAATGAAACACAACACCTCACGCTATTTGAGGATATAATCGCTGTTTATTGTGAGAATCATATGAAATCCACAAATACAAATGTAGCGTTACTGGATGTTATATTAATTTAACCATGTGTTAAAGAAAATGTTCCTAAAAAAAATTAAAGACTTTCACATTCAACTCGTTATAATAATTATTGAAAACATTGTCCTTGTAAACCGAAAATAGGGTTTAGCCCTTTAAATATTTTGACGAAAGAGAACTTTCGCATTCTACCCAAATTTGTTGTTTGTTTGTCATCAGTCTTTCGACTGGTTTGATGTGGTCCCCCATTTTCGGCTATCTTACGCCAATCTCTTCATTTCCACATATTTTCTGCAGCCCACAACCTCAAAAATCTGCCCAAATTAAGATAACACAAAACAAATAACTATAATGAAATAGTTTATTTCAAAAGAGAAAGAAATCTGCCATAAAGACCACAAGAAACACTTTCTATTAGAGACTCACGTCCGTAGCTTCGTGATTTATTACTGTCAATTACTCACCTGTCATTCTCATGACTCGCCTTACATTTTAAAACAAAGAATATACAACAAATGTTTGTAGTAGCGTAGCTCCTTAGCCGTGCTGCACTTGCAACTAATTCCTACACTCATTAAAAGAAGTAGCAATGCACAACGAAGACCATAATAGTAGCATAAGAGATTGTACAGTGGCATTGTGCGTGATAGTGTGATCGAGCGTGCGTTGTGCGTATACGTGCGAAATTAATTCCTGGCAGCTACACTTGTAAAGAATTTAAATTGTAAAGAAAAAGACACTTTCTCAAATATGATGTGCTTCGTGTAATGTAAATTTTGTTCGTTTTAGATTTATAATTTCTTTAAATCTGGACCTAATTGTTACTCGTTCTGTAATTTTCTAAGAATCCAGTAAAAATGCATAATTTTATATATACATGTATATAATTATGTCGGAATTCAGCAAAAGGATACAGAGTTTGATTCTCGGCAGAGTGGTTTAGAAACCATACCGTCTCGTGTAACCACCTGTCCTCTTATTCAGGGTCGATAAAATGTATAGAACAAGTAATCGAAGTGTGAATAAACTACTCGTATTTATATTTCAACTAATAGTGAGGATAATATTTGCACCTAACAAAGAGTAATGACACAGGAGGCTGGAGAAAATTGTATGATGAGGCGCCTGTATCTACTCTTGGTCAAATATTGTTTGGGCGAACAAATTTAGAAATTTGAAATGAATAGGTCATGTGGCCAGTAGCTTGTGAGAAATACCTACAAAATTTTCGAAGAACTGAAGGGATTGGCCGCATCGAAGGCCTAGGCGCATATAAGAAGACATTATTAAAATTGATCTTAAGTAAATAAATTTTTAAAGTGACTTAATTCATCTGACTCAGGATGAGGTCCAGTGGTGGGCTTTAGTTAACACAGCAATAAACTTCAAGTTCCATAAAAAGCCTGTACTTTCCTGTCCAGCTCTTCTTAAGAATAATTTTATTACATGAACTACAAAGTTTCTACGAGTTTCTCATTTTACACTAAGTTACATAATTCTGGATAAGATGGAAAGATAATTTTCAAACGTCGAATTGTAAATAATCGGTCGTGGCCTATTTAAAGGAATTGCTCCATCATTTTTCTTAAGAGACTGAGGACAGCTGTCAGCACTGTCAGTCAATCGACCTGGTAACTTCGCTGAGATTCGAACCGCACAGCTTCTAGGCAGCCAGTTCTCTGTACAGCACAGTTCATATTGCTGGACCTTCCGTCTGCTTCTGTGCGGGAGGTGAACAGCATGTGTCCGTTGGAACCTGTATCTTGGGGTATTTGCTTTCGAGTCTGGGACGGAGTAGCGTGTCAGACCAACAGCCTCATCGGACTGCTTCAGGGGTGTCCAAACCCACTTATCAAAGGAACAAATTTTCGAATGTTAATGTGGCCGTTCATACAGTACTAAACCGGTCAAGGTTTCGATTTTTCAGAGTAAAGCGGAGAGATACTGACGTTTCCCTGTGTAAGTAGATGAAACATTTTACTTTGAAAGTCTCATCCTACTTCTAAGTAGACTCTTTGCATCTCCGTTACAAAGATTAATCGGTTAATGTTTGTGGTTACAACAGCTCATTACTGTCGTAAGTACAACTGTGTGGGCGAAATTCTGTGCTATTTAACGTTAAAGAAAGCGGTTCGCATGATTACCACGGCCCTATAAACTGACGTTTCATCTCCTGGTGGGACAATTGCAAGATTAAATCAGCTGCATCACGGACAGAATATAGAATTATAATTCGGGTCTAGTTTTGTGCTAGCAATGATTTTTTGTATGGTGTTTCTTTGTTGAAGATTTTTGTGCTGTCTCAAGCGAAGTATTAAAATGTCCAATGGAATCATAACTCAGCACGTTTCCGATTAAATAATAATGTACTTCTTGCGTCAAACAAACCCACGTGATAATAATAGTGATTTATAGTGGTAAAGAAATAGTTGTTGTAGTATAGGCGAATGGGCACGTTGGAAATTGTGATAGTTCCACCTTCACGGCCCTTTCTACCTTAAAGACTGTGTAATATGTAATACCTAACAGAAGTAAACAAAAACAAAGATTTCGGACTCTGTCATAAGATTTCTCTTTATCTGGACACATAGGAGAATGGCATCAACTAGCTCCACTAAGGACAGTGTATCTTGAGGAGTTGATAGTCGCTTAGCTAGTTAGAAAATTCTGCGGTAACTGTACGTACCACCAGTTTTAACCTTTAATAACCTCCAACATGCGGTGTGTTTGTCCTGTGATTATCAGAATAAACATAAATTATTTCCATAAACAGCTTTAATCAGCGGAATGTTGTTTTCTTTGCGGTACGGACTGTATTTTTAAATATACTTTAAGTGAATTTCGTGTTCCGAAGGGTTAGTTACGTTTCTACTTTCAATCTTTCATGTACTCACTCCTAACATTTGTTTAATTGCATTTGGCCAGCTGCGGTTCTTGAAGTCATTTCTATATTTTCTGAGATAATTTTACTATCATCCCAAGGTTATCTACGGAATCCGAAGTCAGCCCGTGAATAATACAAAGTTGTTGGTGCATTTGTAGTGTAAAGTTGCCTCTTTGCTTCGCCGTGTCTGTCTGTCAACATTCAAGAATTTGAGAGCTGCCGGATTGGTTTTCATTAAATTTTTATTTCAGTTTTATTAAATTCAATTCACTCATTCCAAATTTTGTTACAGTCTGACAAAAGTACATGAAGGCCTGCGTGTTTTTATGCGTGAAATTCACTAAAAATTTATCTGCGCGAAGAATGTCTCGATCAATCATCGTCCAGAAAGTGAACACAATTATGCCTAATATCCTGTTACGCTAAGTGTTGCTGTTTTCAAGATAATTAAAGAGGGTAGTTTTGTGTTGTGACATCTCGTAACTCGAAAACCGTTGCATTCCAGAATTGATGCACTGTGTGTATATTTCTTACCTTATTAAACACATCTTCTACGAATCCGTTGGAAATCTGGTTTCTGCCACCGTTGTTTTAAAATTATACAATTTTAATTAATTTACATTTATATTTAAGGAGAGATGAAACAAAATATGGTTACCGCGTGTGGTAGAGCCAGTTTTACTTGATGGTAACAGATAAATCGTTGTGGATCTGTTAGGCCAGTAACATGAATAGCAGGTCTATTATAATGTATAATGTGTAATGCAACACTCTAGTGAAAGGCGTTTTCTATCGGCATGTTCTCCCTTATGAATCGGATTTATGTGTTTGCCCTCTTCTGTGCGTTACAGTCAGTTGTTCTAAATACTTAATGTCCTGCTGAAAGACGCAGCATCCCACATCTCACAGTTGGGTTCCTCTGCTGGCTGGGTGTGTCACTGTGTTGTTCCTCATCCATCATACGGCCTCATGTTAGCCTGAATCCCGACCCTGGCACGCTTCGCATCGCAGAGGTTACGAACTACACAATGATTAACCCTTTGAAGCCGAAGCTCGCATAAATAATATTTAAGAACCCAGTCCAACTCTTCGCCTTACAAAGATCAAATGGTCAACGCTATTTAAGTAAATTTTTTAAGTGTTTATTATGACAACAAATAAACACAGGAATATATTTTGTGGGCAGAGTTACTGGATATTAAAGCGAGTGGTACATTTGGTTACTACTTTGCTCAGACACAATGGCAGCCGTAGATCTGAACATGTCCCATAACAAATAGTCTCCGGTGTAACACATGAAGAAAACATAATTTACGCAGTTTTCACTCAGTCACAGGTCTGGATCTGACATCAGGGATATGCATCATGGAGCAGAGTAATTCTTGAGTGCCTTTTTAGTTTCTGAGCAAATTCCACGCTTTTATATGACTCAGAAGGTTACTAGAGTTAGCCATTGGACCACGTATCACACAAGTTTAGTCCGAAACTTCACAACCTACTTTATAAAGTCGATTTTAATATTATTTTAACAAATCCTATTGTCCTCCAATTGATGTCAAAAATTGTTACGGTGACGTTTACATGTTATTAAAATCTTATCCCCCGGAACCCGTAAGTTCACAGTGCAAACGAGTTTTTTTAGTTTCAAGGACACCGGAGGTTACTGTGTCGCTCAATTTGAGCCTCCTTGATGTAATTATAATTAGTATATTTTTAATTCTTTGTTGATCACGACTGACGGACCGCCGCGTCTCATTTCCAAGGCCTGGAGATATTAATTTATCTGAATAATAATTTGTTTGGTCATTAATTTCACATCTGTTAACGACATTAGCCTATGTGCAGAAAATCATTTACTGTTGCGTATATCCGTGTAATTCATCTTTCATCTTGTCACTAATTTAATTAAATTCACTTACTGACGCACTGTTTTGCTTCGAGGCAATTTGGAAAGAAGTAATTGTAGCTTAGGAAGTGGGCATAATAAAAATACGAATAATGAACAACAAATATTCAGGCATATTATTCGACCAAATTTCGTATAAAATGTTATTAAAAATATAGACAGACTATAGTCTAATTTAAAACATAACATCCAGTCTTCTTGCCTTTATAGATTAGGAAATATAATGTCTCCTACCACATTAATAGATTTCTCTGACATTACTCCAAAAATAATTCCAAGAATTTTCTTTAAAAATAGAAACATTTTAGTCATTACACCCTTCTATAACATAGAAAATATCTGCTGTGTCAAATTACATTTACATTTTTGACCTGAGTTCCGCAAGAAATCGCCTTGTTACAGTGTAAAATGAGATTTTCAGTTTGGTATTAGATTTTTGTCCGAATTTTTCTTTTTCTTCATCTGTTGGCCCGTGTTGTCTCATAGAAACTGACCGACGTTTCAGAGGTAATTATTGCTTTCGTCATAATGTATTGACAACATTACACAATAGGTCAATCATGTCCCAAGTGGTATTTGAACCAGCGAACAATTGCTTGAGCAATTTACGGCAACTGTGATTTTTGTCATTTTTTAAGCCTAAAGTTTTTTGACCATCCAAAAATGTTGCCAACGACAAATCGGCCTGATGCAGTCAGACGTATAGAACGACTCCCTGTGAAGAATTATTTTTTGTCAAAAAAGATAAAGAAACCAGCTCCAGTTAAACTTCACGCGTGTTTTGAATTGGTGCTTCTGGTATGCAGACGTTAATATGAGCACTAAAGGCGGGCAAATGATGGAATTCCGTTGCCCGGTTTCCACAGCAAGGCCTACCCGGCCGCTGCCGAGAGCAATAACCATATCACGGAGAACGGACTCACGGTTACACTGCAGAAGCGTCTAGTGCAGATGAGGTACAGTCTGGTAGAAGTTTAATGACTTTGCAGAGGTCCCAGCTGCCTCCATCATTAGTGCGTCGTGATGAAGTCAGCAAGGACCTCTGAAACATTGGTAAACTTCTACCAGACTACACGGCCCTGCAAACCAGAAGACAGCCATCTACGTACTCATCGCCGTGAAAACCTTAAATCCTACTTGAAATCATAAATGTTACACTGGACTTCAGAGGTCCTCGACGTAATGATCTCTCTCTCTATCCGCGTGGCAATTAACCGTGCATATTGAAAAGTAGACTGTATTTGTAACACTTCGTAATATTTTATATACTTCCCAATTTAACGTAAGTGTATAAGAGACACGCATTTCACTGCCTGTGTTATCCTATGTAATACTTGTAGGACTTTAGAATAATAAGAAAGACATTTCCTGAGAATGTATTTGATGAAATATTTGCGAAATGTTGTGCTTTTTATAATTTGTTGCCATGGAAACGAAATGTAGCAATGTGATGGATGTTATAAATGTCATGAAAACCCACTATCTCAAGCGATAGTCTTGATTATTTATTTAATTATGAATTATTTAAGTATGCTGTTGGTATACCAGATTAGGTTATGTAATAGGAAGATGATTGTGAATAATGATTTGGGAAGGACTGGAAAGGAAGCGGTCGTGGCCTAGTTTTAATATACTGTTCCGGGATTTAAAGGAAGTCAGCAAGGCTATAAAAACGCTTAGTCAATTGAGTTGGTCTTCTGATTGGGATTTGAACTCTGGATGTCCCGAATACAAAATATGTGTGCTGGAGACTGTTGTTAGTAGGTGAATTTCTGATAAGGAAGTGTTAAGTGAGTCTCGTAGAAATTAAATGGAAGGTTAAATAATTTCTGTTTTCTTTTTATATTCATCTTTTGTTTGATAGGTAGTGTTATTCTGTTATCGTGGTCTTGTAGGTATGTGTTTCTCTGTTAATATTAATTAATTCTCTCTTAATATTACTTGACGGATTCTTGTGACAATAGTGTCGGAACATGGCCAAGATGCCCCCTGCAGACAGAAGCACATGTTCGGTGTTGAATGTTAGTTAACGACGTCGAATGTCTGAGTTAAGACACATTCTATACGATGGCTAAGAAAACGATCGTGGTATTTTTGAAGTAAAATCAAGGGACTACAGCTAGACCACTCAGAATTTGCTTCGATTGAGACTTGCTCATTGCTGGATTCTGCTTCAGCTCTACGTTAGTGATGATGGCCCTAGAGGGCCCCGGGGTTTAGTAATTGCAGGGACTCATATCCCAGGATTCGCTTTCACCAGACACTCCCAGTCGGTATGATGGATGCAAAATATGGACCAACTTGCTAGCATCCTGCATCCACGTGTCTCTAAAGGCACGTCAACTACGTACAAGAATAGTGGCGTGTCTTAGGCGCTTTGAGTCCACCACTCCTGTTAATTTAAAGATGCTTTTCCAAATGCTTCATTTACATAGAGTGAACCGGTAGTGGCCTATTTTAAGGTTCTACCCTAGCATTTGTCTGGTGGGATTGCAGAAAACTATAAAATATTTAAGTGATAATGTGCTTCTACTGCGGGATTCGAAGTTATTAACAGTATCAACGTGGTGTAGTGCCCTAGGGTTCTGATGGACTTCCTTTGTCATTCTTCGCGGTCTTACAACACCAGTATCGTGTGTTTGAATCCCGGTCGATGCACAATGTCTCTGTTCCTGTGGGATATTGATTGAATCATCATCGTCATCAAACTGTCAAGGTGTTAGTCCGTTGCATCGTCAGAGAAGTCCTCTGTTTCCAGTTTTAGTTGGTTTGTATTTAGGAATCTGTTTCTGTCTTTATGTCAACTTGACATCAGCTACATTTTCTCTCAAGAGCTTTCTTTTGCAGTGTTTACGTCAACCACAATTCTTTGGCTCCTTTTGTAGTCTTAACGTGTTTATTTTGCGATCCTACTCGTAAATTTAGTCTCAACAGGTGATTCTGGATTTCTTTCTATATAAAGTTTGACGATTTCAATTCGTTATTTATTTGTAATGTAATTATCTACAAATAATTATATTTTACTTGTATGTCTGTTTTCCTTCATATTGCAGTGAGTAACAGATTTTACGTCGGTAACCCTTCCCACTTCCACACGGTTCTAGCACCAACGTTAACAATGAATCCGCTTGAAGTCTTAAAACCAATTGTGATACTGTCCTTGTTGTGTTTAAAACTGCATAGCATCTGGTTGAGTGTCGTTGTGATTATAGTAAAGTCCCCGTTTCATAGACTTCTATTGACTCAAGTGGACTCGTCAAATGTTACATAAAGTCTCGCCACCAGACGACAGCATTCACTAAACATAGGCGTTTAAACCAGTTTTATTTATAACAAGAAGTTCTTCTTTTGTTGTCCTAAGGGTAATGGCGCTGATAGACAGTGGTTGACAGCGAACTTCTTCCGGGTTATGTAGCCTGATGGAGGGGAGCAATTGCGCTAACTTTGTGTCTCCACACTAACTACTTATTTATTTATTGTTTGTAACAATTAACATACTCTCAATATCATTACACATAACCTCAAGCTAAGAGACAGTTGGCAGTGTCTATAGTAATAGCAAGTAATAAGGATTTTAAGAAAGTAACTTGAATCGCATTTTAAGATGACTAATTTACAGCTGAAGTGAGAGAACATTACAGTAATTTTATAAGGCAAGACTAAAGTGAAATAGACAGGTATTAACCGACATTTTTATGATTTTAGAAGCCATAGCGAGTAATCTCTTTTTGCTCAAATTATTCTTGTTACAAGAAGCAGTTAATTTATCAGGCTATGATTTTAAGCAGTTTAATCAATTGGATTTGGAGACAAGCCTGTGCTAAGACTGGCCAAAGAAATTTCCTTCATGTCGTAGTTAAGAGTATTTATTTGAACCAGCAGTCATGATTACTAAACTGTTTCGTTGATTCAGTGAGACTCGTAACGAAACTAACTCCGCAGAGCAGTGTACGAGGTGCGATCGGAAAGTTTCAAGACTGTGTCAATAGAGGGCGAACCGGATGTAGTACGAGCTTCTGCCGCTAGGGGGTGCGGCCTACACATGCGACGCATCGCAGCCAAGTTTGTGCCAAGGTTCCTGTCTGAGGACCAGAAGCAGAATCGACTTCTCGTTTGTCAGGAGCTCAAAGATCTTGCCGGATCGCCGGATTTAGCTCCGTGTGACTTCTTCCTCTTCCCAAAGATGAAAATTCAGCTAAAGGGAAGGAGATTTGAGACGATAGAAGATATTCAGGCAGAATCACAGATGGTGCTTGACAGCCTGACAAAGAAAGATTTCCAGGGATGCTTCCAGGCTTGGCAGCGGCGCTGGGATCGTTGTGGTCACTCCCAGGGCAACTACTTCGAGGGTGATGGATGAATTTAATACCTGAGATAAGTGTACGGGTTTTTATAGGCGCAGTCTTGAAACTTTCCGATCGCACCTCGTATTTCATGAAAAGGTACTAGTAGCTCAGCCAATCAAAAAAATCTCCGCTATTCACTTAATCCGAATGTTATTTGCCCTCATCACCACCTGCGAGATGAATCCAGTCTGCACTCTTAACAACAAATTTCTTTAACATTTATTTCATTACGATCCTGTCATATACGTCTCCTTTGTGGTTTTTTCCCCTTTGGAATATTGTCTTCTGCGTTGTATAGTCTATTCGAAGTTTACTGACGTTTCAGTGGTACTTGCTGCCTCCATCATCAGGGCGATTACTCTGCCAGCTTGTTACAAAATGCTGCCCAAGATCTCAGACTTGACCGCTGGCGGTCTCTTACGAACACGAGCACTATTAACATCTCAATAAGAATTTTGCTGCATGGAGTTAAGTACTTAGATTAAAGATAACTTAAGGAACACGAATCCCTCTAGAGGCCTAAGTGCAAGTGTTTCTCACACCAGTGTCACCTAACCGTCACTGACCACACTGATTTAGGACATTCAGATTCCATTTGAATTGCAAGGCGTTAATGTAATGGATCTAATTGTCAATTAATCAGACGTTTTATACGATGAGTTGGCGAGAACGGAAAGTGATTTACTCTTCATTGATACAAGTGTCCTTTCTTGTTGATAGCAGGTGAGATTCTGGGTTTGTTAGAGGCCCGAAGAAACTAAGGCTCACACGTGTGGAAATCGTAATTTTTAATTTACGATTAACGACAAACAAGAAGCTTTCCTTAAGATCTAAACAATTTGGAATAAAGAAACATTTAAGAAAAATGGCTTCTTGGATTGTGTTTTTCAGCCATTTTTGGTGAGATTTTGAAGATGGCTGTCTGTCTTCTTAGACGTGGTGTGTCGTCATGTAGACACCGATCCACGTTTCAGAGAGACATATTGTTTCCGTCAGTATGACGATGATGGTGGAGCCAGGAAGCACTTCTGAAACGTCGGTAAACTTCGATCAGACTACACGGCGCAACATCTCAGCAAACAGTAATTCTGTGGTCTACGTATTTCTCAATTCTCACATGCGTGCTCAATGTTCATCCCATCTGATCCTTCCTTAGGATTTGGTGAAGACTGCAAGTTTGTGGGGGTGCTAATTACGCTGTTGGCTGGACAAGTACTTCCAGCTCGTGATGGATCTTGACTTGCGTCGTGTCTGCGTTCTGTTTATATTTGTCTATTTTTATGTAGCGATCCGTGTTGGACAGAACGTATCCGGTCAGATTCCGTACTCTGAGACATCTGTTAGAATGCGAATACAATGGCACGTCGCAGGTAACCCTTGCCTGAACAGTGCTGCTGTTCGTCATTGACGGACAAGGTCACGTGTCCGGGTGTTCGCCAGCAGCTCTGTACAAGGGAACCTCCAAACAGTTTCCGCATCTAGCTGATAGATGTCTCTCCTGAAGGCGGTGCTTGGCGGTGCCGTTGCAATAGTTAAGTTCACGTCAAACTGATCTTACCGCATTCCCCACAAAAAGATTGTTTCGTGTTAATTGTAGGCCTATGTAATTTTGTTTCAGACAAAAAAGAGAATGGGAAGTTTTTGTTTGGAACTGTGTTACGGAAAGTAAATCCGTCTCATGCCAAAAGCAAATCAGACTTGTGAAATATGACGAAATGGTTGCATATGTCACAGGATACCGATGATGTCACTGAGGGTGTGGCCAGGTGGGAGGAGATGACTTCCGGTCAGACAACTTTCTTCTCCAGACCTCTGTCTCTTTCTGTCGGGTGTGGTCGATCGAGTTAGGCAGCCATTTTGCGCAAGTTAGCGGTTGTTTATTTTTATCCACCACAGTAGTTGGAATCAACATAACAGCACAGTAGAATCGGTTAAATGCTAGAAGCGACTCTGCGTCGGTAGGGACTTGCTGGAAATGACAATCGGTGTGCCGATACGGACATGAGCGAAAGAATTGGATTGAGAGCGATTACACTGTCATTCAAAACGCAACGGACCTCAAGAAGTGAATCACTTGAATAGGAATGTTATGCTGTCTGTCAATAAAACGAAATTTTAAAACACAAACAGAACGTTCGTGTGACAGCTTCTGACCAGAACTGAGACCTGAGATAAAAGTTTTCTGCTTGGCGTGACCAAGACTTTTATCTTATGATTTGGGGCATTCAACCTGGCTTATGAGAGTGTCTAGTGTCGAAATTTTGTGAATATGACATATCACCTTCAAGTTCCAAAAATGTTGGGATATTTCTTGGATAGTTGAGCGACCCAAAACAACCCTGTTGATGGAAGCAATATGTTCGTCCGAAACTGATAATATCCTAGAAGCCTTCACAGCGTCGCATCCCACATCTTCATCGGCGTGAGAAACTCAAATCTCATGAGTGACAGTTGCAAAACAACAAAGACGAGACACAGTCTGGGAGACCGAAAATTGAAGAATAAGTGGAGCCATACCTTCACGCTCTGCCTGTCTTTGCATGCCACTGTACTTAATTACACGGAGAAGCTTTTTAAGTTTAAATTTTTTAAACGTAACGGTAATTAAATTGCCAATATCACATGCCTACTTCATTACCACACGGACAAATGATCAAATTAGATTATTATTTTTTATCATCATCATGATGGTTGTTGCTGTTGTCAGCTGTCACCGATTAGGCCGTGTGATTTATGTTGGTTCGGAGTTAATTATGAAAGCATCATGAATTAATCCAGGCATTTGTTAGGACTACTTGGACGGTCTGACCAGCCAAAAGCATTCACTTGCGGAGTAAAACATGAACATTCATGTGTCGAGCGGGACTGAGACCTACGACCACTTGACTCTTGTAGCTGAGTGTGACCTAGCAGAGACGTCACGCTAACTTCCAGTGTTTCACCCACTGTACGTGAGCTTGATACTGATCGGCAGGTCAGAATGTGGGTCACAGGGAAGCTAGTCACTCTCTTTACTTGGGCGGTGTTTTATCGGGAATCGAACGTGGACTTTAAGTTGTAATATTTGAAGCACCTGTTGGAAACACGTACAAAATTTTGGTCGAGGAACTTGGAGGAAGGAGACCAGTTGAGAGATTTAATCACAGATGGGAGGATATTATTAAAATGGATCACAGGGGACCAGGACGTGAGGATGTGAACTGGATTTATCTGGCTCAAAGCAGGATCCTGTGAACACGGTAATGAACTTTCGGGTTCCATAAAAGACAGGACGGACGTTTTTTGAGTAGCTGAGCTAACTTCAAGATTGACTGTCCACAGTGGTGCCAGTTATTGATGTAACATCCCTTATGATTTTTCAATTTTTTTCGAATCAGTCCGCCTTTGTTCGAATGTTCCAGTGTCGGTAACACTGTCCTCTATATTGCCGACACGATCCAAAGAGGCATTACTCGATTGCAATCGGACAGGTGATCTCTGGCACCTGCGAGGTGTAAAGGTGCCGTTCGTTTCGAAATGGCGTTCTGAATCGTTTGGGTGAAAGCTACTAATCGCATTCCATCCGTGACGTAGGTAAAGTGAATCCCTTCCGGCCGTCTAATTGGTTGCTTCTGATGTGACATGAACTCTGATTACAAAGTGGTACAAGGTATTCCTCAAGTAGCTGATTATTGTTCATCTGATTGAGGAAATCACCGTTTTTATGGACTCGAAATGTTCGTCGCCGTGTTCAAAAAATCCCGAAATTACATACACACTCAGCCAGTTGAATCGAGCCCACATTCTCGAAAATACTTTTAATGTTTCTGATCACCTTACCTGAACGTCTTTTTCTGTACCTGACACAGCTGCACGCGCAAAATGTCTTCTTTGTGGAAAGCCAGTCCGTCGACATACGTCAACAAAGACAACGATTTACTTAAGCAAAGAACTGCAGGATTCCAATAGCATTCTACCTCAGCGTCTGCATGGTGGTTAATAACAGTGTTGTCACACTTCGTTCCGCCAACAAAATGGTACTCCATATTACAAGCGTACTCCATACTACTATTACAAACACATAAGAATTTTCTCTTTTAGTGGAGGTATAGCTCCTACTCATTCTTGACCTCGGCACTAGATGGGGTGAGAGGTCAGCATCACGCCCCGGCCGCGTTTTACCCAGGATCTGGTACCCATTGGATAGGAGGTTAGGTGGGCTTCAGAGCTGGTTTGGACGCAGAAGGCTAGAGGAAAAATTCTCTGCTCCGTCGGGGATCAAACCCGTAGCTAGTCACTATAATGACTGATATATTATTATGCCATTTATTCACCACTTTGCAGAGTATTTATTTTTGTATATCTGAGACAAACCTTACCCCTGAGGTATATAGTGCAGCAGCTGCTTCTGAAAAACATTTTGTTTTTTAATCCATGTTACATGCATTAAACAGATTTCGTGCGAGGCAGTATTATGTATTTTACATGAGCGTCTTTCGAAATTATGTAACATGTTCCTAGAATGGCGGATTTCTGAAGTTCCCTGATGTCGTGTTCGCTCGGGATGTTGGCGAAATATTTTTTGAGTGACTTGGAGACAGTTCCAGTTGCTCCTATAATTATTGGAATTACTTTTGATTATTATTATTAATAATAAAGAATTTAATTGAATTGAATTATTATAGCAACACCATTGGATATGAATATAACACAAGAGTCCGAAAACAAATTATAATTTCAAAAATACCAGTATTGAAATTCAGCAAATTGTGAAATATGAAATGTTTTATCGTAGAAGTGATCACAGGATCCACAGGAATTATAATTAAAGTACAAAAAATATCCGGAAACAATGCAGGAAAGCACCCAATAGCTTATCTATAAGAGGCAGTGTGTGATTCCCCTCTAGAGCATAAATCGAACGATTCGGTCAAAAGCAGTTCTTCGCGCAAGTGCCACCACTTCTCGCGCGGCCTCTACAAGAAACATTGCACATAATAACGAAAGTGCTACAAACGGAAACTTAAACATCGTCGGTGGGGCTCACCACTGGACCAGGACAAACCTGTGAAAAAGAAGAAGAAATAATAATAATAATTTTGGTAAACAGTATCCAATCGTGCACACACCTGCTAGGCAGACCGACACGCATTTAGATGGAAGAATAGAATTATATGGAGGTCTGCGGTTGCAGTGAATAGAGACTACGTATGCTACTACCCGGAAGTAGACCCCGACCTTGGAGTTTTATCGATTTATTTCACTGACTGAGCCACCAAGTGTTCAGACCTGTATATTCCTAACTTACCCCCCGTTTTATCGCTCAGATGTTACAATAGCACATGGCCGTCCTTTTTGAACTCATTGTCTGCCCCCTACCTGGGCCTGTTCGCAACCTTGGTTCTTCGAAGTGACCCGATTGGGAAGCAATTCTGAAACAGTGTAATTTAGATACGTGATCGGTAGGACCCCTTTGATGGGGGATCGGCCCACAGCAACGCGAAGAAAGAATCGGACGCACAAGTATGGCCAAAATGCTATTCACACTTTCGACCCCTGTAGCGAAGTTATTAGGATATTTAGCGCCTCAGAAAGTCTGTCCTCATCTTATTTCGAATTAAACATAGTTGATAAATTGTCGATATTAAACTTTAGACCTGACCACAGAGGCAGTATGCTCCTCCGAAACGTTTGTATCTACCTACAAGTTCACACGGCTTCACATCCCAGAAGACGGACATCAACAAAGCAATGAAAGTTTCCGGTTAAGGTCGTGGTTTTTTTCACTTAAATGTTGTCCACCCCTGTTACGCTGATATCACGAAAATAACCGTTGGTAATGGTGCTAATAAGTTTAATTGTAAAGTACACAATAGTAAATGAATTTCTTAGAAACTCGGTTGGCGTCGTACGAGATAAGTAAATTGAATGTAAGGAACGACTATGACTGGTATCGATCTCATTACCTCTCGCGTCGTGCCGTACTGGAGAGATGCCCCACCCAGGCTCCCACTCGTCCTCCTGCTTCTGGGGGCAACCGCCCGCGCAGAAATGCCGTTAGTTCGATAAACGTAAAGGCACAGTGAATAGTAACGCACCAGCTGTGGTTAAGCCTCGAACAGACAGAACCACGGTACCGGATTTTGCAGCTCGTATTAAATTACTTTTTCGGACGTACCGATTCTTATTCAAGGGCACAGGCTGAATGGTTGTGTGATCTGTGAAAGATCACACAACCGCGGGGTAATTGTCACATTATTTATCTCGAGAGACTGAGGAAATCCACGAAAAGTGTATATCTTGGTAACTGGTTTCCTGACTGACAATCCGGGACGTCTAGCAAACGAAGCAGGCGTGCCAACCACTCGACACGCTACGTTAGGTTTTATGTGAAAAATAAATTAATTTGGTTCTAAGAGATTAAGTAATAAATTACGGAGAACGTTTTCGGCCCAGTATTAAAGTGGCTAATTAAACAGTAATAAATTATCAAACATCCTGCCTATGACGAAGGTCTTGGTCTGGAGCATGGTATTCGTGGTTTTATCTGCCCCTCCAAGCAAAATCTGGAATAGCGCCTTAAATTAGGCCACTGCCACTTCCTTCAATATTCTTTCCAATTCATTATTCATAATCATCGTTTCATCCGACGCTGTATGTCTTGAGCTATTGATAGCGTCGTTAAATAAGCAACAATAAATAATAATGAAATTGTCTGAAAATGTGGCTCTCTTAAGTCAAACAGTAAATTAACAAAAAAATTTGGTCGAAGAAGCTCAAGGAAAGAGTTCATTCAGGAATCGCATGCTTAGATGAGAAATTGTGAAATGGATTGAACTCGCCCAAAAGAAGTCCAATGGCTGGCTTTGGTAACTAAAATAATTATTCTACCAGTTTTAAAAATGTGAGGTATTTCTTGACCAGCTGTATAACTATCAGCTGATCAAGAAAAATTTTACACCGCTGTGAGCTAAGTTCTGTGTATATAAGGGCCAAGTTTTCTGTTTTTCCGGTTCCTATGGAAAACCCAGCCCCCACCCGATACACAGAATCTGTTCTTACAGATGGATTTGTTCTCGTAATCCGCGTCTAATTGTCTTGCCTTACGTTTACATTACTAGAGTAATCGCTGTGCACCACAGCACACGGTTGCAGGCCGCTCATTCATCTCAGCGCCACATATTATAAAAACACGTGTTACGATGCTGCATGGGGGCGTCAGATAATTGCAGGTAGGAATTTGAGAGCTTGAGGCCAGCTTCTGGGAATGAAAATTATACTAATGGGATGACCACAGCTTCATCTCAATGTTGACGTTGAGGTCAAAGGTCGTAACGTAAGAAAATACTTATCCAAAATAATTCTTATTGATATCCTTGATTTGAAAAACACAGGAGTGCCTTTCAAAGACACACGAAAAGTGTTTCATTAGATGTATATACTGACTTAATAACAGTCTAATTTGACAGTCTGTTCGTCAAGAGACTTTACCTTAAGCAGTAGAAGAAGAAGTTTTAAAACTTGTTATTTGACGTAGTAAATTTTAGGATATCGAAGGATTAGAATTTGTAAGCTCAGAAATATTCTAAATTCTCTGTATTTTGCTCCAAAAATGAGCATTTTCGATCACAAATCTTGACGCCTTAGCTTGAGAACAAATCATTATTTTTGTATTTTTATTTGTCAGCAAACAATTTCATCTATTCACATCTTTGTTGTACTTACAATCGTACTTAAGACATATTTCAAAGACAGCAATGCGAAATTATGAAATTGTGTGACGAATCCTTAGACAGTTGTCCTTTCCGACACGCCGTGAGGAAGCTTTAAAACACAGTAAAACTAGGAAAAATATCCACTCCAATAATGGGATTCGATCCAGCGACCTTGCGTTCATGCAGACCATCGAGTAAGCGTTACATTTATACAGATAATCCGGTGTACCAGAACATGAATGGATGCATCATCTGGCGTGCATGCAGCCAGCCAGTGCTGTAAGTGAAGTGATTCTTTTCTTCAGCGCCCTTGAGTCTATGTTAAATATACAGATAATTCATGTCATAAAAGTTAACAGATCAGATTGACGTGTGTGTGTGTTAGGGGCGTGGTTGTCTTTCGACGCTGAGGCGTCTTGCAACGGTTACTATCCACTTGACTTTCTAAATAAGAATCAGTGAAAACAGTTAATATTAGTGGGGTATCCATCCACGTGAAGTAGTTACAATAAAACTATTTTCTCGCCTTGAAAGTTAATATAAATGAAGGCTTGCCCCTAATTTGGTAAAGCATTTTATTATTATGTCTTTGAAGCTTGGTAGGAAGGCCTTAGGTAATGGGAATGGTAATTGACTTAAGGCCCTTTTTACCTTCCGCGAATTAAGAACAGTATTATGGTCTCTAATGAGATACCATAAACACAATTAGGACTTCAGACTACAGATATATTACATTCAAAGAATTATATTGAGGGCATTATAAAACATGCTACAGGCTCAGTATCTGGCTTGAGGAAATGAGGAAAATTGTGATTTCAGTGAGTGTAGCCGAGGTTCGAGCCCGGGACCTTCCGAATAGGACTTAATAATGGTAATGACACGACAACGATTTGAGGATAATAGAGTTGTTTCGTTGCTGTCATTATTTTATATCTTTAATGTTTAAATATGGTAACAAACGTTCTGGTTTATTTAAAGGCAGGCAAATTCTTGACTTGCTAGCTCAGTGGCTGCTAACTTCTAAAGATCTCCGGATCTTCAAGTCAGAAGTCGATGTGTGCCCCCTGGATTGTGATGCCGTGTGGACTTGTGAGTGAATACCAACGTTCCGAGAAGCATACTGCTTCAAGACTGAAGATAGAGACAGTAAACACCTCTGAAACGTTCGTAAATTCATACCAGATTACAGTCGTCTCAGAAGACAGCCAATCCTCGGAACATTTCGGTTGTTAAGAAGAGTAACATACTCGTAAGAGAAGGTTGAATAAAGTACACGTTAAATTAATACATACGTTATTTTAAATTTCTTTAAAAGTCGATTTAAGTCGCGATACAAGTAGAGATGCCGCAAAAGACTTTGAGGAGCTCAACCCTGACCTCTCACGCGCAGAGGAGCAAATATTAGCAAGTTCTTGACCAGTGTACTTGAAACTGTACATTTAAAATTAATTAAATTTAAGGCAATCAATATTTCAAGTAGAACCTGTCTTCAAGGTTTCTCCATTACGCTTGCATTGTTCTGCTTTATATCGCTGTAAGGCTTTAATGCTGCGATGCAACACACGATGTCAAGGCTTCTTTCTCGTTTCTGAAAACTGATAATGAACTACCATTATGCCACAGGGACTGAGGAAATCAACTAAGAAACTGAACCATGACAGCCAAACGTAGGGGACAGGATTCAGTCGGGCACTTCCAGAACACTAAGCAGGAGTGCCAACCACACAAAACTGACTTTTGGTGGGGTTGGCATAAGAAGGGTGCAGATGCAGTTTATAAGCGGATTTATGAAAGTCTGTGTTACAAACTGATCTCCCTGGATTTATATTAATTCTATGCAGAAACAGTTGTCTTTCTGTCTGTAACAATCTTCAGGCTTTTAAAATGAGTATTAAACATGAACACATACTTTAATTTACTGACTGAATAACATTCTAATTAAGTAACTTTTACCCTGGTAACAGAACCCGAAGTGTTAACACCGCAGAATACGTATAAAAACCCGCCATGCGACATGATTCTGAGTCAATTCCATCGATGTCTGAAAAGACGGATTAGTCTTGAATAAAATTTTATAAACTGCTTTGTAACTTAAACTATATGAATAATAATAGGTGTTATTATTTAAATAGAACTGGCTATGACACCCGAGGTGAAGAGTTGAAGGATTGTAAGATTTGAGGTTTTCACGACAGTGAGTATGAAGATTTCCGTCTTCTGGGTTGTTGCGCTGTGTAGTCTGGTCGATGTTAACCAACGTTTCAGAGGTCATACTGCCTCCGTCATCAGGTTGATTCTTAGTATGAAGATTTCTGTCTTCTGGGTTGTCGCGCTGTGTAGTCTGGTCGATGTTAACCAACGTTTCAGAGGTCATACTGCCTCCGTCATCAGGGCGATTCTTAGTATGAAGATTTCCGTCTTCTGGGTTGTTGCGCTGTGTAGTCTGGTCGATGTTTACCAACGTTTCAGAGGTCATACTGCCTCCGTCATCAGGTTGATTCTTAGTATGAAGATTTCTGTCTTCTGGGTTGTCGCGCTGTGTAGTCTGGTCGATGTTAACCAACGTTTCAGAGGTCATACTGCCTCCGTCATCAGGGCGATTCTTAGTATGAAGATTTCCGTCTTCTGGGTTGTTGCGCTGTGTAGTCTGGTCGATGTTTACCAACGTTTCAGAGGTCATACTGCCTCCGTCATCAGGTTGATTCTTAGTATGAAGATTTCTGTCTTCTGGGTTGTTGCGCTGTGTAGCTGGTAGATGTTTACCAACGTTTCAGAGGTCATACTGCCTCCGTCATCAGGTTGATTCTTAGTATGAAGATTTCTGTCTTCTGGGTTGTTGCGCTGTGTAGTCTGGTCGATGTTAACCACTCCGTCATCAGGGCGATATTCAGCGCAACAACCCAGAAGACAGAAATCTTCAGTTGAAGGATTATCTGCAACAAACGGAATAATTATTTACGAAACAATGTCATTATTTTCTTATAATTTCAATCATTGTGGGGACACACACAAAGAAGAAAACACGGGATAGAGATGACGTCATAAGCACTTCTTCCCTTATAAATTGGAGTAATTAGGGTAAATAATGACATTGGAAAAACCAGATATAGTTATACAGTCGTACCTAGAAATTAAGTCGACGATTGGAACACACGGACATTGAATTGACTAACTGATCAATTAAGTACATTATACGTGCTTTAGATTGGTGACATGAAACACGTGATGTAACTAAGAGCTTATGTATATCTGTGGCTGTCAGTATTATCTGTACAGCTATCAAAGATATTTCTCAGTAACCCATTCATTGTACGTCCGGACTGCCACAAGCAGTGACTGACTGTCTTGATGCATTCACCAATTAAGTTATCAGAACGTTATTCAGCGTTATAAATATTCCGAGATGTTAACACAATACACCGCTTTTAACATCTGTCTGTCTATATTATTTCGTCATTGACATAAACGCAAGCCTGTAATTTAACAGTCCAAGAATATAATACACAAATATTCTTACGGTCAATTATCCCAAGAGCGAAAGCTCCGTTATATTGTACACTCATGAGATTTAGAATCCTTTTGAGTTAAGTACAAGCAGTGTATAAAAAATAAACTTTTATCAAGAAATTAACTAAATGCAGAGTATTTCTTCAACTGTTGAAATTTATCAGACTAATAAATTTCTTATCACAGAACCCAGTGGTTTATCATCATGATTACAAACGCACACCATTGAGCCTTATTCTTAGTCACTTCATCTCACTTTATATCTCCATTTGTTATTTATCCTAGATTTATTTAATATTAGTAATGAAGATGCCCGTTGAAATTCTACGGGAGACGATTTTTCACGTAATTTAAGCCGTTATTCGCTTTCCTTCTTTCGTTTACACTTTTTGTCTTTTTATATGTGCTTCTAAAACCTGCCTAATGGTGTCAGTGCCTGTGAAACAGAACAGTATTTGTTATTGAAACAAATGCAGCATGCATCGCGCTTCGTCATGGCTCCTTCTGTCTGTTGTCCGACACACACGTTTGTCCGCCGCGGTGAAGGGGCCTTAAGTCATAAAGCATTACAGTATTCTAACTCTGTGGAGCAGAGTCCTCGTTTAGAAGCTAAGAGTCGCCCAGCTGGTTAAAAAATCTTTGTCTTGTATTCAACGTAAGCGTTTATTACTGGACCATGTCATGAATCCGACGGGGTATGAAGCTGACCACTCACCCCATCTAGTGCCGATGACAAGAATGAGTAAATCTGCACCTCCGCATTATAAAACATCTTTATGCGTGGTGCTTAGTAAGTATCAGGGACGACTTTAACTTTGCCTTTACTAGGATATCCGGTATCTGGCTTGAGATTCGAACCGGGCCTCAAATATGCGAAACAGAAAGCAACGCTGATTCGACTGTCGAAGTTACATAACATAATTGAAATTAGAAAAAGACGTCTATAGAAGCATCTGCAACCTATTTTAATTGTCATATCTGAACATTCACTTGCGGGGACTGAGGAAAATAACGAAAACCCTACGTAAAGTCAGTCGGTTTTCCAACTGACTATCCTTCGATCTGGAGAAATTTGACCACTGTCAGCTCAGAAAGCCGACCTCT
The DNA here is from genome assembly GCF_977971745.1 of Zootermopsis nevadensis. Taxonomy (NCBI): domain Eukaryota; kingdom Metazoa; phylum Arthropoda; class Insecta; order Blattodea; family Termopsidae; genus Zootermopsis; species Zootermopsis nevadensis. Next base: position 12,307,766 of record NW_028259139.1, on the reverse strand, counting down.
AGTTTCGAATGTGGACCTCCCACATCACGAGCACTTTCCGTGGTTATGAAAGTACCAGGTGGTCCTGGAGTGACGCGTGACGTCGCCTTTTACAGTCCTTTACACCTTGAGGCGACCACACAACAAACAGTTGAGCGGTGCAGTCCGTAACCTCGCCCTAATGGACACGGCGATCCGGTACTCTCGTCCTCTTGCCTACAACCCGTTCCAAAACACACCCCTTTCTTTCACTCAGTCACCAACACTGTTCCTGATACATTCATTCTCATTTATTTCAATGCACGTTAACTCTCCATTATCGCCAGACACATAATAACATTTCTGCAGGTGGTAGGTTCGTGTAATATTAAAATGAATCTTAAATTAGGCGTGGAATATGGACTGGATTTAAATAGATGAGGTTAGAGACTTGTGGCAGGTTTGTTTATACACGGTAATGAAGCTTTGGGTTAAGGCTTTGTTTTATGGATTCCATCCTAAGCCAATTAAATCGAATCCACAACCTCTCACCATATTTCCTTAAAATCCATCTTAATATTGTATTTCCTTTCGCTCATATGGCTCCGACATATATCTTGCTTTCAAGTTTCCTAACCAAAATATTGTCCCTTTTCCCCGTGCGTTCTACATGCTCCGCCAATATCGTCCTCCTTCATATTATCATTATAATAATGTTCTTACCTCAAAGAAAACACAACACTTCTCGTAATATTTGAGGTTTTCACAGCGTGAGTATGAAGATTTCTGGGTTGTTGCGCTGTGTAGTCCGGTAGATGTTTACCAATGTTTCTGAGGTCGTACTGCCTCCATCATCAGTGCTTTTTGAGGAAATAATCGATGTTTACAGTAAGAATCACAAATACAAAATGCAGCGTTACAGATCATTAAAACACGTGGTACATATAGTACCTTCTCAGCTTTAAAGGGTTAATGCAGTCTATGAAAATTAAAAGAATTTTCTTGGCTGTTTACAAGTTATATATTAATATATAACAGTTTATCAGCTTTAGTTTCCAGAACAAAAGTTTGGAAACACTTTCGATTCATTGTGACGTCAAAATTATTTTTTTAGCGTCTACGCCAGGCGGAAGGGGTGGGGCACATGGCCTGATTGATGAGTACTGAAGATTGCAACTTTACTATGTTCTTTATTTATCACCACGAATTGATAGTTAGAAAAAGCGCATTTACAAATGTTCTGGTTTGTCTCCTCACATGTACTCAAAGAAGTAGATCAATTTCTATGCAATCAACGTATGTTTCTCGCAGTTACCAGACAGTGCGGAATGCAGATTAGCGAATGGTTCGGAAGGAAAATTTCCTGGAAACGCGTTCATAAAATGTGATATAAGACAGTCCTGAATTACAATGAAGGTACAAGCGACGAATGGGTTCGATTTACATGTTATAAATAAAACGACTGTTTAATGGTGAACAGAGATGAAGTGTTTCTGGTCCAGGCTGCAGCCTTATCTTTGTGTGTGTGTGTGTTTCTTCCTTTAGCAAAAGTATATTTTGCTATTCTAATAGCCCGTGCGTGAGTCATGCTAATTCCATTCATTTCTTCGTTTGTTCACTTATTCTTTCTTTGCGCTGGATGCTGCATTACTTCATGATGCCATTTATCTCTCTCTCTCTCTCTCTCTCTCTCTCTCTCACACACACACACACACACAAATGATCTCTCATCTTTTGGTTTCCCGACTAAAGTTCTGTAAACATTCCTCACTTCTATCTCACGTCTCCTTGGTGTATCGTCCTGAAAGTATTTGACTAAAATCACAAGATTTGAAAGTTCCTTATTCTCCAAGTTTAATTATTTTTTACAACAGATGTAATCATTGTCACTTAATACAGACTAGCTCTTCTTAAACCGTGTACTGTGGACCAGGCTTGAAGACGCTGGATCATGGCAACAAGTTTAGCAAAAGCATAGTTTTTGTTTAACAAGTGCCTGTCTGTCTCCATTACCGTCAGTTCACTGCACAACTTACCAAAGAAAATAATATAAAAGTTGATACGTCATGAATTCAGTTGTACTGTAAAACACCAGCTAAAGAGGCCACAGTAGTTGAATAGGAAGAAAATCTTCCTTTCCACTTGTGAATCGTTTTTGTGGACAGTAGGCTAATAGTAACCTGAAAATTAAAGTATACAAAACAATAACTTTGTCTCTTGTTTTGTATGGGTGCGAAACATGGTCTCTCACTCAGAGGGAGGAACACAGATTGCAGGTGTTTGAGAATAGGACGTTGAGGAGGTTATTTGGGCCTAGGAGAGAAGACGATGGGGCGTGGAGAAAACTGCATAATGACGAGCTTAAAAATCTGTACTCCTCTCCCAATATTATCAAGGTGATTTAGTCTAGAAGAATGAGATGGGCGAGGCATGTAGCACGCGTGGATGGGACAAGAGGTGTGCACCGGGTATTAGTTGGGAAGCCTGAGGGGAAGAGGCAACTGGGGAGACCTAGACGTAGATGGGAGGATAATGTCAGGCGGGATCTATGGGAGATAGGAGTCGAAGGAAACTGGATTTTGTTGGCCCAGGACAGGGTCCGGTGGAGGGCTTTGGTTAATTCGGTGATGAACCTTCGGGTTCGGTAAGCCATCTATAGTTAGTTAGTAGGCTAATAGTGTTTCGTCTGGTGTCTGGATATCTTCATGTCACCATTACCGCCTTGTCTTCCTTGGGCGAACATAACTGACCACTGGCCATCATCTATGCTGCAGTCTGGAGAGCGTGGTTCTTTATCTTTACGCGGCTGTGTGTCTACGTGACAGCAGAGTATGGTGTGAGAAGGAACGAAATATGTTCTTGCATACCATTTCCTGAGAACTGTTCTTGGTAGGTGTAACAAGAGTCTTTTTAAAGCCCTTAAATTTACATTGTTCCCCTAATGGACTGACATTTCTATTATTCCAGAGTCTGTTATCTTTATTACGGTAACTGGAAGACTTCGCCTTCTCTGTCTTGAGAAAATAAACCCTTTCTTCGTGCACAGTTGTGCTGTGTCACGAAGCGTGCGTGTACGCGCGTTTTGAGTAATTAACAACAAGAGAAGTATCGTCTGTTGATGTGAGTAGTGGCTGAAGTGTGGCTTTCAGACAGCTTACATCCAGTGGCGGGCTTCGATTATAGACTACCACTCGCTCCTTCATTGAAAATCTACGTAATTCTCGTTAATGTCGCTATGCTGTCGTTGTTAGAAGTGTGTAAAATGAACCCATAATTGGGAGGTCGTGTGTGTAAGCGTCTTTTCTATCTTCATAACTGCTTGATTGATTCTGATGTAGTTACTTGTTGACGGAATGAGGGTCTACACTAAACGTTTTGGGGGGAATAATCTAATTTTGTTCATTAGATTCCCATCTTACCCCTAGTTTATGTGACACTTAGCCAGTTTCTAAAGATACGCATTTCACAAAAATTAAGAACTGAAGAGAAGAGACAACTTGGGAGACGGGTGTAATCGGGATGATAATATTAAAATGAGCCATAAATGACATGTAAAGATGTGGACAGGGTTAATTTTGTTCAGAATAAGGTGCATTGCCGGGATATTACGAACACGGTAATGAACCATTCAAATCCGTCCAGTGGTTCTTGGGTTAAGTCATGCTGACGGACGGGCAGACAGACACGATAAGGATTCAGAAAACTATAAAACGCAGAGTTCCCTCGCTAAGAATACCCGTAACTGCTGCTATGTTTCCGCCACTGATTTCAGATAAGTTTCAGGGCGGATATAATACAAACAGCTCAGAAGTCTTCACAGCTCTTATAGTTCTGTGTAATGTTATAATGTTAAGTTGAAATGAAAGAAATCATAGAAATAACGGAGGGTTCAGTGAGTAAGCATAAAGGGAAAGAATGCCGTCGAAAGGGCTGTCTCTGGGTCTTCGTTTTATTACCGTTACAAGAACACAATTGCCTTCGTCTAGAGGCAAGTCATTCCGCGCTTTTCCGTAACATGAAACCCGTGGAATTATAAAGATGGCTGTCTTCTGAGTTGTTGCGCCGTATAGTCGGGTAGATGTTTACCGACGTTTCAGAGGTCCTTGCTGCCTTCATCATCAGGACGATGACTAACAGCCATGACAACCTCAAATCCGTGGAATTATGTCGTCAGAAATAAGAACATTTGATTTTTCGATATTTCCTACGACAAATCGCAGAAGACAGGCAAAGGTATGACGTCAGTGCTCAATGATATCAGAAAAAGACAATGGTCGCTATAGGCTATATTCGCGTGGATCAATAAATGAGTACATGATGCTCTAGAAAGAGCTGGTAGTCGCTCAGCTGCTCAGGAAGTTCCCTTGAGTTTTATAGGTGCATTATTGCGTTCACAAACCAGCCTACTGACCAGATGAATCCATTTCACACCGTCATATCCAATATCTTTAAAATCCGTATTAATTCGAATAAAAATTTCCTTGGATATTATCCATCGTCTAGTAAAATATAAAATATAAAACGTAAAACGACGTTTCGGAGATGGGACTCTATCTCCGTCTTCAGGTTCCTACACAGTTGGGCCCACTAGATAGAGCTAATCCCTATCTCCGGTCCGGAGATAGGGATTAGCTCTATCTCCGAAACGTCGTTTTACGTTTTATATTTTATATTTTACTAGACGATGGATAATATCCAAGGAAATTTTTATTCGAATGACTCTTCACCATCGTCAAGAAGTTTTAGATTTGATATCCGTATTAATGTTCTCCTTCTCGTTAAGCCTATATCTGGCTTTTTATGTATCAAAATATAGATTTGAGCTAATTAGCATTCATAATCTTCCTGCAAATGTGGCTATGATATTTGTCTATTTACTACTCTGCTAAAACCTGCAGATGAAATAGACCAATGCATCAGACGATCTTGACAGTTGCATCTTTGGGAGTTCTAATTCTGGAATTGTAGAAATGTTCCTTAGTATCCGTGTTTTCCTCAGACTTTCCAAGCTTGTGTGTGTATAAACTCTACGGTCACTTCTTTCCGAGTCCTTTCCAATTCCTTATTGAAACTAACCCTCCCATTCGACGCTGTTACATAAACCAGGAATTAGCCTAACTCAGCCGTATCTGCGTAAACCTGGACTGGCCGTGCAATATCTATCGATGTTTCACGTGACTGATTTCAAAACGTGAATAGAGTTGTCGCGTTCTGAAAAGTGAAATTACAAAGCAAAGTTTGTATCCCCCATATCAAGGCAATAACTGCACGCATTAAGTTCATTGTCTCTTATTTTTATGCTCTGCTTAACAACGATGTCAACTCACGCTAAGTGTCGAAGAACTCGTAGCCTTTGACATTTCACTGGGACAGAACATAAGCATCCTAAGAAATTCCTTATTCAGAGATAGGATGAGATTTCTCCTCAGAGGTAAACAGTAGAGTTAAGAGTCTGGAGTCTAGATCTTCTTCCAGTAAATAACAGAAAATTGTTACGCAAGTATTTTCACAGCATTGTCACTATAAATTGACGATATTACCTGTACTTCAGTCTAGGCTACTCGCTGGACGAACTACGTTCTGCCCCTGGTAGGGTCAGACAACTATCTCTTAGCCACCTTCGTATCGAGAGTGACCCTGCTCCTAACGAGTGGGTACCGATGGTAAAATAACTACATCATGAAGGTGACCGTGCATTTCTGTCTGGAGTGGACGTTAAGAACACGTTAATAAACCTTCGGTTCCATAAATTCGGGAATGTATTGACCATCTGAGCGACAACCAGCTTCCCAATACTTCGTTACATAATACGTAGCTTCTGAACGGTGGGGGTAGAACGTTCTGCTCGTAGTTTGTAATATGGTCTCCAGATGGCAGGAAGAACGGAGGCATGTTGTGCTGCTCTCTGTAGCCGAAACTTTTCAACAAGGAAATTAAGTTTCCGGTGCATAGATCCTGGCATGGGTGCAGGTTTCAGAGAACGAAGGAAATTGATTTCTGAGTCGAACACAAAAAATTTCAGTTTTATTTTTCTGGTTGGAAATTTTTAAAAAAAAACTTAGGTTTACGTTTTTAGATTAGATACATGGTCACTCAGTTGACTAGACAGAGTTGATTAGATTTTCTTAGTTGGTTAGTCGATTAAGTGAATATTTGTTAAACAACTAGTCATTTGGTTAATATGTTTTTAGTTAGCCACGTCAGAATTCAATCAGTTGAATAACAATACATAAATCTATTTCAAACCTTGGTCGGACCAGGGGCCACTCTGAGTTAAGATTTTTCTCAGGCATTTCCGATGGATGCCACTTGAAATGTTTTCCTTTGCAATCTACAACACACGATCTCATGAAATTTAAAATAGCCTCTGCAGTTGCTTGCAATACGGACTCGGCCGTCGAAAGCGTGCGCTGCAGGATTTAGTTCAGATTCCTGTGCCTAGATGTTGCTGTGATGCTGACTTCATTTCGCCATTATTATGCGTGCTTGATCGGTGAACAACGTACGCAGAGAAACAGACGCCATGCCCTATACTGCACATGTCACAGCTAATGTCAATATTTAAGAATTCAGTTCGTACTGCAAAGAAAACAACACTTTACCGTTACAATGACCATATGGTTAACGCCAAGAAATAATCGCTGTTTCCAGTGAGAATCGTATGAAACTGGTAAATAGACTTTGTGGACAAAACGTAGAATTTCTGAGTGTTAAAGTGTGTGCTACATATAGGTACCACTAGGTTCTGGAGGGTTGAAGCTATTAGATCGAGGAGGATGTGATGACGGAGCAAAGTCGAGCAGAATTTTGATCAGGAAACCTCGAAGGGAAGAGACCTTTAATAGGTGAAGACTTCTTTCGGAGAATAATATTAAAATTATTGTTAAATCGACATAGTTTTGAGAGTGTGTATTGGATTAATTTCTTTCTGGAAAGGATTTCAGTAGCGGGATTTTGTGAGCACGGTAATGAACTTTGTTTCCATAAAAGCTGGGGTTTTTTTTGCGGGCTATGCTCCTTTCCGAGGATCCGGGATTGCACAGTCAGTACGGTGACTGACTACGGACTGAACGACCGGGGTTCGATCCCCGACAGAGGAAGTTTTTTATTCTCCAGCCTCTGCGTCCAGACCGGCTCTGGGGCTCACCCAATGGATACCGGGGTCCTTTCCCAGGGGTAAAGCCCGACTGGGGCGTGACGCTGACCACTCACACCCTTCTAGTGCCGAGGTTATCAGTGAGTAAGAGCTATGACTACTCCCCCCAAGTGCCTACATGGCACAGCTTTACACTTTTATGCTCCTATACAACGCGGAGCTTGTGGAGGAGGTCGGTACCTGAAATAAAGTAAAATTTCAACCAAAGGACATTGTCTTCCAGATCGTGAGGCTAACATTTTGTTCAATTTAAAACAGAGTTATAAAGTCGCAATCTCACATTTACACTTCATTGTCTCCAGCATCAGCATCTCGTACGGCAGGTTCAGGAAAATACTGCCCACAATCAAAATCTTGCAGCTTGTCGAGAAATTTTTTCCCAACTGTTTCCTCGATGGCCTTCGCTATGTTGAGTTTCGATCGGTTGGTGACAGATGTCGCCACCTTTGAGAGAACCCAGTTGAATGGAGAAAGACCAGTGAGTGTTAGTCGTACGTCGTTAATGTCCCGCACTCTTAGCTCTTTCAAGCTGACCATACAGTTTCCACCTTCATTGTCCACTCTGATTCGGAAGGACATCGAGTTTTTGCCGACAGTGGCCCTCAGTGAACCGCTCGGGCCAACATGCAGCAGTTTTGCGGAGTATCTGAAAATGAAGCAATTCATCTTAACCTGGTTCGCCATAAATCCTTTATACATTTACTAAGGCTAACATAAATTAAGGTTACTGTCCAGAAGTTAAATTTCCCAGGTAAGGTAGTAATTTTTGGAATTTTATCTTACGTACAAACCTGGTTTCACACAGAACTATAACCTGTCGCCACAAAAATGTCACTATTCTACTAGCAATGATTCTACTTACCGCAAATAAACAAGTAATCACAAATTTTGAGTTCCTGAAGACATCTTAGTATTCTAGGAGAAATCTTAAAGATTGTTACATAGTTTTAAGATCCACAACTCAAAAATTCAAGAAACATTATTAAGTGCCACTCTTTCTAGTACTTTGCATAGGTGCCATGTTGACACCGATGATGATGATTACAATAATAGGATATTATGAAGTACTGAATAACATCCAAACCAAGTTTAATGAAAATTTGTATTTTTTCTAAACGTGTTAGGGCTAGACACACATGGCTGATTATCTTTTTTGTCTCCTACCCTAAGTATGCAGTACTCCGAAGAGATTTATAAGGGAACAGAGGTGTAGCTTCATGTAGACTTCACTTCGGTAGTGGAAGGAGTTGAGTGGTCAACATGCTCCAACCTTTTACCAGCGAGGAAAGAACTCCAGTACCCATTTTATAGGGGGGCTGGGCCCCAGAACCTGTCTGGACGCAGTGGCGAAAACAAAATTCTTGCCCTTCCTAGAATCGTACATCTACTGATGCCTTCAGACCGTGTTTAAATATTATAAATGCTAATAAACTGCACGTAGATTAAGTTGCAGTGTGCATGTAATTCGTGTTATCAGTTCTTACTAGTTGTAGTTTAATCACAAGTCCTACCTCGCGTATCCGAAGTCCAGCGTCCCGAAGTTCACGATCGTGCTGACTTCGAAGCTACCGTTCACTTGTTTCAGGGTGACGTCAGCAGTTCTATTTAGAGTCTTCATATTCCTCAGCCATCCATCTTCAGCCTTGAAACTTCCACGAATTCGAATAAAACCTATTTTCTTTTCAAATGATTTTACGTAATCAGGGATATAAATTCGATCTGAAATGTTGTCTTTCGTAACGTTCAAAATGTGGTCTACGAAATTATTTAAATTTTCAATTTGGTTATTTGCGCTAGTTTTAAAACTTATCTCGGTTTCAGAGTTGTTACCCATGAGTTCAGGGACCGTAACGTTTTTCAATATACTGTTGATCTCTTCAAGTATGAGAATGTTCAGTCGTTTTGCCAGGTCCACGTATATAGGCTCTTCCACTCTGCCCTGAACAGTACTGCTACGTTCTTCAACTACGCGAGGAAAGCCTTCGTCATCACTGTAGCGCATTACTAAGACAACCAGGGTCGGTATGTAGAGCAAATCCACTGTGTGGACTTGTAGATGGTTCTCGTTCAAATTTAGACCAACAAGACCTGATAGTGTCACATTCTGAAACGTTAAATTAATACTGCCCTTGTCTGATATCAACTCTCTAGCGGTGTGGTTCATGATTTCTATAGAAACAGTGTAATTTCCTGTAACTTCAAGCAAACTTATATTTGCTTGTAAATTTAGATTCATCAGTCGTAGTTCTGGTGTCACTGACGTCAGATGTAAAGGTGAAGCTCGTAGCTTCAATTCTGTAAGGTGGACCAGTGCAATGTCGTCGACTTCTAAACTTATATCGTTAAGTGGAATGTCGGGTGTCCCACGGTACTCGATTTTTATTACCGAGTTTGAAAGAATGCTTTCAGCAAGTAGATTTTCTGCATCTGACAAAGCGAGTGTCAGATTTTCTTCTGTTTGAGGGAGAGGAAGTTTGTGTTCTGTTGGGGACAGCGCATCGGTGGTCAGCAGTATCACTATAAGCGTGTTGCAGATTAGCAGGTGGATTGTTCTGGGCGGCATCTTTACGTATAACCTGCACAAAGGAATGTTAAGTGATATTTAATCTTGGCACTTTGCATGTTGTTTGTTGAACTAAACGGCCAAATATTGGAAATATCCGGACACGACGAATGTTAATAAAATCCAGTCTGCTATCTGATGGACAAAACTTTGGAAACTGACTGTTAGGTCTACTTTTTTTTGTTCTCTTTTAAATGTAGACTAGTCACATGCCATGTATTTATAAATAATGTGAACCAAATTCCTTACCTTTCGGCCAGTGAATGTTACAAGTTTTTCTTCTCAAAACACAAAAGAGTTTGCTCCTAGCAGATACTTCGAGTCCAACTGCAGCTCCCAATGCATGTTCCGTGTAAGCAATCGTTATCAGTTCTAGAACTTTGCTTCAGATGAGGACTCAGTTGAATCACAACTACGTCAGCAGCGCGCGTTTAGTGACTACGAATCAGTGAATTGATTTTATCCTGGAGCAAATGTTTTCAAATGGAATTTTGATCCAAGGGCATGAAAACCGAACATTTTGGAAGCTTTCTGATAATTTGAAATTCTGATTTAGTAACTTACATTGAATAAAAATATTTTTCGCTTAGTTGTTTTCCCAAATCCAAGTGATTAACGTCTTTAAGGAATATATCAGCGTGTCTTATATACTGTAGTTCTGTTCCAGAAGATAGTCATCTTCACGTATTTTTTTCTTTTCCACCACTGTGTTCAGATCGGTTTCGAGTCCCATCTATCGTCTGATCCAATTGATACATGAAATTTCTTGCCTGCTGTTATAAACCTACTACTGTGGTTAAGAATGAGCAGAGATTTGGCTGCATGGCGTAGTTATTAGCACTAGGAGACAACTTTGCATTTGCGTTTATCACAAAACCCAGAATACTAAGCTAGCCGTGTGCTTCGTTTTTATTCATCATTGGATGAATGTGTAATATACGTTGTGGGATTTATTTAACGGATTAGAAGTTTTAATGAGACTGTCAGATGTTTCCGAGCAGTGCACACAAGCATATACTGGTGCGGTGTAAAGTCCACACGAGATCGAAGTTCAGACAGATGGAGCATATATTCGACTTCGCTGTGCTGATCTCTTTTAAATATTTCAGTCAAACCCACAGATACAACATTTATAATGTAAATCAATGGGAAGTCAATGACATGCGTTCCCAGCACCAAAACATTGACGGGTAATATAATGGCATTACATTTAGTGTGCACTGTCGTGATTTCTTCTTTCTTTCAAAATTTCACGACAGGGCCTCATGGATGCCATAACGCTCCTCTGCGCTCTAGCACAAGAGCAAACTCGCATATGCAAAAGTTTGCAATTCACAAACAGCTTTTGCCAATTCATCGATCTCATTGGAGCAAATTCGCGTTAACGAAACATACGTAATTGCAGAGATGACCGTATTTATAATTTTTATTCAAAATCAGCGATGTAAGAATTACGATTTAGTATAAGAAGCATTACGAGAAACATTGTAAGACGTTATAAATAATAGTAAAATATATTTTTCCCCACTTTTTGACTTTCTGGTTTCAAAATCGGCGTTATTCTGAACCGGCGCAAATCCAGGGCTACCTGTATTTAGACCCTCGTTCATAATAAATATTTGCGCTGTTTTCATGTGAAGTTGAAATAAAAATAGGGGGTCGGTTTGGAGACGCACCCTACACCCTCATTTACTGTGGTAGCAATGAGCTTTTATCACAGCGAGCCTTTTTTTTATTCATTTTAATAAGGTTATCCGCGCTGCTGTTATCAATACATTCTTATGCCATTATCATTCAAGTCTTATGTATGGTGAGTTACGTAATAGAAGCGTAGATTGGGCAGAATATTAGGCGTGTCCTGTGCTCCGTTCAAGTGTTGGTTGCGATGTTCTCAGAAGCTCGACACATAATCACTACACCGAAATGTTCAGGTGAACCATTTCCAACAGCTGTTCCCAAACCGTTTTCTTCTCCCTACCACATGAAAATTGTTGAGTGTCTGGACGGACCATGATTTTTCTGCGTGATATTTATCAACTATAATTAATGCCATGTACTATAGTTTCGAAACATGGGAATGAAATATGCGAATTTCAGGTTTTCGCGTCTGAGAGTGCGAAGATGGTTGACTTCTGGGTTGTTGCGCCGTGTAGTCTGGTAGACGTTTACCGACGTTTCAGATACCCTTGCTGCCTCCATCATCAGGGCGATCATCGCCCTCATCGACCTGGTGTAGGCAGCAAGGGTATCTGAAACGTCGGTAAACGTCTACAAGTCACGATGTATTGAGAATCTCTAGTCTTAAATAAACACAAACAGTTAGACTTGAATTGCCTTTTCATTCTTGTTCCGACACATTTAGTAGGTTATCAGTTGCCTGTAATATGTTTGCTTGCTTTGATGAGTGCTTCTTAGAGCTCAAAAAAGGCCTAAAAGTGTCCGTAATGAACCTAAACGGCAAATTGTTCTAATTCTCGAGTGTTGATCACGCAACATTTTAAGGTAATTCCAATGGGGTAACGTGAAAGAACGTAGTACGTAGCACGGTTGATATTTGTAGTTGATAATTGAAGTTGAGGAGGATAGGAAAGAATTACGGTAGTAGGGTCGAAAGGAGATAAAGGTGCGAAATGGATAAAGAAAGAAAAGATGAACAATAAATGGAGCTAAAGAGTAACTCGCTGTTCAATTTTAGTGGGGCTGTTGTATTAGTTCATATGTAATCTGGTGAGCATTTATGACTACAGGGTTTTTTCTGTGCGGAATTTTCGTGTGGGCTTTTTGTCATGGAACCTGTAATCGATATCAACGAATTTTATTATTCGATACTGCTGGCCTACGAGAAGTTTGCTGTGTACTTTAAGATAGTGAGACCCTGGGATCCGAAGTCATGTTGCGAATATCGTGCACACACAGCACACCTCAGTTGAGATTAGAGGTGGTGAGATCAAGGACGTGTTAGTGTTGACATTATGAATGCCATCCTAATATTCTGGCCCCACCTTCTTTATAATAAAGAGAACGTCTTGCGGGAAATCGTAAGTTTTATTTTGAGATGTATGATCTTAAACTTTCACGGCGACAAATTATAATGATTCGTTATGAATGGCGAAGACACCAGCGTTTCGAGAACCATCTACGTCATCTTCCTCAGGGTACAGGGAACCACGTCACACGGCTGGTAGCCCGAGAATAAATTAAGTACATGCATACCTCGTTTTATTGCGCCTCGCAGATATTGCTGAGTTTTTTTTCAAATTGAAGGTTTGTGGCAACCCTGCGTCGAGCAAGTCTATCGGCGCCATTTTTCCAACAGCATGTGCTCACTTCGTGTCTCTGTGTCACATTTTGGTAATTCTCACAATGTTCTCGCATTATTTTTGAAACATAATGCTATTGCACACTTAGTAGACTACAGTATAGTGTAAACATAACTTTTATATGCACTGGGAAACAAAAAAAAATCGTGTGACTCGCTTTATTGCGGTGATCTGGAACCGAACCCACATTATCTCCGAGGTATGCCTGTATTATGAGAGATTCCAGGTTACATGCTACACGGGATTATTTCATGATAGAAGCATTGGATGTGAATTTAACCGAAGCGGTTCAATGACCAGTTATGGACCTAAACTCCAATAGCATTTGGTCATTATTTTATATCACTTGAGAATTAATTGCTTATACTGATTATGCCTTGGAAAGGATTTGTAGGAATCAAGAGCTTGCATATTAAGCGTTTCCTTATTTCCTTTTATTTTCAGAAGCATGGTGTGTGTATAAGACCTTTGATTTTGGAAACAAATAATTTGTAAACGTGCCGAAGTTCAGTTACTTAGGACCGGTGGTAGCGTATTTTTATATGTAACTATATGTCTTACGTAACCCAAAGTTTCATCACCGAATTAACCAAAGCCCTCCACCGGGCCCTGTCCTGGGCCAACAAAATCCAGTCTCCTTCAACTCCTATCTCCCATAGATCCCGCCTGACATTATCCTCCCATCTAAGGTTGGAGAAAAATACACAGCATGGTACATTATAATTTGTACTCTTCACCTAATATTACGGAGATGGACTCAAGTAGAATGAAATAAATGCGTCACGTAGCACGCATGGAGGCGATCAAAACATCTAGATTTTTTAAAAGAGATCGTTCATTGCATTGATCTGGCTCAGGACAGAGATTGGTGGAGGCCTCTGTAAACACGATGATGAATTTTCGGATTCTATGTAAGGCGGAAATTTCTTGACAATCTGAGCAGCTGTAAAATTCTCAATAATTTAGTTAGAGATAGCAACTTGTAAAAGATTGTTCATTTCATAATTTAACGACGATTTTCAACTGTAAAGGTTGCAGCCTACGTCATCGTATGGAATGGTGATTGTAAATTATTTATCGAAAAGTATGTGAAAGGATTGGTCGTGGCTTGCTTTACTTTAAAATACTCTTTGACCATTTTCCTGGAAGAACTTGCGGATAGTCACGAATGACAATCAGATGTGATGATCTACGCCAGGGCCGAACATAGAACCACTGCTGTCAGGAACGCGAAGGTGAAGTTCGTCGGTGGACTTGGAAATTATATTAACTCATAGGCTGGAAATGAGCTTGTTTTTATTTTAAGCTTATTTTTATTTTAAGTAAAACATTTTGAATATAAGTACATTATAGAAGAGGCTGTTTGTAAGAACTTCTGTCAATATTTATCTCGGATTCTTCAAAGCAAATGAACATAATAAAAAATGGTCCCCATGGCGGGACCAATTTTCTGTAGTCTCTTGCTTTGGTTGAATCAGGGTTGTACAGCAGACGCTTGGTTTGTCCACTAAGTCACACAAGTTTTCCGATCTGCCTCAAAAGACTATTTTCACTGCCTGAAACGTTTTGTGATCCATTAGCAGTTGGTAGTAACAACCATTTTGACACTGGTAAGCCAAAATGAGAGTGAATCAGCAAGGGATTTTGTTTGTTTAACAAATGGGCAACAATAACTTATTTTCAGAACCTGTGGTGAAGGAGATACGAAACCATAATTTTGTTATTAAATTATTTATCTATTCATGAATGAAAATGTACACCTTGATGAGCATTTTGAAATAATTTCCGCCCATGAAACAAATTAAATGTAGATACCATGAGAAATATATTTTGTATCTTCTCTTCCTTCACAGAAATACTTGTGACTGACAACCTCTTTAAATTGCTACATATTTTCGTGTTAAGGCACGAAAGTTACAACACACAAGAAGCAAATATTTAGGCTTTCAAAGACGATTTGAGGTTTCATGTGTAGTCTACTCTAAGTGGATCACTATCATCATCAATAAAACAAAATTATCTACTCACATTATCTTAATTCTTCCACTACAAGGCTGTACGGGTCTAAGAGGACTTTCTCATCCACTATTTTAATTATGCCAAGATTTTGAGACTGGGAAGATATTCGCCACAGTCAAACCGACTTAAAGAACTACGTACAGCAGTGCTCATCATATTTTCAACTTCCTTAACTATTTTAGTCTGAAAGTACCCTATCAGCCAATTATTTATTCGTGTTTGTAGCCAGTCAAAAGATCCTATGTTTGTAATTTTCTTAATCCTATAAGCATTGACCTTGAAGTTTCTCAGTTCATTCAGTGTTGATATGCATGTCCCATCTTCTTTCGGATCCATTGCCACCTTCATTGTCAGTTGTCTGTGCATGAAATTACCGTGTAACTCCCCTGTTACTTTCGATTTGAGAAACATTGCGACATATTTGTCGTACCCCATTTGTAGATCGTCAAATTCTATCATTGCTGACAAAATGAACTCTTCGCCAGATTTGGACAAGCTCACGTTTGAGGATCTTTTGATTGTCGAGAGCCCTGAAAGCCAGCCTCGCTCCGCCGTGAACGTACCATTGACAATGCTTGTTTCTAATTTTTCGGAGAAATTCCTATGGAAACTGGGTATGTCTATATCATCCTCCTGATTTTCCAGAATACCTTCCTTTACGTCTGCCAGCAATTCATCAAACAAATCACTGATCTTCACATTTTGTGTCAAGTGCTCTTCAGCGACTGGCTTAACATTCTTGTGCCCTACAGTAAAAACACTTATCTTACTTAAAGCTAGATTTATCTGCGTATCCACATAGTAGTTGAGTTGATCTCGGATCTTGTTGTTGATGGTTTCGGCCAGTACTCCCCCTACAATGTCCTTTGATAGATTCACGTCTTGTGGTAAAGTAATTTCAGTCATCGGAATAACTCGGGCAGTTACTTCTTGCGGCTTGTAGACAAAATTAGAGTCTAAAGGTAGGAGAGCAGCGGGTGTTAATGCTAGGGCTATTTTTCCCGTTAATGTAACGTTATGTAAACTGACGTAGAAGTGTCCTTGGCTAATAAGCGAAATCATGGCAAGGTTTTTGGTAAGCAGTGAGTAGTCACCTTCAATTTCCATGGATCCTATATTTGAATCTACATTGAGAATCATTCGTGAGAAATCAGGATTGATGATACCGATATCTATATCAAGTGGAATCGATAGCTGAATGTTAAAGATGTGGGCTAACGTGTTCTGATCAACGCTAGTAGTAATGTCCTCCAACGGAATTAGTGTACGGTCAGGCCCCTTCGTCTCATTCAAACTAGTGTTTCTGTCATCTGCCCCGTACTCCTGAGGATGCGTCTGTATCTCCGTCACATTGCCCAGATGTTCGACTTCAGCTGCAGTTGAATGTTCTGCGTCTCCTTTCGAATTAACGTGTGGAGGTGATGCTCGTACTGTGGAGCACCAGGCCATAATCAGAAGAGCCAGGCAGACTTGCACAAGTGCCATCGTCGTCGGGTTGTTACGACTTGACCTATATTGATAACAGAACACAACTACATTATCAGGGAGAGCGTATATAAATAACTCTAAAGTCATGACTCTTTGACGTGATTCTCTGTTGGGTGTCCAGGAGCTCAGAATTTTTGCCTCGTCTTTACTTTTAGCTGATTCTGTACCAGAATATTTTGGTCAGAAAACTTGAAGTGAAGAGACCACATGGTAAATCAAAGTGTAGCCGGGAGGATAATATTAAAATGGATCTTTAATAAATACATAATCTTTCTCAGGATAGGGGCCATTGGTGGGGCACTTGTGAACACGGTAAAAACAAAGATTAAATGGTTAACGCTGTTTTAAAAAGTAATCATTGCTTACTCTGAGAATCACATAAAACCCATAAATACACAACGTGGCCAAAACACAGTGTTACTGAACGTAAAATCAGGTTGGTATATACAGTTATCACTAAACTTACGGAGTTTAGTCATTTCAGTGCAATATGCGTTACCACAACGTGTTTCCCTTTTATCAATTTAGGTGATACTTCAAAAATCTTCCCATTTCCATCTCCGAATTTCACAATCAGAATTCTGTGTTCTTGTCTTGTGCCTCTCGTTTCAGGCTGTCTAACCCATGGTAACTTTATGGAAATAATTGTCAAAAAATAATGAGTGGTAAGTCAACATGTTTTAATAAGTTGTACCCCGTTCACTTACTTCTACAGATCTTTCGTATATGATCTTACTTACAAAATCCAAAATGAAATCTGTGTTTACCCAACATTTTTACCACAAGATGTGCTACCTATACTGACAGAGTCCTTCCAAATAGAAAGCGCAGCCCACTCGTTACAAGACAAAAGTAATTGAAACATATAACATTCTCTTAATGTTTACGGGGTTTTTGTTTTAAATTAGAACAAGAAATTAATGTATTATGACAGAAGTTACAGCGTCCAGTGTTTCGATGTTTTGTAATACGTGGCAATGCTTAATAACTGATACCAACTTTATTGACTAGAATCCTCTTCGAGATGCCGATATTCCCTCATCTAATCAACAATATCCACACCAGCCCACGACCAATCTCTATCCCGAGTCTGATAAATCAAATCCAAACACTTCCACTTTGCTCCCTTAAGTTCTATTTTAATATTATCGCCCCATTTATAACCTGGGCCACTGCATTGGTTTTCTCCATTCAGATTTTTCGATTAAAATGTTGTTTGCATTTTTTATTACCCCATGCATGCTACATGACCCGCCCGTACCTTAAATTATAACATAAACCTTCCTGTTTGATTATTTATTAATCATTCTTTAATTCTCTACCACATAGTCTGAGCTATGGACAGCGTCGTTACATAATTAATTAATTAATTAATAATAATAATAATAATAATAATTACCCTCGAAGTAGAAGAAGTGGTGGCTGTGGCCCCTGAGAGACACTCACTGTTCTGGTAACCTGGCAACACGCAGGTTTTCGTGTAACTGTAGTCCTTCTCTTTTTTATCTTCTGAGAGAAATTTTATCACGAACAGAGAACTAATTCCTCTATCTCCCGTCTTCATGACACCCCATATGTAAACACACGATTTGGTAACTTAACAGTGACAGAAAGTGTCGATTTTAAGTGGATCCTTGCTTGAGATAGTTTATACAAGGATTATGTTTCCGTCGAAGACCTTGAAATGAAATGTTCCCTTAGTAAATTTGAAACGTTTGTTTGCACAGATTAAAATGGCAAAGTGTGTATACCTTAACGCACATCCTGAAAATCAAATTTAAATTAAACAAACATAACCAAATCATCTTCTTCTTCTTCTCCTTCTCCTGGCGCCTTGACCGTTATCGAGCGTTGGCTATCATATCGGCCGCCATGTTGGTGATTATGATTTTATTTACAGCTGCACGGAAAAGTTGTACTTTGGACAGTCCAAAACATTGCCTTAAATTCTTCATCCAGGACATTTTTATTCTCCCGGGGCTTCGTTTGTCCGCGATTTTTCCTTGCATAATAAGATGTAAAATTTTGTATTTTTCTGGATGTCGCATATATGATCAAAATACTCCAACTTCTGTCGTTTGGTGGTTTTGACGATTTCTTTTCTTTTATTAATTTTCATAAGTATTTCTTCGTTACTTATTATATCAGTCCAGCAAATTTTGAGTAAACGCCGATATACTCGCATCTCGAATGCCTCAAGACGTTTAAGTATCGCCTCAGTAACGGTCCAAACCTCCGTTCCGTACAATAGAACTGGGAATACATAATATCGCAGGATATAATTTCGGGGCCACAAGTTTAAGTCGTTACTAGAGAGTACTTTTTTCATTCGTATAAATGTTGCCCGAGCTAGGTTCAATGCGGAAAGATCCCACATTTCATAAATGTCACATACTAGATATTTTGCTTTTACGACTCTCTCCAGAGCTGTTCCATTGACTTAAACTTCATAATCTTGAACTGCTCTCTCGTTGCTGATAATCATATACTTACTTTTGTTAATATTCAGTTTCAAGCCGAATTCATCACGTGTTTGCACTATACGATTCATTAGTAACTGGAGCCCCTCTTTGGTACTTGCTAAAACCAGCGTATCATCCGCACATCTGACGTAACCAAATGCGTGGTACAGAATCTCAAAAAAGTGATATGTATTCAAAATAAAAAAATATATTCCTCGACAATTACTTTTTTCTGTTGGAAAGCTGGGCAGAAATATGTGCAGAACACTTCGCGTGTCAAAGCAAAGAATAATCACTATTCCCAAATTTATAAAGATTTTATTTCAAAAAACTAAAGGCCATTTAACTGTGCATCGTAAAATAGATATAGGCCTATCACCTATTTTGGATTTCACTTTGAATTTTAACAGGCATTGCTAATGGTGACAACTATGCATTTTTACGCAAGTTGTGTTGAAAAGTTGAAAGTAAATGTGATTTAGTACTCTATGCGAGACTTAATGGAAGTCCCTGTATCGTAGTGGCCTGGGAAGTCACGTGCTGCACTACAGACAGACCGAAAAACGTCGTGCTTTATCTGGTATGACGTAATAATTTAAAACACTGGAAATTATAAAATGGTTATATCAAAGTAAATAAATGAATAACGATGCTACGAAAGAGAATACAAATTTTAATTGTAAAGTTGTAAGATTTACATTAGTAATTAAGAGTGGGTCACAATTAGGTTCCTGTTTAAAGGAATCATAACTTTGACATTAACTCGCGGGAGCCATATTCATATTGAGCACTTGTAAAACTGCAAATTGTAAAAACAAACATGAAGTTCGCTCCAATACGTTGTGTTTCGTATCATATCAGCATATTTATTAATATCAGAGTTATAATTTCTTTAAATTGGAAACATTAATATAAAATTTATATGTATATCTCAACCAAATCGATTGGTCACGAGGCTAGAATCATAGCGAAACCGCCATTCTATTAGCCACAACTTGACATCATGTAGGTAACCACCGACCTTTGTCAGAATATAAAGTTGTAATTAACTTATTTTGAAAAGACGTAAACTGCAAATTTCAGTTCACGCCTCGTCCCGCTTTAAGATCTAATGGTATGTACTAATTCACTTTGTAATCATCTAACATTAGGGTTTAGGGAAGTATTTACTGCAGTCAAAATGGTCCAGTTTCTTCTCTATTTCTTCTCTCAGCGTGGATTCTACTCTGCCTTTAATTTCTGATTCGAAATGTTGCAAAATCCAAGTTGAGATTTTGGAAAGCAACCAGTTCATGGGCCCCAAACCGGTGACTTTCAACTTAAAATCTCCGAAACTGTCTAAAACCAGCTGATTTAAAGCTACAGTGCAATTTTGATTAGTCCAGGCTACAGTCGCTTTCAAAAGTATAGAATTCTTGCCAACAATTCCATTTATCTTTCCATGCGGTCCGAGTCTCATGAATTTCGCTCTGTACCTGTCATAACCCACTTCCAGATGTTCGAGTCCAAAGCCACATGAAACTGAGAGGTTCTTGCCGTAAGACGAAGCTACTGCATCAGCTGTTCTGTGGATGGTGGAGAGACTTTCCACCCAGCCGTTTTCACCTTTGAACTCACCTTTAACTTTAATGAAGTACACTCTTTTGTTGAATGTTTCGTCTATGTCTGGGATTTTGATTCGGTCCTTTCCCTGCTTTATGATGTCTACGCGGAGACCGTCAAGAAGTTCATCCACGATCTTGTTAAGATTGACCGTGCCACACACCGTCGAGTTAAAAACATCAAGTGGCTTTAAATCATCACTGCCAACAATTAATCCTTCAGAATTATCGCAAACCGTCAGGGTAGACGAAACATTGCTTGTGTGATGCCGCTCGGAATTGATAAGGGCCTCAGTCAGTTGAGTTTCCGAGGGGATCCCCACAAGTTGTACACCGACAGATTCCAGGGGTGTGTGAAAGCCACACAGCAGAAACAGCAGCCAGACATGTCCCTCGGCCATCCTGTAAAATAATCAAAATATGCTAATATAGGAGAATAATATAAAATGAGGGTGTGAGCTGTGGATGGTTCAGGGACCACTGGCGGGCTCTTTTGAACACGGTAATGAACCATCGCAATATATTTGACTAGTTGAGTCACTATCAGCTTCTCAAGAAGGGATACTCTTGATCTACTTCGTAGATAGTTGTATGTAGCCTGTCCTGACATCGAACTTGAGACATAAACGCAAACCTCCCATGGGTTCCTAACTAATCGTGTGTCTACTCCAGAGGTTAAAATCACAGTCACGCTACTCGAATGATATTGATTAATCTTCACTACCAGTGCTATTTACCTAGTTCAGTATTTTTGTTCTATTATTTAACAACGCAAGAAGAATGAGATTGGCGGGGCATGTAGCACGCATGGATGGGACAAGAGGTGTGCACCGGGTATTGGTTTGGAAGCCTGAGGAGACCTAGACGTAGATGGAAAGATAATGTCAGGCGGGATCTATTGGAGATAGGAGTTGAAGGAGACTGGATTTTGTTGGCCCAGGTCAGGGTCCGGTGGAGGTCTTTGGTTAATTCGGTGATGAACCTTCGAGTTCCGTAAGCCATCTAGTTAGTTAACAACGCACCCCTTTAAAAAATACATTTCACCGTCATGTGTATCAATCGGTTGATCTTGTGTAAGGGAACAATCCCTGTCAAACTGAGAATCATAATAAACCCATGAATAAAGAATGGAGAGTTCCTCATTGTTTATGCAGATGGTACAAAAAGTTACCATTGGACTTTGAACGGTTAAAACACACGCTAGTTTTTCACTGCATATCCGCACAGAAACCATGAAAACACTTTTAACACGAAACAGTCTAGCTTCAATTAACAAACGTGCCTCGTGTCTCTACATATCATCAACATATTTGTTTTAATCTGCGTAGCAAAGAGCCGTCTCTGACATATAGTATATATTGTTATGTATTATTAATTTAAATGATTCTTTACAGTCGTGTTACTGTAACAGACAATTTCACCTTCCGCTACCTCGTATCTCGTGTTCTCTTTAACATTTGTTGGATATTAAGTCGTATTATATGACTTCACACAAGAACAGTTGTCTTGAAATAGATATGTAGGGCACGGTGTGTTCAAAATAAATTCTCCAAACCTTTGAGTTGTTTTAACTGCAGCTGTTCCTTGCCTGGTAGAGTCCACTAAACGCACAGCAGTTGTTGAGAGACGCGACGACCAGCCACTGAATCATCAGTAACTGTGATTACTCAGAAAGGCTTGGCAGGATCAAAGTCAGGGTACAGGAAGCGGTTGGGGTAAGGTCGGAGAAGAAAACATCGCTCCTACGTGCTACATGTTTCGCAAAATCCATTTCGTCATATGTCGTGGGGAGGTCGTACAGATATGTTTGCTCATCCTTACGCGCCACCTCTGGAAACACTCAACAGACTCTGATGAAGTTTAGTGTTGAGTCTTTCGTTAACTTCCCATAACGTTAAAAACAAACTGTACTGTTAAGGTGGATGTCTTCTGTGGTGTTGCGACACGTGGTTTTGTACAAGTTTGCCTACGTTTCAGAAGTGCTTTCTGCCTCCATCACTGTAACCCTGATGATGGAGGCAAGTCGTCTCATGTTTCATACTCGTCACCGTAGGAACCTGAAATCTCCCGTATTTTAGTAGAATTTTCCTAAAGTAAGCTGTTTATAATAAATGAATGTGACATGGTTTAGAATACGTATTTTTGAGATCCAAAACTGGAAGTCGCAGCCAAGTGGTTGGTGCTGCTGCATCCTGTTCGAGGGATCATAATTTCAAATCTCGAGTGACAGACCGGGTGTACTGTCTGAGGATTTTCGTAGTTCTACCGGAGTCCCTCCAGGCAAACGCTGGTTTAGTAAGTTGATTTAGACAACGATTCTCTCCTTACATGTCATTTCCAATTCATGAAACATTCCTAGTTTGAGCCACTGGTAGCATCGTTAAATAAACAAGACGCAACAAATTCTACTTGAAACATTTTTAATGCGGTATGTGTTTAACAAGATACAAAAATCATCTTTATGACTTGATACAGCAGTGTAGTGTCATACGCTTCCCGGCAACACACTTTTGTTTGCGTTAAATGAACGGTAACAGCAGTGATGATATTTCTGTCCGCCCATGGATTGTGCCTCCTCTTCTGGTCCATTTCCAGTATCCTTGTGCCCACGGTCAGCAGATAACTTCCATCCAGCCTCGTTACCATGGCTTCGCGACGCGGTTAGTGTTATCAGCAGCGACTCACATACTTCAAGCGTTCAGTGGCCACTTCTGCTCCTCTAGCCACATCACTTTATTTCTGTGGAAACAACCAACGAATCTGATGTACACATTCTGAGCAAGGGGAGTATTTATTATACAGTGATTTTTTTTTCTAAGAGCACATTTTAGCGGAAGGGTTGGATTCTTCCCCCCCCCCCCCCCCAAGTGCTGCCGACCAGATTCTTCACGAAGACACACCTTTCCAGAAGTTTAAACCATTTCACGACTTCCCATCTTGCTTCTGCTGGACCAATTTTAATATTATCTTTAATTTACTTTGGCGTTTAGGTGGTCACTTCTGAAGTCGATTCTCTAGTAACTTTCACTAGACTCTGGGCTTAGTTCTCTAACATTCGTAGAGGGGAGGTTATGTCGAGGAAAAGAGGAAGGTGTGTGGCATGTGGAATAAATACGCACATTATAAATAATTAGTCAAGTCTCTTAATTTATTTCATGAAACTGTGATTGGCGTTCACCGGTTCATGGCTGCTGCTTGCCAGAGTCATTATTATATTAGCTACATCCCCTTCTCAGCCTTCTAACATTTAAGGCTTGACGGTCACACAAATGGATCTAGCACACAATTTTTAACTGAGTGGTACGTTCCAACTCATCGCAGGAGAGTTCGTCCTTGTGACACCGGCGTCTAGTGTATTTTCTCTTTCAAATATGTTTCCATTTGCTCTCAAGTATTAATAATGTCAGACGTGTCCTGGCATACCGAGAAACATAGTACAGGCAAACCTCGGAGATATTGCGGGTTCGGTTCCAGTCCACCGCAATAAAGCGAGTCACATGAATTTTTTGTTTGTTTCCCAGTGCATATAAAAGTTATGTTTACACTATACTGTAGTCTATTAAGTGTTCAATAGCGTTATGTTTCAAAAATAATGCGAGAACATTGTGAGAATTACCAAAATGTGACACAGAGACACGAAGTGAGCACATGCTGTTGGAAAAATGGCGCCGATAGACTTGCTCGACGCAGGGTTGCCACAAACCTCCAATTTTTAAAAAAAAACGCAATATCTGCGAAGCGCAATAAAACGAGGTACGCCTGTTTTTTCTTCTTCTCAATGTTTCTTCTTCCTTCTTTCTTTATTTGTTTCTTCTTTTCCCAATCCACCCTTCTTTTTATCTACCCCTTTCTCAGTTCCGCTTCTGTCTGTACCAGTTTGGAACATCGTAGGGCACACAATAAAATGTATCTTAATTATTACATAAGTCTTCACCGTTCATTAGCAAATGACCAAACGTCATGGACGAATGGTTAGCATGGTTTCGAGCTCAAATCTTTACGCGGGGTGCTATCCTGACTGAGGCCTTTCGTGGTCTTTCTTAGTCCCTACGGAACAAATACATGGAAAATTCCCCAAATTACCCCACGATTATTACGTTCTTATCCTTTCCAATTCAGAGATAATTCGATGTTGTATAATTCAAGGAGTTCAAAGCGTGGTTAAATAGACGGCAAAAAAATATCAAACACAAGGGGAGACACGCGAGCACGCATGCACGCACAAACACACTGATTGAAATATCCGAGGAACGATGCTACGTCACAAGCCCCTGAGATAAATAATTAAGTCGCTTGTATTCGCTGTGCATCGGGCAGCCTATAACACAGGCTGCATGAAATGTTATCATCTGACGCAACCAAATACATAACACCGACGAACTGTTTTAGTGTTATTAATGTTTCACAAGTTTCCGTTGGTACTGTCGTATCCAGTTAACACTTACAATTCAATTCAGATATTTCTTATATTAAGTGCGAGGTGGTCACACACCCCGCCCAATTCCACCTTCGGACCACAGAAAAAACAACAAAGTATTATAATTTTGTTTGACATATTCCTTTTCGATTTTGTTAAAACAAATACTAAATTATTTATTTTACATTTTGAAGAAAATAAATAATTGGCGCAATATAAATAACCGCATGGTTTAGTTTTCGTATGATTTTGGGCCACTGTAAGACTGGGATCCCTGTCGATTCATAGATGTGTGTCCGCATTTTCTGTCCTGTGTAGGAAAAGGCCTTATAACAAGTCTAATCCCTGTCCACAGTCCTACCAACTGTTTATTCCATTCATGCTTTCAGAATTACGTCTCAATATAAAATAGTTTTAAAATACAATTATTATATTGCAAATTATTGATTTTTTTGTAACAAATTTCACTCTGCTTTATGTCATGGCGTCAAATTGAGAAAATGATCAGGGGGACGTCTTGATAACTGGGAAAGCGTCGTTAAATATGCTGACAAATAATCGATACGTTGAGATTTACATTTTAACGGCGGTTAAAATAAGGGTTGTGATCAAATGGTTTGTGACTCGTGTAGCCTTGTAGCTGGTTACCAACGCAATGGCGGAACATGTCCATTCTATACTCTACCCTGATTATGGAGGCAGAACATGCTGTCGTAACCCAAGAGGTACCACAGTCCTGAAACCGTGAAGTTTTGGCTCGTAGACAATAACAGAAGGGTTGTAATACCACGTTGTTTTATACGGATGGATACCGTCGAATGCTTGCCCTTACAAACTCGTAAATATGAACTGACTGGGGAGGAGAAATTCCTGCGTTTGACAAGAAAGTGAGTGTACGACGAACTGTCGAGCGCGATGTGACTGGCCTTTGTTTGTGTTGCAGGATTACGTCGAGGTTTTGTTTGATGTCCTGTGTCTGTGTCCTTGTCTGTTCTTATCGGCATATGAAGTGAGTTAGCCACGCAAAGCGTACGGATTTCCAGCCGATGCTAGCGTGATGACCCGACATTTGATAGCCATTCAGACTCCCCATTGTGGTGTTACGGACTTTATACGACCCGTATCTGCGGTCCCTTGTCCTAGCATGAGTACTGATACTAGTTTTGCGCCAATATTCCGTTGCTGGTTTGTCTCCATGAGGGAGAAAATAAGTGGCTAGAGAAAATTACAGAATGAGGAGCTTCATAATTTGTACTCTTTTTAGGATGTTTGACACAACAGCAGACGACATGGGCGGAGACGAGAAATGCGTACACAATTTTTGTCGAAATGCGTGAAGAGATCTCTTGGCGTAGGCGTAGATGCGAGGATAATATTAAAATGGATGTTACATGAATAAGGTATAGGAGCACTAACTGAATTCTTCTGGCTCTTAATATTTTCCGGTGGCGGGCTGTTGTGAACTCGGTGATGAACATTCTGGTTACATAAGATACACCGAATTTCTTGACTAGCTGAGCAATTGTTAGATTCTCAAGGACTGGTCCGTGGAATTAATTACTGGTCTTCTTCAGGCAATGAAAAGGTGGCTTCTCGTCGTGCGCTCGGCACTTTTTAATGGATTTGCTGTAGACTTTTGCTGTTTTTTTAGGCAGATTTTGTATGTACTTGGGTTTTTCTCTTCCGGCTAATCTACCACCTTCTATTAGGCATGCTATCTGCCCGAACACCCAATGCACATAAGTTTTTGTTATGTTTAATGACGATATCAACAACTTATGATGATTATTGATCAAGGAATTGGAATTTGTAATGAAACGCCATTATCTTGGAATTTTCCTGTACGGACTGAGTAAAACCACGAAAATATCACAATAGCCAGTCTCCGAGCCGGGATTTGAACCCAGAACGTCGTCATCTGTTCGTCAGTTGTGCAGTTTCCATTGTCATAAGTATCTTCTCGGTGTGAGACACACTCAGGTTTCCTAATTTTAAATTTGAACATTCTGTGTATAGTGGCTGTTGTGAAAGGGACTCTGAAGACACGTCATGCTATTTGCTTGTCGCTTAATACATACAACTCGTGCGTTTGTACCTCACAATATCGATGCCTCGTTGGATCTGATTGTTTCATTGCTGAGCTTTCATACCGGATTTATTCCAGACACCACACAACTATTATTGTCGTTCTATAAAAGTGTAACGTTCAAATTGTTCCACGATAGTATTTTATGTTCCAGCGGCCGACAGCCTTGGGGACGCTGAACACATGGTCCTCCTCCAGAATTGAGCCTCTGAATAAATCAGACGAAAAACATCATATTTACAGTAGCCTATGTGTTTATAAAGCCTCCGTGTGACAACCAACGGCAACATATTCTAATTACTTTTGCACGGTCTTAGGACGGACTGTTCATGTAATAGGTTTATAGAAACAGGACCCACATATGGAACACACTTTTTAAATCCGTACTTTTGTAACTTTCTTGTTTCTTTTTACCGCACTCACAAAACTGCTGAAAAGGGTTATCAGACAGACGCAAATTATTTGATTACCACATGGAAAATATTTACAAAATACTATAAGGTCTCAACAACTTATACGTTTTATATCCTGTATCAGTACATTTATCCAAATTTATAAAAAAAAAAGGTTCGATTTGAGTTTCATATGAAGTTGCGGTTATAGTAGACCAATATGAACACAAGTTAAATTTACTTCACAACAGGTATAAGAATGCTAGTAGCAAATTTTGTCAAAATCCGTTTAGAAGATATAACACGCGGTCAAAAGATACGGTCTCGTGTGTTTACTCTATGGATTCATGCATGGAACATACAATTATGTTTAGTTTGGTGCTAATCTGAAAGAGATATTAGGTGGTTTTACAGTATTCTGGCTTCTGCTGAAATTCTTGTTAATTTGTAGCGTCTTGTTATAGTCAGATGCATTATAAAACTTAAAATGGTGAGTAGTCTATAATTACACTCAGATCTACACCCAACATTTTATTTCTTGATGTCCTGATCTGATGTTTATATTTTATTCATCCTGAAGAAATAAGGATATTACTAAAATAAAATGACAATAGAAATTTAGTGAGGAATAATATTTTTATTACACATTTTTGTCTTATCTAACGAAGTCTTTGAGGCATTCAACACTATACACACTTTATGTAACAAGCAAAGAACATACACAAATATTATTATACCATCGTAATAGTTATTAATTTATGAGATGGTAAAGTTGCGTCATATTGTAATATAATAAATATATATTGTTTAAATCTTGTCCGTGTAATCACAATAAATTCTTATTAATATTAAAATATTACAATAATTAACATTTAAAATGTTTAAAATATTAAATGATGTTCTTTATCGAAATATTCGATTTACATTAGACCATCATTTTTCACGACATGTTTCAGTTCCAAAAAGAACTATCTTCAGGTGTATATAATTATATAAAGATTCAAATCAATAATAACTTAAATACAATTTCTATATATTATTTTAGCGTACATTTTTATCAGATGTTTATCAGATATCAAACGATGTTCTTTTCCAGATTTTATTCCATTTTAATAACATATTCGATGTTGTTCTGTATATGTACATCATGCTCAATATGACTTTAGTGTGGGTGAACGTTATTTTTGTTGTTTTTGTATCAGCCTGTAATGCAAATAATATAAAGACTAAATGAATATTTATGAGCCGGGATAGCTCAGTCAGTATAGTGACTAGCTACGGGCTGGACGGCTGGGGTTCGATCCCCGACGGGGGCAGAGGATTTTTCCTCTAGCCTCTGCGTCTAGACCGGATCTGGGGCCCACCCAGCCTCCTGTCCAATGGATACCGGGGTCCTTTCCCGGGGGTAAAGCCAGCCGTGGCGTGATGCTGACCACTCACCCTCATCTAGTGCCGAGGTCAAGGAAGAGAGGAGCTATACCTCCACTCCCCCCAAGCGCCTACATGGCGTATAGTGGGACAAACTTTACTTACTTTACTTTACTAAATGAATATTAATAAAATATAAATATAAAATAAAATATTATATTGAAATAATGAAATATAATTTTGAAACATACCAGAAATGAAAGTTGTAGAGGAGTTACATCTGTCTGGAAGTATTGCCGTGTTTGAACTGAACTGTGTTCATTGTGGATTGTGGTTGTTTTGTAGGGAGGGTAAGTGAAAGGAGGTTGTTGGAGGTGGAGTTAAGTATTTAAAGGGAATTAAAAATAGGGTTATTAAGATAAATATTATTTAATTATTCGTATTTTTTTCCGTCTAATCACAATTGTATATAAATAAAATTTATACATAAGATATTAAAATATCATTTACATATTTGGTACATCTTTTTACTACATGTTTCGGTTACATTGAACCATCTTCAGGTGTAAAGTTAAAAGTTAAAAATTATAATCTTATAAACTAAAACGTAATTACTGTTGTTGTGTAACTTCTGATGATGTTTACTTCCAAATTCATTGGAGTGAGGGTATATTTTGAAGTGATAGTGATCAGTATTGATCCAGTTCTCCTCGGAAACGTTAGTACTTCTGAATACCTTCAAGACATATCTACGCTCTTCCTCGGCCAATGTTGAACCACTATCACTTCAAAATATACCCTCACTCCAATGAATTTGGAAGTAAACATCATCAGAAGTTACACAACAACAGTAATTAAGTTTTAGTTTATAAGATTATAATTTTTAACTTTTAACTTTACACCTGAAGATGGTTCAATGTAACCGAAACATGTAATAAAAAAAAAGATGTACCAAATATGTAAATGATATTTTAATATCTTATGTATAAATTTTATTTATATACAATTGTGATAAGACGGAAAAAACACGAATAATTAAATTTTAATTCACAATATGACGCAATTATATCAACTTATAAATATTATTGTCATTCAAGCAAACATTTTGTTTGAATGCTTGTTGTATATGACATTCTTCAATTGTGTCTCTGTGTTTCTTATTGTGTACTATTTTTAAGATGTCCATTGTATCTGTTATCGTGCTATATGCATGTCCAGTGTTTAGAATGTGTTTGGCATATGCTGAATTATCTTTATTATGTTTTATTGCCGCAATGTGTTCTTTATACCTATTTGTGAATGTACGTCCAGTTTGGCCAATATAAGTTAATTGGCATTCTTTACATTTTAGTCTGTATATTCCTGGTAAATTGTATTTGTTATTTATGTCTATTGGTGGTTTTTGTTTAAGGAAGTTTTTATTGTGTTATTTCTTTTGAAAGCTATTTTTAATTTGTTTTCTTTGAATAGTTTTATTATGAATTTAGTTTCTTTTCCTATATATGTAAAAGTGGCCCATCTATTTTGTATATCTTCATTTTTATTTTTATTATTGTCGTTAAGTTTCGTTGTTTTTTATTTAGAAAGTTGTTGTTATACCCATTTTCTTTGAGGATTTGTTGTATTATATTTAATTCTATTTGTTTGTTTGTTGTGGATGTTGGGTACAGATTTTTCCTGTTTATTAAGTAATTGATAGACATTCTTTTTTGTTCAATAGGGTGGCAAGATGAGGCATGAATTATGGTACTCGTGGTAGTGGGTTTTCTGTAAATTTTGAATTCAAAGTTTTGAGTTTTTCTTATTATAGTTAAATCAAATGAACAAATTCGTAAGTCTTTATTGAGGTTTTCTTTAAGTTCATTGATTAAATTTACAGAATTTGTTATATTGAAAGTGTTTGGTAGGTTGCAGTAATCTTTTAAGATATTGGCTATTTTTGATGAGATTTTGTAAGCTAGTAAACATATTAAATGAAAACCACATACAATATTATAGCAGATACGTGGATGATATATTAATAATTTACAATAGAAGAAAAACAAATATCCAACTAGTCCTTGATGAATTCAACAACATAAATCAAAACATCGAATTTACAATAAAACTTGAACAAAATAATACACTAAACTATTTGGATTTAACTATAATAAGAAAAACTAAAAACTTTGAATTCAAAATTTACAGAAAATCCACTACCACGAGTACCATAATTCATGCCTCATCTTGCCACCCTATTGAACAAAAAAGAATGTCCATCAATTACTTAATAAACAAGAAAAATCTGTACCCAATATCCACAACAAACAAACAAATAGAATTAAATATAATACAACAAATCTACAAAGAAAATGGGTATAACAACAACTTTCTAAATAAAAAACAACGAAACTTAACGACAATAATAAAAATAAAAATGAAGATATACAAAATAGATGGGCCACTTTTACATATATAGGAAAAGAAACTAAATTCATAATAAAACTATTCAAAGAAAACAAATTAAAAATAGCTTTCAAAAGAAATAACACAATAAAAACTTCCTTAAACAAAAACCACCAATAGACATAAATAACAAATACAATTTACCAGGAATATACAGACTAAAATGTAAAGAATGCCAATTAACTTATATTGGCCAAACTGGACGTACATTCACAAATAGGTATAAAGAACACATTGCGGCAATAAAACATAATAAAGATAATTCAGCATATGCCAAACACATTCTAAACACTGGACATGCATATAGCACGATAACAGATACAATGGACATCTTAAAAATAGTACACAATAAGAAACACAGAGACACAATTGAAAAATGTCATATACAACAAGCATTCAAACAAAATGTTTGCTTGAATGACAATAATATTTATAAGTTGATATAATTGCGTCATATTGTGAATTAAAATTTAATTATTCGTGTTTTTTCCGTCTTATCACAATTGTATATAAATAAAATTTATACATAAGATATTAAAATATCATTTACATATTTGGTACATCTTTTTTTTTATTACATGTTTCGGTTACATTGAACCATCTTCAGGTGTAAAGTTAAAAGTTAAAAATTATAATCTTATAAACTAAAACTTAATTACTGTTGTTGTGTAACTTCTGATGATGTTTACTTCCAAATTCATTGGAGTGAGGGTATATTTTGAAGTGATAGTGGTTCAACATTGGCCGAGGAAGAGCGTAGATATGTCTTGAAGGTATTCAGAAGTACTAACGTTTCCGAGGAGAACTGGATCAATACTGATCACTATCACTTCAAAATATACCCTCACTCCAATGAATTTGGAAGTAAACATCATCAGAAGTTACACAACAACAGTAATTACGTTTTAGTTTATAAGATTATAATTTTTAACTTTTAACTTTACACCTGAAGATGGTTCAATGTAACCGAAACATGTAGTAAAAAGATGTACCAAATATGTAAATGATATTTTAATATCTTATGTATAAATTTTATTTATATACAATTGTGATTAGACGGAAAAAAATACGAATAATTAAATAATATTTATCTTAATAACCCTATTTTTAATTCCCTTTAAATACTTAACTCCACCTCCAACAACCTCCTTTCACTTACCCTCCCTACAAAACAACCACAATCCACAATGAACACAGTTCAGTTCAAACACGGCAATACTTCCAGACAGATGTAACTCCTCTACAACTTTCATTTCTGGTATGTTTCAAAATTATATTTCATTATTTCAATATATTATTTTATTTTCTATTTCTATTTTATTAATATCCATTTAGTCTTTATATTATTTACATTACAGGCTGATACAAAAACAACAAAAATAACGTTCACCCACACTAAAGTCATATTGAGCATGATGTACATATACAGAACAACATCGAATATGTTATTAAAATGGAATAAAATCTGGAAAAGAACATCGTTTGATATCTGATAAACATCTGATAAAAATGTACGCTAAAATAATATATAGAAATTGTATTTAAGTTATTATTGATTTGAATCTTTATATAATTATATACACCTGAAGATAGTTCTTTTTGGAACTGAAACATGTCGTGAAAAATGATGGTCTAATGTAAATCGAATATTTCGATAAAGAACATCATTTAATATTTTAAACATTTTAAATGTTAATTATTGTAACATTTTAATATTTAATAAGAATTTATTGTGATTAGACGGACAAGATTTAAACAATATATAGTTATTAATTTTTAAGA
Organism: Zootermopsis nevadensis; assembly: GCF_977971745.1. Classification (NCBI taxonomy): domain Eukaryota; kingdom Metazoa; phylum Arthropoda; class Insecta; order Blattodea; family Termopsidae; genus Zootermopsis; species Zootermopsis nevadensis. The sequence goes on along the minus strand of NW_028259139.1, from coordinate 12,274,709 downwards.
TGATAAATGGTACACTGAAAATACGAAATGGTCCGAGATGAGATTTGTTCTAGAGAAGCGAGAAAATGAAAGACTGATAATGCGGTCAGTGACAAACATTTGTGCTTATGGTGTGCACTTAATATTTGTGACACAACTCATCCACACACATACATGTGATCATGATATTTTTTTCGTAGATAAATGAGGGAAGATTAACATTATCGTTATCATTATCACCACTTAAACTGAATGATCTCTAAATAATCATTAAGTTTTCATCAATAAAATTTATGTCCTTTCTAAGTACGTGTAAAGCTTATTCTTTGTTAACCACATTAGATATTAAAATGATAAAAATTTGCTGTTTTAAATTTACTTAATTTAGCTTATTTAATGAGCGAATTATTTCTCTACAAACAAAAATTTAAATTTTATTAACTGTAATGCCACTGTTCTGAACCGTAAATTATAATGGATGTATTATTAAAGTACCCTGCTGTCTTGAGTAGTGGTTCGTATTAAGATACCATAATGCACTTAATACGTAATAAAATATGAATTTTCAGTCTTAACAGACTTCTCCAGTGAGCTTTTCAAAGTAGTAATATTTGTGCGTTTGATACATATCTTGGCAAATATTAAAGATGGTAAAATGTATATAATTAAATATTTGAAAAAATCTTACTGTGTTATTTTTAAATGATAAATATCACCATTGTTCTTGTATCGAAGGAAGCAAGCCTGTGAATGTGAGGCATGTGAAATGGAAATGAAACTCTTTAAACAGAAAGCTCTTTAAGACAGGTTCACGAAAACATTAAGTGGCCTTGCACGATGTTTTAATTTGCTCTGTAAACAGCACCTGGTTTGATGTCTTATTAGCGTACACTATTCACGAATTGAAAAAGAGCACAAATTCTTTGCAGTTTCAAATTAAAATGCAGGACTGTTCTGTCATGACAGTTCATGGCTGGAATGTGTATTGTCCTCAAGTTCGGTATGACTGATTGTTTCTCTAACTGAAGATCGGAAAGAAATTAGATCTTATTGATTAAACAAATAATTTATTAAAGTGAGTTTTATGGTCGAATTCTTATATTAAAATGAAAAACTTGTAACTTACTTACAATCCGAAGATCATATTTGCACATATTTAAAACTGGTTAATCTATTTTAGCGGGTTTTGAGACGACGAAATTATTAGGGCAAAAGTTTTGATATTGTCCATTAAACGATGAATTAAGAAAGGAAAAAGTCATGAAATGCCATAATCGTAATCAGAGGATATACAAATCCAATTGGAGGTTTATTTGAACGAACGAAGCGAAAAGGAGAACAAATTAACAGAAAATTGATTATATGTAAAGTAGGCAAATTATGCTTTGATTTAAATGAATAGCAGCTCAGTGCAAGAAACTTATTGCCTTGAAGACAAAGTTGCAAACAATAATATAAAATCTTTGGCAAATTATTGTAAAACATACAAGGATGCAAAATATCCACGAGTATAACTGTAGTTCTGATGTACGTAATTGTCAATAGGATAAAGAACAACTTTGCCTGTAGTGAAATTATTCTTATTTTGTTGAAACTACTTCATCTATTCTTCCATTTAATTTATTAGATTTGTTAAATATTAAGCTTATTTTAGAATGAACACATTAAATGTGTTAAAGATGATATTTTGTGCTCTTAGGTAAATCAGAAATGTACATTGTACAATAAGGGAATTTTAACCTACATGAAATCTTACAATACAACATTGTGCGAATTTATCCATTGCCTGTATTAATATGTACTCTTTTGTCACAGTATTGACGACATTATTTTTTTCAATGCGTAATCCCTCATACAACACAAATTTCTTTCACTTTCCACGATTTGTACATTTAGGGAATATTTACCTTCGGCTATATTAGTGACTATCATTTGTTTTTAATACACTCGAACCACTATATGTATATACATAACACATTTGTACACATTTTATGTGATAAGATACGGGGATTTTTGTCTTTGTAATTAATTAATTTTCTGAAACAGACTTGTCACTTCCTGTTTACACCTTATATTTGTAGATTAGCTTTCATTCACACGTAGGCTCTGAGCATAGCAGCCAATATGATTTTGCCATGTAACCCTGTCATATGTTCAAAGTTTGTATATAAATTTAATATTTTTTAACAGATTCCAAGAGTCCTTCCTCTGTTTTAAATCTAGGAACTATTTGATTGAGATGACAGCGTAAACTGACTGTAGCAGATTGGTAGTTGGTGCAACCAGATCAGAATCAATCCAATTTTAATTTTCATAAACTTAAATTAACTGGAACACTGACTGGTTTGGTCCAGTAAATATGTTTCTTTTTGTGATATGCAAAATATGTACTTGAACTTCGTAAATTGTTTCTGTCCGACTGCACCAACATTTTTGTTCAAGTGTCTTATCGCTAGGTGGAGACTTCTATGGTCTCTTGTTCATTGCAATTATTGTTGGTGGTCGCAGGCTCTTCTTTTATTGGGTTCTCAGTCTTCACTTTCACTTCGTAAGAGACCGGTGACTGGCTGACTTCCATGGCTATGAGAGAGTTCTGAGAGGGAGGAAGCTTCAGTCTGTCTTCCTGGTGCCTTGGAGGAGATGCCACTTCTTCTGATAGGCCTTCAGAATCCTCATCTTCCTTCGGCACCACAGCATTCACAGGGGGGAAGGACATATGAGGAGTACTGTACAGATGCGTCTGAAGACTTATAAGGTTATTGCTCAGGTGATCTTCAGTAACACTGTTGGTCACTTTTCCCATAAAACTTCGTATTTCATCGCACCACGAATCCTCACGCTCATTCTCATTGCTGCTTCCTGGACTGTCCGCTACAGATACCACTCCACTGCCGTCATCTGCCTCGTGCTTCTTGAGGTGTCGGTCCAGGTTTGTCTGCTGGCCAAAGCATCTCTCACACAGTGGACACTTGAATGGCTTCTCCTTGTTATGAATGTTACGGACGTGACGCTGCAGGTTGGACGAGATGCTGAAGGACCGCTCGCAGTATTTGCATTTGTACGGTTGTTCCCCGGTGTGCGTGCGCAGGTGACGCGTGAGGTTGGCAGACCTGGGAAACACTTTGCCACAATATTTGCACGAATATCGGTCCTTAAGTTTGCCACTGCTGTTGCCAGCACCTCCACCACCACCACCACTGATACCAGCGTGATGCGGACTTAAAACATCTTCATAAGGTTTACTGGAACCAAAACTTGATAATGGTGCTCTGAGTAGGTCAAAAGGTTGTCTGTTCCCAATATGACCATTAACCAATGACCCAAGAAAAGGATATCTTCCAAAAGGGGGTGGAGGGGGTAAAAGACGTTCATGATGGCCTGGACCAGGTGGAGGTGGGAAACTTGGATAAGAAGGTCGGTACATGGCCTCAAGGAACATGGGGTGAATTGGACGCGGATAGGCCATGGTATGTGAAATGGTCACAGCAAGTGAAGATGGGACTTTCTCTGACAGCTGTGTTGATAATGGGTGTGGTGGTGGAGGAGGTAGCTGGGCTCCTTGTGGGGAATCATGTCTAGCTGGAGAAGGTGCCAGCCGTTTTCCTGAACTTCCGACATCGTCCTTTGATTTGTTGTCATTCTGCCTTGCAGGAGTCACACACACAAATCGACCGCGTTTAACACTAACCTCCTTGTCATTGCTCTCCTCACGCTTTCGTTTGCAATCCACTCTGAGATCCAGTGGTTCCTCGCCTTCAGATTTATTAGCACTGCCTGCAGATCCTGGTCTTTTCTCTTCCTTTTCACCAAATCTGTCTCTTTCCTGAGATGGTGTGCGAGCATCACTTCCTGCAGACAAGTCTCTTGGTAAACTTCCTTGTTCATTATCTTCATCTTCGGGTATTGGGTATTCTCTGGCTGTAGGAAGAGATTCTCTGGGGTTTGGGTACGTCGAGCCTCCACTTGCACTCAAGGGTGACGGTCGGAAGTGTGTCAGAGCTTCATCAGCTGAGGGTGGTGGCACTTTGTTAGAACCTGATGCAAGTTGAGGTGGTGACAGATGTGGTCCATTCTTCAAGATTTCTGTGTTGTTCCTCTCGTAAGGCGACGTCTGATTTCGTTCATTGCTGTTACGTAGTTGAAGGTGAAGCTGACAATCTGCGCTAAGCAACATGTTGTGTTGGGACTTGTTATCATCCTCCAGAAGTCTGGTATGATGTCCAGTTTGGAACAATAATGGGTTACTATGGAATGAATGAGGTGAGTGGGGTGAAGCATGGGGGTAGATTGGGGGGTAAGGGCTGATAAGAGTTTGTGGGTAAAACGAAAGATCAGCTGGTGGCCGAGAATACATCAGGAAGGGGTTGGTGCTGTTTGCAGGCTGAGGGTGAGGATGCGGAAGATGGGTCATGGTATTGGGGGGCAGGACTGGGTGGTGCTGTGGTTGGGGCGGTGCACCGCCTCTTCCTCCTGGAGATGACTTAGTAGAGTCACAGAAACGTTTGTGCTTTGAGAGTGACGTCAGAGTACTGAAGGACTGTCGACACTTGATGCACTTGATATGCATACGGCAATCTGCGTGCATCCGCTTGTGGCGGCACAGGTTCGAAAACTGCGTGTAGGCCTGGAACAAGAGGCACGACCTAAATGCCGAAGCAATGCTCACCATCAGAAGCAGCCATGTTCAGTGCATTTGGCAGCCAGACAGGATTCAGGGTAGTGTGGTCTGTTCACGGAGCCTATTAGCTAGGTTATGATTTAAATGGTAAATTGGTGAATGATGAAGGATTGAATATGTTTCTGTAACATTCAAACGAAGTGACATTTGACCAGTCACTGAATAATAATAATAACAATAATAATAATAATAATAATAATATGCAGTAATATGAAAGGACATGGAGTGTTTCTGTGTGAAGTCTAAAGTTATCACGGCGGCGCATATGAAGATGCCTATCTCCTGGGACGATGTGCCATGTAGCCTGCTCTCATCAACATCATGATGGAAACGTCGCTCAGTTTCTACCAGACTACATGGCGCAATATCCCAAAAGACAGCCATCTTCATGCAGTGTTACCTTGAAGCACACTTCACACTGGAACGGCTTCACACTCGAATGAATGTGTGTATGCTGTTTGAGCCCTGAAGACGTGCCGAACGTCTTGCCGCATTGGGCACAGGCGTGCGAACGGGCCCCCACGTGATGCTTTCGAATATGGCGCTGTAGGTTGCTTGGGTCGGTGAACACGCTGCTGCAGTTCTCACAGGGATATTTTCGGATTTCCCCGTGGTTGACCGCTCGATGTCGATTAAGACTGGGCCTCCAAGGAAAGGCTCGTGGACACAGGTCGCACTTGTACTGGTCGGCCCTGTAGTAGTGGTTCGTTACCAGGTGCTCGTTCAGCCTGCGTCACAGTAAGGCACATCGTATACATAATAGTATCACGTGGCCCGTCTGTTCTGGAACTATACAGGACGTAAGACCCCATATTTCCCAGTTTGAACTTTTAATGCATGTTCCTTCTTTCAAAAGCGGCCATCAGCAAACACAGACTCTGACATGGATGGTCCACTGTATTTGTTTAATGTAATTTTTACATCCGATGTATACAAAATGTTTTCCTTTGTTTGAGGTTCGCATTAATTTTTTTAATTATGGGAAACCAAATTTATATTCCTTAACCAACTACCTTCATTGATTAGAGAATTTTGTAAGCCGCTGATAGTCGCTCGGCTGTTCAATAAATTCCCCGCCTTTTATAGAACATGAACGTTCATTACCTTAAAATTCTTCATTGCCAGGACTTTTTCCATCGTCTATTCTTTAAAAGCCACGACGTATCGGAGGCTGGTTCTGTCGTGGGTATTAAAGAATAGACGATGGAAGAAGTCCTGACAATGTATAATTTTAAGTGTAATCTACCGTCGTCAAACCCTTTAGTATTGGGTTCATTACCTTGTTAACGAAATCTTGACACTTACTTCTTCTTAGGTCATTTCCCGTTCATTACATGTTTCATGCCCGTGTGATAAAATATATAAAAGTGTCCTACATGCCAGTGCATTCAGTTAATTGTTATATTTAATAATATTAATAATTTATTACAGATGAAAGAACGGTAATTTATAACACTAGGTGCCAGACTTTAAAATGGAGTGCCATGTACTTCTTAATATACGTAGCCTGCTCTCTCAAGACGTTGTACACCCCTGCAATACAGAGCCTGAGGCAGATCGGAGAGAGAAATAGAGATATGAGAAGTGTAGCATGGAACCTGAACAGGTGTGGGGCTATACAGCGCGTCCCACGACTTCCTTGAAATGATGAGGGAGAAACAAGGCGCCTGTCATTGCAATGTAGAACAGTATTTTATGTTTGGTTTCTTTAATTGTTTTCCAAACCTTGTTAATATTTATTTCGGATATAAACTAATTGTTGTGAAGCTAATCAACAAGACAGATATAACCGAAAGAAAGAAAAATTCCGCTAAATATGGCCGCGTTACATCAAGTGTTTAAAATAAAAGTCGCAGAGCTTAATCGGGAAAGTATTGCAACTTGCTGGTAGCAGAACCAGTGCCGCTAATACGGAAGTCCACAATTCGATACGACCAGTCAACCAGTCCACCTCAGTAGTTCACCACATCTATCTCCTAAGATTAGTCTTCTTGGTGTTCGCTCAAATATCGCCTTCCTAATTCTCTTATCCCAGCCACATGCTTGACCCATCGGAACTTCCTAAATTTCATTCCCCTAGTAACGTTAAGTGACGAATTATTTATCACGTAGTTCCTCGTTATATTAATGTTCCAGATTTGTCTTTAACCCGAATATTTTCTTGGGCACTTTGCTTACGAACACGTATGATATACTATGTTCTTCCCTTGAAGTAAGAGACCGTGTTTCACACCCATACATAACGGGAAATTATTCTTGTATTGGCTGATCTTCAGTGCTCTAGAAAGCTGATATGATGATTAACATTTCTGAATTGAATAATAATAACAATGACAACAACAATACGTTATCAACATTTGTGCACTTTTTATAATACTAGAGCAATGCGCTGCTTTCTCGATATTTTCGCGTTTTTCGTCTATCGGTTTCTCTTGATATTTAATACTTCTTAAGGGGAAACATTTTTATTCGCGAATGAAGTTTCGCGTGTAGTACGCTGTATAGCTCCGCGAAGACGGTGCAAGCGCGAAGTTCGCGTGTCCCAGTGCCATCTGACAAGCAGCAATCAATGCGTCCGAGAGTCCCTCTTCTGCTCACTTGGTCTGTTCTTCGTCCCCTCTTTCTTTTCACACCCACACGCGAGTGTCACGGAGAGAGAAAATCTAATGCCGAAACTCATAAAGCAGCTGTATTACAGGCCGAATATCCATGTTTCTTTCTTGCTGTGTTTGTCAACTTCAGTTGTTATGGACGGACGGATCTTCTTAATATAAAATGCGTGGTTCGTCGTCGTCGTCGCCAAACAATGACGTCATCAAACACTGTTACGTCATTTGTTTACTCGGCATACTACTCATTCAATATATTACGATTACGAAAACTGACTTTATGATCGATTTTAAGACGAAGATTTTCAAGGGTGGAGTTGGTCGTAGAAAGTTGACTGACAAATAACAGTTGGCCTCTGAACAGCGACGTAAAGAACTAAAACATCAGACCTATTTAACAAATAAAGAAAAGCGAAAGAAGACTTTACAAATGCAGATAAAAACATTAAATGTGATGAACATCTTCGTAACGCTGTTTTTGCCGAATGACCCTTCCGTATAGACGTATTTACGTCAAAAACGTTAGCGATTGCCGCAGATTAGGAGGACTGAAAAAGAGTTTCTAACAAGGAAAACGTCTTCTGGATATGACAGTCGCTCAGTTTGTCATGAAATTCCCCATATTTTTTCAACTCGAAGGCTCATGACCTCTCTGAACCAGTATAACACAGTCCACTCTGTTTATTTTCGATCCACTTTAATATTGTACATCCACTTATGCTTAGGTCTCCCAAGTGGTCTCTTCATTTCAGGCATTCCGTTTAAAAATTTTCATGCATTTTCAGTTCCTCACGCATGTCACTTGTCCATTCCATTTATTTCATTTCCTAATAAATTTTCATGAAATTAATGGATTATGAAGCACATTATTTAAATTTTTCGAAAGTTTGATATTAATTTCGTTTAACTACACTTCTGCATAAAGGGATTCTGCAGTAGATAAAGTAAAGAATATATTTCACAGTGTGCTATCGCTACAATATTAACAACAATGAAGAGTTAATGGCGTCGAGCGGTGGAGGTGGGGGTGGTTTCGAATGTGCGCTTCGTGACTTTTAAATGAGATGCTCGTAAGACCCCCAAACCGCACGGTACCTGGTGGCGAGAGATGGAATTGTCTGAATTGACGTTTTGGGTCATAACTATTACTCATAACAGAGGCAAAAGTACTACTAATTCCACAAGTTTGTCTCATGTCGAAATTACTCTGTAGACAGGAAAGATTCGAAGGGTGAACTCCAGCTTGTACGACACTTAACGGTACTTCACAAGCGCACTATTTCCAATTTGCCCTGTTATTGAACCTAATATTTATTTATTGTTGGTACAAATCGATTATGATGCTACATGCAGTCAAAATAGTTTCTAGAAATGCTGATACGTAGTCTTCCAGACGCACTGGCATGCTCTGCCCTGCTCCGCGTCGCCAGAAGAAGAAATATACACCATCTCTTTCGTCCCTCTCTCTCTGTCCTTGCCAACTGACTTCATTCTTTGTTTCACCATCCTCAGCCATTTTATTGTGAAGTGTGTTTAACACTGTACTGCCATAGTAATGGTCAAGCCCTCATAACCGCGTTTTGTTTACACGCAAAGAAACGGAATAGGCACGTCTTGTACAGTGACGCCCTTGTTCCACCAACTTCAGTCTCTCACAACAGACGGTTCACATTTTACGTAACGTAACATAGCTCGTGTTTCTTATTTTGGCGGTTAAGGAGTCTAATATGAGAGAACGCATTAGGTACTACGTCAGTTAATTCTGTGCTAGAAGAACTCAAAGTTTCAACACCGCTAGTACGTAAGCCCTCCATTGCAAACCTTCCATACTCTATTCATCTACCTCGTTTTCGGTCTATTGAGCTGCCACATTAAAGGCGGTTTCCATACCAAAGTTCTGTATGCATCGAGAAAGCTGTCTTTTGGGTTCTTGCGTCATGTAGTCTGGTAGAAGTGAAAACCTAAAATCCCACACTCTGTATGCACTTTTTATATGCCCGATCCTTGTAATTCGAAATGACAACAAAACCTCAAATCCTGCTGTACACTTACATTGGGAACAAATACGATTCAAATCTCAGCTCCCGTTACCCACTGTCCCGAAGTTAGTTAGTCGTGGGATTGGTCAGTCCTACGTTAGTGCCAGGACATCATCTTGAAAGAGCTCACTACACCGTTATCAACTGTTAGCAGTCCTCTCGAGCATTGAATAACTTCAGCAGCTGGCGAAGTGTCATTAATCTAAATTTCTTTATTTTGACGACGTTTCAAGGTCATAAATGTATGCACGTGGGATAAATATATGATTCAATCGACGTTAATTATAAGTCTTTCGTCAGGCATACGTTACTTTACGTTACTGTCAGTAAACCTCTGGATCTGCCGTAACGATTGCACTCTTCTGAGTTCCTACACCATAAAACGCCATCTTTACGACCTCCAACATGGCTGCTGCGATCACATTTCTGCTAGGCGATCAGCACTGTCAACTGTCTTCTTTTGTTTTGGCTCTTGCTGAGAGAAAAGTAATGTGTCTATTAAAATACCCTGTATCGTTTTCAGTTGCTCAAGTAGTCTTCTGAACACCTGCAAGTATGGTACAAGGCTCTGGGAAGCTTCGTCTCGCTGGCTGGTTGATACTTTAGGGGACAGGACACTACTCACAATCTGTACGCGGGGACACCAGAATTTCCAGCAACACCTAGACATGAATGTCATTGCTTGACTACATGATTTCGTTTCTTTCTTTGATAAATCAGAAGTCGACGATGGAAATGTAATCATTATAGATTCGCTCACAAGATAATCAGTAATCGAAAAAGAAAGTGAAATTTCAGGTTCTCACGGCGATGAAGATATCGATGTTGGTCTTCCGGGCTGTTCCCCCCCCCCCCCCCCCGAAATGTTACTACCTGCAAGTCCACACGGTGTTAAAACCCAGAAGATCAACATCGTCTTCTAAAACGACATTTTCATGGATTTTAGAGTTTTCGTGGGCCACCCGGTATATATTTTCCGTATTTATCCTGTCGCGCCAGGTGAAGCAACGGTCGTTATCGAGGTACTCACTGGTCTGTGTCAGGGTACTCCTTGTTGCAGACGGTGCAACGGGTGTCATAAGCTTCATCGTCACCCTCGTCTCGTTCTTCGTCGACGGTCCCCGAGTGTTGAGACTCTGAAACAAAAGCGGAACTCTGTGACCTCGCGTATACCTCTGGAATACTCCGGCGGGTATAAGACGTCGGGGGATGAAAGTTGAAATAGTTTACTCGTTTGGAAACAGATTTTACTAAAATGCTCTAAAGACGTGCGCAGATTACGAGGAATTTACTTTAAAAAATTAAATTGATACACGTGTCACAGAGAACATTATCAAAACAGACTAAGCCTATTAAATAGCTCTCAAACAGTAAATAATGTTAAAAGTTCGATAATTCTTTTCGTCTTAAATTCTTGTACTGAGGATTCATGTCCTGTATTGGATTACACATAATACATAAAAAAATTAAAAATAAAATTTACCTGTTGTTTTGTATCGGTCTAAAACTTAGTGTCTCCAAATCAGAGAAGAATACAGATTGAGGGCGTTTGAGGGAAGGGTGCTTAGGAGAATATTTGGGCATGAGAGGGATATATTACTCGGAGGCTGGAGAAAGTTGCATAATGAGGAGCTTCATAATTTGTGATTTTGGTACGACAATCAAATAAAATAATATGAGATCGATAAGTAACATGATAAAAGTTTACATAGTATTTAGTGAAATGCCAGAAATTGTACCCAGACATGTTTGGAAGAATAATATTAAAATAAGAAAATATTGGAATGTGGACTGTCTGAGAAAACAGTCCAGTAGCGGGCATTTGTGAAGAAAGTCATGGCCCTTCGTGTCCAATAAAAGTTCGATAAATTGACTACCTAAGCAACTACCAGCTTCTGAAGCAATCTGTTACATTAGTATCCTGTGAAACTGATACATATTTCAATTAACAGAAAATTCTGACAAACCTATAAGCATTCTTTACGTATTCTCTTATTTTTTGGAGGGCATTAGTGAGCCTTAGCAGTTTAGTCAGTGGCCCTGTAGTGACCGGCTTCAGGCTGGACGAACCTGGTTCGATTTCGTCACGGCGTCCACACAATTCTGTTTTTTTACCAAACTTGTCAATATAATTCGAACCGAGGACTTTTTCCCAGGGGGTAAAGCGATTCCATGAGGCTGACCACTCCACTTCCAAAGTGCACAAAGCTCCCTATTCACAATCATGACTTGGGGCTTGGAAACAGGGGTAACTGTACGCATGAAATATCTCAGAAAAATTACGAAATGCAACAGGAAACAGTTTTTGTTTTGTTACTCTTGCTGTAAGTTTTTATACTTTATGTAGAGAATAAATCAGTGTGTCTGATGTTATTTTTCTTTTAAGCAATGGATAAGTTTTGTATTAAATTAACTCATAAGGAAAACACATAAAACAAATGGTATATTTGAGTACAACGTACTTGGGGAAAGTGAGGTTTATTTCAAAATGACCTACCGTCTTCTTAATACGTGTCTGTCTAATATCGGAAAAGTAATATCAGGCTACACTTCCTGCTAATAATAAACACGCAGAGAATTTTTTTCTTTTCTCTTTTACCAGCGTGGTGATTTATTTTTCGAAACGACTTTAGACACATACCCCTCACCCCGTAGCCCATCGTACCACCACAATAAGCTACCCTTCCACCCCCATCACAACTTGTTGTCATCTAATTCAAAGTTCACGCTCACAGAACGACATCTTATGAATTTTTCAATACTGGCGTACAGAACAAAACATAAGTCCTGCAACGTTCATACTTTGAGACGGGTCAGGCAAAATTAGAAATTTTGAACTTCCCTGAATGTCATAAGCCGGGACATCTTCGTCAATAAAGTGATCATCTTGTGACAGAAATTTCTCTCTTTGCTGCCTGACCCAGATCTGCATGAGGTCTAAGGTTCTGAAGGCGGTTAAGATGTCGGTGTTGGTCTTTTGAAGCCCTGAAGATGGAGACAGTGTTTCTCCGAAAGCTTCGTGTCTACCTGCGTTACTATCACCCCACAGCGGTTCTTGGTCCTCTCTGGCCAGGGAGAGAGCGGCCGGAGCGTGGCGCTAGTTGTCTAGAATGTGTGTAGATTCGTCTTGTCTTTCCCCCGCTATCCTTCTACTTGCTTACGCACAGGGTATTACATTTCTAATTTGTCTGTATACAAACATTTAGTTTAAAGTGACAAAAATCTAGTTTCTTTATACAATTTCCTTCTAATACGAGGACTCTTTTATTGACTTCAGTTCAGATCTACATGCCCACTCCCGGCATGCAACAATCAGCAACAAATCGCCGAACGACACGAAATCTCTCATATGTGTGACACCCCACTGGAACTGATGGGTACCCGGTTTGTATCTCGGACGCGTACTACCGATAGATTTTCTTATTTTCAAAGTTTGTAGGGACATATAAAAACCACACCTTCCCAATCCACATTCATAATAAAATTAATCATACTACGTTAGATTCTTTAATATCTGATGCAACGTCGTTAAATATTATAACCAGGACTCTCCCCATGCACTCTGTACTTTATGACAAAGCACACACAGGACGTGTAGGAATGTCTTCTAGCGTAAGATTAATGCACATTATAAATATGACGTTTAAAAAATTATAGCAATATTATCTTGGCATATGTATGTTTTATGGTCGATAGTTCTAAAACTACGTTAACAGGTGCGCACTTCACACGATGTCGGAGACAGCTTCGCTAACCAAGTTTTACAAATATGCACACAGGAGAGAGAGACGGTAAGTACCTTCGATTGGCAAGTTTTCTAAGTGGCGTCTCCGACTGCATTTTCTTATTTTCGTTTTCAGCAGCAATAACAGTCTTTTTGCATTAGCAGTGTCCTGATAGCTAGCTGTTATTTGTGCTAAAGAACTTCTCATACTTCACAACTACTGAAATCAACGATAATATTCTCATCAGTGTTTGTACAGTTGTGAGAACGAAAAATGCTGCATTATGGCATCTTCGTAAAGGTGACTCATATTCATAAGTGACTCATGGTACGAGAAAGTAACGTGACATTACCGACCGGGGTTCGATTCCCCAGCAGCGCCAAATAATTTTATCTTCGCTACCGTATGTTTTACCTGGGATTAAAGCAGCCGGAGCGTAAAGGTGACCACTCACCTCCGCCTGGTGCAGAGGTAAAGAATGTGTTCTGCTCTCACTCCTCCATCCCAGAAACATAATGTCTGGCGTTCATCACGAAATGCCCTCGAAAGAAATGTTATATCAACGAGGCCGTGCGAACTTTTGAGGTGTGAATAATTAATACGAATGTTTTTTTTTTCCATGTGGGTTACTCTGCATCTGAAACGTCTATTCCCTACTGATATTCTTTGACGGCTACAGAACGTAAGCTACATTTACAACTGTGAAACTATACTGGACGAAATCGAAAATAGTTTATCTGCTGAACAACAGATGTAGCGGACCTTTGCGTATTATGAAGTAATAAGATGAGTTTGTAGTGGGTTGATTGCTGATACTGCACGCAGGATTCTGTATTTCAACTAGTGTAAAGTGAATTTCATATAATCTAATGTTAATCAGAAATTAAGTACATTTTATGTGGAATCGGCACGATTTATGACGCGATAAAAACGTAAGACTGGAACATGGAAAGCATGAAATATACATGAAGTACTCGTGATTCGAATGCACTTTAACGACCTTTGGTCACTTCCGAAACATTGCTGCACCAGATATACAATACTCTCACAAATTTACAGCAGTCATAAAATGGTGGACATTATCTAACAAAATCACCCTCGTATTACGGGAATATTATAATCACAATGTTTATTGGCGAAATATGTTTTTCTCGCAGTATCTCTCTGCTTGTGTAGTCTGGTTGCTAGGCAATCGTAACCAGCCGTTACAATTCAAAAGCGATCTATGTACATCGATGTGGATAATAGAATACAGATCAACGGAATGTATACCAGACTTCTAGAAATGGCATTAACCAATTCCCTGTGGTAGAGACCGTCTGAAGCCAGTCAGGAAATTCCTCACGTTTTGATGGATCACCAAAGCTCATTACAGTGTTCACAAAATCTCGCCATTGATCCCTATCCCAAGCCATATGAATGTAATTCACACATTCACACTCTTTTTCTTAAGTTACATTTTAATATTATACTCCAATCCACGTTGTGATCTTCAAAAGGGCCTATTTCCCTAAAAATCAACATTACTTTTATAAATTTACGTTTACTTAAATTTATTGTGAACTGAAAACCATCGAGAAGTTTTAATATCAATTAATCAGCAGACCCCTGTAGCAGTGCTGATACCTAGCGTGTTGTCTTAGATCAAACCTCGCTTAGGGCAAAAATGGTCTCCGTGTGTTCATCACTTGCCCGATATTTGTCATTCTTGTCCACTAATCTTCCGTTATGAAATACGTTCTTTGTTATTTAAGAATCTATGCAAGTAATTCCCAAAAAATGGGCTCTTGAAATTCTACGTTGATGTTTTGAGAAATAATAAATAAATTAATAATATAAAGCAAAACATTATATTGAGCAACGAAAATAAAGCGAAATTATAAAGAAACCGGGCGTTATTGTTTTAAAGACACGGAGGATTAAAAATTTCTGTGTAGCGGTCAGAACGTCTGCGTCTTATTCTAGAGGACCCAAGATCGATTCTCGACCCCGAGGCTTCTATTGTTCTTAAAATACGTCACTGCCGCTTTTGTATTCAAATTTAACAGAAGAGCTTCTACTTAACTAATTAACAGGACCTGCAAATGAAGTTTCTGAAATGGATTACTCTTTGTGAGATTTCCAGATTCTCACTGCGACGAGTTTGAGGACTGTTGTAATTTGGTATGTTGCTTTGGGCTGTCTTAAGGTCTTCACTGACCAAATGATATTGAGTCTGCTAACAGAGTGCTAGATTTTATGAAACAACAGAGAAGTGAAAAACTAAGGTGTTCATAAATTTGTTGTACCTTTATTGAGCATATTTTGGCAAGACTTTTGCTTTGCTTTTAAGTGTGTTCATTTCTTTTCCCAGTTAATTCTTTGCTCAACGCATTTTTTCCTTGTGTGTTTATAATTTTTACAGAAGCCGGTAACTTGACTTTGTCATTAACCAGTTCAATTCCCATTTCCATTATTATGGGTTATTTGTGTCAACGATAATTCTAAATAGATTCATCTCATCTGCGTTAAATCTTCGAAATGGTGTCATCTCACAGAGTTTTCCAACCAAAATGTTTGTTTCAATTCTGTTTCTATTGTTCCACGTACATAAATTTGTAATAACTGAGCATATTAAATGAACTGGCTAACATTATTTGGGGTTTATGACACAAATTTGATTTTTAAGGATTAAAAACATTCTTTTAATAAGAGGTCTAAGAAATGCGTAACAGATTTGTTTTGTAAAAATTTAAAAACGTCAGGCAATTCAGAACTTTTCTGCTGTCGATTGGTGCTTTGTGTGTCAGACAATAAAAGTGCCAGATCCTACAACATGCAACAGAGTGCTTTGTGCTTTAATTTAAGTTTCTGTTTACCTCCTTAAGTATCAGTTGTCATCAGTGTGTGCGAACCTACTAGTTTCAGTAACGTCTCTTTGTATCACGACAGCCCAAAGCCAACTTTTCACTTAAACTGGATACAATACGTGATTCTGCCAACTTCTCCGAGACCACAGTATGACACCACGCATCACGTAAGACAGCAAACTCGAGGACGGAAGTACATCCAACCCCTCGACGCCCGCTCACCCATGTGCCGGCGTCCAGGGTGCCAAAGTAACTCGACGTTCGATGATTGGTCACCTGACTTTTCCACCACCCTCCGTCAGGGGCTCGTAGTGATACAAATCCTGACACCCCCTCCCCCCCATATGTGATGAAATATAGTATGCAATTGTGGTGGGAGAAGCAAGGAGGAAATAGTAACTGACTTCCGGTGAGGTCACTCTGTTTTTTTTATCGGGGAAAGTGTAACTTTAACCCCACTTCTCGCCTGTAGTCACTTGTCTATTATATTTGACCTCAAACTGCCCTGTTATGTTTCAACTTTTAACCTGGGCATGTGTGCTTTATTGTGGTTCGTTAGGAGCGAAGTGTTCCTGTAGGTTTATATATCGGCAAATGGCACGTCCTATTTGTCTGTAACTAATTATTATACCTTTAGACCTATTTAACATTTAAGCACAGCTTCTTGGGGCAGTACTGTCACGGTAGAATTCCAGCTGTATAGCCTATTTCAACATTGAATTAGTTACACATTATTTGTGTAATAAGCAGCAAACCATCAAAGTTTCAGAAAGTTTTGCCGAAAATTAAACAATAAAGCCATGAAGCAGAAACGTTCTTGCAAAACTTATACGTGCTTAGCTGCTTAATACCCTCTAATTTTGTGGAAATCTAATGTTCGTTACTGTGTTCTGGAGTCCATTAATGTACCGTATCCTAAGCCAGTTGAATCCAGTGTACGTAATATTTAATAAAGATTAATTTTAATAATATATCCCATCTGCGTTTATTTTTTTCAAAATATTCTCTTCTATTCAGATGTTCGAAACAAAACTCGTATGCACTTCACTTCCACGAGTACTAGATGCCTGTCAGTTTAATTATTTTATTTTATTTTATTTCATCGAAAAGTTTAAGAGCGGGAGAAACCGCTGCATTATGTCATACACAAATCATGTGCTTGACAACAGCTAAACAAGACCAATTACAGATTAGTATAGAAAACCTGCAGTTGAGACAGCGTCATTAAAAACGTAAGAATTAAGTACTCGGGTATGAATATTAAAATGTGGCATTTTGATTCGACTACAATCACAGTGAAACAACATAGGCTTCATGTCTTTCGAAACGTCAGATAAGTTAGAATAATTGATTTTCACGAGCCCGTATAGCTCAGTCGGTAAAATGACCAACTGCTTGGCTGGATGACCCATATTCCCGACACGAATTCTTTATACACTTCTATGTTCAGATTGGCTTTGCACCCCGATGTGTACCGGGTGTTTGCGTCCACCTAACGCATACGTTAGGAATTCGTGGAACTCTACCTCCACTCCCCTATACGTCAACATTACGTGGCAATGAACTAAACTCACTTTAACTTTAATTTCACCAATGCTGTGCTTCGAAGCTTCTGATGATATCAGTTGTTCTGATATATGGAAACGTCAAATACGAGAAGAGTCGAGTATCATATAACCTAATGACTGTGTGCTCAGTGGCTGGCTCTAAGGCGCGTAATATGAGCTTCGCGTGAAATACATCACGGCCTCCATGATGCTAATGATTGTTTGCCAAGGATCATATTGTCCTGTACCGTTGTTACTAAATTATGATATAAAACTATCACAAAACGATCATTTGTGTGGCCTAGCTCATACATTATTTTAGATATTTAATTGTAATGAAAGTGTGGGATGAGGTATGGAACATGGCTCTCGTCAGTAGCCAATGAATATACAATAAACTGATCTACATTCAGATAATGAAATAAGGCGAAAAGAACGCCCTCCCGGCTTATCTGTAGTTTATGAAAGACTGTTGTATAATTCAGACGAAAATAAGGGATGAGAACGGGGGACTAGATGTAGCAAAGAAAATAATATTAAAGTGGATGATAGAGGAATATGGTGGGAGGGGTGTGGAGAGGATTCAGATGGCTCGGGATAACGCCTTGTGGCTGACTGTTGTGATCACGGAAATTAACCTCTGGGTTCCATGAGAGGAAGAGTATTTTTTTACCACCAGAGTTATTGTTAGCTTCTCATGTTGTCTATTTCTGAGTGCAAACTACACGGCGCAACATATTAGAAGACAGCCATCTTCAGGGTGTCCTATCTCGTGTTGAAATCGAACCCTACGGCTTCCGAATAAGAAGAGAATAATGGTGGCCAGAACGTCACGACTTTCATTGGCTTTGGACAACCCTGTTGTAATACAGTGTTCCATACAAACGGACACAGTATACAGGTAATGTTAACACAAGGTGTTAAAAAAATTCAGATGTGAGTTACTGCGATTAGAATCCGTCAACATCATTTGGCCGGTGTGCGATTAGTCACTTTACGTTGTGTACTGCCGGTTGCGTTTTTTGCCCCAGAAACAACAGAGAAACGCTATGCTAGCCTGTCGCAAGGCAATGACGTTCTGTTCCGATCCACAGACCAACTCAATGTGACGTTATTGGGCTGTTAGCGTGGGGAAAATAAGAATTTCGCGAAAAACCATAAACGCAACGGAACACTTGGAAATCCTGGGTGAATTTAAGGGGATAATTTTAAAATTGATCTTATATAGGATGGGACGGTAAGAACTGAATCAGTCTGGCTTAAGGTAAGAAAGAGTGTTGGGCCCTTCGGGTTCCGTAAATAGCGAGAATTTTATTTCAAGATATGAGCGACTGTAATCTTCTCAAATGGACTTAGGTTCATGAGTTGCTCAGGTCATGTATGACGCATGTTGGCGCTGTTGTGACAGAATGCCAAGGCCAGACGAAGATTTCTTTGAGCTTGAGCAAGTTGTCCGAGTGCGACGGCGCGCAGTAGCCCGAATAATCGGCCCGGCACACAATTCATTAGGACTTAACAACCATGGGATGTTCCGATTAGCTCTTCTGAAGCGATTAACTTAATATCCGGGCTCCTCTTTCACACGCGGTGAAGCCAGCCACGTCGACGCGCGGAGGGGGGCAGAGAACGACCTCACAGGTGTCATCAGCTGTGGGGGTTGATATTTTTTGGTGACGTGTTGTGCTTTCTTTGAGGTACGGACTGGATTTTTAGATGCTATTAGATGTTTATTAAATTTTACTGAAGCAACAGACCGGTTAGGGACTACCTTTAGAGTTCGAGTATTTAAATACCGGACTGCTGGCTAGAAGTCAGAACACATCCGGAAGATCCTGCGACAGACCAAGTCGATCAAGATTTTTCGTGGTTTTTCTCGATCCTAGAGCAAATGTTGAGTTGTTACTAAAATTCCACGTTGCCCTGCATGCCTTTCATGTACCCCTCCCGGTACTAATATAAAAAAAATCTGCTCCAAATTAGCCGCCCATAACAAAATAAAAACGAAAAAATTGTGCACTAACGCAAAAGATCCTGATGAGCTTCTCACCTACTCCTCTCTTCATCCCAACTTCTCCACTGCCAAATGCCTTACCGTCACTAAACCTATCTGCCGAAAGGATGAGCGGGCACTGCCTGGGGACCTGTGCAAATCAAAATTTGTGTGCTCCCCATTGAAACAGTAGAGTCTATGGCTACATATCACTACGTTATTGTTGATTAGTTAATCATTATAATAATAATAATTCATTTTAATCTAGTTTATTGTAAGTTAATATTAAATTAAAATTTTAATTTCAGTGTTAAAAGTAAAGGAGTTTATTTAAGAGTCATAACAGTTCATTGTAAACAGACTCGACCGGAGAGACATACATAGTTTATCCGACACATAGAGAAAAGAATATGACGTATAAATGGTTTCATATAATCTATATAAAATTATACGGCATGTTTTCTTTCTCTTTGGTATGGACAGTATATTGTTTGTGAGATGTGAGACTCTCATGACGGTGAAGATGTCGATGTTGGTGTTCTGGATTATGACGCCTTGTGTACGTAGGTACCAGAGTTTCTGAGAAGCATGCTTTCTCCATCTTCAGGTCTGACTACGAGTCGAAATGGCGTCACAACCCAGAACATCAACACCATCCTCAAATATTAATTTTGATTCAAAATTAATTTTAAAATGTTAGAGTTTTTATGTCGTCCAGAACTATTGCGTGTGGGATGGTGAAAAGTTAGACCATAATACCACTGCTAAATGTGACAGTGATTATATTTAACAAAAATAATAATTTTATTCAGTACGGATATAATAGTAGTTTTATTTAGTAACTTATTGCTTAACAAAAATAATTTTATTCAATTTCAAGAAAAAAAAAGTCTCCGTATAAAAAGAGCCGAGGGTTGCACATGTGAAATATCCAACAATAAGGGTGTCTACATGCGGATGCAGGCTGATTTCCTACTCTTTAATGACTACCCTTCCTCTCTCACAGCAGTGTTCCGTCCGTGATCGTCCATGCTTCAAACCTCATATCAGACCCATTCATATATTCGCAGGCATTGAAGAGCCATGCCAGAGGGAGGTCAAGGTTTGGTGGTCTGAACTGTAGAGACCTGCACCTGCGTTTCACCGACGGTGCGTGACCCCTCGATGTTCCACAAACCGGAACAGAACAGAGGGATGAAGATAAAATTTTTAAAAAAATAACATATATATATAAACGGAACGAAGTATTGATGAAATGCGTAACCGGTGGTAAGGGGATTTGAAACCATACTCGCATTTCCCGTGTTGTTTTGTCGGTTTAAATTCTCTTAACTGAAATGCCATATGGAACAGAATTCTTAGATGGACATGTGACATTTGTTTTTACTGTTACAGATTTTAAAACACAGGTGGATTTTTCCTTACACGATCTATGGTTAACAGGTAGCTCCACTGCTGTCACAACAGATGGTTAATTCTAAAACTAAAAATTCGTTAAGTGTAGGATGCTAATTTGAATAATTATAATTAAAAAGTATGCTTAACGAACAACTCTTAAATTTTGACTCAAATGACGTTATAACAGATTGGCAGTTAGGGGTTAAAATGGTGTTAGTTTTAATGTAGCGCTCATTGGAGAGAATCCGGTGTCTTGTACTTACGATAAATGCACAAATAGTCGGATGATTCACTGTCACCTATACGCTTATAGTACATTTTTGTTTCTTGTAACCCTGCAAGGCATTACAAATTTATATACAGGGGCGAAAATAAAAACAATTCGACCTTAATGACGTGACACTGATTGATTTTGAGGGGGTGGAGATTGATACAGAGGGTGAAGGGTCGATGGGAAATAGGACCAGGTGTGAAGGGTTCGTTCGAGTGTGCGAGACGATAAGGGATGTTTTTATGTCCTACTTTGTAACGGAAAGATAATAGGTTCCTCTTCCTACCAGTGCTTAGATTCTAGTGAGTGGTTACAGAACGTTTGGGTTCTTTCATGTGATTATATTGAACACATTCTTAGTACAAATCATATAAAATTAACACGTAATAGGTCTGTTACCGCTTGGAACAGACGTTGTACATGCTAGTCTTCTGAGTTTTAACGCCGTACGGATGTGTAGAAGATACCATCGTTTCAGCCTTGAACATGGAGGCAGTGTGCCATTCCGAAACGTTGGTGGTCTGTCTTGCTTCAAGTAGAGGCGACGTTACAGACAAGAAGACCAACATCGGCATCTTCAGCGCTCTCCCCCGAGGCGCCTACATGGCGTATAGTGGGACAGCTTTGCTTTACTTGTTCTCCATCCAATCTACATGTCCCACCAATCGTAAAATGCTTGACCGCCCCCGCCCCAATTAAAACTGTGCAGACTGAGGAGTCTCTCTTTATGCATTGTCGTCCCTACGTCCTTCGTGCAGGACATGAGCGGAAGAAGTCCGAATTATTGGCGCGAGGAATATGACCTCTGACCCTCACAAGGCAGCTGCACTTGCCGGATATCAGCAGATATCTTTCACTGCCATGGTAACAACAGACGAGCGCTTTCATTGATGACATATCCGGGTCCTATGGTTACGGAACAACGAGGCTCTTCAGATCCGGATATGAAAGCAACTAATTGCATCGGCTATTGTTGCTGTGTGATCACGTGTCTCAGCTGTGTAATTCTTTGTCCCGAAAACGTCAATGCATTGTTTTATTTATTTGCGAGCTCTAAGGAACTCAGTAAAGAATCTGACAAAACACCATTCGGATTCTGAAGTAGAACGTCTTTTGGAATGCTCCGCCGTGTAGTGAGGTAGACGTTTACCGACGTTTCAGAGATGCTTGCTGCCTCCATCATCAGGGCAGTGATGGTAAATTTCTACCAGACTACACGACGCAAAATCCCGGAACACGGTAATCTACAGACATGCCCTTTGAGGTTATGTACGACATATTTTAGTTAGAAAGAATGAAAAAGTAATTGAAGTTGTGCACGCAAATAAATCTTATGTAGTAAGGTAGCTTGTCTTCAGGTGTTGGAAGCGTTTAATGGAAAGTGTGCGTTATTTATGTAACTTATTAATAGAATCTACACTCAGCCTCAAATCCCAAAGTGAAATCCTGTGTAAAATTTCGGATGTGATATTCGCGCATGCGTCCTGACACTATTATACTGACTACTGGCGATATAAACCGAATGCACATTACAAATGCTAATTCTGACTCGCGTGCTGTTTATTGTGTCGGGTCATTAGAACTGGAGTGGGAGGGGGGTATAAGGGCTTGAGAGGATTTGGGGTCAGGAAGGAAGGGAAATAGAGATTATTTTGATTTGACTACTGACATCTGTTTACTGGACCTAACTTCAGCTGCGATGTACGTCCGTCCAGGGCCTCAGAGAAGTCCCGGATAGACGCCAAGTCATTCTACACGCGCGTAACCAGACCGGAACGGCAGTCAGGGTGGGAGTTAGTGCAGGAGTGGCATATGACCGTTAACATGTATGTAACTGAGTTGTGTTGGACTGTCTCATCTGTGAAGGGTACAGCTTGCATTGTGGAGCTATACGGCAAAAGTTCACGAATAATTAGTAGGCAAAGATGTGGAAGGAGATTTATTTCAAGGTACAACCTGGTATTTGTCTGGAGGGCCTGAGGACAACCACTAGATGTCTACTGTAACTCTGATAAATTTCGAATAGTGCATAAACGCAGATCGCTACAGAAAGGTTTGAATAAATAAAATATAGTGACGTTAATTGTAACTGTGTGTACTGAATTAAATTATTTTCTAATGACTAACTGAATTTTGCCCCCCACAGTGAGCTTGTCGTTTTTTTAAGATTATTACAGTAAAGGGCGATTATTTCCTGAAACAACATTGACCAGTTGAACTTTGTAATTGTGAAGAGTTGTTTTCTCTGCGGTGCGGACTGAGTTCTTAAATATTATTTAGATTGTTCAAAAGGAAAACATTCCTTTCTGTATGTTCCTGTAATGACATCTAATGATATTTTTTAATATACATCACGGTAGATAAAATATATATACATATGAAATCGCTTATTTTTCAATTCAGTGGCTAACGTAAGAGGAACTTGGTATTACTAGTCCATAATTATTACTTTATTGTTTCTTCAGAATCCTAGTCGAGGACCGGAGTTTTTTTTCTTTTTACTGATGACGCAATTGAGCATTAAAGACGTTAATGCCTGTTATATTTTTATTACTGCTGAGCCTAGCCAACTAAAAACACTTAAGTTAAAAGTTAAAATATTTTAACCGAGTACCCGTCTTACGTCAGGAACTATTTCTTTTAACTCTGCAAGTGGGACTGAGAAATTTGAGAATATTTATTTTTGATTTTATAAATAGACAGGCCTAATATCCGAATGATGTAGGCCAAAATTCATTTCGATCGACTCTTCTGATACAAATCGCCTGCCAGTTTTCTTACCGGAATTTTAAACGGTTTAAGAGATGAAACAGCGAATGACTAACAGCCACACTCCACATTATGCTTCCATTTACACACTTCGCGTGAGAAACTCATAAATTACGGACAACTACGGAAACCTTAAAGTCTCGTGTGCCACTGTTGCACTCTTTTGCATCGGCAAAAGAATCAAACGCAGATAATCACTGCGCGGCGCGGTATTGCATTGTTTTTTATCTGCACATGGGGCAGGTGTCCTATGCATTGAAAGGGTGAGGTCGATTGGGGGTTGGAGGGGGTTAATGGGTAGTGTGACCGGTAGAGATAGACTACCAGCAAATCTCAAGCCATCCGCCTGCCGTGAATCCGCATATGAATTATTTATGTATAAGGTGCAGGGAGTTGTTTCTCAGCTTCTTTGTAAATGTCCCTACAGTAAAGGGCGAATTAATTTTAAACTAAGGGAGAATTAACCTCTCTTTTACTCTCTTTAGAGTAACCATGCTCAGCTCTGCGTCTGTGCACAGCACTATTGCTGATTCAGAAGAACGCTAAGCCTCTATCCTCTGTCACATAACATATGAAAGGTAATAGTACGTTGCGGAATCTTTTGGCCACGTTTTAAACGAGGAGTTGTTAGTTTTTATCAACAGATAGCACTAAGTTCCTCCAAAGGAATTTCTGTATCTGAATTGTGAGTTGCGTGAGAGTGAAGGGGGTAATTTGAATTTCTAAAAGTTTTCCATTTTTTCTGTCGCTTGTTAAAAACTGAAATTGTTGCAAATTGAACGTGAAAGGGTAAAACAGTAATTTATTCTTAATGTGCTACAAAAAAAAAACCCTCGTTGGGAGTTTAATGAAAAACGTTGCCCAAAAAAGGTTTAAATTTGCAAATTATTGAAGGTCGAAAATTCAAACATCTCGCCTCAAAATTTCATTTTCAGATGATGATGATAATGATTCTGCAACAGATATTTTGTATTTTAATAGGATAAGTCAGTTTGTGGATATTCTATCTCCAGATTCTGTTTTATCTGATGAGCTTTGCTAAGGAATTAAACGTCCAGTTCCCCACCAAATTCACTTGCTAAGAATTCCTCCTGAAAGTAGAATAAGACGTTAAGCAAAGCAGTGCGTGAGCAATTAAAAGCACGGGGCCATTGTGGTAACCATTAACCAACGTTAATTCTCTTGGCGTTATCTGCTTTGTACGTTAACCTCTCCGGAAACAGTTCCACCTCTTCCCCGCCAGATGGAAGCAACATGCTTCCGTTACCGGAACACTTAGTGTGTTAACTATGATCTCACATGGTGATTTGAGCAGTTTTTAACTGCAGCGTGGCGTACTGTTAACAACTTGGGGGGGGGGGGGGGGGGGGCTTATTTGAGGGAATTAAAAAAAGGCGGAGAAGCGAAATTAATTTGATTCTAAGCCTTGTGGACAGTGCGATTGACGTGGATGTTCATTAAGAGAATCAATATGCAATATAATTAAGATAGCTTTGTGGAAGAATCATCCTTTGAGGAGAACAGAAGATATTGGAGGAAGGGTGTTTCTCTGAAACGTCGGTAGGTATTTACCTTGACTACATGGCGCTGCATCCCAGAAGGCGGCCATATTTTTCTCGTCGCCATTTAGTTTCAAATCCCCCCCTTATTAGAAAGAACATACACACAAATGAATCTGTCATCGAATTATTTACCTCTCATGTGTTTGTACATAACCACGAGAGATTCATAAGATGCTTCCATTGGCATAGAATTCTGAACAGATGGAAATAATGTCTAACAGTCCGCGCCTTTTGAAACTTGGATACTCCAGAGTAAATAACCCCGTTAATAAAACCATCTGCGTGTCCCCCACTACCTATTTCTTGCAAACTCCCAATGAAGTTATACAATACGCAGAGACGCTTGGATTCGGTTGGTAAAATAAAAACTGGGACTTAAATGTAGACACTGATATAAATCGTGGTGCTGATTCAGTGCCAATCTCTGGAGTAATTAACCTGTGTTCTGCTAAAACTCGCGGTTTATAGCATACATCAGTGTGTCTGATACCTGAAATCATGTAACTAAAGTTACTTACTGAAGCAGTCTTCAGAAACTAATAGTCGCACAGTCAATCAAGAACTTTCTTGAATGTTATCTCTTTAAGATCCTATTTTAATATTATCTTACCATCTAGGCTTGGTCGTGCAAGTACTCTCTTCCTTCTGGTTTTCAGAATAAAGGACATAAATTGTAGACCCTAAATATCTTCCGGCGTCACTGGAAGCATACCAGTCCAACGTACGATGAACTTACACTGTTTTCGAACACGTACTTGTGTGACGTCATGTACAATATCAAGGGTGGAGGCGTGCAACTGGGTTACGAAGAATAAAAGGGGTGGATTTGCAATGTCCCAGAGCAGCTTGTGGTTAGACTTCGCGGTTGTGGGAAGGCGAAAGGCGGTAGCGACAGCACACGACCCTCTCACCCCCTCACCACCCCCATTGTTGGGGGCAACAATTATATTACACAATGGCTTCGCTCCCATACAAACGATGTACAGCATAAATGTTACTTGAACGCAACGTTTCCAATTGTTGAGCTGTGACCATTAACTGAATCGCATTTCACCCCTCCTACAGTCTGTGTTTCTGTGTGTCACACCCCTTCAGCACAAAACCCTCCCCAGTGTCACAAATACACGTCTGCATTGTATAATAAATAAATCTTAATATGGGAACATACGCTCCTCATGTCATAATCCAGGACTGTCCAAATCTGTTGTGTCAGATTAATAAAATGACAAAGAGACTGGATTTAGAAAACACGTTTGCAATTTAAAAATACGCCGTTGGACCCCTCTCGAGCCGCCATCGATCTTTGTGTTATTTTATCGCAGATTCATATGCAGATTCTGCAGTTCACAGAATTATCAACATCAAAGACACAAGATGTAAATTACGTTTACTTGAATTACGTTTATGAAATCTAAATCTGTCTTTTGGGGATGTTTCATCATGCAGTCTGGTAGATGCTGAACCCGTGTTTCGGGGGTAATGCCTTATTATCAGTGCGATCGCAGTTTTCCACAAAGCAACCATCTTCATACTTGCCTTACTGCTTGTTTATTGGTGTATTTAATGACGCTTTGTCAATTTCAGAAGGTTAACGTTATCTAGCGTAGTATCGCAGAATGGATGATGTATTGTGAAGGAATTAGCCGTGGCCTAACTTGATGAATGTCTTTGCCATGTGGCTGGAATAATTGAAAAACACGAGTAATCTTTTGTCGTGATAGCCGGACTTAGGACCAAGTCTCTAGTCTGATACTCCAGAACAAGAAGCAGAGATCTGAAGACCGCAAAGCGACGACATTTCGGCTAAAGACGGCAGTTCCCGAAACTGTCCCGAGCCCCTCCCCTGCCGTCCCCTGCTCCTGTAAGTTATGCTGACTGCAACAAGTAACACGGAGAGGGTGAAGTTCCCTACCCTTGCCCGAGATTGTCCGTCATCCCACGCGCCACGTGAGCCTCCCCGACCCTCGGCAGTAATGGCCAACGCCTCCCTTTCATCTCTGAACCCCTGAAACTTTCGCAAGATGAAAGGGCGCATTAAAATGTCAGATCTTTATTGTCACGTCCCTGTGATACAAGTGCGGGCGGGAGCTTTTAATTAAGTCCCATTAACGTCTTAATTAGGAATTAAGTTTACGTGCGCGGACTGCAAAGCTTTGATATTATGAAAAGGGCTCGTCGTATGTCAGTCGCAGAATTTCATCACTGAAGCAACGGGTTGCTAAGAGTAGCGACACGTCAAACCGCTGTTAGTGAAAACTGCGATTATCGGCTAAGGCGGAACACGAGTAGCGAGTATGACGTCATATATTTTCTCTTTCTTCTTTTCTTTCTTTCTTGTTTATTTCCAGTCTTACGGTAGGAAAGAGAAAGGAAATATTAAGAATGAAATACAGGCAACTATCAGTTTACGAACGAGTTCCGTTCCAAGACGTTGTTCGTTATGTGTATCTTGCATTCCTGAGCATTTACGATATTATTATGTATTATATTATATATATTATATTATCATAGGACTCTATTCATTGGCGACTTTAAGAAATTTTGAATGAATTGTGACGTTCGTTATAGCGAATGTTTCTGAATCGAACGTTCGTAAACCGAGAGTTGCCTGCATAAGAAACTGACCAATCCTCATCTTTCTTTCATCCCCCCCCCGCCCTCTACCCCTTGGCTTTCTGTATCTGTGTCCTCTCTCGTCCCAAAAAGAAAAGACTTTGTGATTACCGTACAAATCACGTTTTCCGAAAAATTGTAATATTTATGATCGAAGCCGCCGTCAGGATGTCCCGGGTTCACATCGTTTCATAAAAAAATACTACCTTCATAATTAACTGGAATAAACCTTATCCAACAATTTTAAGATTCATAAAATGAGATTGTTTGAACATTTGAACGACCAGGTAAGAAATTTATTTTAAACGTAGACCTGGCATGCTGTCCATTGTTGGCATTTGAAGTTCTCTTACGCACTTTGTCAGTCTAGCACCGCTTAGAACGGTCTCATCAGATGTTCGGTGATACTTTGTAGGCGTTCGTTGCACTTCAGCACAGAAAGTAATGGCCTTACCCGTGTGTGTGTCTGTCTGTCGCGTCCTTCATCACATTGTTGTAGTTTCATCAGTGTGAAAAAAAGGTAATTTTTGAGCAAACTGGGAAGCGAGGTTATTATTACATAACAATGTTGCAATGACCTTAGATTTCAGCAGTGGCCTTGGTTAAAATTGTTGACTTTCGTATCATTGTTGCATTGGTTATTATAATACCTTGATTTCCGTGCTGTCTTTCCCCATGATATGGCGTGAAGAACACCTTTAGAATTATTGTGTACTCCGAAGAGTAAGTAATGGTAAAGGACACCTCAGTTCACAGTTTCATTTGGGACGAAATTCAGCAAAAACGCCTTGCTGTGAACTGTGCTTTATTAAGTGTTTAAGTCATTAATTTCCGTACAGCTAATCAGAGTTATCGAGCAAACCACGGTTTAATTTCGTCTGATTTAAGCGCCTTCTTTGCAACCAATCCGAGGCCCGTGTAGTTCCCCGTTTCAGCTGCAGCTGAGGAGAAAATTTGCAGCTGCAATAAAGACAAAGATTCAGTATCTCCTAACGGAGCGAATAAAATTAGACTCCCCTGTTGTACGTTCGCTAATTGTGAACTACGTCAAATTATTACCGTTTCCCCTTCCCCTCCTCCGGCACGCTGTCAGTTATATCTGAGACAGGCGCCACCAGAGTTTATGTTTATTTAGAAGCACGCTGGTTCGTATCTCTAATCACAACATTTAAAAAGGAACATGAAAATGTACTGCATGATTTAATTTTCAATTCATCTATTCATCCATCTTATTTTTCCGCCATTTTTCTGTGTTTCTTTCTCGCCGCTTTCTTTCTGGTTTATTTTCACTTTTCCTTCTTGTCTACTTTCCTCTTTCATTACATCTTCCTTTCGCATTTCCTTTCATACTTTCTATCTTTATCTTCTCGTTTCAATTCTTTCTTTCTTTCTTTACACTTCTTTGCTTATTTCTCTCGATTAATCAGACTCGCTGTTTACAGTCAGAATTAATGTAGTGGCCAGCAATTACCCTAAAATCACACGACCCGCTTTTCTCAACGAGAAACGACGAAACAGAACTTCGCTTCACTTTAATCTTAATCCGTATACAAACTTAGGAGGTGGGAGGTAAAAAGCCAAAATATCAACAACACAAACGATAATTATCCGATGTTGTAGGATAATCATGCGTGAAAAGTGAAATTCTTCAGCTGTTCTGACGGACAGCGGTAACGAGCCTTATCGATTCTCGTTCGGTGAAAGCAAGCATCTCCAATTTGTACCTGGCTACGACTTACAACCACGCGTCGCGATCATCTGGGCAGATATCAGCGGCTCTGGGCTGTCGTATATCGTGCGCTATATTAATTGTCGTCTATACGTGTGCTTTGTGGCGTTCACAAGTCAGAACCAAAGCGTTCTATCTACCTGCGGCGACAGGGGACAACTGGTTCATCCTAACAGCTACAAACAGTCACTGTGGAGTGCAGAAGGCTGTTAGCACTTATGCTTCGTATTTGGACGTATCCGGTTTGAATCCCGGTCATCAGACAGGCTATATCAGGCTGGAGATTTTTTTTAAATTTCTTTACGCAAATATTAAAATAGTTTCTTAAAAAATTTAAACAGCTGCTTTCCTGGAAATTTTTTTCCAAAGACACTGTTCAAAAACATCCCTCTCGCTTCAAATTCTACAATTCATCTACATTATAGAGCGTCGATAAACCAACA
The DNA here is from genome assembly GCF_977971745.1 of Zootermopsis nevadensis. Classification (NCBI taxonomy): domain Eukaryota; kingdom Metazoa; phylum Arthropoda; class Insecta; order Blattodea; family Termopsidae; genus Zootermopsis; species Zootermopsis nevadensis. The sequence continues at coordinate 12,244,508 of NW_028259139.1, read as the reverse complement.
AGAACACAGAAATAAACTCCATCTCGAGGACAAGTTAAGCATTTCACTTTATGATTACATCTAAGACAAATATGGACAGAATTCCTTCAGAAGCTGATGACTGCCCTCAGCCATCTGGTCCGGAAATTCACCGCGTTTTATGGAACCAAATGGTTCCTTAGCATAAAACATGAAGCTCATTATTAGACAGTTTTCTCCAGACTCCTATGACCTCCTCTTTCTTAGATCAAAATATTCCTTAAAATTACAATATTACGTCCCAGTTGATTAATCATTGATAAATTCATTAATTGGTCCAAAGGACACACGGACACCCATAGATAAACAGGAATCTTACTCATTCTAATTTCCTTTGTCCCTTTGAAGCCGAAGCTCGTCTACATAATACTCTTTAAGAATCCAGTCCGTACCGCAAAGAAAACACATAGCTTCGCCATTACGAGATAATGTGGTTAACGCTGTTTAAGAAAATAATCACTGTTTATTCTGAGAAGATGTTAGCAAATAAATACAAAATTCAGAGTTAATGGTTGTTTCAGCAAGTGGGACATACAGTTACCACCGGTATTTTAAGAAAAATGGTGTAGTTGCGTCATATTGTGATTTATTAAATTAAAATTAAATTATTTGGTTATTCCGTCAAATCACAATGTATTTAAAATAAGATAATTAAAATAATTAAAATATCATTCTTTGTTCCATATCGAATAATCGATTTACAATTGGAACAGTTACAACATGTTTCGGTTTTATTAAACCATCATCAGGTGTAAAATTATATTAAATTTAAAACTCAATTACAATTTTTTACAATTCATATGAAAATATCTGGACACGACCTCCAAAACTACACTACGAAAAAATTGTAAAAAATTGTAATTGAGTTTTAAATTTAATATAATTTTACACCTGATGATGGTTTAATAAAACCGAAACATGTTGTAACTGTTCCAATTGTAAATCGATTATTCTATATGGAACAAAGAATGATATTTTAATTATTATAATTATCTTATTTTAAATACATTGTGATTAGACGGTATTTTAAGAGTTAAAGTGTAAACTACTTTAAATGTGATGACACTGGACATGAATCACTGTTGAATTACAGAATCCATGTGAACGGTTCAGCTGTTGAGGTCAGACCTCTTGACTCTCCAAGTCTTCCCTTGCCGGGGGCAATGATAATATCAATAACTTTCGCTAGGAAGCCGCATAAATCAAATGCGACAACTTGAATATCCCTTGTGTGTTCGTCACCACTGACAGTCCTTCGCAAACAACAGGACTACACGCATCTAGACATTCAGTAATGTACCTTGAATCTGTAGGTCAGATGATGTTCAGTTAAGTGAAAAGTGGCTTTAATTCCAATGGAAAAAGTATCCTCACACGTCTTCTGTGTAGATACGCAGCAGTGGCACACAGAAACGTAATTTGTACTAAATTTCTTCCATATTCGTACATGACGCAACATTCCAGATGATAGCCTTTTTCCACGGCAAATTTCGACTGTAATCTTCATGTAATCAAAAATATTCCACTCGTGTACATTTTTGTGACTTGTTTTATAAGACGTTATTTTCGCTTTAGAAAATGTCTCCTACGAATACATAGCATACTGGTCTGATCTGATGATGATTTATTAAGTAAAAACGCAAAGTAGATAGTTGAACTAAACAAGGACTCGATTAAACAGGCGAATAAAACATGTGATCTACTCCTCACCAAACAGACTGTTACAGCTACGAAGACAGTTAACAGGATAGAAAACCGTGAGATTTTAGGTTCTAACTGCGGCTGACACGAAGATGACAGTCTTCTGGGATGTTGCGCCGTGTTGTATGGTAGAAATTTAAACACGTTTCGGTGGTGTTTATAGCTCCCATCATCAGGGCGATGATGGAAGCAGTAAGCACTATGAAACGTCTATCAGCTTCTAGCAGATAATCCGGAGCAACGTCCCAGACATCTTCAGGATTGAAAATGTAGCACGCATGAGAGAGAGAAACGTGAAATGTCTGGGAGATGCAAAGCAGTTACGTATCTAAAAACTTTTTTATTTGTGCCTGGGTAACTTTAATTTGTATCTCAAACTACTTGTATAAAGGTTTTATAAAAAATACAAGACATCTGTGGCCCTTCCAATGTCTTTGCTAATGTATGAAATTTATCACATGTACCCCCTGATGATGTTACATATCGTTCTTTGGGGGTAGCAACCCCCGATCAGAACCGGTGGTATAATTAAGTCATAATTCCTAACTTTATGGTATAAATGGCAGAACCTGAAGTGTTCATCACTGGTTATTTTGGAACAATCTGTTGTTAATACATAGGCCTATGAGGATAGCATGGTGGCAAATAGGCACAGTTATTTTCGAGACTAACCTTCAACTTTCATATGTGACTGAATGTGTGTGTGTGTGTGTGTGTATGACCTCCACGCCATCGGGTCATCAGTCACCTCATCCACACTCCACATCTATTAGATTTGTCAGTTCACCCACAAACTGTTATTAATTGAACGAAACACGAACGAAGCTTTGGATTCCGAATTTGTTTCGTTCTCAGTACGGAGTTAAAGTTAGTGCAAGTGTGTCCTAAGCTTCAAGAACGAAACGCAGAATATTCTGGATATTTCAGTGAGGGACTTGGTCTCTTGCGCCCTCCTCATTCCCCGAACATGATCATGAACCAAACCATATTCTTTAATATTTAAATTTTTATAAATCTCGATCTGTCAAGTTGGCATTTTCCAGAATGTCTTCATGTGACCTGAATATCCAGCGTGTTTGCGTTCAATTAGCCTATAAAATGGCGCTTATAAATCTGATATTAAGATAAAATTTGTAAGAATTAGTATAGATGACAGGATAATATTAAAACAGTTCTTGAACAGATAAGTCGTATGTGAACGCTTCGTTATTTCCATCAGTACCTCCAGACAGGTTAAGTAGGCCTCGACCGCTTCGTTTCCAATTTGTAACTCACCGTTCATCCTATTATTCGACGACACTTTGCAGTCTCAGAACTGAAAGCGTCGTTGAATAAACCACAAGTAAATATAAGTTATGTTTCGTTACTGACAGCGTATCTCGGCGGCTGACAGACAAAATGTTACCACTTACCAGTTTCTCTGTCGCTGTGGTCCTCAGAAGTGTTGGGCGAATCGCCGTACCTTTCCAGGTACAGGGGCACCCGGGGACCCACCAACAGCTCCTCCCCCGCTCCCACATCGCTTGACGTATCGAAGAATACCTGTTGACAGGTGACCACAGAAAACACTCTTCAAGTTTACTGTATGTATAGGCCCGGCCATATCGAGATACCCTCACATTTAAAGGCGTGTGAATTACGTAAATTATGTGAAGTTAATTAGAGGGTTTAATAAATGTTTCGAACATTTCATGTCGGAATTTTCCTGTATTACACTTGTGGGTTTCGTTTGACCCTTATCACTGGACCTTCAACATGTTTTCCTCCTGTAACCACATGAGGAATCATATCAAGACTTCTTAAGTTACCGCCACTTCGCAGAGTCCACACTTATCGCGAAAAACTGAAACAGTAAAAAACCACGTGTTTTTTATAACTGATATAGTACAATACATTTGAAGATGGCCGTCTTTGGGTTGTAGCGCTACAACCTAGAACACAGCCATATTCGTCCTCGCAGCCGTGAGAACCTGAAATACTACAACACATGTGCTTTTACATCTGATACAGTACGGAGTTTCTGCCACTGTTACAAAAGTCTGATAAAGGTGAATCAGACTAGACGAATGTAATAGGTCCAGGTACTAATTAGAAACCAATATCTTGGATAATAGCAGGTAGCTGTGGAGTACTGTGTCACGTGACATCACTCTTACTTGCGTCACATGCACCGCAGCAGTTTGCGTGATAGTTCGTTGAATCTGCGGTCGTCTCAGGATCAAACGAGGGTCTTTTGTCAGGGGTTTAGAAAGCCGAGAAAGTCTGAGTACGTATGAATGTTACTTGATTGGAGTTGTCTATCAAACTGGAGGGTGTCAGTCCCGATGACCGCGTGGACAGCTCAGTGGCGAACCGCGAGTTCGATTTTCGGTAACTTTGAAACGTTTCTCTTTAAGCCAATTGGCAGTTGCCAACGGCTCTGAAACCCTTTTGGATGGAGCTTATAATGACGTAGATTCAGCGCTCTGGTTAAGGTTAACACACCCTCGTGTTTAGTGTCTGATTATTTAAAGTGACGTGGTCATATGTACCACTTAATTCAACGTTCAGATTTACTCGGTATTATATCCACAAAGTATATTTGATTAGTTTCGTTCTCAAAATAAACATGAATAGTTTTCTTAAATTTATGTCCGAAAGAGAGACAAGGTGTTTTCTTTGAGGTGGGACCGTAAGTGTTAAGTGTTACTGTAATGAGCTTTTTGCTTCAAAGAGTTTGGCTAATTGGGCCAGCGTTTGAGTAGCGCGTATAGACCTAATATTTATATCAAGTCGCTATAGAGGAACAGTTTGTACTGTGGCGACGTTGTGGTCAGCCCTGACCATATTTCGAGGGTGGCGCATCATATGATTGTGTGTCTTGGAGTCGTTAGAAGAGCCGCACAATTATTATTTTATCAGCAGTCGTCAGACAATAATCACGATACGCGTCACAGGTTGTTCCAAAATTCAGGTCTCTTTTAGTCTCAGGTCTCTGCTTACAGGATGTATGCCATTTCTGTTATTTATTTTCCGATTAGGTTAGGTTAAGATAAGATAAAATAGGTTCTTCTTTCGAAATGCGTGGTGTGTTTTAATTATTTTACTAAAAAGAAATATAAATGTTTTATGTATCTGTCCGATGCATTGAAATTCGCAGTCCAATGGTTAGCATTTCAGCATCGTGCTCCGGAAGTCCTGATCTCGATTGGCTATCCCGAAATCTGAGTGGTTTTCATCAGTAGCTCCATGTAAACTCTGGGATATAAATAGGTAAAGGTCGTTTTTTATTCCATATTATTTCCAATCCAACATTCATCACTATTCACAAAATTTGGCGCTGTTTAACCTTTGGATCTGAATGGCAGCCACGAGGTTTTATTACCAGCATTTGTTGATCAAATATCGACAAAAACGTGTGATTCTGATGTGTAGTATCTGGACTGTTGACTGGTTCCATCAACATCTGATTAAATCAGCAGTAATGAAGTATCAAGACCAATAATGGATTAAATTCTAGACAGGCGCGTTTAGAAAATACGTAAAACCTAAATTTGATTAAAAGTAGGTACATTACACATTTCCACAAAGAATTTCCCGATATTACGAAATACATCTTCAATTTTTCATTTGACAGGCCATCGCCCTTCGGTTATTTTAAACTTCCTAGGTGTGGCTACTGCTGCTATCTGCCCGTGGCATCACTAACTAGTAGAATAGTAACAGATCTTATGAATAACAACCCTCCTATACGATCATTAAGTCCCCTTCCCAATAATAACTTCCGAGCAGTTACAATAACGATCATCAGAAGGTAAAATTGTGGCCAATTACCCCACATAGATGTTGTCTTTATGCGTGATTCAAGAGGGCGAAGTTCTGGCACTTCTGGGGCTATGCTTCTCGTAGCTGAGACGAATCACACTTTGCGTGGCTGCGCAGTGTGGGGCAAACGGCATCAGAAAACATTAGTTCCACTGTGTGGAGCTGAGTCACATTCTGCTAGGTAGAAGAAGAATCTAGAACCCCCCCCCCCCCCTAGAACACCTGAAAATGTTTCTGACGGAATCAGCAAATGTGCTCAGTTAACAAATATTAACTCCATGGAGCATAGTCCGTCTTGTAAACCTGATAATCGCCATGTTAGTCGATTAATCTCCAGTCTCTTATGGATTCAAAAGGTCCATTACCGTGTTCATAAAAGCCAGCTATTGGGTCCTATCCTAAACCAGATGTATCCAGTCCAAACCCTAATCAAAACCAAAAAGCTAACTAAGGTCGGAGTCCTAGGCAAGCTCAAGACATTGTCCCTTTCTAGGTAACACCATTCCTGCGCACGAAACAGAATCTTATAACTAAAACGGGAATTTTCTTACGCTAACGGGATATCCAAACCTTCCCGCCCTATTTTAATTATAACAGAATCCTCCCATCTGCGCACTGGTGTCTCGAATGGTATCTTCTCTTAAGCGTCTAAAAGTTAATACTTGATTTAAACTCTTCACAAAGCATCGTTAAATAAGCCGAGAATCAAACTAGTAACAAGGGTCGCTGCGTCTTAGTGAAAACTAACATTACAGAAACAAGAAAAGTAAAATTATTCACGCCTCTCGAAAATAAGGAAACTCGTTAATTCAGTGCGGCGAAACACTACCTGCTCTAGCGTGTTGCATCCCTTCGTAACATGAAGGCTACATGTTCGTTTATTCTAATAACAGCTCTTACGTCATCAGATTTCTGCAGCCATAAATCCTGCATACTGTTAGCTTTGTTGGCAGGGGGGGGAATACACGGAGGGTAGGCATAGGGGTGAGGGAGGGAGGGGTTGGATTGGTTAACTCGAATACTACATCACTTTCGTGTTAATAATATGAAAAGTGCTATAAAAATCTGACGTAATACAGTAACACTTGTGTTGTCCTGTTTCAGAAGGAATTAGAAGTTTTTTTTTCCTAGCTATTCTGTGATGCCAGCCAATAAAGGAAGAGATGGTAATGGCTTGTGTAATTCAGTATTGCCACTTGGCACGCATTCGTCTAGCTACCTCTGTAATATACTGCCCTCTGCCTCTTGTTGTAGAAACTACTTTGCGTGACGACTAATCTCGTCTTTTCCTTGTGTTCAAGTCTGAATAATGCCGCAGTGACAATTCCATGCTCTTGAAGCACTGAGACCCCCTAGTGAACTACCCAGTCATCCACTGGACCGTATGTTGAAATATTTAAATGTAGTCCACACCTTTAAAAACTATTCACATAGGATCAACTTTAATATTATCCTCTATTCCTTGGTGCCCTATATATTGTCCAACAATAATTTAGTATGTATTTCTCGTTTTACCATAACCCCTCCCCACCGCCCAGCGCGGGATTCTTCAAAATTTAATCACGCAAGCAAGTGCTAGGCTGACACGAACAGATTACGAATTACAATAAATTGACTATCAAAACATCAGAGAATTAAAGTAAAAAAAAAATCAATGAAAGCTACACGCATCAACCAATGGCGTTTTTATGAAATAGTATTTAAAAATTGATTCTTTGTTTATATCTTAATTGCATCATGCTTGTGTTCCTCAATACAATACTTTTATTTTCCGTCGTTACACAAGCTTGTTGTTAAAAATCATATAAAATTTCACATAAAATTGTTACATTTTAAAATTGACGACATGTTTCGATATACAATACTATCATCGTCAGGTCTATCAAAATTAAAATTTTAATTTTAATTTTGATAGACCTGACGATGATAGTATTGTATATCGAAACATGTCGTCAATTTTAAAATGTAACAATTTTATGTGAAATTTTATATGATTTTTAACAACAAGCTTGTGTAACGACGGAAAATAAAAGTATTGTATTGATTCTTTGGTACGAGTGGGGGGGGGGGGGGGGAGGTCTGGAAGCTTGATATCATCCCTTCAATATAATCTGCAAACGGTTTATTTTCATTAGAAGCTATATTGCCCAGTAATGAATGTATACAGTAGAATAAATTACATTCCAAGCAAGTACTTTGTTTTGTGTGTGTGTGCTGAATATGGATCAGTGGTTGTAGTGCGTGTAAAGTCCTGTGGTATATGATTATCAATATGTTTGTTCACGCGAGCCGGTCTGTATACACACACTCACGTATCGAAGACCGCCAAATAAGTTCGTATAAAAACTGCTGCAGCTTTGTTCAACAAAAGGCTTACGAGCATTACAGTAATTACAGTGCAGGCTATTGACAATGGTTGGGCTATCGGTGATTGATGTCACAGCTACTGAACTGTTGAGTGCAACATGTACCTACGTCACACCTCTTAACCCTAGCTTGTCTGTCTGTCCCTTCTGCCGTAAACATGGTCGTCAAAATTATAGAAATTGACCTAATTTTCTGAAGCTCGGTACAAACTTGTCATTTAATTTCAGGTCACCGTGTGTTTTATTTTATTTTTTAAGTTGTTACAATATTTTATCCTTGCTACATGCCCAACTCATCGTTTCATGAAGCCACATCGGTGTCAGTAAGGCACGTACTTAGGTGGTTCTTGCACTGACTGTTGACAATTGCGACATTTGTGGTACCTTCTTTTTACACGAGCCTACAGATAAATGTTGTCGCTCTCAGTATGTATTTACTGCCTCTAACTGCTCATTATTTCCTAGTTCATTATTAATGTACATAAAGGAATAGTCACATGAATAACACATGCAATATTTATACCTTGTCGCTACTCCTATCCTACAAAGAGCCTTGTGTTCTCTTTCAAGATGCGCTGCCCAATTATGATTGCGAAAACTGGAATAGACTGTCGTAAAAGGATGTTCGTTCCGTTGCATTCCCAACAAATGACTTGGTTTCGTTACGTTTCCTTATATCCTCGTATGTTAGACGTCGCTTGGTTACGTTGCACAGATCTGTGACACATCCGTCATTGTTCCGTTACCTTACAGTTGTGACTTCGATCCTTTAATGAAACCATTATGTTGTTCCTTCACTTCGCCCAAATAATTAGAGTTTGTTCCATTATTTTGCCCAACACCCAACACCTATGAATTTATTCCATTGTTTTGCCCACCGCCCATGGTTTTGTTCCGTTATTTTGCCCATCACCCATAACTTTGTTCCGCCATTTTTCTAACACCCACGACTGTTTCGTTATTTTGTCAAACACCCATAACTTTGTTCCGTTATTTTTCCAACACCCATGACTTTGTTACGTTATTTTTTAAAACACCCATGATTTTGTTCCGTTATTTTTTCATCACCCATAACTTTGTTCCGCCATTTTCCCAACACCCATGACTGTTTCGTTATTTTGTCAAACACCCATGACTTTGTTCCGTTATTTTTCCAACACCCATAACTTCGTTCCGCCATTTTCCCAACACCCATGACTGTTTCGTTATTTTGTCAAACACCCATGATTTTGTTCCGTTGTTTTTCCAACATCCATGACTTTGTTACGTTATTTTGTCAAACATCCATGAATATTTTCCGTTTTATCAAACACAGATACGTATGATTTTGTTGAGAAGTGATTATAAAGGGGTGCGTAGGATAAAGCTCTCGTCGGTCCTCCTGAGTTAGTACCCCGCGTTTGTATGAAGGCACTGATACACGCTTAAGGCACAAAACCCAGGGACGTCCCTGTACCTCGCAATTCCGTTCCTTTAGTCTTCGCTGTGACATTCTACCTTATTGATACTCTCTCCGCTTTCCTTGTTCCTCAGATACAAACGACAAATGAACATCGCGAGGAATAGGAGAAAAAAGTGGCCACCTGCCATTTTCCCACCCTCAATATGTCGTTTGCATTATTATTTTTCTTCTTCTTTCCTTGACTGGATGTTATAGACCTATAAGCAGACTGGTGACAAGACGGTCTCATGCGATTTGTCTCTTGTCGTGGATGGCAATCACATGAGGCGGTCTTATCCCCCTCACCTACGCTACACATATTGATTCAAAGGTGGTACCGTCTGTATTCCGTGTGATTCAGCACGAAATCTGTGGCTGTTTGAGGTTAGCAACGCTTCTAAAATTAAATTTCGGAAATTGCTGAAACGTCATCAATAAATGTAATACAAGACCTTACTTAAGCACTTGGTAGTTAAGTGGTCGGTCACTAATCTCTTATTTTTAACAAAACATGAATGTGCTTTATTACCGTCTTGTCAAGAGTCAGCCGAATGTATTTTATCCTATGCCATTTTAAGTCAGTTAACATTTTACGTGTCAGTTACCTAAACTCCATTTTAATACCATCTACACATCAATTTTACAAATGAAACAGAGGCCTTTAAATTATAAAGCCCCAATTATAATTATTATAATAATTATTAAATCATCTTCACTTCTTCAGCACTTCATAGCCCTTGGATCATCTCACTTCCTTTATAAAAACCTTCAATTTGTAACCTTAAGCCGGTTTAGTCCTGTTCCATCTCTGGTCCGGTTGCCATCTGATCATGAACTGATATAGTGTAAAACCGGTGTATGTCCCGCGTTCTTTCGCTGATTGACAAACCTTTTATTCATAAAGAGCTTGCTACGGGGATCCACGGCGGAAATTAATAGAACAATGGTAAACAGGGCCATGTGTTGGCCTATTCATAAGACTGTCATACTAACCAAATAGCTTCGTTACGTCAACACAGTTTATTTCCATAAAACCTCAGGAGAACGAGGAATTTTCGTTTTTGGTAGTGTTGTAACGAATAGAAACCTCATCTGGCACTAGGTCCGTGTTCTGAGAAGCTTACGACGTCACGTAAGTGCCTTACATAACTCGTGGCCTACATTTTTAATGGCGTGACTCTTTTGTAGCGTGTAAAGAAGTTCATATTCTAGTTCAAAAGAAAAACAGTGCTTGTGGCTCAGAAGCGTCTTGCCAGCAGAAAGGACCCCATGAATGGGGCAATGGCGTGATGTGACTGTCATTTGTCTGTCAGTCCGTGTTTCAGGATCGCAGTTCGGTCGCCATGATTAACCTATCGACAAGACGCAGATCGACAAAAATGTTCGCTGGCGCCAGAATAAGCTAAATCTGTACATTAAAGTCTTGGCTTTGTTTATAATGTCACTTTGAAATTTGAATCAAAATATCAATAACAGAAATATTTTATTAAATGGTGGCACTGAATCAGATATCTTCGTCAGAGCATGCGTACTCACTGTAAACACACAATGTGTTATAGTTTAATTTTAGCTTTTTGAAATTAAAATGTCGTTCCAATAAAACAGTAGAAAGTTAAATCATTTATGTATTTCCAGCTAAGTACATATTGCTTATAACAAGAATCAAAATATTATCAACTTCCGGATGTTTTAATAATATTACACGTCACAAGACGAATCGTAACTCGATTTTTTTTAAATTCGCTACGTCTGTTGGCAAAATTATTCATATCATTGATTGAGCACCTCTCCATCAGTAAGTTCTGTATAGGGTGTGGAGGTATAGCTCCGTGTATTCTTAACATGGGAAATGGATGTAAGTAAATGGTCAGCATCGCTCCTTTGCCGGTTTAATCCTGAAAGTCTGAGATCCGAGTGCCTGTACAAGAAAGCTCTGACCAGTCAGGATACACCTTAGGATTCTGAATAAAATTTCTACAAATTTCTTTCAATGGAAAGTATATCGATACTATATTGCTATGATGGGGCCAGCGTGTATTTACTTTGAAACGTGCTGATAACTTGGAATGACGTAAGAAAGAGACAATAAAAGTGACAGAAGAGGACAGTGACTACGCAATAATAGTGACGTACCTGGTCATCCAATAGCAAGATGCATACATTCTGAGCCTCAGTTTGATTCGTACACCGGACGTACTTCAACCAATTACTGTCCTCGGTGGTCGCGTCTAGGAAACCCCGGTTCCCAGTTCCCCTGACTCTGACCTGCGAACAGAAGCGAAAAACAAAGTGACTTATTTTTATTTAGTGTTCTGTCTGACGACAGGTCCATATGAACAGGATCCTTCCATCCTTTTCTCGGACTGGGACCTGTTCATATACGTTCTTGGCAGATGATCCAGAAGTGGTTTGCCATTGCCTTCTTCTGTGTGTGAATGGAGTAATTGTTGGGATGCCACGGAGGAAAACTCCGTGTTGCCTAGACCACGGCCTTGCCCAACACAAGTTATAAATTCGGTCACCGCCGGGAATCGAACCCGAGACCCCAGGATTACAAGGCCAGCGTTCTAACCGCTAGACCACCGCGGCGGTCCAAAGTGACTTACCTCCTGAAAAGTCGGGGTCAGAAGTTGAAATGGTTAAAATGCCCCACACTTCACTAAAATAATTAATAAGTTAGGAAAATTATGTAAAATTATAAACCTGAGTCGCTTCCTTAATTCAAAGTATTTATACAAAAAGTCTTAACATTCAACATCACGGTGGTACTAGTACATCTTCCACATATGCGTATTTTTAGCGTCGGGAAATAAAACAAATAAATTCTAAATGCTTGGTATGCTTATCGAGGATGTCAATAATATAGGTAATTTTGTAAGGACACACCTGCACACCTGCTTACCTGTCCTTAGAAAGAAAAGTTTGCTAAGAATGGAATGAAATTGCAAATAGACCTATCAGCACGAAAATTTAATGACTTGGAAGACTGTCATTATCAGGCCTGATGTTAAATACAAAAATTAAATCGCTTGGTCACATAGGATCGGGTTAAATCAAATACCATAAGCTACGAAAAGTTCTAACTTACTGCAGCCATGGAGGGCGAATTAACTACCTAACTAACTGCATTGCTTACAGAACCCAAAGGTTCATCACCGAATTAACCAAAGCCCTCCACCGGACCAACAAAATCCAGTCTCCTTCAACTCCTATCTCCCATAGATCCCGCCTGAGATTATCCTCCCATCTACGTCTAGGTCTCCCCAGTTGCCTCTTCCCCTCAGGATTCCTAACTAATACCCGGTGCACACCTCTTGTCCCATCCATGCATGCTACATGCCCAGCCCATCTCATTCTTCTCGACTTAATTACCCTGACAATATTGGGGGAGGAGTACAGATTTTAAAGTTCGTCATTTTACACTTTTCTCCAGACCCCATCCTCTTCTCTCCGAGGCCCAAATAACCTCCTCAACGTCCTATTCTCAAACACCTGCAATCTGTGTTCCTCCCTCTGAGTGAGAGACCATGTTTCGCACCCATACAAAACAACAGGCAAAATTATTGTTGTGCATACTTTAATTTTCAGGTTCTTAGAAATCAGACGGGAAGACAAAATATTTTGATTTGTAGCTTCTTCATGCCACCCCAACGAACATAAACTAAAGGCCATCAATTATTTAATAAACAGAAAAAATACATATCCTATAACCACAAAAAATAAACAAATCGAATGCAATATAATAAAACAAATTCTAATAGAAAACTGATATAATAATTACGAACTAAAACCCAAAAACAAAATAAAAAATGGAAACGAAAATATTCCAAACAAATGGGCCACCTTTACATACGTAGGTAAAGAAACTAAATATATATCAAAAATATTCAAAACAAATTATATAAAAGTCGCATTTAGAACCAATAATACAATATAAAACATTTTAAAACAAAACCACAATTAGATACAAAAAACCAATATAAACAACCAGGCATATATAAGTTAAAATGCAAAGATTGCCCATTAACTTATATAGGCCAAACAGGACGTACATTTAATCAAAGATACAAAGAACACATAACAGCCATTAAACACGATAAAGATAACTCAGCATACGCAAAACATATATTAAACACTGGACATGCATACAATAAAATCGAACAAACAATGGACATTATAAAAATAGTACATAATAAACGACACAGAGATACAATAAAAAAATATTACATACAACGTACACACAAACAAAATATTGCACTAAACGATAACAACAATCCCATCTTCAATACAATACAGTTCATTGACCCAACCCCGTAAAACAACTTTCTCCCTATATATACAACCAGCATCAACACACATACCGAGTCACAGATTGTCATCACCCGATAGCAGATGTAGGACACACCACACATCACAAAATTTGGTATGTTTCTTATATATTTTTACATGTATATGTTTTCTCTGTGTTTATTTTCTATGTCAATTTCCAAACTCATTTCATAATAGTAATTAGACGTTAATTTCACAGAAAATGAACATCTGACTATAGACATGCAGAACATTACGAAGACTGAAAAACCTACAAAAGAAAATCTACAAAACAAATCAATAAATAGTTGCATTGAAATATATAATAGTTTTAAAGATATAAATGACGAAAAAACCCTGAAGATGATGCAATAATAGCATCGAAACATGTCGTTAATAATAAGCGCCGAATAAATGTAACATCGCAATACGATGAAAAGCGCTATAATTTTAACAACAACATTTTAAATTAAGTTTGTGTATAGACTGGAATAATAAATACATACTTAAAATATTTTGAACTGAGAGGAGGGCGAATTAATTTAAACTTAATCACTGGGTGAGTGTGGGGGTAGTAGACGATTCCTCAGACTTTCCCCTGTCATCATCCCCTTTGTAAGCACGCCTCAGAAGTCATTACGAAAAAACTTCAGAAATGAAGTTTCCGAAAATGTTTTGGCTTGTCAGTGGTTGTTGCGGACGCCTGTGAGGAAAGGGACGGTGCTTCGAGATGAATGGACCACTGAATACATCAGAAGGGATGTAATGTGTGCGCGGCGGGGGTGAATGGGAGACGAGGTAAACGCATTATCGCACAGTTGTGTTGATGGTGGCGGAATCTATGAGGCGAGGCGTCACGCGTGGGCGACAGAGCGCGTCTCGATGATAGGAGACGAGATGCTGGATGTTACAGGTACAGCTGGCCCACAAGAAGTGCAACGTTCGTACCTCAGCACTCCGCATCCGGCCAAACTTGTCCCGCGAGTATGTTGTTCTCTCTTCCCGGAGCGAGAATGTTTCCTTCGCGTGCGGTGTGAAATAATAATAGACAAATAGGTTTTTTTTAGAACACTTAACATTTACAATCGATAGCTTGAATAATTTAGTGATGGATTTTGACAGGACTATGGTGATTCCCCGTGGAAATTGGCTGTGTCTACACTTCGATTTTTGTTAGCCGATAAGAAGTCGTACCGCAAAGGAAACACAACACTTCACCATAACAAAGATTAAATGCTTAATTCAGCCCAAGGGAATAATCGCTATTCGCATTGAGAATCTTGTGAAATGCATAAATACAAAATTAATTAAGTCGCTGGTGTTGATCGTTAAAGCAAGTAGGACGCATAGTTTGGCCTTTAAAGACTTAAGGTTGGAAAATTATCTGCATTATAAAGCGTGATCAGGGTAAGTTTTAACAAAGCTTGTCTTCTCTTTATGGATTAAGCTACTGATGGCTGTTTCGACCTGTCTTCTGCGACATTTTTGTAAGGTTCTTCGTCCGTTGATATATAACTGGATGCTGCATTCGGCGATCTGTCGGTATTCATCCCATTTCTCCATGAACAGACAGTAGTCAGCTTTCGTATTGTATGTAAACACACGTATAGATGTGGATGATGGTTTTTCTGTCAATATTTTTTAATTTTTTTTAATTATATTGTGCACAAAGGAGGAAAAAATGTTTCCGCTTACGTCATGATCGAATGAAGAACGAAACATTGGTCACTCAACCCAGTATTATGGAGCCAAAATTCCGCTAACTTCAGCTGAAAAGTAAAGATGGTCAATACAGGACGGTGTTAGAAAGAATCACGAGAAAAGGAATGAAGGAATGGAAGAAACATGTAAAAACGGGGTCTTCGTCTCTGACCCGGATCTTCGCTGGACTCTCAATAAAGGTTCCTTGTCCTGGATAGCCAATAGGAGTCTTACTCAGGAATTTTATATTCCGTTTATTTTCAAAAGAGTGTTTCTATCAGATCGCCGTTAAAAATCAATACAACTGCTTTAGTCCGCGGTAGTTGTGGCAGATAGCAGCACTTACAGCGTTCCATTCCCCCCACACTCCGTCAGGTTCGTACAACATACTCTACCGGGAATACTAGCAACTACTTCCTGCAACAAGTAGGGGAAGTGGGTGGGGTGGGGGGGGGGGAAATCACGCCACCTGAAGGGAAAATTAAATTTTCTTGCTGCATGAACGCTGTTTACAAAAACTAAACTCTGAATCTTAGAGTAATAAAAAATGAAGACAACACACTGAGCATTTTGTATTGATTACTGCTCTACGTGTGATTTCTTTGCAAAAAATGGCAAAACTATATTTGGTTGAATTGCCAAGATTTACTGGGTAATTTTGCCATATAGCTCTTCTCAAATGCCATAAAGGTAAATACTACGCTTTCGGTTAACAGATATATTATTTATTCACGGTATTTTATACGGTACTTTTAATTATTTTAATGTATAAGTACAAAATTTTACCACAAAATACACAAACTAGGGACTTGCCTTTAGTTAACACGCGTGCAGAGAAAAAGAACTGTGAGCTCTAATCACGTGGAGAGCTCGTAACAGATAAAATCAAGTACAGAATCTGCTTAATAGATCATAATCCGGGGCTGAAAGAAGACTATGCCGTCACGCTGCCTTCTACTGGGACAGAACTTCGCCATAAAGTGCCATTACCCCAGACGTGGTTAACACAACGCATCATTTATTCCCGCCTGAACCCAGTGTGTTACAAGACTGTATATTCAGAAGTATAGACACACATATTTTTACTTTCAAATGTTATCGTCTGTTTTAAGAAATGAGAACACAAAGTTACACCTCTGAAACGTCGGTAAATTTCTACCAGGCTACACGACGCAAAGTACAAGAACTTAAAATCTCGCCTGTTTAGAAAGGGTTTGTAATTATGTTCGGTTGAGTTGGGTCAGGACAGGGTCGAATGGCGGATTATTATGATCACGGTCAAGAACTTTCGGGTTTTGTGACAATAAGGCATGTCTCTGCCCCGCTGAATGAACGTCCACTGCTCGTCGAAGATTCTACAGGAGTTAGTTAATACAAAATGCCGATACATGCGCACGGAACACAACAGCTAGAGGCACTGACCGTCCTTCCATCCGCATTTTACACCTTCACAAAGCGTCCAAATAAGCGTAAGGCTTCCTTATTCTTGTCAGAAGATGCAGGCATCTGTAGATTGACTATGAACAGACAGAAAGGTGCTCTATTGAGGACAAGACAGAATAGTGAGAAGCTGGAAGCTTTTCACACGATCTCTCTTTATGCAGACGTTCCACGCAGCAGGGAGCAATACTGAGCCTGCCAAATTCCTGTCGAGGCATTTCCTGCACGTTCAGTCCCTGTAAGAACCAGTGAATAACTAACCTGGGTTCGATTCCCGGCGAAAGCACAATTGTTCCGTTATCCACCTCGGCCCATCCAACCTTATAATCGGGTCTCTTTCTGGAAATGAAGTGGCCGAAGCGTGAGGCTGTCCCCGAAACTACTAAGGAGGTTAAGAGTTCATCTACCTTTACCTTCACTCCCCCCTCTCCGTCTCCATGGCGCTGTGATTAAACGCGGGCAGAGTGTAGAAAGTTCATTTTAACACTCTGTCCGATAATATCAGAATGTGTATGGGGGCGCTGATACAAGCATTCTCAGCAGGTAATGTGTCTGATAACATGGAGATACGTGTTTCGAATACCGGCTGTCCTACGTTCCTCTAGATAAATTCAGGGATAGGGTCACAAATAGGTCAATTGATGAAATATTGTGTGAAGTAAGAAAATAATTAACACGATGTCGGTCTATGACGACAAATCTAGACGAGATGGTGGCCAATTCTAAGTGATCACTCGCCATGGAATTTGGCGTCAGACACCAACAGTGTTGGTGAACGTTCGCATTGAAATATTTCGCCTAATTACATTCCACTGGCATCATCAGCGAATGGTAGAGGCTTCTCACTTTTCAAAGTATGCCAGAGGGTTAAATTGTATGTAATAGTAATGCAAAGTGAACAAGCTATTTCCTTTCAACAGTGATTCGTACATCTTACAAGACTAGTTTACCACGAGAGTGCTGAATGTTTTGGTAGCGATGTTCCGAGAATCGGTACCCTACAGTAGTTGCTGGGGGCGGCTGAAGCTGCTCTGTCTCCGCACATGGACCGCTAATCTGGTCATTATTGTTGGGTTCTCCTTGAACAGCTCGTCCCTTTCAGTGACAATAGCCCGCTGACAGTTCCATCTCGATATATTCAATACTGTGTATCGATACGTACACCCAGGATACAATTAAAATAGACTTTAGTTATACATAACTACAGTATCATGATATCCCATTTTGTTGGGAGCGTCTTATTAAACAGGGTCTACGTGTAGGGCCCTAAAACATAATAATAAGTGGCGGATTTATGTTCACATCTTTTACCACTAGGGATAAATTCCAAACTACAAAATAATTGTTATACATGAGTCTGATAAAAGTATTTCGCGCTATCGCCATGTTTGTGATTTGTAATATATAGCCTATAAAAATCTCCATATGTGTTTGTGGTCCTTCGGATCAATAATCCTTTACATTTTTCTGTTAAAAATAAAATATATCCACAGATTTCACGTGCACTACAGTATTACCTTAAGTCTTAAACGTTACTTATTTAAGACGGTTCAAATACACGTTAAACATTTATTCAGAATCCATTTTGATATTCTCCTACAGTCCAAGCCCATGTATCGCAAGGATTATTTTTAAATTTTCCAGACAAAATGTTTTACATTCTTGTTTGCCGTACGTCTGTTATGTATTTGATTATAGCAGATTCAATTGAAAATGCCATCGCATTGATTTGACAGACAGACAATCTGAAACCACTTTGAGATAAAATGTGATGCCTGTTTATTACTCTAAGAATATCTATAAAAATATTATTTAAGATAACTTTAATTAATTCGTCATATTTTTAGTTTAAATCTAAAACTTATTGACGATGGTGAAGAGTCAATTGAATAAAAATTTCCTTGGATATTATCCATCGTCTAGTAAATATAAAACGTAAAACGACGTTTCGGAGATGGGACTCTATCTCCGTCTTCAGGTTCCTACACAGTTGGGCCCACTAGATGGAGCTAATCCCTATCTCCGGAGATAATATCCAAGAAAATTTTTATTCAATATTTTTAGTTGTTTTAAACTATGCAAGCCAGTGTTAATGAACATAGATTTAATTATTATTTTACTGCGCTCTGATGATGCGTTTCCATAGCAACTGCTAGATAAGCAAATAACGCAGTGAAGTTCCGAGCTCGTTGTATGATACACTCCGAAGTGACTGATCGCCATAAAAGTTGAAAATTTTATATGCACTTCTTGTGTACGCGTTCGTGCTACATGCCCTGCTGATCTCGTCTTTTATTTATTCGTTTATGACAGCAAACTGTGGGCTGTGTCCAGGAACTGTTCTGTCAGACAGTTACTGTACAGCACCGTAAGCAGTTTGGGGTCCAGCTGAGCGACACATCTCGTCCTTTACTTTTCACACCTCGCACAATAACAGCGACACCTCGATCTATCCTCAGGCCTGGAAAATATTACGGTCCCTTCTCGTGTCTCTACACCCAGTCTTCAGGACAGATTTCTACAAGTCATACATCAGTAATATTAGATTGATCAAATAAAGAAGCTATGTGATGAGTTGAGTATGAAACACGCAATACATTTATTTGGAAACTTCAAGGGAAGAGGCAGGTTAGTCAAGAGGATAATATTAAAATAGGTATTAGATAAATAGGAGTAAAGGTACAAACTGGGATTGGTACTACCCACTGGAGGTGGGATGTTTTAAAGATGGTGATGGATATAGGTTCTATAAATTTTAGAGAAATTTTTGTCCATATCTATAAAGTTGACAAGAAAGACTGTAGTAGAATTAGTGGATTAAATTTCACCGCGATCACTTCCTTACTAGTTTAGGATTCTTGAGTTCATCATCTACCAAAATTTCTATCGGCTTAGCACAAAATAATTTAAAGTTTACCTTTTAAAACTCAGTGGTAACTATAAGCACCATCTGCTGTAATAATAAGTAACTCTTAATTTTGTCGACTGTGTATTTGTGTGTTTTGTATGATTCTCAGTATAAGCAGTTATTATTTCCTTAAACAGAGTTAACCACTTGATCTCTGTAATGGTGAAGTGTGTTGTTTTCTTCGCGGTACGGACTGAATTCTTAAATACTATATAGACGAGCTTCGTGAGTTAAGTGGGTTGAAACTAAATACGAAGGAAGGCATTAGCTTAACGAAGGCGGAAGCGGATAGATCTAACTACATATCTCAGAACAAGCACAGAGATAATGGTCCAGATCTGCATCCCTTCAGAACCACAGAGTCTTGATGGAAGGAGCTTCATTATGCTTAAGGTTTTGCATGTACAGTATTTGACTGTTATAATAACAACTGTGGAAAAATGTGATGATGATAAAAGATTATTATCTTTAATGAAAGTTCAAGACTGTATTAAGAAGGTCTTAAAGTGAATTAGTAATGTGTACAATAGGCTTATTTTAACACTGAGGTGAATACTGCACAAAGTTTAACAAATAATCTGTATACTAACTAAGTGTTACAGGATATTTTTACAGTTGGTTAAGAAATTTGTATTCTCATTAAACTCAAATTTTGTCATGGCTTAGATAATTTCAGTTTACAACTTCACACCCTATTTCTGTAAGATTCATTTCAACATTATCCTCCCCTCTTACACATACATCTCGTAAGTGATCTGTTCATCTGAGAGTTTTCAATCCAAATTTGTGTAAAAATTATTTTTTTCTCCCACACTAAACCTGCAATGACACTTCTTCAGTCTAACAAACTTAAATTTGAATAAAACAGCCACGTACGTGGTTTACAGACGTGGTAACGTGCAGCTTAATATAAAGACTGTTCTGTGTTTAATTGCTTACAATGTTTCCGTGCAGTTAAGAGCTGGGGTTCTTGGTGTCAAACTTGCGGACACGCTCTATACAGTAGGACCCCTCAAAATACAAGCAATAGATAAAGATGTCACAAATTTAGATCCCCGCAGGGGTAGAATAAAGGAATAAGGGTCGGCGTGTTTCTATTCAACAAAGGTGTCAGTGGAAGGCGATGATCCATTTTCAGTAGCGAGATCTTCCTGCTGGGAGTCACGTGATCTAACAGAATGCTAGGCGACTTTAGAATCACAGTGAACAAGAAAAGTACCTTGGTATGCAGACAGCTTGCAATTTTACAACAACAAAAAAGTTATGTTCGTTCCTGTGTATAACCATTTTAAATTTATGGTACAGAAACGTGGGTAAAACGAAAATCAGCATTCATAGGGAAATTTCTGTACAGAGAGGGATATAACTTAAAATTTTCTCTAATAAATAAAAAGTATTCGACGCGGAAACGGAACCGAGACAAGAATGGACCAGAAATTGATCTTCTTCGTATTATTTTATTCCTTCATGCGCGTCTTGAAAACTATCTGAGAATGAAGATTTCTGTCATATACTTGAAAGAATTAAAATCTGCCCTCAACATTTATGTACGTTATTTTTATGGGCTACATGGGAGGAAATAATCTTAAAATGTGACTGTGCAAACCACAGTCGTAATAAATTATTTTTCTGCTCTGTGATTTATATTATATATACATGAGATGGGCTATATAAGCCTAGTTTAATTAAGTATGTACCTGTTGTAAGAGCTAAATGTCCAAATTCATTTATATTCTCGTACAAGAAAGTTTTACAGTGCCACAAAGACCATTAAACAATTAGCCACGATCAGTTACAGAGATAAACAAAAACTAAGTCTGCCTGTCTGTCTGTCTGCCCTCATAAGTACCGTTTACATGAAGAGGTACGCGATTGTGTTTAATCAGCTTGTTTGACATATTTCATGCAGTGTGTTTCCTTCTGTCACAGCTGTTAAAGCGAGCTTTTTAAATATAAATTTCGGATGTATTTATTGCGCATAAATTCCCAACACTTTTTCCTCCTTCCCCTTACTCTTAAATCCTCTTCCACTGACGCTGTAAAAGTAGACGATACATGCAATATGTCATAGAGTCATCATCAAATGACGATCACAGACAGCCGTACTGAACATCTCTTCAGAGTTCAAATTAGTTTTCTAACGCTGAATGAATTAAAAGACAATATCTACCATCTGATACCAGAAGTACTGAAGGAATGCTTTACCCGTTTTACAGTTCCCGCATCCAATAACCTTAACTGCGAAGGGATCCGAGTTTTATAAAGTAATTTAACAGAATCTCGCTTTTACTGCGCAGACACACAAATCATCAGTCCTGTTGAGAAATCTGCTGTCTCTTCACAAAGTACAAAGTGAGCACAATGCAGCTTTGTAACAGTTAGAGCAAACATATACAACCGTGAACCCACAAATATGAGAAAATTTGTACAGTGGCAATATTAAACAGCTGTGTATTCCCCGACATTCTCCGGATATTTCATCTGAGGTTATTCATAGTTTTCCCCAGTCTCTCCATGCAGCTGCAGTCCTGTATCTCAGTAGTTGATAGGTCTACAGAATCGTAGAATCCTCACAACTCACGATATGAAGAGTCATTTTAATATTATGCTATCCCGATCATTGATAAATTTTTTGTATTCGTGTAAAATTTCTATACCTACATTTTTCGTTTGTCTCAATATTGGCCGTTAGACATTTATAACTGCTTTCACCTATATAAAGCAATGCTCCTCTCATATTATTCTCCTAAGTCTAAAATAATCTTTATTCTGTCCAAGTCTACTCCTTGAGTTTATTTTGAAAAAAAAGAATAATAATCGAAGACTTTAAACCTCGCTCTTACGTTAAATCTTCAAATATCGTGGATAAAATGTAGGCAAAGAACGCGGTAATGATGAATCGTTTACAATTTTAATGGTCCATTTGTTGACGTTCAGTCGTTTCAAATATTATTTCCTATCTCAGGGAGGCTGCTGTATATATATATATATATATATATATATATATATATATATATATATATATATATATCCTTTTCACATTGATAGAGCAGCTTTCCTTTCAAAATATACCAGTTCTTCCTTTTAATAGGTGCTTATTCCTGTATTTATATCTGTTACTGTTACTGCCTCAACTGTTCTCGTTGGTTCTTTCACTAGTTTCAAACATTCGGATTCATTTAGAAGCGTAGATCTACGTCTACAGACTCAATAACTGTGTAACCAACGTTTCATAGGTCTTACTGCCTCCGTCATCAAGGCGATCGCAGTATGACCTCTGAAACGTTGGTAAACATCGACCAGACTACACGGCGCAACAACCCAGAAGACAGAAATCTTCATCGCCCTGATGACGGAGGCAGTATGATCTCCGAAACGTTGGTAAACATCGACCAGACTACACAGCGCAACAACTCAGAAGACAGAAATCTTCATACTAAGAATCGCCCTGATGACGGAGGCAGTATGACCTCTGAAACGTTGGTAAACATCGACCAGACTACACAGCGCAACAACCCAGAAGACAGAAATCTTCATCGCCCTGATGATGGAGGCAGTATGATCTCCGAAACGTTGGTAAACATCGACCAGACTACACAGCGCAACAACCCAGAAGACAGAAATCTTCATACTAAGAATCGCCCTGATGACGGAGGCAGTATGACCTTTGAAACGTTGGTAAACATCGACCAGACTACACAGCGCAACAACCCAGAAGACAGAAATCTTCATCGCCCTGATGATGGAGGCAGTATGATCTCCGAAACGTTGGTAAACATCGACCAGACTACACAGCGCAACAACCCAGAAGACAGAAATCTTCATACTAAGAATCGCCCTGATGACGGAGGCAGTATGAACTCTGAAACGTTGGTTAACATCGACTAGACTACACGGCGCAACAACCCAGAAGACAAAAATCTTCAAGAATATGACACCTTAACCATGCATGTCCTTAATCCTTTGAATCCTAAACCAAAGACAGAATAGAAATTCACTGCCATGAAGGTTCCCAGACAATGCCCGTTTGTCCTTCTCGGTAAGGATGACTGAAGACAAGAAAATGCTTTCGGAAGTAGAGACGCTAAACGGGAATTTACTGCACTCGATCGGAAATTTGAATTTTTAGTTACCTTGAAATATTCAATTCCTAGCGTGAGGATCGGTTGGTTAATGGTGTTTAGGGAAATAATAGTTTTTTATTCTGAGAATCATATTAAACGCACAAATAACACTCGGTGGGTAAAATGAAGCGCTACTGACTTAAAGTAAGTGGTAAATATAGCTAAATGCTAAGGCCAGGAACAAGACAATCGTAAGACTGAGAGTGCAGAAGCGTCATCTAGAGGGTTGTGGATACGACAAATATTAGGGTAGAAAAAGTCTTGGAATATCGAGGGTAAGAGGGGAGGTGGAAGCCAGAATCAACCAAGTGTGGAATCCCCTAGCTTAGCTGTTCCACAGAAAACTGCAGACCCAACTAATCCATTAGCGGTATTCATTCAGCCGAAAGTAGAAGACCAGACAAAGATGGCAGAAACCCCTCAAAAATATATATGATAAAGGAAGACAGACGTATAAGGTAATGTGCCACTGCTGTAGGAACGAAACCAAACGGAAAATTCGATCACGAAAAACGGAGGGAAAAAGAAATAAGTGAAAGCGGAGAAGAGAGGAAAAAGTTGTAGTTGCTTTCGTCTCGTTCGGCAGCTGTTGCATGATCCACTTTGCGCACCGCTGATGCTAATTTGCGCATCAATCACAGAGAAGTCAAGAGATTCTCAAGGCAGAACCTGGGGCCAAAAATGAATTCAAGAACTTGCATTGAACTCTCTGCGGAGAGACGCGTCCGCAACGTGATCTCTTCAAATAACTTTCACCCTCAGTAAAACACTGCAGCATGGGTTTTAAACTTGGTCTCTCAACGTTAAGGCAAGAACACACAGCAGATTTATCAGCTTCAAGCTCCGGTTGCTGTGTCCCCAGGTAAAGAGCACCTGCAACCATCATATACTGTGTGATCCAAAGCCCGTCTGGATATCGTGGCAAAGTAACAATGTCTGTCTGCAGGAAATCTAACCAAAATTTCCCAACCCATACGTAGCCAGTCATCGTTGACTCAAATGTCTCAGGTTTCTGTATTAATGAATTGTCATAATCATCATCATTGCCATCGGTAGAAGAATCACATTACGTCGATATATTACGATAAAATCTGCCCCAATCGGTATTCGAACCAGTGATCTGTGTCTGAGCACTGTAAGTTCATGCAGGTGAAAGGAACATTACATGTATCATTTTATCACAATCCATTTGAGTTGTAACCTGGAAAATACAACCTCAGTGAAATTGGGTTTGCTTTTGAACACCTGTGACAGAAACACATTTATAGGCAACCTGTGATAAGAGGGGGGGTGTCATGCAGCATCCCGACAAGGACTCACTTCTTTGGGCACATCCGGACTTGTGATTCCCTCGCACTGAGGCCCATCAGCGTCTCGGTACCTCTTTTGAAATGACAAGTTTATTTTTAAAAATGTAAAGCTGTCCCAAGTAGGCACTTGGGGGGAGAGTTAGCTCCTACTCACTGTTAATCTCGGCACTAGAAAGATGTGAGTGGTACCCATTTGACAGGAGGCTGTGTGGGCACCATAATCGGCTAGAGGAAAAATTCTTTGTCCCTGTCGGGATCGAACCCTGGTCGTCCAGTCCGTAGTTAGTTACTGTACTGACTGAGGTACCTCGGCTCCTAACAGCAGTTTGTTAGTTAACTAAACTAGCCCCATGAAGCAAAATGCATCTTCAGAGGCTTATAGCCTATTCGCTCAGCTGGTCAAGAGATTCCTCTTCTTTTAGGGAATATTTTTGTCGGAAAACCTGCAGGGAAGAGGCTATTTGGTATAACTGGACATAGAAACTAAGACAGCAAGCAATATGAATAAAACTGAGCAAATGTTTTACTCTATGAGATTTGGGATATACTTTAATCAAGACAAACCGCAACGTATCTGACACTATCGCTACTTCCTTTGGAGGAACCTAACCAATCTAGAGATAGCGCTCTATCGTGGGCATAAAATGTGAAAATGTTTCGTAGGTAGTCTATAGTCTCTTTCGGATGCTGGCTTTTTATTTATGTAGGCTAATAAATACGTAATATTTTGTTACTAGACTTTCTTTCGTTTATAAGTGATTAGTTGCCAGAATACTGGAAGTTTTGGAAACCGGGTTTTTAAAAGAAAGGCTATTTCCGGTAAAATGGTATTCATACCGAGAAATGCAGACATATGAGCGCACATATTGACAGTGCGTCTTTTCTTTTCAAAAACTGCCAAAAACCTCCAGATTTATATTTCATACGTAAGTATTATGTTGGAAAGAGCTGTTCATAAAATCTGGTTGTGGCAGAGAACACGCAGTAGCTACTGCACTGAGTCTACGGACGCGCACATTCGAACGCAGCCCTACGGTGTAGTATCCCCCGATGACCCCACAGAAACATGAAAGACGATATTTGATTCGCTCCACGTTTTTCCGCAAGATCTCTTTGAAAGTGCCATGATTTCCTCCACCGCAGCCAACGCATTTATCATCTTCCGACCTGCACGTGCTTAAACACTGTCGACTGACTACAGTATGTTTCGAAATATGTTCCCCTTGTGAATTGTAAATGAACACTACGAGACTTCTTTTTAACTTCGAATTCCTACCTCAAACTGTCGATAGAGGAAACAGCCCTACTTCTACAGTGTGTTTATAAATTTTAATGAGCATTTGTAGGTTTGGAAGAAATTAGTAATGTGTGTCTAGTTAGGGCAGTGAAATTTAGGTGTAGGATTTGAGTTCTTCACGGTAGTGAGTATGAAGATGGCTGTCTTCTGGGTTGTAGCGCCGTGTAGTCTGGTAGAAGTTTACCGAAGTTTCAGAGGTCTTTTCTGCCTCCATCATCGGGTCGATGAGACCATTTTAGAAATTTAGGTGGTAATGATAGGCAAAATAAATGCATACAGGATTTTTTATTAGAAAACACCCCTATGAAAATATCTCCCTGAGACCGATAATATAAAACATTTGTATTAAGAACACCGGTTATGGGTATGGGAGGTTGATGTAGCTGGCTCGTGATCGTGATTTAAGTTTGGTTAATTTGTTATTATTTTGTCAGATTCCATGACCTTCCCCCGATTTCATGATTTTTAAACCATACTACTTATCTCCTTGAGAGACTGACCTATGAAAACCTACAGACTGAACGGACTGTGGTGATCAGTGGAATGAAAAAGTTCACAGACAACGATGTCTTATTCGGAATTCGAACACGTGATTCCTTGCGTCATTTGTCATAACCTGAGCGACTTAGACCGTAAGGTTACCTGGCTGGGAGTCTGACGTTCTACCGCATTTCCCAGTTGACCTTTGTAACGGTAAAGTATTGTTTTATATGCGGTACAAGAGCATTTTATTTAATATTTTTCACTTTTCTGAAAGAAAAGATACCTTCATACGAGCTGAATGCTTTTCAGACATAGTAAAAAATATCAACAGGCTACCAGGAACATAGAGGAAGCCAGTGGCTAGCTGGTCATACCGAATTCCACGAAAATTAGTCATTTAGTTTATGTTATCAACAATATTTATAGCAGTCCTTGAATCGGGTACAGACAGATGGTCAGACACATTCATCGTGCACGCAGTGTTCCGAAGAGAGAATTGTCCTTGAGAACCCTGGACATCACCCTTCTCTATTGCGCAAATGACAAACAGGTCGTGACTCCGTAATCAAATTCCAGGTACAGTGGTACTTTAAACTTATTCGAACACAGCGACACGGTGAGGGTCCATGACATGGAACGTGACGGAAAATAAGCAGTCAAGAAGATTACAATAATATCAGGAAGTTGAGATTTCCATGCCATTGTCTCCAACTGTCGGTGAGAGGCGTCGGTTTATCACGCACGCACTGGAATGTCCTCGAGTCGAATTTTAAGTGTGTCGTCCATACAATATCGCATTAGAGCTGATTTACAAGTACAGATACATTCAACGGACGAGGAACTGCTGAGTTATCGTTTTAATTGTGGTGGAGAAGTCTCTTGGGCATTAGACATTTGGAAGATATACGAACGTATGGAAGGAAAATATAATGTAGGGTTGCTAGATGGATTAAACTGGCTCGGAATTGATATTATCGATGAAGCTTCAGATTTGTCCTAATGATGAGGGCACAAAGTACCCCAGAATTGTTGGTAAAATTCAACCATACTACATGGTAGCAGTCTTCAGATGGTCTGTCGGTTAGGCAGTTAGTTACTTGTTCAGTCGGTCACCTCGTTGCTTAGTTACTGTCAGCCACTGCAATCGTAATCAGTCTACATTTGCAGCAAAGACGCAGACGTCCTACTACAGTGAAACCTTTGTGTTACAAGAACTTTGTTTGCAAGCGCGTGGAAGACTGAAAATCGATACAAACGAATAAAGAAACAAATCATACAACACAAACAAAAGAATCAGGAAAGTTTAATGTGTCGCCGCTTCTTTGAAATATTTTAGCTTCGTTATTTTGTTAGTTTTTATTGATAATAATTTAGTTACTAAATTTCTAGGCTATCAGAAGATTGTTATTGAATGAGATACAAAATACAGATTGTAATATCAAATGGTGCCTGTCCGATGGGGGGTTCTTTATTTAATTTAACATAAAACGTTTGTCTTCCCAAATACCTCCAAGATTAATTACTCTTAATCACAAATTAACCCCTCTCGATGGTGTAGGTTGTGAGAACTATCGATCCAATCAGTTCACTTCGCCGCGTGGCTGATAGAATTCGTCAGAGCCAACTTAAAACACTTTGTTCTAAATTACTTACGAGTAGCATATTTTTGGGGAAAGTATAATTAAAAATCGCTTCCTTGTAATTTAATTAACGAGAGTAATATAAAACATACATTTACCTACTACATCTAACACAATGAAGCAGAGTCCCTCTTAAGAAGCTGATAGTCACTCAGCTAGTCAAGATAGTAACAGAATTTTATGTAACACATCATCACCGTGTTCACAACAGCCTGCCATTGAATCAGATGAATATAATCTGTACTACCCTTGTATAAATTTTAAGATTTATTTTAATATCATCGTACAAACGCCTAGATCTGCCAAGTGGTCTATACGCTCAGACTTACCAGCCAAAATTTTGTATGCATTTTAAATCTCTCCCATGCGTACTGTATAAACAGAACATATTAAACAGTACTTGTAAGGTTAAGTAATCTTAAAAATAGGCTATGTATACTTATAGTCTAGAACCTCAGTAACAGATTAGTATGAAGCGTTCTTACCCTATTGAAGACAGGGAATTTCATTTTCAAACTACCAACGCGTGATTTGACGTCAGAGAATGGAAAGATTAGTTTTCCGTGACAAACTTTACGAAGGCAGGAGGAAGATAGGAGTACCGATGACTGTGATTGCCTTGTTCAGACGAAGTTCATTTGATAAAGCGGTATAACTTTGTAATTGATTCTTCACCCTCCCGCAGAGAGGCGCTGATGATTCTACCACCAGCTGTCCTGTAGGTAAAAACTGAATCGAAGTTCCTGGGCTCATCAGACGAAACTCTGCAATTAATTAATGAGCGCTAAAGCAACTTGTAATGACGTCCTTAACATTTTAGTTTTAAACTTCGATAATTAAAAAATTGTACAAACATAGTGGCCGGTCTGAACTCAGCTGTAATTTTCAACATACTCTTGTCGGTCTTGAGACTTCACTGCGCTGTATTAACTGGACGAGTTACAATTTACAGCTGAAGAATATTATGTTCGGCGACCCGGAGAGAAAAAAAGAATAAATCGCACTGTTTATATGGAGTGGATGAACTGGGAAGATGAGGAAGGAAACGGTTTTGATCTGTCTTAAAGTATTCCTATTATCCTATCACTTGCTTTCATGATCTTGGAAATATCCCAGTGAAGAAAGCAAGACTCAGATTAAGTTCCTAACCCGGGACCTCCCAAACACAAAGGCGAAGTGTCGGTCGTCACCACATAGTATTGGCCAATCCCTTGCCCTTGATAAATCATCGTTACATAAACTACTAATGACCAAACAGGTTACGGGCCAATATCGAACCCGTGACCTCCAAGAATACGTGGGTCTAGTTGAATACCAACCACGAAATTTCTGCGCTCAGACCCCGCAGAGTCCTTGAGACTCTGACCTTACGCCAATACACAGCTGGTCAGGTCAAGAACTTTCTCGTATTTTATGAAATCCGAATTTTTATCACGGTAATCACAGCAGTTCGCCACTGATTTAGACCCTCACTCCACATTTCTTTAAGATTCATTTTAGTAGTATCTCCAAATTATCTTTATTTCAGGTTTTTCGACTATAATTTTTTATGCTTTCTTCACGGCCTCGTAATACACTGCTCACCCGTCTAATTCTCCTTGATTTTATCCCCCTCGTAATATCGGGATGTTTATAATACGACGTCGTTAAATAACCAAAGAAATAATTATGTAAATTTAATGCGGTGAAGTTGGTTTCCTGTGCCTTTAGTTTCTGTGGGCCCTAAGCGTGTTGTCCATTGAAGCATCTCAATTGTAGCAGCTGTGAAATGGCAGAGGCAGGAGTGAAGCATATTTTAGGGGGGAACGGAATCATAAAAGAGCATCAGTAGCTGTACTTGTTAGCTAAGTTACACCATTGTCTCGTCATATTTCCCATTGCCGCCCCCCCCCGACCCCCGACCCCCCAACATCAATATCATGGGATTGAATAAACCATATGTAATATTGAACCCACCCTCTGCTCAATACTGGTCGGAAAAAAATGGACGCTCCATTTACTGCCTGCAGCGATTTGTCGCTAGACTCAAACTAACTCAACATCTGGTTGTTGTTGAGACGAAGAAATGCTCAATCATTACCCCTTCACCCCACCCGCGGTAACGTAGGAGGCAGAAATGCACTCCGACGGCACACGCTAATAAGTATCACTTCGCTGACGAAAAATAGGTCCACATAAAGTAGCCTCAACTTTCAGTTCAGAAATGTATAATATCGTTCCGAAAACAGTTTGCCTTTTTCTGTTCATACGCGATACGATTGTAATTAACATGAGGTCTGAGACGTTTACCGGGATTTAAACTAGTGTTGTAGAGGAATTTCCTTTGCATATTTGTCTTTAATAGTCTCTTATCTAGTTAAGTTATTAAACTCGAAGATCCTTTCTGTGTTCCAAGAACCCGCCACAGGTCTAGCCAGATTTCCCTGTTCTCAAACACCCTCAATCTATGTTCTCAACTCAATGAAAGAGGCCAAGTTCCACACCCGTGCAAAAGACAGGTAAAATTTGCAGTTTAACCAAGGTTTCGTTTATATCCATCTTACAATTTTTGGGTTACGATCGGGAATAAATCGATCTGGGTGTATTCGGTAGCAGGCATTATTATTTATTTTATTTTAGTGTTCTGTCTGACGACAGGTCCATAATAACAGGATCCTTCCATCCTTTTCTCGGACTGGGACCTGTTCATATACGTTCTTGGCAGATGATCCAGAAGTGGTTTGCCATTGCCTTCTTCTGTGTGTGAATGGAGTAATTGTTGGGATGCCACGGAGGAAAACTCCGTGTTGCCTAGACCACGGCCTTGCCCAACACAAGTTATAAATTTGGGCACCGCCGGGAACCGAACCCGAGACCCCAGGATTGCAAGGCCAGCGTTCTACCCGAATTTAATCTGCCCCATTTTTTTTTCTTTCTTGGCGTTAGTTTTGATCCAATACGGTTCGTCTTAAAATCTGGAATTCCGAAACACAGATAAGTTAGTTACTTTGTTGTTTCGGTAGGTGGCTAGCTGTATAAACCTGCCGGTGCATGCCAAATAATTCAAGTCGATGCCGACACCTGAACATAAGCTACCACCGCAGTGTAGCCTAATATTCATTATTTCAGAATACAGACAGGCGGTAAATGGCACAGAACAGACAATTTCCTTTCCCCAACCCCCACCATTCCCCTATTTAATTTTCAGTGGTTGTGGGTGTCAGGAACAATGATTCCCCAAGTTTACTCTGATGCTGAGCTCAGCGTAATCTAAACTTGTTCAACAAGTCAATTATATGTATGTTTGTGCCTTCTATTTGTGAAGCACTGGAGGAAATAAGTAATAATGATTATGAAGAGGGTTCGGGTGGGAATCGGCCACCTGGCGATACCATCAGACACTAGGGATGTCTCCTGAACTAACTCGCCTGCCTACGTCGGCGGCAGGTGAGAACACGACCTGGAGGCGATACACATGTTTACTCCCGTGATTTACCCCAGCGCGTTGCAATTTCCATGTGATGTTTAGGAAAATATAATTTAATTTAGGACGTTTTGTATCGTCTCTGGGTGATCCCGGTTCGAGACTTGTAAGTTTAAATTGTATGGGGGATAAAATTATTTTGCGACACCGGGTGTTGAGTTCCGTGTATCTGTTCATATTAGCAGCCGTCTAGTGCTAATTTTCACCACGAGAATGCACCCCAGTCTAGGTGGAAAGTGGAAGGAAACAGAGAAAAAATGTAACATTTCGTTTGTCATTTTTATATTCTGAGTAAAATATCACACCCTAGAAATGTACTTAGACGCGTCCGATTTTCGTGTGTCTGCTCACTGACGCAACTTCCTGTTTTGGTTCCAAATGCAGTTCTTTTTAATAATGTTTTAAGATCTGTGAAATCAAAACTGGTTTCATCACCACAGCCACCAAGTGTCTAGTTTCTCCTCGATTCGTGGAGCTTTCTTCTGATAAGACAAATACCTATAGCTTCTTCCCCATGTATCCCAACCTTACGAGAAATCTAATACATACGTCTTACTTTCCCCGATGGCAAATTTTTATTTTCTTAGCTTTTAAAATCGAAACCGTATATGCATCATGACTGGACGGACGTTCTGACAGGGATGACACGCTCCAATATTGAACTTATCTCGCGTTATCGCGACAGACGTGCTGAGAACAGTAACACGTGTGAAGATACTCAACAAACACGCGTCATCTCACGTGAGGTATTGATTGACTTCTGTCATGTGTGAGGACTTGCAGGTGTCTTACTTCACACAGCTGGTACCACAATCCGAACTGAGGCTGCAGTTTTCAGTAACACACGTTGTGTTTTTGTCTTTATCAAAATTGATTACATAACAAATAGCCTATTAAAGTCAATGGCACGGCTTTACTCCCGAAATATTAGGATACAAAGGTCGGTAAACAGAACTTTTTGTCCGTAGCTGATTTACACGGTTGTGCAAAAAGAAATATTGACGTATGTGAGAAACGTCATGTCGGTAATACAGCTGGATAAATTAAATTAAAATAAAGTGTAGACGGAGTGGATAAAGGCAGGTGGTGGAAGATGGCATACAAATGTGAACACGCACGAAACAGTCAAATAAAAAAAAGCGACGCTGGAAACAAGATTGTGAGGCCGGTACAGGCGTTGAGTTGTCTATTCTGTGAACCTAACCTAACCTTACCTTGTATGCTTAAGCGTAACGGACGATTTCAGAACACCGTTACGTAAATTTCAAACGTCATATCACAACGATCTGTTATTCATCATCAAACACAACACGTCTCAAAATACCCTTTTTTACGTTTACAATTTTCTGACGTATGCAGACAGACATGGATCTTGATGCACAGTGGAACTCAAAAACTTGATATTATGGTGTGAAGAAAAACAGATCATTTCCCACAGGCCATGACTACATTCCGATATTTAGTAAGGTTGACCTAAGCTGATATGGGTCGGAACTGAACCAAATCATCCAGAAGACTTGCGTGGATTTCCACAGTCTCTCCATGGAATACTGGGATTGCAGTCGACTCCTTATAAATCCGTACCTACTCAGCATTAAATTATTATCTTCCAGTCTCATTAAATTATATGAATTCTGCAGTTAAAATAAGCCTCGCTAAATTAGCTAAGGTTCTATCAATCAGTCATTCCGTTAGGATAATAAAATAACTTGTTCGTCTAGACATCAGATCAAAAGTCCCCAGATCGGTCTATAAAAGACTGCGTTAAAATGTTGAGGGTTGAACATGATGTTTAACCTTATTATGGATGAGGGTGGAACAAAAGTCCATAGAAACAAGCGATAATACGCGTTATGAAAGCTGCCATCTTGTTCCCTCGATCGAAGGGAAATATTGTGAAGTGCAAGAACGATGTATAGCGGGTCTTGCAATATTCACATTCTAATAAGTTGTGATGCTTTTATTGTCCTTCAGATAGACCGTGTAAACTTGTTCCTTATTCTGTTTGCTGGGATAACTGCGTGAAATATCTGGCTACGGGCTGGGAGATCGGAATTCGATTCTCGTCACACACACCGGCCTGCTCTTTGTCCACGTCCATATAACTGTAGCTGTGAAGTCCGCCAACTTTCTGTCATATTTAACGACGCCATAACGTGGAACTGACATTTCCTCTCCATCTTGTGCAGAAGGTATAAATGCCACTTTACCATCATTCCATGCATACGCCATCATGAAGTGTTGCTTAAGCACAGGGGAAACTTTATTTTGTTATACCGACACTTTCATAGGTTCTTAAAAGTGGTAAAAGAGTTCGAAAAACGGACCAGCATTGAAAACTGTACATATCAAGTTTTGTTTGTGCCAATGGCTTTGAGCACATATCAATGACAAAATGACAACTGGCAATAAATTATTTAAAAACACTTCTTTGTGATTGAAGACAACTGAATATAAAACATATTTACGATTGAATTAAAAGCAGAATAAAATTATATATTATACTCTACTCAGGCTTTCATAAAAATAAATATTTTAGTTATAAATCTGCAATGCAGAGATTTTATATTTCTTTTGCAGACCAAGAAATTTAGCGAGTTTATGGAACTTTCATCATCGTGAACACAAAACCAGCAATTAGATCCAATTCACGAGTTGACATTTAATTTGTGTTAAACCCAGTTTTTTTAATATTCAATCACATATGCATAAGAAGATTTCTGCCTTCTGGGTTGTTACGCCGTGTAGTCTGGTCGATGTTTACCAACGTTTCAGAGGTCATACTGCCTCCGTCATCACGGTTCAACAACCCAGAAGACAGAAATCTTCATAATCACCGCTGTGGAAACCTCAAATCATACATACATGTCTCCCAAATTTTCTCTTGATTTACATTTTGATACACGTGTTATAACCATCTCATCCTCATTTATGTAATCTTCCTAAATTATTACATTAAGAACCATGATCCTCATTATGTACCATATCCCATCCTTTGTTCATCTTCCCTTGGTCCCAATATTCTCCCTGACGCTTTGTTCGCGAACGCCTTTAATCCAAGGCTGTTCCTTTGGGGTGAGAGGAGAATTACTTGTTATACAAGACTGTAATTTTACCCTTTGTTTTTCGTGAGTGCGAAACTTGACACAGACGTTGGAATCACTTCAAAACAATATTTATGATCCACGAATACAAAATAACTGATAAACTGTCACCGTCGATGTTGGTCTTCTGGTTATAGGTTGTTGCCAACTTCTCGTAGAAATATACTATCTCAATATTCAGGACTCGGATCTCATAAAATCTGTTAACCGATTTTAAAGTAAATGCAACTGCAGTCAGAAATCTCTACGAGAGACTTCCCCGCTGACAAACCTTGCTACTTTGTGTTTTATCGAGAAACACCGGTGCAGTTCCAAAGTCTGCATCTGACAAATCGCCGGTCATCTGAACGAATGAAGAGATGGAGGAATCCCCTCCACCCCTCTCATTACGTGTCCGATGGGTATGACCATCACTTCCATCTGTGACTCCCTGATATATGACGTAATAACCACCGCTTGACAGCGCCAATAAACAGCCGGACAGAGACGGCTGATGTTGGAAAGAGCGCGGTATTGCGCCCGGACACGGACAGTAGACAAGCTGAGTTGTTGCTAAGACAGAGCGACTCACCTACCTTTTTCAAAATATAATTATCGAGGGAAATTTGCGTATAACGATTTGTAACCGTGTTTTCAACACTGCCACATACAGAATATGTAATACGTAATATCGATTCAAAGTTAACTACTGGTTTTTCTTGAATATAGAACGCACTTTGTCTTCTACCGGAATAAAATTTCACTGGTCATTTTGCCTTTCTAACACATCAGTTCAGGTATTTTACTATCAGCACCGGTTATTGATTTAACTTTGTTTTTTTTTTCTTATTGGGACAATGATGAAGTGGACGACAGATAAGAAACAGATACACAAATGGATCAAGAAATTTACTTCATGTAACCAGAACGTTTATTACAGTGTTCACAAAGACCGCCATTGGTCCCTGTCATGAGTTAGGTGAATGCAGACCACCTCCTCACACTCTTTTAAGATTGATCTGTCCACCTGCCTGCATTTGGGCATACCACCGTATCCCCCGTCATATCAACCAGGAATGCTATATTTCATAAGCCCTTAGAATGTAGTGGTAATAATATGTACCTCTTACTTTAGAATTCAGTAACACTTTTTACTCTCTGAGTGTATATTTTTCTCAAAATAAACAGCAATTATTTCCTTAAAGAGCAAACCAATTGAATTCGTAACGGTAAAGTGTTGTGTCTTCTTTGAGGTACGGACTGAATTTTTAAGTAGTCTATTGTCAAAGCCTAATTTTAAATCCTACTTAGAACAAGGGTATTTCTGAATATTACTGCCTTCTGGAATGTTACGTCGTGTAGTCTGGCAGACAACGACCGACGTTTCAAAGATGCTGTGCAAAAGCGCTTTCAACACCGGAGACCAACGCAGGCAAAAGTCTGAAAATGAGACCGGCTGTCTTTTGTCTGTTTCCAGTTCCAGGTTATTTTTCCCCTTTGCCTCAAAAGTGAGCAAACAAGAACCAAAACGAAGTGTTCCGTTTTACCGCTGATCGTAGTTACACTTCACAATGCAACATAAAGGCCAGAACACGCAGCTCTGTTTAATATGCAAATGAGCGTTTTATGCTTAACCGAGAATTGTTGGTTCCACCTTCTCATGAGGAAATTAGTTGAACTAATTTGCAGTTGGTTAATTGACAGCTTTTATAAATACTGAAACATATTTTATGTTAACTACAGTGTGGAGGACAAAGATGGAGGAATTTCAAAAAAGGTTTCAACTGTAAACCTGATAGCCGTTTGCATTAATTACAAGTCAAGTAAATTTACACGAGGTTCTCTCATGTACACTACCGCTCACGGCAACGTGATCGCACTTAACGTTATGCTACGCACATATTTTTAAAATGTTTTAAGGAAAATACGAAGTAAAATTCTTTATTACGATTCATTGAAACAAATAAAATAAATATAATTTTTTAACGTTATGTGCCACAATGCTCCGCCTTGCAGTCTTTTGCCAGTATTCCTCCGAAATATCGGTACACTATCAAAAATCTACTCGGCCCAACCCAGAAGACATTCATCTTCATACTCACCGCCATGTTAACCTGAAATCTCTATTCTTTCGTATGAGAGATTTACGTTTTCACGGCGGTGAAGACATCGGTGTTTGTCTTTCCGATGTAAAGCAGTGTGGATTTGTAGGCTGATCCCGACGTCTGGGCAACAAATTTCCTCCATCTTCAGGACTGAAGTCCTGTTTAGCCGGAGCGTGAGGCAGAATGGTAATTATTATCGAGTATCTTTACTTTAATCTACCCCTTTAGTAAATTAATATTGGACATTGTCGTCTGAGCAAGAAACTTATTAACAACCTAACCTAACCAAACCTAACCTAATCTAACATAACCTGATCCAGCCAAACCGATCTCAACTATACCTGCCCCTATAGCAACTGACCATCGTGCTTCGCCGTTTGCGCATGCGCTCCACTAATCTAAACTAACGAAAAATATATCGTAACATAACCCGACCTAACCCAACTCAATTTATTTCCATGCCAATCAAATATTGCCCAAAGGTGTCTGCGCATGCGCGACACTAACTTACCTTAACGTAGCCTAACATAACCCAACCCAACTCAACTTAATCAACCCTCGTTCCAAATGAACATTGCGCATGGCTGTCTGCGTGTCAAATAACCTAACCTAACATAACCTAACGCATCCTCCACCAACTTAGCTTAACAAAGCCTAGCCGAGATTAGATTTGCTTAACTTAACCTAGCCACGATAGAGATGGTAAAAATGTCTTTGTAGGTGTGAATATATATATATATAGATACCAGTCAATCCATATATCGATATCCACCAATCGATATGTCCACATCGACCTTATGTATAGCTACTTTTATGGAAAAAATATGTGAGGACAATAAGACATGGTCACCCCTGTTCGGGGGATTTGACCCTCTTCCAAAAGTAATCAATCGAGCTGTGTCCACCTGGGGAAGGTACGAGCACGAAGTGACAATAGAAACACAGTGGCCGCTACTCAGAAGACACCTGACTCTAAGGACCACTGTGCTGTATAACTTATGTGATAATGAACCTTATTGAAAATAGATGTGAGAGTGACACTGGTCATTGTGCTTTGCTACAGTTGATTTCTTGACAATGTTGTGGACTTCTGCAAGGGATGCTTCGCACAAGGGGAGATGAGCTACAAGACAAGTAATTGATGTGCCCACATGAAGAACGACCTAAGTACAAATAACAAATGTTGCTGCTGATAATGTGCCGATAACACTCAAGTGGTAACTGTATGTACCACCCGCTGTATCAAAGAGTAACTCGACAATTTGTAGTTATGTGTCTCATATAATTCTCGGAATAAACAGCTATTATTTCCTTAAACAGCGGTAACCAGTTTATTTTTATAATGGTGTGGTGTTGTTTTATTTGCGGTACGGACTGATTTCTTAAATATTATGTAGGTAATCTTTTATTTTAAAGGGATAATCACAACTCTGTAAAGACCTATGGGTGGTGGACGAGACTCAGTATGCATTTTTAACACTGACACTTGATTTTCATGGTCAGAATCAAGCTTCGGCCGCTTTAACCCCGAAAGTGAGCTGTCGGTGCCTACTCGATACGAGGGTAGGAGGAATCCAGAGCCGGTTTTGCTCGCTGTCTTGTAATGAGTGTCTCCCCTCATACTACGAGATGTAAGTTGGTTTCACGACCATATAAAATAAATACAAATTTACTGTTTTGTATTATTTAATATTTAGTGCATTAAAAACCGATCAACACGTGATGTAAAAGTGATTTTTAATTAAAAACTGGAAATATTTCCTGTACATATTTTCGTAATTTCGCCACAAATTAATCTGGTTTTTATTCGATACTGATGACAACTCCTCAATGCGCTGAATTATATTTATACGTAAAACGTGTGATGGTAATTATTAACAACTTCAAACCCTGCTGATGTATAGGTGGAAGGATTCTCATACATTATCTTCAAAAGCACTTAGTTCATTTTTTCACGTACATAAATCAGCTGTCGCCCTGACACTTGCGAATAAGAAAAGAACTAGTTTCCTTTCGATCTCGTCTCATTACCGTCTCTTGTCTGTTTGAAAACCGTTTCCTTGTGCAACGGGAGGAACCTGCCTTGACATGTAAGAAACGGTCAGCTTCTCGTAACTTGACGTCTTCCTGCCTGGCTACTAGGTAAGACGTATTCTGATTTAAGTCCTTTCTGAAATACACAGATAAGGTGAAAGCCTTTCTCCACACAATACCACTAAACTCAGAATTTTTCATTACTATAATTTTTGGTTTTGTATGGGTGTTCAACTTGGTCTGTTATCAGAGACCAGAACATAGAGAATTGATACAGCATACAAAGAATACTTACAAGTTTCCTACCACTAAGTACCCTACCTGTGGCATTTTACAGAAACTGAAAGGGCAATATGGATATTTCTTAAGGTGAAAGTACTTCTAACACTTGGTTTTGGCTTCAGTTCTCTCGCACGCAATTGAAATCGGCAAGTGTTTGAAATATGAACAGCATTGTTCGCCCTGTGACAAAAGGGATATTGTCAGGGCAAAGGGACAAATGAATAATGATCGCTGAAAGATTTACCCTCCTGTTGTGATTTTAAATAGCGTAGGAATTTAAATTACCACGTTATACATTCATTTTATATACGATTCTCAAAGAAAATATAAGATTTTATCAAATATATTGTAGTGATATGAAGTGGACTCGCTAGCTCATAATAAAGAGACCTGTAGAAGTTGCCAGTCGCTCAGCGTGTCATAGAATTTCCCGTTTTTCGTGGAAGACAAATTTTCATAACCGTATTCACAAAAGTCCGCCAATGGATTTTATTCTGAGCCACATGAATCCAGTTAAGGTTCTCACGCCATGTTTTAAATCCATATTGACTAATCATAACGTAATTACAGACTACTCATTATGTTTATTAACGTTATGTGCATTCAAAGTGTAATCATGGGATGAGTTACAATGATCTGTACAAAATATGTGAGATAGGGCTTCAGATGAAATCATGACTGATAGAAAATCGGATTACAGATGAAACAGTTGAACAATGTACACATAACAAATCATTGTGCAGAAGATGGAAGATAAATCGTTGTAGTATTTGGACATGTACAAAGAACTGAAGATATCAGATGGCCAAAATCAAATAATTCTCTTTACTTCAACTCGTAAGGAGACTGAGGAAACAATAAAGTGAATAATATGATGAAAGGAGAGTGGAAGATGGATAGATAAGAAGTATAAGAACGGAGGACGTCTGAAAATGGAGAACCCCTAAGAGTCAGGGAAGAAAATGTTTCGACGTCCTGGAAAGAGTAGACAAATACGAGCGGAAACATTGCTGTGGCGCTGGAAAAGCGGGCGCTTTGCAGGTGTGGTTCCCGTGTTCAGTCTGGGAGTGTTTATACAGAACAGTGTAGTCCCCTGAGGCACTTCGGTGTTTAGTTGTTGGTAAGTTCAGGTGATATTTGTGTTTGCCACAGTTCCAGTCTCGGCCCTATTTGCTTATCTTCTTGCACGTGTAGTTGACTTAAAAATAAATGCAGGTTTCCTTACAATTTCCTCTGTTTATTCGTAGATTATTTAATGAGGTGCATTGCCAGGGTTTGGTATTAGCAGGGTGAAACCTTTGGGTTGTATTATCACAGTGTTGGTTACGGTTGGCCGGAATTGTGACTCGGATGGAAGTAAGAAAACTCAGAAATCTTATGAGCCAACCTTTTGTAAATAGCCCACGTGACAGATGTAATTTTTGCTGACGAGAAGTAGCTGGAACTATCTCAGGAGCCGTGGGATTTATCGTTGGCGCTGTTGAACCGTCAATATGGTCACTTGATTTGTTTGTTGGTTTTTAAATTCATACCTTTTTTAGTTTATGTCTTTGTAAGCAACGCCGTATATGGTGTGGCTTTCATATAATTTGCTGTAGTACAAATACTTCAGTTGATAACTAACAAACTAGTTCAGATTTCAATACTCACCCTTTATCAACATTAAATGACGTGATTTAGCGTTTAAATTTCTGCTTTGCATCTCTTAGATCCTGAGTTTGTGTCATGGTCCAGAAATCGCTATCTTTAGGAATGATTTTTGTGGACTCATTTTCTTCAGGAAAGTTTTGTTGAAGAATTTTAAATCAGGCCACGACCGTTTTCTTCCATATTCTAATTCACCATTCACTATCCTTAAATTTGCATGTTAATAATCTTCGTTAAATAAACCTTGCATCACTGAATCGAAGTTGTAACATCTGATATTATTATCAGTACAATAAAATTCTGTCATCTGGCTTCGCCTTCCAAAATAAAAACGTTTCGATTCGATTTTAAAATATCACTTTAAATATGACGCGACTGTACCCTAGGAGCGTTAGGCCTCTTCGGAGTGGTTTCTGTTGACGTATTAACAATTCATGGCGCCCGCTGTAGCTTGGACAGACTCACCCCATCCCCCCACCCCCGTTCGTAATTACAGGAGGTGAGAGGGGGAGGGTCCTGTTAATTATACACGTTTAATTTGGTACTGACTAGAATTTGCAATGACTGTAATATGTAGATCATCAGACTCGACTGTAATTATTGCCTGTACCGGGAGGCAGAATAGTTTGGGTGTGTGTGTGTGTGGAACTTATCAGCTCGAAACAGCATGCACAGCGGTGCAAAAGGTGAGCTTCGGGTTACAGTTCAGGTCGTCTCTGGTTTACGACGGACCCGAATTTACGACTATCCACGTTTCTAATTTTTTTCTGACATTTTCGCTGAACAAAATCCTTCTTAACAAGCTGATAACAGTTCGTAAATAAATTTCCGCCTTTTATGGAACCCATGGGTTCATTACAGTGTTCACAAAAGTCCACCACTGGTACCTATCATGAGCCAAATTAATCCAGTTCACACACTCAGACAGTATTAATTTAACACACGTTTTTATATTATCGTTCCATTTAAGCCAGTTTTCCCTTCAGGATTTTCGAAACAAAGGTATGAATATTTTTTCTTCCGTGTGTGCTACATGCACCGACCATCGCATACTTTCTTATTTCGTCACTCCAATAATACTTTATGAAGAGTACAAATTATGAAGATCCATCGTGTTAGACGTTTCGGCCTACGAGAGCGTCCATTGTTAAGCTTTTGTAAAAATTACTAGGGAGCTTGACTGGTCTAGGAACAGAAAATCCTCAGTTGAACCAGTACAGGAAATGGCCGGAAGGGGGGTATTTTGTTGTAGACGAAGTGAATATAAAACAGATGTTAAAAAAATTCAAAAACTAGTATTATTATTGTATACTGGGATCTGAAAGTACCAATCCAGTTATGACGCTTCTGCGTATGTCATAGCAACTGATGACCACAAGGGTCGAAACATGTAGCACAGTTTTTAGATAATTCATCCGTAATCTAAGTATTGTGCTGGTTGGCCCTTCAGCTGACACAACAGGATTCACAAATTGAAGATGACTTCGATTTCCTCAGAAACAATTAATCTCCTCACTAGATTAATAATTATCAACCTTTCAAGAAAATATAATAGCATGTAATCAGGTGACAGAAGTAATGGATTGTGTGTGACCAGTTTGTTTGTTTGTTTGTCCTAGGTCTCGCATCGCTCGGTTTATCAAGGGACATCTGGTGAGTAATGAATGAATCTAATTAATAACCTCTTGGTTTCATTATGAAACACTTTCTCTTCAACTTTGTTTTTCAGCTGTCGACATACTGCTCATAAGTTCTCGTCAATGATGCAAATAGCAATGTTTAACAAGTACTGCTATCATTTGGTTTATTTTAGCAGTATCGAAGTATCGTAGTAGGTAGAACGCCTGACAATCTTCGTTGTTGTTCTAAGTTGAAAGAAGGAAATGAGACAAAGATAAGAAGGGATAATGAAACGTTAGAAATTGGTTATGGAATGAAAACAGGCCTGCGAAAGAAAACATTCTCCATTGAATTTCAACGGGCTGTTTTTCACTGGTATTCAGATATTAGACAGAGTGTTTCAAAACAGACTATTCCGTTAATTAGTGTGTACCGTCGAATTAGTGCATAATTTTATAATTTTGTTCATTTGACATGTTTGTCGCCAATAGAAATATAGATTTTGATCACACAAGGTCTCTGTTTACTTTCGAACCTTTGAGTGTACCGAGTAATTACCCAGTTAGTTGATTAATTGGAATCACGAAAAGAAGTAGTCGCTTCTAGCAGTTTACGCTTTAGACCATCAAATTAAATACGTCATTTTAAATATGAGGTCTGTGTTGCGTTTTCCAAGTAGATGTGTGGCCGGTTTCAATTACGTTAAGAGAATGAACGTAAAACGGCCCCGCGTATATTTAAGTTTTTATTGACAAACCAGTCCATTGCGAGCGAAGAATTTAAAGATATTTTCACCATTACAAGCAA
The DNA here is from genome assembly GCF_977971745.1 of Zootermopsis nevadensis. NCBI lineage: Eukaryota > Metazoa > Arthropoda > Insecta > Blattodea > Termopsidae > Zootermopsis > Zootermopsis nevadensis. The sequence continues at coordinate 12,200,926 of NW_028259139.1, read as the reverse complement.
TGAGTTTTACATTTACGACTTCGCGTAAGAAGTAAAGGTGCTTTACAAATATATGATAACGTGAATGGTACAGATGTTCACAGAGATAAGAAAAAATCAATTGATACACAAAAGCGAGAACCTGAAAATTAACACAATTTTTAAACAAATCTCTTAAATACTTTTATAAAACAGAAAATAAGATTTTTACATTCTTCCTCAGCGCGTGTGGTAAGTCTACATTCATAATCTGTTCTGATCACAAATCATAGTCTATCATTCGACCACACGGGTTAGCCGGTCGAAGGCCCGTATGTTCTTGGACCACTCGTGGTTTTGAACCCCACGTGGGACATAGGCGTATGTCCACCATCTTGTGTGCTGTCCTGCACTGAGACAGAACTTGCAGGCGCAGGTGCCTGACCAAAAGAGACCTACCAATCGTCCAGTTTGGTGTTTCGGAGTCAGTTATGGAATGGAACACGTCGGACGGTCTGATTCGTAAAAGATAATATAAGAATTAAGAAAAATGTGAAGGTGATGATTAAGATAACAAACAAGATGACGTTGTTAGATGTGGAGAATTACTCTCGAGACTATAAGCTGACATTTCTCGACATGAAGATTAATTACTGACTGTGACACAAACGCAAACTGGATTTATTGTTTTTGACTTCCTCGTTCACACCCCTCTTTGGGCCATCATTAGGCCAGCATTTACTGAGAGTGGTTCAGAAGCCGAAGATCAAAGACACGAAGACCGTTTCGTTCCGCGGAGAGACATGTACCGGAAAGTCCGGGTGTGAACAAGCAGTCGACGTGGCTTTCTGTGAACGAAGTTAATCAGACTTTGGCGGCGAGACTGACTACCACGCGAGACCACGCAGTGGCAGATGACGTTGGTGTCACCGCAAGACATGGAGGTGATGAGGGTTGCATCCAGCACTAGACCCAGGGTCCCCTTGCGGAGTTAGAGCTAACTACTCACCGTAACTACTAAGAAATTTTATCCGACCCCATGAGACCAAAAGTTCTCATTTCTTAACTTGAAGTTTAAGTAATGCCGCATAATCAGATTTTTTTTTTTACTCGTGACACAATGTTTTGGACACCCTTTCTTGGTCGGTCGTTACGCCAACACTTGGTGAGAGATGAGTTCAGAAGCCGAAGACCAAGGATATGAAAATCTACCCTCACCAACAATCAGACCGAAGATTCAAATTCGGTTCGAGTCATCGATACTTGTCAGCATATCTGTCTGTAGGTCCAGTGTTCTGGTAGAGTGAGTGAGGTCTTAGTCCCTTCATCTTCGGATTTCTACCGCTGGTCGTCTTTCACATTTATAAAACGCGTATAAGACAGGAGATAAATCGTAAGGAAACAATGTGTGGATTGGATTCATCTGGATCAAGATAGGAACTGGTAAAAAACATTCGTTTTTCGTAAAAGACAGAAAATTACTTAGCTAAGTGAGCTACTGTCAGCTTCTAAAAAGAAATGTTAAATGGTGTTTCTTAATGAAATTGTAGTGTACCTGTTTAGTTAGTCTGATAATATATGTTATACGTGAGACGCCTCCGAAACGTCTTCCACCGACGGTAAATCTAATGAAATTTAAGACAGGGCAATCCTCGCATGTCCCCGTGTACTCCATATTCACTTATTCACTCTACGTCTTTGACAGTTTTGAAATGCCACTGTGCTTAATAAACTGAATTAATGCATAACACTGGTCACCAGTGCTGCCAATAGAACAACACCCTTAATGTCAACTTGTGGCTGGCCTGTCATAATGACAATCTGTGGTAAAGACGCCTTAACAATCGATTTCGTAACAAAATAACATGGAACGCTATTGGCTGAATGAAACAAAGGTGGGGGGAAGTCATTAAGAATTGTATGGAGGGGCTGTTATGGAATATCACACATGAAATTGTTTTTTAAAAAATATTGAGAAGTGAAAGACGGTGTTGGCAGACTGCTCGTTTGGCCCTGGTTTTCAATTAGCTGCTTTGTGGTTCCCCGAGGAACAAGCCGCAGACTCAAGCAATGAACAAAGTGGAATGTCGCGTTACAGGACACGACGGCCCACAAATACCTGCCAATACTATTCTGTTGTATTAACAGTACGTATTACTGTCAATCCAACAGAAATAACACATCTGCGTTCATAAATTCTAGCAACAGGCTTCAAAATTCCGAATTGCCACAGAGAAATTATCTGGCGTTCCTAACCGATGATCTGAAATACATGGCCTAAAACACAAGTTACGTATAAACAAGTAAAAAATATACAATGGAGTTCGATTCCTGTTAACAGCAGAAATTTATTGTCAATAACGCGATCACGCGACACCTGAACCCTCATGGGGACTTTCATCTTCTATGTGCACGGCGGTGGAAACGTAATTTTGGGTTGAGAATATGTGGAGGTTTACCTCCACGCTGGTACGAAGTGCGATCGGAAAGTTTCTAGACTGCGCCTATAAAAACCCGTACACTTATCTCAGGTATTAAATTCATCCATCACCCTCGAAGTAGTTCCCCTGGGAGTGAACACAACGATCCCAGCGCCGCTGCCAAGCCTGGAAGCATCCCTGGAAATCTTTCTTTGTCAGCCTGTCAAGCACCATCTGCGATTCTGCCTGAATTTCTTCTATCGTCTCAAATCTCCTTCCCTTTAGCTGAATTTTCATCTTTGGGAAGAGGAAGAAGTCACACGGCGAATAAGGAGGGTGCGGGATGACGGCCATGGTGTTTGAGGCCAAAAACTGCCGAACTTTGAGGGCGGTGTGCGCTGGCGCGTTGTCATGATGCGTCGCATGTGGAGTTCTTCCTTTAGAATCAGCTGACAGGTCCCATAGCCTATCCCAACAATGTCGCACAAGTCGTTGATGGTACGTCGTCGATCTTCGTGAATGGCCTGCCGAATCTTCGTAACATTTTCGGGCGTTGTGCTCGAAGATGGTCGTCCAGAACGCTCGTCATCATCGACAGAGGTTCGGCCATTTTTAAAACGTGAATGCCACACAAAAGTTTGTGCACGACCCATTGCGGACTCCCCAAATGCTTGCTTTAGCATTTCATAGGTTTCCGTAGCCGTTTTGGCGAGTCTTTGGCAAAATTTGATGCACACGCCATTCTGAAATCGCAGGAGGGTCGGTGTAATGCACTACCAAAACGCCCGTAACTAAGAAACAAATGCTAATTCGATGATGCCGGCTGGCACACTGATTCACTATGAATGTAGGCCGCACCCCCTAAAGGCAGAAGCTCGTACTACATCCGGTTCGCCCGCTATTAACACAGTCTGGAAACTTTCCGATCGCACCTCGTATAATACGATTTTATGTCATTTGGAAGGGGGGGGGATAATTTTCTTTTGTGAATGACAGTCTATACACCTTCATAATTAAACCGTCTGATATTTTTTTGTAGACCTATATTCAGAGAAAAAAGGCGCTATTTATCTCTCATTTAACATACATGTTGAGTGATGCTTTTCTTCCTTGTCTCTCTTTATTCCTTCGTCTTTCGTTATTCTTGCCTTCTGTCGGTATCTTCATTGTATGTTCGTTCTTTGTTAAGTTTCCTTCTTCATCCCTTCGTTCCTCCTCAATTTTTCTTTTCACGCACGCTTTATTTATTGTTTATTTTAAATAACGTCATGGTCGATTGGTTAGCGCACCGGCTTCGTATTCAAAAGATTCAGGATTCGAATCTCGGTTCAGGATCGACTACCCTAAGAGGTTATTCGTGGAAAATACCGGGATATTACCTTATGCGACAACCGCCTCCTTACTTATTCTTTCCACTTCACACGTTCTCAATCCCATCGTTAAAGAAACCGAGAAAATATTTGTTTTCTATTAACATCAATGAACTTTGCGTAGCCGAATCGAGACGCCTTATCGTCCGGTGTTTCTCCTACAGTTCGTATAACCACGTGATGGCGTGTCGACGTAAGAAAAGGTATCAGCGCTACTTAATTGTCCGCTGTAACTTCCCCCTACTGCATTAAGTGGAATGAAAATCAATTGCTAGAGCGAGGGTTGGTTTGTTAAAGAGACGGAAGGAGTAGGGATGAGACTGATGGTCAGTGGCGGCTAGTTACGCGGATAAACTTTACTTCTTTAATATTCATCGGTAAGCAAACTCCATCCATTGCCTGCATGAGTAGTAAATAACTCTCCATTTTGCGTATTCACTGTATTTAATGAATACGTGTGATTGTCAGAATAAACAGCGATTATTTTCTTAAACAGCATTATCAGACTGATGTCCTCAGTGCTTCCGTAAAGGTAAATGCTAGAATGGTACATTAAATATGGTTGCGACCAGTTTCTTCTCACATCTTTCCAATACATTAATTATCCTATCAATCTATTATACATATTTTTTTGATAACATCGTTAAATAAATCACACACAATTAAGTAGCATCTGCAGTTGATACAACTGTGCTGAATAATTTAGGAACAATGATATTTGGATTCACCGTGTCGCTCTCAAAATGTTTTGAACAAAAAATTCGTAGTTAAAGCAGGCCTTATCACAGATATGGCTCGGAGGCCACAGCTAGGTACCAGGAAAACCCCATATAACAAGCTCATCACGTGACATTAGGACAAGTTTTATTCCAGGTACTTCGAATTCAACCTGCCAGTTACCATTCAGCAAATGTTTCACATTAATTTATGACCGCATTTAAACTGTGCAATAGGTCAGACCAGCCAGATTATTATCACAACATAAATTCTTAATTCGGGCTCCAACTGTGACTCGGCATTTGGCTGTAGTCATAAACGGTAACTTAAGAGGAGATGGGGTAGGCATTCGTCCTCAAACGCATCACGCATCCAGCGCCGATAGCTACTGTCAACAGTACACAAGCCGCCACTGCACTAAATCGTGAGTAGTCGGTTACTAAGTGCTTCTCCGTGACGCTTCTGCACGAAAAGAATCCAGGAGTAATAGGGTTTGTGCAATCAGACAGAGAGGCATTAAGCAAGTCTGTTAATCATCTTGTGTGATCCCGCACTAACAACCCCCTACTCCCGCCCTGACGGTATTTTAACAATCTGACACTCGCTACTGGCAAGTCGACAGGGCGGCACTTATATAATTGATTAGCTTCATTTTCTATGCTCTCCTGTGGTGGTTAAGACATCATCCAACACTGGTTTTTGGTATTTTTTTCCGAGCTCAGGCATGGTTGTAGTATTTCGTCATCAGAAAGAGTGTGACGTTTATACTGCAAGGGATGAACGAGGGGAAAATCGGCACGGAAAATATCGCCATTCTCACAGATAAAAAGTTTTGTCATTTAATCGCACTCTAGGCTTGTTAAACTGCATCAGAACCTTCAAATGATATTTCAGTACTATTCATTTTAATGTTAATCTTCACATCTGCGTCAAAGTTTTTCAAGCTGTCGCTTTCCTTCGGGGTGTTCTGAATAAATTTCTTTATGCATCTAGGATTTCTCCATGTCCAACCTATCTTATCATCTGACTGCGCTTAAAACTGCTAGTTCGAAGTCTTCTCGACAGATGGGTCTCATCTATTTCGCTCATAACCAAAGCAAAATGTGGCTATATAAATGTGTTTCCCGTTTAACTGTTTTACCCAGGAAGTTTGAATTTTAACCGATACCATTTTTCACCACGTCGTAATGCAAACAGCAATACTGTATGAGGTAGTGGTTAGTTAACAAATGCCGTTAGCAAGAAATCATAAATTTCAACGCTGGTTTTCGGGGTTCTAACGTAAATCTTAAGCCATCCACATGGCAGCAAAACTCGACGACCAACATCGACGTCTTCACCGCGTGTGAAACCGAAAAATCGCTTTCTGCGGTATAGTTTTACGAAAGCTGGGGGTCTCAAGAATGTAAGTTCTTACGCAAATCAGCATGTTCACCTCCTGATGCTACAATAATGTGTCCGTACTGTGTATGAGATATGCAACAGGACGTGGACTTGCCCAGTGGTCGCGCGGGCGAGAGAACTCACCTCCAAGGCGTACCGCGGGTCCTCTGGCTCCGATACCCACAAGCCGATAAACGTGCCGAGCCGGGTTCCTCGGGAAACGAGTTGTCGTGTCCAGACGCCGGAACCAGGGTCTCTGAGTTCGAGTTCAGGTGGGACACGGGTCGCCAGAAGCGGGTCACGTGACGGTGGTCCCATTGACAGCGGGTCGTCCATGGACTCTTCTTCCACAGTGGCTGTAGGTTCGCCCTCTTCACTGCTACCTGCAACGGAAACACGACCAGTCATTGGCGACCGGGGGTTGAGCCGTCGGAGAGTGAAGCACACCAATAACTTCCGTGTTTTGTCGCGATCACGGTGGAGTAAAGACGTCTAGACGCAGTGGCGGTGTTCTGCTTCCTTTGCACGGTGTGAATAGAGTGAACGCCTAATGAGGAAGTCACGTCAGCCGTAGTCACGTTTCAACTTCGGAAATTGCTTGACGGATATCGAATAAATTTCGGCAATAGAAGTAGTTGGGATATTGTAATCTGTTATGTGGTCCATCAGACCTATAGAATGGCATCAGATTAAATGTTATTATTTCTCTAAATTTGGGGGATTCTACGCAACTCAAAATACACATCCTATTACGGATAAAAAGTTGAATTTGTCTCCGGCCCCCTCATTGCTGTCAGGTGTTTCGAATTTGTCTTGTAGAGGCGCACACAACTTTGACATAAGTTGTGACCTCATTTTTTACCCTCTCCCCAATATCAGACGCAGGTCATAAATGATGATTTGAATCCCCTTCATGCTGCCTATCGTAATTATACTCCAGCGTGCATCATCCCTTTCAAAATTACATCCACCCCCCCCCACCCCCCCCATTTGTCAGGTAACACAGCAGGTGCCATCTAGTGGGGGATTGTTTACTCTGCGACACAGGTCGGTGTCACATCTGTTTGCTACTATGGTAACACACTCGACTCGTTCAATGACTTGTGAATTTGTGTTGCAACAAATAAAATCATATTGGGTAGTTGTAGGTGAAGTCACCTGTGCAAGCTTTTATTGGGACTCCCACGAATACCCAATTAACAGACGATTAATTACCTAAAATCCACTACTTTTCACTAGCAAACGTAGCTTTTATACACCTGTCACATATTCAACCTGTGTTCTTCCCGATTAAGAATTTATTCTGAAGTTATCAATCCTTCAGATATTCGGTTGGTCTCCCACTGTAGGGGATCGGCTCGTCGCAAGGCCTGCATCTAAACAGGACCATACAGTAGGCTTTGAGTTTTTCGCGGCGGTGAGTGTGAAAATGGCTGTCTTCTGGGTTGTAGCGCCGTATAGTCTGGTAGAAGTTTACTGACTTTCAGAGGTCCTTGCTGCCTCCATCATCAGGGCGATCTACCAGACTACACGGCGTAACAACCCAGAATACAGTCATCCTTTGTATTATACAACACAGGAAAATGCTGATATGCATGTCTCAAGCGGGATTCAAACCCGCGATCTTTGTATTTGTTCATGGAATCACAATGTTCAATGCCGTGTTACAAACAGCTCACTATCTGTTCCTATCCAGAGCCAGATTAATACAGTCCGCCACTCTTTTTTCATGATATATATTACTAGTTTCATATTAACCTTCCATCTACACCTAGGTCTTCCGAGTGATCTCTTACCTTCAGGTTTCACAAACAAAATTTTATGACCATTTCTGATTTATCCGTCTTTGTACATGTCCCGCCCGTCTGATTCGACTTTATTTGGCCCTTCTAATAATATCTTCTGAAGAATCCTCCCTCATTTCGCAGTTGCTTCTACCCTCCTGAAACATCACCCCTCTTGGGTCCAGATATTCACCTCAGCACCTCTCGATCTTAGGCCGAGACACCAAGTTTCACACCCGTGCTCCTCGCTGACTTAAACCGGTCATGTCTGTAGCAGAGACAAAGGGGCGGAAATTTAAAAAGTGACGAGAAATGAATCCCCTTTGAGCAGCGCTACATCACAGAAGCGGCCTTTGGTCTGATGGCACGTTTGAGCTGTCCGTTACAACGACAGTGCTAGATGGATGAGCTGCCGTGCTTCGTTCGGATTAATTGATCCATCCATCACTGATAACACCGCCCCCTTAATCGCGTTGTCGCCAAAAGCTCTTCTTGCTCGTACTTCTGTTCGGACAGTCAGCGCGAAGGCTGTTGTATGCTTTCTCAACCCCTGACACTTCACTGATCAATATAGGAGATGGCCAGGGTATGTAGCATGCGTGGAGATTAAAGATCTTCGATATGACAGCCTTAGTTGCCGAAGAAGAGACACAACTTCAGAAATCAACACATACGTGGAGAATAATATTAAAACGAATCGTTAAAATTGTAGCTCGGAATAGAGATTTTGTGATTACGGTAATGAACTTGGGTTCCATAAAAAAGGAGGGAATTTCTTGACCAGCTGAATGGCTATCAACGTTTCAAAAAAGACTCTGCCCCCATGTAATTATAATTGAGAACGGTAATGAACTGAAAATGGCTGTCTTATGGTTATAGCCCGTGTAGTCTGGTAGAAGTTTACCGACGTTTCAGAGGTCCTTGCAGCTTCCAACATCAGGGCAATGAAACGCTGGCAAACTTCTACCAGACTACACGACGCAACAACCCAGAAGACACGTCATCTTCAGACTCACCGCAGTGAGAAGCTCAATATGAGTTAATGTTAAATCAGCGTCACTAATGAGACGGAAGTAATTAGGAATCCCTTTTACATATAATTTTAAACGAATATCTCACGCGGTTTTCGTTCTGGTACTTCCAACCGGTACCCACTGAGTATGAAGTTTGCTGCCACCCTGAGCCGATCTTGACGTTGTGGCAAAGAGAGAAAGCCTGCGTTTCCGGGAATCGAACCACGGTCGCCTATCCCGAAACACAGTCACTGTAAAGTACAAATTTTGATACTCCTCCCTAGGTAATATTCTCAGTTGTTAATAAACAATTAACGGCTTACTGACTGGAAAAAAACAGCTACGTATTTTGGATAGATGTTTATATTTTGTGTTCGCACTATAGAAACAAAAGACTTTCGAGTGTCGAGTTGTGTTTCAAACAGTTCAGGAAACCTGCCCATATTTCACATTTCCTAATATTTGCTTATTTCTGAGCTTAGGGTCTTTCTTTCCGAGAACACAGGTCTTCAATAAAAGGTGATAAATTTTACAACAAAGGTGAATTGATGCCCTTAAATATGTCCACAAAACCCACAGGAATACAGCGACGTATTCGTGGAAAAGACCGCGGCCATGTTGACAGACCCCTCCATGGGCTTTACTAACCACAAGATAGAATTCCAGAAATTCATCTTGTAAAGTTCTGATATTTTCAACTGATAACCCACGCCATTCGCGAGGACGAGGTTCAATTCTATGGAGTGTCCCTTCATTACAAAGTCAGAATCTAACGCTTCTTGGGGTCCTGGGTTCTGACACCGTGTTGACTCGTAGGTAGTTACCAACGGTATGTTTCTCCGAAACGTCGATACCCACCAACACGTTCACAAAGCCTCACAACCCAGAAGACCGACATCGACATCTTCACCGCCTTGAGAACCTCAAACCTTTCTTTTCTAGTCTAATAACGACATACATTACATGATTATCCTCTGTTGTGTCTCGAAAACTGAAAAGTGATGAAGAAGGAAGATGTCGTGGCCTGTGCGCAGGAAATCAGCTGGGTTTATTAAAAAGCCTACGAAAAAATTAGCCAGTATTCAAACCGAACACAAGCAGATTCCGCGTCGACTCTCGAATCGCCCCGAACATGAACGAAACTGCGAGGACAAGCCAGACGTTAACAGCCCATCAGACTGGGTTAATTTTATCAAGAACCTGATAATCCACTCATCTGGTTAAGAAATTCTCTCTTACAGCGAAGTTTCATTAATGTGTTCATATATGTCCGCCATTGGATCATTTTCAACAAGCCCACAACTTCACATACTACGTACATCTTCAAGTGTTATTTTAATATTTATCTCATACATCTTCCAAATTTTGTTTGTATAATTCTTTCCCCACGTTAAGCGTGTGCCCTTGTCCACCGCATGGCGCGTCACCTGATTGCGGTAGCAGATTGCCTTCAGGTATGGATGATACATTAAATAAGCAGTCTCGGACTGTGGAAAATGGGCGACCCACGATTCTAGCTGTCGGCCGCATGGCTAGTAATCCCTCACAGTTGTCCTGCATGCTAGCTTGTTACGAAATATTATCAAACGGGGAGTGGGATTTAAATGGGTCTATGAAGCATAAAAGGAGACCGAATTCAGCTGGCTCAATATAGAGACCAGGGCATATTGGTAATAAACCTCCATGTTCCATAAAAGGCGAGGAATTTTAGGAGCAAATTGACTATTATCTCAAGGATTCTGCCCTATGCAAAGAGTAAGTGTAACTAGTTAGTTAGTTGGTTGGTTGGTTTGTTAATTAGTTCGAAGATTGTCGTGACGTTGGACGCAAAGTGTAATCTCAAACATTCGGCACAAAAAATTAGTTCGTATTTAAGAAGCACGAGAGATAACCGCATAAATGAAGACATTTAGAAGAGAAACTAGAATTTCTTATTTAGAAATTTTTCCACGTTGTGTATGGATGTGGGACTGTGAGAAAATCAAGATACAAGAAACACAATGAGTTCCTGAGGGCTCAGAGCTGGAACAACAAGACGCCGGAGAAACCGCGGCCGGATTTCCCTAAGATAAAACGTCCCTAAATTAAAACCCGCAGTACAATCGAGGAGTGCAGCATGGAATGTTCGAATTTGTTGCAGGCGGAATGGCACATCAGCGAAACTTACAGCTGCTGTCACGTGTAAACGTACAATGCGACACCAACACACGAATGACAGATCCGCCACTGGACGTAATGCATTCCTCTTCCGCTCACGTGTACCATTTCCTTAAGATCTACGTTGATAATATAATTCCTTCTGAGTCGTAGAGTAGGAAGTTCTGGACGTATTTGTCTCGTAACCTCTTCTGGTTCGGTATTCTAACAATATTAGATGACCTTATGAATTACAAGTGTTGTAATATTATAAGTGCCAACTCAGGTACCCCTCTTAGGTTCAAATATTCCTCTGAGTATTTTATTTTCAAACACTTGTTTCTTTACGATAATTAATCAGGTTTAATAAGGGGGTATTTACTAGTTCAGCAACGTTTGGTTTCTCAAGAAGGACTATACTTTCATGGATTCAGTTAGTTAATTAGATAGATAGATAGTTAGTTAGTTAGTTAGTTAGTTAGTTAGTTAGTTGGTTGGTTGGTTGGTTTAATAGATTAAGTCTCCGCATGCATTCTAACACATGGTATTACGCAGATGTTTTTCTGTGGATTTCCAGTTGCTTCAACAAATACTGGTATCACTTTAACTACCTGTTTATTTTACAGATATTGCATTTATGTCGTATCTTAGTGACGTAGTTTCATGGTAGAATCCACAGTAAGCGCGCAGACGGCAACAGTTTTAACAGAAAATTGTGCGACTGACCTCTGTGAGAGCCAGTCCGCCCATGATGTTTCTAATTGCAAGATAACCTCAGGAAGAAAGGGTGATGTATCGCCACCCTGTTTACACAGTGCAAGAGAAACCACAGGAAGCTGCTTCCATGTCACTGAACACTGAGGCACTCGATAACATTTCAATTTGTGGCTCCAAGTGCGGAAGGGAAAACCGAATGAACGTTCTTAAGTGTTGTTGTTGTTCATTAAGGAATTCAAGTTGTCTCTTAATGTTGCAGAAATAAACCGCAACGCAATTTAACTGTTTCGCGTGTGTATAATCCGTCACTGAATTGGGTCTTTTTGTTATTGTCCGTCTAAAACAGGCTAGTAATTTGTGCAAATGATTTTGACACAAATAATCTCGTTACATTGGGGAATACGACTAATTGAAATTGAGTTTCGGTTGATTGACCCAAAAAAAAAAAAAAAAAAAAAAAAAAAAAAAAAAAAAAAAAAAAAAAAAAAAAAAAAAAAAAAAAAGTTACGACACACGAATGATGATTGTTTCTGAAGGTAATGTATTCTGACGCTTTGGCAAGATTCGTGCCTCAAATTCTAGTGTCTAACTCGTTCAGAATTCGGAGTTTTTAATATTTTAGATGTACTGACATTTTCGCTACAACAGTTCATTGCTATTATACTTGTATAATCAAGTTGGTGTATCTTTCCGCGTGTGACACGACCCTCTTAACACATTTTAAGCAATGGTTGGATTTAGAAAAACCTGGCATAAACGTACCGTCAAGCCACCTTACGTTTGTAAGCTTACTTTCATGTCAGTAATACCGACATGGTGGCTGAACGAGCTTCTGTGGTCGAAATGACAATTAACCTCACTTCGCGTGTTCTTATATCTGGTGCGTTTATAGATATTCGAAAAAAAGAAAATTGAAGCAGGACTTTACGACTTTGGAACTCAGCTGTGTCACGGAAAGTCCCAGTGGTAGCGAATTTTCAACTTGCTGATGAATATATTGGTTCCATAAAAAGGCGAGATTTCTTCAGAAGCTTACTTGCTATCATTATTCCGCTAGAGGGAGTTAGTAATATGATTTCGACAGTCGAAACGTCGGTCTGCGCTAAACGAATCCTGAGGACCAAGGACCTCTACTAGACACACGCATTACTGTAAACCGCGTGACGCCAACAAAACCACATCTCCCGAGGGATGTTTAGTGGTGATAAAGCTTTATATTAGGGAGAGAGGAGATATGCCCTATGTTTTTATTAGACACCGCTTATTGCTAGATATAGTCTGAAAGCATCTAAAAAGAAAATCTCTACCCTCTGTATTGTTGGCGGGGGTAAACACACTATTATCAGCTCCTATCTACACGGAACACCATCACCTTACTCCCCCACACCCCACCCTCGTATAGTCCTCTTTTCACAACTAAAGAACACATTTCTATTATACGAAATAGTGACTTATGTACACGATCACACAGCGGCCCCAGGATAGACACTTGGATCCTTAACGTTATCTTCACACGCGACACTATTTTGGCCTCTGAACACTTATCAGACACTGGATGCGGGATGGACCAGTGAGATTATCGGCACAGTTTTTCTCTTCGTCACTGTAGTGAACTGCTCCGGGTCCCGAAAGGGGTCCTGTGCCCTCGCAGGAAAAACGGCTGGAACGTGAAGCTGACCCTCCAGGGCCGAGGTTAAGAACACGTGAATCTTACTATCAGCATTCCGAAAAGACGTCCATGAAGTGGTGATTGGAAACAGGGAACTTAGCTTTTAACATAATTCAATCAGATAAATAAAAAAGTGGATGATAAATATAGTGCTGTGTCCTGACCTGGGGTTAATACCTTTGCTTTGCATTCTGGAGATACCAGGTTCGACTCTAGGTCCCCGAGATGATATTTCACTCCACACCCCTACACCCCCACCATATTTCCCCAAGATCCATTTCAATATAATTTCATCTATGTTTTATTCCTCCAGGATTTCCAGCTAAAATTGTGTGTTCATTTATCATTTCCCCCATGGTACCTAATACATGCAAGGCTGGATTAGTGCCATAATGGGATTGGGTGTTGTGGTTCCTGTCAGAAATGGAACCCCGGACTGTACAGTTTACAGCGACATATTTCACCGACTGAAACCAACAGCAATGACACCTGATGGTGAGTGACTGGGGCCTCGCCATATTCCGTTTTTTTCTTAGCAAGTAAGAGGCAGTCCGGAGCGGCTGATCCGGTCTAGCTGGAGGCAGGCATGTTCCAGCGATCTGTTGAATTGTATTGAATTTCACGGTGTCAAAATACGGCGGTACAGAGCCATAAGTAGCGCTATCAAGTTACACAATATGGCTGCTCTTTATTATTATTCCGCGCCCCGCTTATATCATTATACGCGTTATTACTGCTAAGTCGGAAAATGGAAGCAGGGGATATCTTAATCCCCAGTACTGATGTCTTTCTTGTCCAGTGATTTTCTCAAGATAAACGTCGATTTAACCGGGTGTTTATAAAGTTTATCAACCCATCTGGAACATAAGAACAGCCGAACAAGTGCCCCTACTTTATATTTTAGAGGGCGGAGTTCGAGTTTATTCCAACAGTCTGCTGCTTTGAGTTGTCTTTCTGCAGCAAAGGGTTATTGTCTTAAAATATACCACGACCGATTCCATATAAATCCTTTCCTTTTCGTCATTTTAATTAATATTTCTATTCAGTGTTATGTAAAAGACGCAACTAATAAAACGTAATTAAATAAACTGGGAAACATATATAAAGATGGATATTTAGAGTGAAATGTTCAGTTATCTGGCGTGTCCTTCAAAACATTGATAGTATTATAGGATTTGAGGTTTTTACGGCGGTGAGTTTGAAGATGAATCGACCTGATGATGGAGGCAACAAGGACCTCTGAAACATTAGATAATTTCTGTTAATACCAGACTACACGGCGCAACAACCCAGAAGACATTCAGCCATCTTCATTGACAGGATTTCTTTCTTTTTTGAAATGCGAAGGCGGTGTAACTAGAATCTGTTCTCGGTCTGTTGAACCCAGCTGGTTTCTGAAGAAATACAGGTTATGCACACATATCCGTGTGTTTCCTTCCTGCAGTGAATTCTGAACCGGATTTAACTGATGATACTTTGTCCATTGTAAGAGAAGAAAGGGCTTTTACTCGAACGGGGTTTATTGTGAACGACGAATTAGAACGAATGCGGAAGGAAGCAGATGTGATCTTTCGTAAGGAACTGTGTAAAACCACGAAATCCTAGGTTAAGATAGCCAAATCCCTGTTCAAGAAACAAACCCAGGGCCTTCCAAATACGAATCAGGAGTGGTAATTATCTGAACTGTGACATGTATTCCCCGTAAATCTTAGTACAACATAATTTCGAAATTTTACTTAATCTCGTACATTCGTGAGACACCCGGTATATAAAATAATAAACTGTGTGTACTTTATGTCATTACATATTATGTTCATATCAAAAGTCCATTAGATGGGCCTCTTAGCGCTGATCACACTTCTTACAACAGAAGACGGTGGAGGAAAGTGGCAAGAGTTTGGGGGAAGGGGGGAAGTAGACACTCGGCCTTCAGAAGGAAAGATTTCTGGAAGAGTAGTTAATGGTTTAGTGCAACAGAGGTTCATCTCCATTGTTTTTATGTATGGAACCTCAAATTCTAAAAGTGAATGTAGGATACTTGTAAGCACTGGGAAGCAGAAAGATGAACGCGCAGCGAGCCGTAGGGCGACTGTCGAGCTGAAGGTCCAGGGTTCGATACTGTAAGAATTATTTCCTTACCACGTTCATGTCCTAACTAACCTTTTGTATACTGATAGCTCTTTACCCGGGGGTATAGCAGACAGATCGTAAAGCATGTTTAACTCCAATATCTATAACGCGTGTGAGTTTAGAGCTCCATACTCTATCTAGGAAAGAGTTGTATCTGGAACTATGAATCCTTCTGTGTGATAAGGTTACAAGTTTTTCATGTCCAGTGTTTATCTGCACAACGCTTTGTGCTTGCAGTACGTACAAAGAATTTCGCTCCTAGAGACATTTTTTCGATGTGGTGTTATAGTTGTTCAGCGATATACAAACGAAATCCCTTGCTTTGTACCTTGCAGTGTAAAGCATTTTGACAACGGGCCTACATTTGTATCAACTGGAAAAAACAAAGGGAGATAACTTATGAAAAAGAAAAAAGAACGTATCTTCAAGACACGTTTAATGGACGGAACTTATGTACGCCTTTCGCGATTCGAAATTTATAATTTTCTTCTGGTGTCTTTATATAGATTGGATAAATTCGCGGAAAGCTACTCCTTCCGGGGAAAGAAAAAGAATAATTAAACTGTCACTCGGGATATTTACTGACGACAGTAGCTGACTTTAAGAAATCACGTGGACACGGCTAATGTTAACAGTAGACCTAACCTTAAATCGCGCATTTCGACAGTTGTAACATTATTTATGACTCTTTTAACGACTTTGGTAGGAGATTATATAGCATCGAATGGTAGGATAATTAATTAATAATGAATCGGAATGATTGTGGAAGGAAGTGGTCATGACACAAGGTACCATACCGACGTTTACCTAGATAGACTGAGTAAAATCACGAAAACTCTTAGTCAGGAGACCCGGTCTCCGGACAGATTTGAAACTGGGACCTCTGGAATAAGAAGGAGATGAGTTACGCGCTGGAACGGACGTTCGGTTTCAGATGTAGACCATGTGACTCGCTCCTACGGAACTGTGTACATGTATGAGTGAGTACCACTAGCCGAAGAAGGATTAAATAAGTTACCACCCTCTTTAGAATAGACACAAAAAGGAAGTCGGTGACCCATAGCATTGTTAAGATTTGGAAGAAATGTCTTAAAATTTTTCTACCTCCCTGTTTCCTTGTTCTCTGTCTGATGGTTGCTAGAAGATTATGCCTTCTTGTACAGTATATATAAAACAATGGATGTGCACCGCTGCTACGGAACACAGCGCAGAATCCCAGAAGACAATCATCTTCGTGTCGTGAGAACCTGAAATCAGCTGTTATACCATTTCATTGTGTTCCCGGATAATATTAAAATGTAGCCAAATATTAATTCGGTCCATTCGCGAGCCTCTTGTTTAACTGAAACTTGCGTCTATAAAATCAAAATTCTATACGCACGAAAATGTAGTTGTGCCAGCTAAATGCAGAGTACAGACAGATCTTCGCTCAGCTGGTCGAAAAATTGCCCCAGACCACAAAGGTTCATTACCATATTTACAAAAGTACTGAAGCAATCGAATCCAGTACATAACTTCACAAATTATTTGTTTTTCGATTTTAATATTACCTTCTCACTAACTAATCTGTACGTATTGTCGACAAATAATTTCGTATTACTCCTTTCTCACATGCGTGCTACATGTCCCGCCCGTCCCCTTATTTTAATGTTAAACCTACATGTAGCGTTGTCAAAATCTGTGTGTCCTCTTACATAAATTTATAGATACTTTCTAAGGACGTTATGCCAGTCATCCACAGAACTAAATTAGCTGATAAGCCTTCTTCTGTAACTGCTTACTGTTCGTCGTGTCATCTTAAACCACCTTGTGGACGGGCAAAGTACCGAGTTAAACACACGGCATTCTTTACACTCACTTCTGAGATTTAAAGTGTCCACCGGGAAGTGAATATTTGCTGTTGCAACTTTGATGTTGGATGTGTGACAACGATTAACATAAACGTAATTTACTGTCTCATTTATTAGAACGAAGTCATAATTAGGTCAGCACGTTCCTGTGAAAATATGACAAATAAGGCACGGCGCATAAAACCAAAAGACGATCGATATTTTAATTAAGTTGTAAGTAATTTCATGTGATTATAATTATGTTTGTGACAGTGTACTTTAAGTAATATAGGCCTATATTAAGTACGTCTTGTACTCACCCACCATTTCTGCCGTACCATTAGGGGAAACACGATAATAAAGACATTTCAGCACAGTCCATACTAGAATTCCAAAGATTCAAACACTGAACTTCATTGCTGGTTGACTCTTTCTATATTCTTGACGTGGTCCATAAACACTTCATATCACTGTTCATAAATATTAATTTAAATTCAAAAGTCTGTAGGTAATACTGTAATTCGTGCAATACGAATTTTAATTCCGGTTAATTTGCAGAATCTATTAACACAAAATAAAATAACTTTATATTCTCGAATAATAAAAAAATCTCCAGTTACGTCTGATGTCAGAATAATGTAATGTAAAATTAAACATAATGACCAGTCCTTATTTACGATTCGCATCTTTTTATGTCACACCCGATTTCGGGATAGGCCGTTTCATAGTACAGACAGACACTCAGAATACACACGCAACCAACATTTTAAACATAGCACAGCAGTACGACCATCAAGAGGGCAGTGGTCGCTTGTCTCGTCTCACAGCCGAGCGAGTCGATCCGTAAGTCTCTCTGGAGGAGGAGCTGAACCAGCAGCTGGGAGGAGTCAAACCGAGATGCTTCCCTTCCCTACCCACCCCCCGCGCAACTGCAGACACATTCCATTCGCTCGGCCCTGCCACTGAACATCTTCATGACTAAAGCAACCGGTTTGGCCGAGGGCAACGTCAAAACACAAAGAGGAGTGAGTAATTTTGTTGTGGATGTGTTTCCGGCACTGAGCGACAGGGAATGGAGACAAATACATGAGCTACACGTCTAACTCATAAAATTCATGGTCCAATGTATCTTCGAGAATTTGAAACTGAAACATGATCTCAAATTATGAATAACTAGGGATATTTTAACACACTGGAAAAAATATATTTAT
The DNA here is from genome assembly GCF_977971745.1 of Zootermopsis nevadensis. Taxonomy (NCBI): domain Eukaryota; kingdom Metazoa; phylum Arthropoda; class Insecta; order Blattodea; family Termopsidae; genus Zootermopsis; species Zootermopsis nevadensis. The sequence goes on along the minus strand of NW_028259139.1, from coordinate 12,182,589 downwards.
TGTATTTTAATATGATTTTAGAATTGTGTGTCTTATGGAAAATTAAGATAGGCAACGGCTGGATAATTTATGTAGAATTATAGTAGACCATTCGATGTTAAACCAAGGGCTAGTTTTGTCACAAATTTAAGGAAAATTACGATAAGCTATCATCATGTCAAGTGTTAACAGTTGTTGGATTTAGGCCCAAAATTAGAAATATTTCACGTTATTACTTTTTATGACGGCACAAACAGGATTAAATATGATGAATAAATACCAAAATGCAATATATTTTAACAGATAAAGTTATATTCACATAGCTTTGTTCATTAATAACAGAACACAAATCTTCTGCTGTAAAGAACCCCCGAAAATGTATACCATGTTTGCAAAACCAGTCCGAAAAGGTTTGGCCGTGTGTAGATTATTAGAATATTTTACGTAATTATTTCTTTGTAGGTGTTTTATCAGGTTCCCACGGTGGCGAGCATAAAGATGGTTGTCTTCTGGGTTGTTGCGCCGTCTAGTCTGATAGACGTTAACCAATGTTTCGCAGGTACTTAATGCCTCCATCATCAGGACGTCTTATTTCCCTGCATATGACTCTCGTAAACGTCAAGAAGGACGCCATCATAGCGTTGCGGTAGCAAGTCCGTTAGTGCCGTGTGATCCGTTTGTAATTTGATTATGAACACTTATCATAACACCGGCTGACTTTCATAAGGGGTAGCATCCATCGCATAGAATTTATTTCCACATGAGCAAATATCTTCCCCACCGCCTATCTTACTTGATGGGAGGGGTGTCCAAAAACACTACGGTTATAATCCTTTAAAGTGCCATGGTAACTATATGTACCAGCTGTTTTAACAATCAGTAAATCCGCATTTATCCCACACAATGTATGTATGGGTTTCGTATGGTATGAGTCAGAATAAACAGGTTTTAGTTCAACTCCAAAGGGTTCTGACGATGGTGAATTACACTTAAAATTATTCATTGTCTGGACTTTTCCCATCGACTTTTTTTTTTTTTTTAAAAAAAAGCACGACGTTTCGAAAACTGGCTCTATCTGACGGACCCAGCTGAGTAGGTATCTCTCGGCTAAAGACGGAAACAGAGTCAGTTTTCGAAACGTCGTGATTCCTTCTTTTTTAAATAAAGACGATAGAAAATGTCCAGACAATGAATAAATTTAAGGTACTTGTTCCTTAAACAACACTAACCAATTATAATCTTTTTAATGTCTTAAGTGTTGTTTTCTTATACCTCCACTCCACCATACATCTTCGTGGCGTAGTGTTTAATTATGTATAGAGACAACTTTGATTCACACCTTTCCTTTTAACGTTTTAGTAAGCCACGCGCTGTTGTAAATAATACAGGCTTGATATAAAAACATACAAAACGCTGTACTGTAAATGATTCTGAACATCTCGCTGAAAATTCTTGTTCGCTGGGCCCTATCCTCAGCCGGTTGAATCCACCCACATCTTAACATCATATTTATCCATTTTAATATTATTCTCCCATCTCCATTTTGATCCACAATGTGGCTTTCTCTTACACTGACGCTTAACGAAGCTTTTGTTAAGCAAACAACGAAAGAGGCTGCTAGCTAGAGACATATGATAAGGGTGACATGCTCTGCAGGGTTTGGACATCCCTGGGTTCTTACAATAGAAATGAAGATTTGTGGGCTTTATTGTAGCGGTGCGTTCTCAACATCACAACATAAAATTACACGGGGAAGGGGGAGAGATAGAATGGTAACCCATATACACGCAATGTGTGAGACGTCTCCGAAATGGACCGCTTTTGTAATCCTGAGTACTTAAAAAGAAATATTTCTCAGTGTGTCATAAGTCGGGCTGTGTAAGAGTGGGTTACTTACGCATATAGATGGTCTCATTTTGAAAGTAACCTAGTGGGGTGATGAATTGAAATGAAAGCATAATGTGATACGGGGACACCGCATAGTACTTTGTAATTCCCCATCAACGAATCTGTTCGCAAAATGTTTTATTATGTGGGTTACTTTTATTTTATTATAATGCTATTTATAAAGCAGGACAGAGAAAATTGGGCCAGACATGAATCTTAATATTGTGTGAATCCGTTTTTCACCAAAGAGGGCTATTATTTTCTCAGTTATTTATAAGTTTATTTTTAAAACGCTTTGAGTAGCTCTGAATATACACTATTGAATGATACGATGAATGAACTGAAGGGATGTGAAAGGAAGCTGTCACGGTTTAACGGAAATGTACTATACCGACACCTGTTTTCGAGGAACTTAGGAAAACAACGTAAGATATTAGGATGTGTGGTCTCCGGGCAGAAACGTAAAACTGTGACCCACTCACCGAACAGGAAGCTATAGGTCCAACCTTTCAGCGGCGATTTCCCGTAATACTACTAAGTAATTACATGTATTATGTACCTAAACAAGACAATTATATATCAATTACTCCATTCATACTACAAATCCTATTTATAGAACTTAAACTCGGTTCCGATGTTGTCCTCCAGTGCAAACTGGAGCATCAGAAATGTCCCTTTTCCTAATCAGAATTTTCTTTTCGTTATTTTCTCATGTCCATACTTGCTACATGTCCTGCTCATCACACGTCTTCACTTACACCCCAGTATTATAAACAACTCAGAATAAAGGATAATAGGATATTCCAGAACGTTATTTTTACAGAAACGCGGCGAAAGAAATGAGACTAAAGTATAAAAAACTCTTTTTTTTAAAGATTTATTTTTCTACAACAGCAACAGCTAAAAAAAATAGCTGACTGAGGCGTCTGATCTGTTCGTTGCTGGACCAAACACTCGCTGCCTCTACACTTCACCTTGTTACACACTCTCAGTGGATTTTACACCCTACAGAAAACCTATTACGTAGTCTATTAGCTCTCCTAACCTTGGCTGGGCTCTCTCCCATGTGAAAGATTGCCGCTTGCATTTTACTTTGATAATCCATTCATGTTGATCTTGCTGGGATCTCTTTTATATGCGCATGAAAAAAAAAGTCAAAAAGCTGTCGGTAGCAGAACAGGCTCCAGCTTTGCGAAAAAACGTGGACAGTCAGGAAAAGGGGAATTTTTACTTCGTACTGAAGGAAATAAATTGACCCTTAGTTGCTTAAAAAGACGAGGTCTTTTTTTTGTGGGAAGGAACAGAAACGTCAATTTTAACGATGGCCCTCAACCATTAAAGCCCAGTGGTAACTATATATACCACCTGTTTTAATAATCAGTAACTCTAAATTTTACAAACAGATTATATATTTATGGATTTCTTAAGATTCTGACAACATATAGGGATTACTTCCCTAAGAGGTAATTTTCACTTACAGCCCCTCGAAGACGTATGGAACGTGGATGTACAAACATAGTTCCACGCATTCTTAACATCTGCACAAGTGTTTAACTTTTCACGCTTCGGCCGCCTTACCCACGCGTAAATAAACCGCGGTTCCCGTGGGATAAAAGAATGTGTTCCGGAGATGGCGTGAAAGCGGAGCCAAGGAGAGAAATTACTCGCAGTGCCGGGAATCAAACTGCGTTCATCCACCGAAAAGTTCAGAGACAGTGGTCGGTTGATTGAGATGTCTCCCTTCCCCTCCTCAGCGTCATATGGTTTTCTCGGCAATAATTCGCTGGAATCCGAAATAAAGATGAGAAATCGGCCACGAAGTGACGTTTACCTCAGGTTTCCGGTTACGAGATCTCTCACGCTGTCCGCCTGCCTTCACACTTCAGTAGCAACTGTTTACGGGCTAGGATGTAGCGGGGTTGAATCCATAGAACGTCATGACAATACGGCGAAAAATTCAAACTAGCCGCAGATATGACGCAGCATGGGGTCTCAGATGTGTCCGAATGGATAGGGCGTAAAATTTCATTTCCTCCCCGCAGAGGTGGCTGTTCACACTGCCCAAGAATTCCGTCAATATCGCCTCGGTAAAATTTTCATCTCTCTTTAAAAGATTTGAAACTTTCATGGTGACCGAATGCAGTGGATCATTGACGAGCGTTCATCCGCGAGAGACTGGAGTTACCTAGTATCCAACGTTTCGGAGACTATATTTACATCCACCATCAAGGATCAGACTCTTAAGATGCACTCAGATCTATGAACAAAGACAATAAGTTAAGATACCATTATGAATGTTTTCTTAATACAAACTATATAATCAACTTGAAGAATTAGTCCAAAATCATGTTTCGTGCTGTAAGCCGAGTGGTTAATTTGTGGAGAAAAATACAATAGTATTATTTATCTCATTACCGAAGTCGGGACTGAAAAATAATCGAGAATCTGGAACCCTACTTACGATTATCAAAATAAACAGCAAGGATTTCCTTAAACAGCACACATCAACTGATGGTTGTAATGAGGAAGCCTGGTGATAAACGCAACAAGGACCTCTGAAACGTCCGGTAAACTTCTGCCAGACTACACGACGCAACAACCCAGAAGACAGCCATCTTCAGGAAGCATTATGTTCTTTTTGATGTACAAACCGAATTTTTAAATATTCTTTAAAATACTTCTGGCTTTAAGATGATAGTAAGTAGAATCCGGACCACGGTTTCGCAATTTGTCCATCTTAGATCAACTTGAATCTTCCTTTCATCTACCATTCGGTGTCCCAACTCTTCGTTTTAGGTTTTCTAAAATTCTGCATTCATTTCTCGTTTCCCCATGCATGCTACATCCACATCAAACTCCCTGATTCAATCACGCTAATATTTGGTTAAGAGCACAAATCCCCCCCCCCCCCCCGTTCCATTTATTTTTTCCTTGATTTTTCGGATTGTGATTGTCGGAAATAATGCCACATTCGTCAGAGAGGCGCTGTATTTCTACCGCATTAATTACAGTGTTGAGCTGTTGGATGATTCCAAATGAGAATCGTTTGATTGATTTAGATCAGATTTTATATTTGAAGACCTTGCTTGTCCGCCTCGCCTGAACTAACCTGTTCGTAAGAGAGAGCAAAAATTAGCATTCGGGAATTTATAATATACAATTGAACGTTCCAGAATTGATCTAAATTGCATGTGAATCGGAGAGAAAAAATTGTCGACTGTTGTAAATTGCCGAAACACTATTTTGCTTGTAGGGACTGAAGAAAATCACAAAATACTCCAACAAGAATGCGAAGCACTACGAAGCCTAATAGTTACATTGTTCTAATCTGTGCCATTTTGCGGTCCCTCGAATCTTCACGCTGTCATGTGACATTCCAACAGAACCGAGTGGCACCGACTTCGATTATCTGCAGCGGACCCGATTACCATGAGACTTAAGCGTTCTTTCTAGCTAACTCCGAGAATTGCGCCATAAAATAGATCATAATCGCCTCCTATCTTACGCCAAATTTACCGCTAAAACATACGAAACATTGGCATATCACCATCAACCCCATGAATTAAACCCCTGTCCAGTATGTAAACCCGCCGTTCGACCTGAACTTGTTTATTTATAATTTATTTAACGAATCTTTTTCAGTAGCTTCAAATGACGGATAGTGAATAATTAATTGTAAAGGATGTGGAAGGAAGAGGTCGTGGCCTAATTTAAGGTATTATCCCGGCACTTGCCTCAAAAGACTGAGGAAAATCACGAAAAGTACCCTGTAAGGATAGCCGATCTCCGGGCCGAGATTTGAACCTGGGACCTCCCGAATACGAAGCAGGGCGTTCATTGACCTGATCTTGTACGCTTACAAATCGCATCTTTCCTCGTTTATGACGTCACTAACGTACTTATCTCTTCTCAGGCGCAGATATTTTTAGGACAAGGTGAGATTGAAGGTTCTTACGGCGATGAGAGTGAAGATGGCTGTCTTCCGGGATGTTGCGTCGTGTAATCTGGTAGAACTTGTACGATGATTGAGAGGTCCTTGCTGCGCCGTCATCAGGACATGTATATCCTAGAAGGCAGTTTGCTTCATTTTCAGACACTGATGAGTTACGTCCGTCATTCTAATAAGAATTATGACAAACGCTTACAGATTACGCAAGCTCAGGGCGGGACACGAACCTGCGACTTCAGCGCGCGCATGGCCCAGCCAATTGAGAGTCTGCAGGGCTGAAAGCAGGTTTTGAAAAAGGGATTTATCCTGCAACAGTACTGCCTGAATAACATGAAGGCTGCTGTGAATCTATTTAAGGAAGTGAAGAGACGAGGGGTTAGTGATATTGCACAGTCGTAGTTTTGTATTGGCAGGCCCCCCCACTGAAGCTCTGGTCGAGTTAGGTATTGTGTGTGGAACTTCGTTGGTCACTGCGGCCGATTTCTATTACCGCCATGCAACTGTCGTGGACATCCCGGTGAAATTTTAGGCGGGGGGGGAAGGACCTGGAAAAGCGATTGTCCGCCGGCGACAAACGGAGGGAATTCGCAAGTCGTTAACAGGACTGGTCGGCCAGCAACGCCACGCACTCGTTCCGAGAGATTTGCTACACGAAACAGCTATTATTGAGAAGCTGATATTGTCTCAGCTGGCCAACAAATCCTGAACCTTTTATGAATCCCTATGGTTAAATGCCGAGGTGAAAGAAATTTGACACTGGACCCTATTCTGAGCAAAATTTATCCAGTCCACATTTTCATATTGTTGGAGATTAATTTTATTATATTTGTCTATGAGTAGAAAAATCAAGAGGTTTCTTTCGTTCATGTTTTCGGTCTAAAATTTAGTGTACAATTCTCATCTCATTCATGACTGCTACATTTCCTGCTAATCTTATTATATCTGATGTGATCGTTTCAATATTGGACTAGGAGTTATCTTACAAATCGTGAAACTCGTTTTATTACAATTTTTTCCAGTCTCTCTTAGAACCATTTTCTTCTCAAACACCTCAACCCATATGGAGTTTTACTTCCACGGACAGAAACAGAAATAAAAAAATAGAGTCCTATTTTTCATTCTTTGTAATTTAAAACGTGGTGATCCAATGTATTTAATCCATGCGCCTCAGGATATGGTACAGTAGCGGTGTCTTGTGAATAATAACCTTATGATTACATAAAAAATCTGAGAATTTATTCATTTCTGAGCGTGCTATTAGCTTCTGAGTATGGGCTCTGCTCCGTTAAGTTAGTTACGCTCTTCAGTCCTGAGTTGAACAAATTCTTCAGCTACTGTACTTGTTATAGGAAGAGCCTTTGATACCGATGCGAGCTGTGTATTGCAAATCTGCCCCCTGAGAGGGTTTGCGTGTTACTTTAGTGAAGAGTAGACCTATGGATAGGGGCAGGGGTGAGACTTTTTTTTTGTAATTTCCGACAGTATAACCCCCTTGTCACTGGGGGGTGAAAGTCTGGCAAGCATTCTTCAACACTTGCAAATGACAGGAGTCGCTTTTTTTTAAAAATATCGTTGTGTTTATAAAAATAGAGCGTCACCTTTGTTATTGTGTCTCTTCTCTTGTCGATGAAAAAACAAAGATGGTTTATAAGTTGTGTAGCTGAAACTGAAAGCCATGTCACAGTAACGAACAAGGAAATTTGAAATATCCAAGGGAATAGCTGGTCTTGAAGTGTCGCGTACAAGAACAGAAATCGTGCTGATTTTTATCCTGTTTTCTGCAGGTCTGCATCAACTTTAGACTTAACCCTTTCAAGCCAAAGGTCGCCTAAACAACCTTACTTATAAAGTTGAAATTGTAGATTTATGTATTTGTTCGCTTACAGGTCGAGAACTGGTATATCGATTTATACCAAAGTTGGCATGCTTATTTCTTGAGACCAGCAAGATATAATATGAGGATGAGAACTCCAGAAAAATTCCCTGAATTCGATTCCTTTTCAGGGCGATTCGCACGACAGAAGAATGGTACCAAAACCGAACTCCATTATTTTGCCACATCGCTGAAAACTGTCGTATGTTCTAGTCCTGACGAGGAAGTTTTATTAACTTCAAAACTAAGCATATGAGAAAAACGGCGTCTGGGTACATGGATAAATTCTTCAAAAATATTCAAAAATACGTGACCCTCGGGATGATATACGACATGAAAGATACGAACCCACAACGAGAAGCCCCGTGATACGCGTTACGACCCCGACACCCGATGGCTTCTTTTGCGCGGTTGACCCTAGGAATGCCACAAGACAGACGCTGACAAACAGACGTCGAGCGATGCGACGCTTACAAAAAATCCCATTATGTTTAGTAGGCGAGCCTTCTATGTCCTAACACATCACTGAACTGACGCAGCGACGCTCAGCGTAACGACGCTGACTAAAGATTTTATCGGTGGCGAACATGAGAATGACGCTTATAAACCGACGCCGACAAAGGACGCCATATTTAACACAAACAGTTTGATAACGCTGTTTAAGGAAGTATTCGCTGTTCCCACTGTGAATTACACAAAACATTAAAAGTTCAGACATACAGATACGTAGTCCAGCAGGTGGGTCCACATGCGTACTTCTGGCTTCAAAGTGTTTAACTTTGCAGTACCAATTCCCCCCCCCCCACACACACACACTGAAACGAAGAGACATGCACGAAGATTGAAGGGTAACATATAGTGTGTCTTAAAGAGATTATAAGGATAAGAAGGGAATAAGTGTTATGAATAATTTATTTCCACTAATAAGAAGACAGGTAATACAAAACATGATAATGTAATTCCCCAGTAGACAGTATTTTACAGTAAATAATTTATGTAATATCTGCGCTGGGGACTGTTATTTGAACAATAATTACAACACAGTGTAACCACATCTTGAACCCACAGACAAGAAGAGAATGAAAAACAACAGACCTTATTCTTGTGGGACTGAGCCCCTCCATTGTTAATTATATCGTGTTAGTTCTGACATGGTAGCAGTACGGGTCCCTAGGGACATCTCCCTCACAGGGTCTCTGCCTCCAAGGCAACGAGTACCTTTCACGTACTTACCACTGAACAAGCAGCCAGCAACCTAAAAGAAGTCAAATTAGTTCTGCTTGCACCGCACGGGTGTCTGGTACAGCCTTCCGCAACAACAGCGAGTCGCGACTTTTCAGGTGGGGGCCTAGAAATGCGCTGGTCCCTCGAATATAAATGGCAAAAAGGAAATACGTCTGACAATTGTAACAACAACAATAATAATTCAATTACTTAATAATAATAATAATATGCAGGAAAGCTGGGGTAAAGTTAGAAAAGAAACATTGGTATGAACACATCCCGAAGGCAGTTGAGACAAGTCAGAATAACCAAATAACTATTTTGTGGAATCAGTAACTCAGAACAGAGAGAACTATTCCAAATAATAAACCAGTTATTATAATTCGAAACAAAAATGGAACTTGCCTCTTAATTGATACAGCAAAACCAACTGACCGGAATGTGATTAAGAGGGAAGCGGAGAAGATCTTGAAATTCAAAGACCTTCTCATTGAAATACGGCGAATGTGGAAAGTGAAAGCAAAAGTAATCTCAATAATTATAGGAGCAACTGGAACAGTCTCCAGGTCGCTCAGGAAATATTTGGCCAACATTCTGGGCGAACACGACGTCAGGGAACTTCAGAAAACTGCCATTCTAGGAGCACATATATCATTTGAAAGACGCTGTCGTAAAATATGTAGTCGACTCTAAAAATAAAACTATATAATACATGTAACACGTATTAAAAACAAAATGTATTTCAGAAATAGCTGCTGCATTATGTACTTCACGGCCAAGATTTGTCTCAGGTACACAGAAGTAAACACTCTGTACATACTTTGGATACTTAGACGACCCGTTCTTCAAGTGCCTGAGCACTGCGAGTCCCAACTTTTCGTTGGCTCGATCTATAGACATTCGGTAGGACTCCTTGGACGAGAGATCGGCCCGTCGCAAGGCCTCTACCTGTACACAGGACAGCACAACACAGAAAAATGCGGACAGACATCAATGGCTTGAGTGGGATTCGAACCTACGGTCCCAGCGACCAAGCGGCACAAGGCCCACGCCTCAGACAACGCGGCCACTGTGACAAATATCCTATAAAATTGTTAATAGATGGATTAATAATAACAATAAAATAATGGAAGTTCTGTGAGACGCGGGACATATAAATAAAAATGAGCAAGAAAATGAGAAATGCATACGAAATTTAAAAAAACACAAAGCAAAGAGAAGACGATTATGTGTGAGTAATATTGAGTTGGATTTTATGTAAATATGGGGCCAGTATGTGGAATGGATTCACATGGCTCAGGAAATGATCCAGAGGTGAGATTTTGTTAGTACGGTAATGAACTTTTGTGTTATATAAAAGGGGCGGATTTATCTTGACCAGTTTAGCGACAATTATGGGTTATTCTCCACATAATTGGTTTTTTGCTGGGGTTTGATGATAATCGGCTTATATTCTGTGTACAGATTCTTTCACAAGAAATTCTGCACTGAGAAAAATTAAAGAATTATTATTAAAATGTTCTAGTGAAACTAACGAGACGTTATGTAAGAATCACGCGAAGGGAAGAAACGTAGGCTTTGTGAGGGGAAAGAATTTGCCTTGTGTCGTAAATTTAGGTCTCGTTTGAGGCTTGAGACGTTGTGTAGCCGCTGCATGAGCCCAAGGAAGGCCGGCAGCTCTTCTCTTACAAAAACAGTTCACACACAATTGACGCGCACACATTTTTTGGGCTTTTTAAACTTGTCCGTGTCGGGACGTGTTCCAATGTTTGATCTTTCTCCAGCATGTTAAAATACTTTTTCATTTTGACAGCTCCAGATCGCTAAAATACATAAGGGCTGGCTTTCTGAATTGAAACGCAAGTCGACATATTTCGACAGATACTTCATGTGCTCCAGAAATAGATCCGCAATTTACGAGGTTTGAACACTGGGGATTTCGCTATACTGCACAGTTACTTAATGCAAATGCTACGATAGTTTCATCAAGTTGGCCACGGCTTAATCCAAATTCTTGTTTAAACACAATTCAGTGCCGTTTTCTCATTTCATTCAGCCCTTGTAGTATAACTTGTGTTTGAGGAGCGTCGTTAAATAAAGTAAGAAACACTTTGTAAGAAGTTGAGGACTCAGTGGCGTAAGAATACTGTCACGTTCGCCAAAATTTTATTTTTGAAGTCGATATAAAATCTCACGAATATCCATTTATCAGTTTCGAGTTTTTAGATTCTGACAGACGGACATACGTTTTTGAAAATTTTAGTAGCGAACAAGTTGTCTGATTTTTATTCCGGGGTATTCGGTTTGAATCCTGACAAACCACGTAATATTTTGACGATTTTCCTCAATGCCTGCAGTCGAACAGAAAGATAAAATCCTAAAATATGCCACAACCACTTCAAGAAGTTGTTTCCAGCTCGTAAAATACAACGATTTTGTCCAAGAACAAAAATTGCTGTGTTGAAGATGACACCGGATTATGAGTCAAGTAGCTGAACAGTGTACTCAGTGGTATACAAACGGCTCACTTCCAAGTTAGTTTCTCATGGATAAACTCTTTTTGCGTTTCCCGAATACAATTTGAGAAGACGTGGCTAGTAAATTGCCCATCAAGAATGGCAATGTCTTAAGTAGGAAACGCACACTCATAATTAATGTCCCATAAGGCTCAAAATCCCTTAACAACATTACAGTTTCAACGGTTACAACACACACTGATAAATACTCCGTAAGGTTCAAAATCCGTTTACAACTAATGATCGCCAACGCTTATTATACAGATGAGGTGTAATATGGGACTTGCCGCAATGTTGTATGTAATTTTAATGGAATATACAGGCTAGGCTTGTAATCCTGGGGTCCCGGGTTAGATTCCCGGTGGTGCCAGGATTTACAACTTGTGTTGGGCAAGGCCGTGGTCTAGGCAACACGGAGTTTCCCTCCGGGGGCTTCCCCGGTTTCTCCGTGGCATCCCAACAATTACTCCATTCACACACAGAAGAAGGCAACGGCAAACCACTTCTGGATCATATGCCGAGGAAATATATGAACAGGTCCCTATCAGAGGGAACGTGTTCATAATGTCACCAGAGTTCGGCTCCGACCCGATGGTATCAAAAAAATTAAGGCCCACGTAGAGTATGAACATTCAGAAGCGACCGAAACTCTTTCAACTTTCTGGTAAACGTGGGAATACGGTCTATTGCAAGCCGAGTGAAATTATCTGGTGACATCAGGAATCCGTCGAGGCAGCCAGCTTCGGCACGCTCTTTCTTGTCAAACCGAGCTGCTGAACACATCTTAATAAACACCATTGTCAGATCTAACCCTCCCCTCCCCCTTTCAAAAACTTTCTTCCGCATGATGTACCGAGGAAATGGAGGGGGGGGGGTGCAGATGAGAAAGAGGATCCAGCAAAACCCTCAGTGAGATGGTCCTGGAGGTAACCATCACCCTGAGCTCGGTTCACATAACTTATCTATTTTCAAATTTCCGTCATGCTGACAGTTTTAAAACATTTCAGATTATTTACCCGTACTTGGATATAGTACTTTCTGGTTCCAGTTCTCCGTCGGGCTTCGATCCACAGAGTATTTAAGAGGTTATCGATACTAACATCACAGTAACTTACTCTACATTTTACACCAATTAATGATGCAGAGATTAACCATTAAAGCCCAAAGGAATTAAAGTCAAGTAGGAGATTACTGAGGGACACAATATTTAACGATGGAAAATAAATTTCCGTGTATGAAGGTTCCCAGACATTGCTCGCTCGTCCTTCTGATGAAGAAATTTGAAGAGAACGTATTGTGTTCAGAGGTTTTTCCACGGTGAGAAGTTGAAGCCCAAAGCTCATCTAAATAACATTTAAACACTGAGTCCGTATCTCTAAGACTCAAAGAAAACTCTGATTATGACAATCTTAAGAAACACAAATACGCTGTAGAAAAAAGCAGAATTGTTGAAGAGAGTGGTATATATTGTTACCAGTAGATATAAATTGATTAAACGTCACTGTATATGGACATATCTGGTAGAACACGAGCCTTGGTTAAATAGTTAATGTAAGTTGAATAATTTCTGTTATAAGCGAGAATTGAGAGGGGTGTTGGAAATGAGGCAGAATCCGTGAGGCATTTCACTGTGAACCGACTTTCTTGCGTCCTGTCAGTCAAGCTGTCACGACACAGTGGGGATTCTTCGTCAGCTTCTTCATTCACGGGGCAGAAATACGCCGGTAGGCGAAATCGCAGGGTGCGTATTTTGGCAAATGCATACTTTGCGCATCTCCTTACCTCAGCGGCCATTATATTCCTTCATTATCAATAAACTTTTATTATTCTACTACTGTAAAGCTCATCACAGCGAACTCCGTTCAATATTCTTGCATATATTTTTTTAAAAAAAAACATTATTTATATAAACGTTTAAATTAAAATTGTATATTCTTCAATTATACGTAAGATAAGCCTTTTTTAAAAAACCTGGTAAAGTTTAATTTTAACTTTATGGTAAGCAACGCTTATATAAAACCTGCTTCAGGCAGAATTGTATTTCACCAGCAGATTTTACAGGTATTCCAATGCAAAATTGAATCAAATTTCGTTCAGTCCGTTCACAGATGAAAGATAAGTGCTGTTGTACATTATCCCCTCCCCCCAATTGTGAGTTCATTTATTCACAATATGCAAAAAACAGACAAAAGTCTTTCAATTATATATTACCTTTCATCCGTTTTCTTTGTTTTTCACCCAGTTCTCCGTCTCTGGCCTGGTTGCTAAGCAATCGTAGTCGGTGTTACAGTGCAAAAGTGATATATGTCCACAGCTCGTTCATTATTTTTGGATCGTTATAACGCTTCAAGAGATCACTTTTGGGCTTCACGGCGAAGAGCAGGACTTTTGTGAACGGGAATATGTACTGACCAAATTGTCATGTTAAATAAGTAGTTTAGTTATTTAAACAAGGTTAGGATTTATTTTAAAAAAATTCGGGCAAAGAACGGACACGTTTGCTGTTGCTAGGTTATGTCTCTGTAGAGTATTTATCTGTCCCCTCAAACTCCGGTCATCAGGAATAAAAATAAAATTTAAATTCCTTGCCTTGAGAGGATGGGTTTCACATCTCGACGAATACAATCAATCTCTTTTTGGAAAAGATAACAGATCTTCCATCTCACGAAACGGAACTAGCCCTTTTAGATTCCCGTCTGGCCGTTCAGCGAACAATAGGAAGTTAATCCTGAATTCTTTACCTTCACCTCCTTTCTCTACTCTTTTTTATTCTTTCAATCTGCTTTATTTCCAGTCGTCCTTTTGAAACTCCTATTATCTTTTCAGTTTCTGGACTCTGGCCATCATTTCGTGTTCGAATCGATCGTCTCTTTTTTTCTCTCTCTCTCTTTAAATCCTGTCACTATCTGTGCAAGTGCTGCCACACAACAAAAGGTGAAGTACTGAGTCAATGTCTCTATATCTCCAAGGAGACATTTTAAATCCGCTGGGGTTCGTACTTATAGACCCTTATGCGAAAGGGAGGCGTTTGAAGGTTGAGGCTCAGTGGCGACTTCCTTTCCTAGACAACGTTTATCTCGTTCCGCGTTTCTTCACACGTCAGACATCACGGCGATATTAACGAAGCTTCGACATTAAACCTCTCTGCCGGGCACATTCGCGAAATATTCAGTGTCAGGCAATAATGACTGGTCCCATAAAAGACGGCATAGTTACTGACCAGCTGAGCGACTGTCAGCTTCTCAAGAGTAGTTCTTTAGTAGGCGTATATTATGTAGAATTTGAGGTTTTCACGGCGGTTAATCTGAAGATGGCTGTCTTCTGGGTTGTTGCCCTGATGATGGACACAGAAAGGACTTCTGAAATGTCGGTAAATTTCTACCAGACTACACGGCGCTACAACTTAAAAGAAAGCCATTGTCTGGAGTATATTAGTCCATTAGTTACTCAGTATTCGGGTTTGTTCGTTAAAAATGGCCGGTGCTTGAAGATTATCATGTCAAAATATCGACAACGTTAGTGACGCATGAATCTTCCTACAGTTTACAATGCCACCGAGATACTTTAACCTTCTGTAAATGAAGGAAGAATAAGAGAAAAACTGCTTAACTAGAAACTACTTTAAACGGAAGGGGGGACACAGATTAAATTTACGGCCACGAAGGTCCCCAGGCAGTGCCAGCTCGACTTTCTGGTAACAGTAAGTTTACTGAAGGTAACGCGTTTGGAAGGTAGTTGGGGTCCTACTACGTTCTTACGCAAGTCTACATTTGTACAACTGTAAGGGTCAGTGAGACCGCCAAGGTGGTCTAGCGGTTAGAACGCTAGTCTTGTATTCCTGGGGTCCCGGGTTCGATTCGAGACGGTGTAATAAAGAAGAAGAAGGGTCAGTGGTGAGGTCATGAGACACAACTGCACTAACCCTGAGTAGACCGACAGAGAAGCAGGAACACGTCTTGATGAAACCCAGTGACGCCACTGCCCAGAAAGAGGTCCATTTTAAAGAATTCTGATCGCGTGCAGAGATGTGGCTCTCCACTGGCTAGGTGGGGGGATTTTAAACAGTACTGCACCCCCGGTGTCTGCCGGCACAAAGGGCTGAAGAATGGCCGTGAGGGTGTTATCACAACAGGGTATCCGACACTCAGTCACTGTCCAGGACTGTTCTCGCCTCTCCCGTTAGCCATAGACCTCGACGCTTGACGACAAGGCAGTGACCGCCGGTATCCAAAGCACACCGTCGAGTTTTTAGGATGAATCTAAACAATGAAATGGAAGGGATGTTGCTTATTGAAAATAATATCCCAGAACTTGCCTGTACCACGAAATCCTCAGCCAAAATATCTTCCAACCAAGTTTTGAACCCAACACTACGGAACACGGAAGCGTTAAATGTTTGAGACCTTCGGTAAAAGAAAAGAATGCGTGGATATGTGCATCCACTTTCCCAACACACTTCATAGTTCGGTGCGATGTTTGTAGGTTGTCCAAACATATAATATCAGTTGACTAAAATGACATACGTCACTTTAGCGCGAAGGTGTTTCAATGTTGTAGCATCTCTTAGTCTTCGCTGGTGACGTCACAATGCGTGATAGATGAGGCAGCTCTCTGCTGGCGAGGTTGTGCTGTGGGGTAGGATGTAAAGACCTACTTCCGGTATATTGTCTCCCCGCCGAAGAGAGGGGGTAGTGGTAGTAACAAGGGGTGAACCCCCGGGGTAAATGGAAGGGCTATCAGGAGCTCTCTTCATGACATGGTAATTATCTTGTAACGCGTTTCAACTTCCTAACAGCTATGGTGTGGATCTGACGGCGTGCTGAAGACATTGTCTTAGACGTCTTGCAGTCGCGTAGCTGGTGGGTTAATTGTTTTGATTAATTGGTTACTTCTACGTCACTCCTGAATCCACTGGCACTGGAGCCTGCTAGGGATTATGTGTTTGCTCGAGTAACGTGGGATTCAGAATTTCCATGTTGGTGTTCTGGGTCGTAACGCATTGTGGACTTTAGCCCTCAAGATGAAGGCAGTATCTACAATGCCACACATGTTTACCGTCATGAAAATTTCAAATCCTGCGTGGATTTAAAAATGTTTACATTTCTGGATTCGACTAAATTGTCGTGAGACTGTCGCTCTGATGATGGAGGCAGCAAGCACCTTTGATACGTCGGTAAATTAGTACCAGACTACACACAAAAGTCCTGAGGGAAACATCTGGACACACAGACCGAGAGTAGTAACCAGAATGTGGGAAATATTAGGCCTATTTAATGAGGATCTTCGTAATTTGTAATATTTACCAAATATTCTTACTGTAATTGAATGAAATAGGATAAGATTGGCTGAACGTACAACAAAAATCGGGGTAATGAGAAATGCGTACATTGTCTGGTATCCTCAAGGAAAGTTACCACGCGGAAGACCAAGGTAGAGATTGTCATTCGCCTTGTTTCTAGGCGGTAAAATAAGTGTTTTCGCCTGCTTTGCGTCCTTCATCGCAGGTCGCGATTATAAACGGTGGCCACCCTTGTCCACCTCCGGAGTCGATTCTTGTCTCTGACTACTGTTTTCGTAGTTCTACGTCAGTCTCTGTAACCGGATGCCTTGATAGAGGCCACAACCACCTCCTTCTAAATCCTTATCTAGTCACTACTGAGGGGTCACTTTCCTTGTTTTTAACTAACAAATTTTAATCCTGTGTCACTTTCAGAACCTGTGATCATTAGCGCCTCTGGACGTGGACAAATGTTTCGTAACTTTATCTCACACCTGTCTCTTTGCAACTGTAGGGTCTTTTTTTACATTCAATGCTTCCTCAATTTTACTTTCGATTCATTAAAAGGAAAGTAAAAAATGTAAAGTTGTCCCACTATACGCCATGTAGGCGCTTGGGGGAGAGGTGTATAGCTCCCACCCTTTCGTGACCTCGGCACTGGACGGAGGTGAGAGGTCAGCTTCACGTCCCGGCCGCGCTTTACCCCCGGGAATGGACCCCAGTACCCATTGGATAGGAGGCTGGGTGGGCCCCAGAACCGGTCTGGACACAGAGGCTGCAGTCGGGGATCGAACCCCGGTCGTCCAGTCTATAGCCAGTCACTATACTGACTGAGCTTCACTAAAGAAACCTTTTAGCCTATCACCATATTATCGTAGAAAGAAGTACATGCACGTAATTACCACGATTTCATAGGAATCTGCTGCCTTAATCTTCAAGGTAGGAACGGTATAGTTGTATCCTGAAGAATCAGGCAACGCGTACCTCCGAAACGTTTGTAAGCACCTGCTTGTCTACAGAGTGTCAGAGCCAGAGGACCGTAGACAGAATTGTCAGTACAGTGGAATCCTCAAACCTCAAGTTGTAACTTCGTTATTCTTTTTAAGCTCCCGTGAAATTTAAAAATTAGCCTGTGCCACATATGAAACACAACACTTCACCATTACATTGAGCCCATCCGATAGCTGGTTTGTGTCAATACCAATTTTCCACCATGTTCGATTACCACCCGATGGCTGGGGGGAAGTCCAGTGTTTGGGCTGTCATCTCGATGCCTCTAGACCAACACTTTCCCTCTCCTTCTATCAGATATTTAAAAATTCTGAAATATTCAGTGACACTCCTATTAAATAAATCAAATAAGATGTCTTCAGTTGTCACATTTAACATGACCTGTACAAACTTACGCGTAATCCACAAGCACGCGGACGGCGGATTGCTACGTACGCAACGCATTACAACTCCCGTCTCTGGCGCCCGCGTGTGAACTATCCCTTCGCGATATCAGCGCCAATTGTGAGACCTAGGAAGTCAAGATGGCGGCTAGCTGACCCGATCCACCACAGTGTCTTATTCTGTATCAAAAAATGAAGTCTTAATTGGCACATCCCTTTTCGCCTCCCCGTTTCCGGTCAGCCATCAAGGATATCCCGGTTCCGGCTCAAAAGTCTCCCAGACGCATCGCGAAGGAGCGACACAGCCAGACGTATCCTGCTGAACAGATATCTCTTATGTTATCAAACGTGTTTTGAAACCTCCGGTACGCATGTTAGGTGATAAGGAAGTATACAAGTTGCTACTTGCGTTATTGTTATGAAATAAACTGCAGGAGACTTTATACGTCAGATTTGCATCGAAAGGTACGAATATCAGGGAACAATAAAAGAAAAATCAAAAATTACAGTCAGAAAAGGAAAAGTCAATCAAATTCGGATAATATTTGCGTGTCGGCGTGCTAATAAACACAAACGAAAAATTTACCTTTGTTTCATTATCTTCAATTTATTTATCCGTTTTTGACTGTGCCTTGAGCCAGTAAGGTTGCTCTGTCCGTAGCGGGACTCATCAATGTGCGCCTTATGAACATCCCGCACCAGATGCCTCTTACAAGTCAGTCACAAAGGCTCAATACTTGAACCACCGCTTCAAAAGGCTTCGTCGTCAATCCCTCCGTAAAGATTTCTTCTTCTTTAATGTACTGACTTTCTGTTGAAGCCTATAAGAAGATAAGAATGATGCATTGTGATCTCTAAAGTCCCCCCTTACCTAAACAAAAGGAAATGCCATTTGTCTAAAGTTCTTTATTTTCACTCGCCAAGAAGCGAGCTGTGACTTCCGTTCTACTGTGCACATATGTAATGTTATAGGTACATAATAGGTGTATATATGGGCGTACATAATGGAGAACTGCTTGGGCAATTCTATTATATGACTTCTTTTTAGAGTTTGGGCTATTGTCTGGAACATCTCCCCCAGTGCATCTTGTCAAATTTGTTTCACAGGGGGGCTCGTATTAGTGCCGCAGATGAGTGTGTATGGTAGTAATTTTAAAAAACTGTTCTGTAACGAACCCCCTCCCCTCAACCCAAATTCAAAACTCAAGAAGTAGAGACGTCTTGAGTGTCTCATTACTTAACATCTCTGCTACATGTCAGCAAATCTTGGCTACCTTGGGTGAAGGAAGATAAGGGGTTAATACAGAATTTTAGTGAGGAATCGTTTTGTAAAGTGGTCACTTGCAAGACAAAAGAGTAGACGGGAACATCAAGATGGATCTATGGATGTAAGGTATGAGGATGGATTGGCTTCAGCAAGAGGTGTAGATCCACTGGATCCAGTTAGTTAGCTCCATATTTAGAAGGTCCATGGCTTCGTGACTTTTCTCAGTCTCTTCAAGCAGAATACCGGAATACTTTCCACATCCTTACCAATTTATCATTCACACTAATCCTACCACTCTGTTTTTACCTGTGCGTTTGAAAAACGTCGTTAAATCGACATAGATTTGATTGCATGAAATTATTTTTGCTTCATTAATTATTAGCTTAACGCGCTTCTACCATTATTCTGATTTAAATCTCAGTGATAGTTGGGCCTATAAAAACACAGGTTCACAACTGTGGCCCTCGTGGCACAGTTGGCACGCGATGGAAAAATATATCTTGTATAAACTATATTTATGCAATCGTAATGCCTAGAAGTCAAAGTTAAAACAAGATGAAATAACAACTGAAATACATTAAATGGAAGCGGGGGGGGGGGATGGTTCTTGTTGAATACGGAGCAGTAATTACTAGACGTCGCGACGATGGGGGTTATCCCCGATGAAATAAAGGCAGAAAATTATATGCAGCACGCTACCTCAAAGTATGATGTATTTTAGCGTCTTCCATTAAAAGTTTTGCCGTCAATGCAAGAGATTTTTACAATGCTTGTTATTGCCGGTCATTATGGGGTTCTCGAATCTAATACGGCCCGCGAGAGCTGTCCTACGTTTAGCTCAGGAATTGGTTCTTGATTACACAAGAGGTGATGAGATTTCTTTGAATTGACCGCGAGCAGAGAAAAGGACGGAAATTTCTTGAACATCTGAGTCACTGGCAGCTTTCCAAGAAACGCGCTGCTCCAAGCTGTCACATGGAAAAAGCTATGAGACTGTTTCCTTATAGAAGGAAAGTCGCATCCTCAAGGGATGGTTTGTAAGATAGCCGCGGTGGCTCTGTTTTTCGCAGGAAGCCATCAGCTGCCAATCCTAGATCTGTTCTAACCCTAGTGTACTCCTCCCCTGATGTGACTGTGAATAGCAGACAGATGACTTTATTTCATCTGAATATAAACAACTCTCTCAGAAGGGGTGTACAAAACGCGGATGATAACAAGTACAGTGAGCTTGGAGATCTCGTGCCGAGAAGTGTCTGACCAGAATTCTTGAAGGACTCTAAGGTTTACAAAGACATTCCTGAAATCGTGACGTCTGCAAAGGAAACAGGAGACATTGGCAGGAGACGGCGATAGTGAATAACCTGCCACATTCGCATATCTAAACAGCGTTTTATCTAGGACTGTACACGTGTAAGATATTTTCATTCTTTTGAGCCCAATGACATGCGAGCTGTTCAGACTGCTTTGGCTTTCTCAACTGTTCTTCCCGTCTCATGAGGACATGACCGTTCTATTCCCTTTGTCTGACATCTTTCATAGACCACGTGAGATTTAGAGAAGGGAGCCCTGCAGCTCAGCTGCACTTCCGTAAAACACTTTTAGTCTATTACGTAAATCAGAAACTACTGAGACCAAGAGAGACGTCACGCTAGAATCGTATCCCGAATAGCCCACGACATGCTAATTAACCCTTTGAAGCAGAAGCTCATCTCAATAATTAGAACTAAGCCCGTGCCGCAAAGAAAACACATCAGTTTACCATTGTGAAGATCAAATTATTAACGCCGTTTAAGGATATAATCGCTGTTTATTCTTAAAATCGCACGGAGAACAAAATGCAGTGTTACAGGTCGTTAAAGTAGTTTACCTAGTTGCTGCGAACTAAATGATTAATCAGCTTTACAATTCAATGACTTTGATAGATACTCATATTTAACTCATGAACTAATTACCTATTGTTGTAGAGTCCAGAAGCTTGGCTATCAGAAGGGCCCACGTATTCCAAAGCAGTATCTTCTAAATAAATGCAAGTTTCAAGTTCTACGTGCCTAAACGAGGGATATAAAGTCCCGTTTGGTGTTCTAAACAGCTTCACGCTGCGGTCGCTTTAACCTCGCAGTCAAAGACTGCGGTATCTTTAGTGTACAGGGCTATATGGGTCTCAGATAGGTCTGAACGTGGTGGCAGAGAATAGACCGTGTTACCTTACTGGGAACCGATTCTAGACAGTAAAGCCATTAGTTAGTCACGTTATTGTCGGAGCTGTCCTCGGTTGAGAGTTACATTATCCTCCCAACTACTCCTACATCTTTCAAGTCATCACTTCCCTTGAAATTTTCAAATACAAATTTCATCATCATTTCTTATTTCATAATGCACATTTGCCTGACTTCTACCTTGAAATTAGGCCTAAGGATTGGGCTTAGGCACTGTCAAACCTTCTAACAATTTCTTTGATACTTTCATATATGTTAGACCTGTTGTAATTTCTTGTAATAAATATATATTTTTGATTTTATGATTCGTCATATGTACATATATAATGAAAATAAGATATCTTATTACTTATTTCTGGTTAGAATGTGCCATAAATTTCTCTCTTCCATCAATTCAAGTTGCGTCCTGCTGGCAAAAATATGGTAAACGGATACTCGGCTCACTGCATCACTGTAAATTAAAAATCCACCCCACGTGAGGTTTTTGTGCACCGGGAAGTGAAGTGTTACGAGAATAGGGCTGAAAACTGACTTCCCCCCACCTCCTAAACAGCCCCGGTGCAGGGGTACATCACGGATGACAACGGACAGGACATCTCGGCGAGAGATGCCATAACGCAGCAAAACCACCGTGAAGGATTTTAGGAACCCCATTTTACCCCCCCCCCACACACACACACACTCTGCCTCTTTTGTGGGCTCAATCAGCGGGAAGTTTTAAAGAACACATTCCACCCCTCTCACCTCATACCCCTCTATTGTTGTCTGTGCTAACAGTCTGTGCAGTACGTGGTTTTAAATGCAATCGGCAGACGGCGTTCTCGTCCAAAATGCTATTCAATTTTTTCCGTACCGAGTTTTTTTTAAATCTATTGACATCATCAGAAGAACACGCCCATGGAAACGCAGGGATGTACGCTTTCCCTCGTTTTTATATGGAAAAAAACTTTTTCGGTTATTTCACATAATACTAAGGGGTTAAGATTAACCGCGGAGGTGTTTTTTTATACTTCTATCTCGCGGTGTTGAAAAACGGCTTCGAAATTAATGGTTAGGGATTGTCATTCGCTGGAAATAACACAAAGTTGGATATTTTCTGTGGTTTTCACATGACACGACAAAAAAAAGTGAGATGTCAAAAAATGATGGTTACGCACCCAAAAACCTGACTGGTACCACGGGTCTGTTTGTGTTCTGCGGTTAGTTACCCGCAACATAGTGTGGGATTTATCGTGGACAGAGTTTTACTTGTACCAAATCTTACTCCAAGTGGCCTTCTTATGTTCTCATCTGCTTATCGTCATTCAGTCAAAGCACCGTCCTTGAGGTGTGCGAGAGGCCGGTGCAGTCAGCAGGTTATCTCAGCCTTGGTCCCAGTTGAATTTTCTTCATCTCTATAACACGTACTTTGCTAGACTGAGAGAAAAAATTGAATATAGAATAATTTATTCCCTCTGTTACGCGTCTAAAGCTACCTGGCGTTTGGCATTAGGCCAAGAAGATGTATAGGGAACGTGGAGGCAAAGCTTCGCACATTCTTTTTTGTATGCACTACACAGAGGTGAGCTGGGTGAAGTTTACTTCCAGACTTCCAGTATTCGTTATGTCCAGTTATAAATATTGTGTTGAAATACAAATGTCAGAAGCCTCTATCAGGACTCAAACCCATAACCCGTTTCTTTTACTGAGCTTTTCACGATCTATAAGGCAGATATAACGTTTACAGCAGAGTCCATAGTCGCTGGGTTATTGTCTTGATGTAGATGTCGGAATGGACCTTCCACTCAGTAGTGACTGGGCCAAGCGTAGGGAAACATTCACGCTAATTCTTCCTTCCATAACCCCACTCACACAAGACAGGCGCATTGCCCTGTTCCCCACAGCCTTCCTGATAGAGTTCTGGCGACAAAACAACTCATTAGCAGATCCTTGCAGGGGGTGAACATCACAGAGGGAAACAGTCAGAAGGGTGGATCCTGATTTTATTTGTCACATTTCGAAAGTCACCCCCTTAACAACGTCGATTTTTAAAAGAGCTACGCAACCCTTTTGAAAATACAAAACACATTTTGCGAAGCAACAATCCTTCGGAACCGTATGACCGCAGTCAGACAGCGTGTTCATTTTAACACTTTCAAAACCACTCCCGCGACATCTCGTTGACAAGCAATGGTTCTCTGATACACTGTTGTTTCATGTTTGATAACGTAAGTGGAAGACACGTGTCCCTCCACCTCTGAACAGTCAAGCTTACTATTTGTGACTTGCTGAGAAATACCTGGTTAGTTGCATGAAGGTAAAACTATTTCTTGACGAGACAAGATGGGATAATTTGGTACAGACAGGAAGAAAATACGAAGCTGTATCTCAGATTAATATTCTATGTTATTAAAACGTAAACTGCATTGAGTTGGTAAAATGGGATTCAGCTGCAAGTTTGTGTGTGTGTGTGTGTGTGTGTGGGGGGGGGGTTGTGAGACTTCGGTTTCCCAGGCGTAAACAGGATGATATTAAAGTGCATCTCAGACAAATATGTTTTAAAAGTGTGAACTGAACAGTGTCAAACAGAACTTGTGAGAACAAAGTTTCTTGAAAACGACGATCATCTGAGATGTTGCGTCATGTAGTCTGGTAGAAATTTACAGACGTTTCAGAGGTCCTTGCCGCCTCATCGTCCTGGTGATGGACGCAGTAAGCACCTCTGAAATGTCAGTAAATTTCTACCAGACTACAACATATAACATCCCGGAACACAGTAATCTTCACTCGCCACCACGAGTACCTAAAATCTCACTGAAAATTTGTTGGCTATCGCTAATTTATTTTAATCGTAATTGTTATGGTTTCCATTTCGGAGCAAAAGGTGTAAGTGATGTTTGTAAATGCCTGTCAGTTGACTGAGGAAGACTTCGTCGTGTCGCATGGTCACTCCCCCTGTCTGAATACAGACAGTTACACACTATACATCGAAGTGTCGTAAGTTGCCGCTTTGCCCCTGATCACACTTTCCAATTACGGGACTGTCTAGTGCAGCACGCTTATTAATAATAGAAGCAAGGGAGGGGGGCCACAGTCTTCGAGCTGCAGGGAAACTGTCACAACCTCCACAGATCATCATACGTCTACTTACTCTGCAGAAACTCAAACAAAACTCTTAGCTTTTGATTCAAAATACATTGTGGTATGAGGATCGTATCTGATCCATCGCCATTCCTCGCACACCCATTTCCACTACAGTGTTTGTCTTATTTAGGCTATATGTTTCGGCTACATTGTAGTCATCATCAGGTATATAGACCAACTTATGTTTTTGCACTGTTTATTTTCAATATTAAATATTATTCCGCTAATATTTAAGAGTTATTTGAAGACGTTCCTCAACTTCATAGGGTGTACAGCTTAAATGTGTAGGATGACTGCGAATTTTAAATTGCAAGGAATATGAACTGCAGTGGTCGTGGCCTGTTTTATTATACAATCCCAGAATTGGTGTTGAATGACTGAGAACGAGAACCCACAAAACAGCCTGTTCCTAGATCTAGAATTGAACCCAGGACATGGTTGATACATTGTAGAAACGCTGACAACTAGACCGCCATGAGAAAGAAATTGATTCTTCCTATTAGTTGAATCACTGTCCTTTTCGGCGGACTCTAGAAATATTAGGGTCATCATTCTTTGTTGTCTACAGCTACTATTTGCCCCGGAGGAGTCATCATATTCCCTCAATGCATCTCCTGTCCCTTCCCTCATGATTTTCGTTATTTATGACGCTGATAATCTACTGCTTGATGAAACAACTTGTTACAACTCTGCTAACAATCAAAAACAGATGTTGGATGTTCTATCCGCTGCGGAAATATAAGGGAGTAGTTACACTGCGCAATGATTCTGCGCACACTGCTACTGTCTGTACGAGACACCTTTTTATTAATTAGAAAACCACTTTCCGGCTTCTCATAGCAAGTAATTTTTGAAGTTTTATCATTTCTCCTTCCCATTTTCAAGCTTCTTCTTCGTCTCTTAATTTATTTTATTCTCCGTTGCGTTTTTATATTCTCGTTCTTTAAGTTTGTCATTATTGTATTCCTCTTTACTTATGATATCTCGGTTCTACGTAAACCTCATAAGTGATATAGGATTTGAGACTTTCGCGGCGAGTACAATCAATAAAATCTTCTCGGGCAATCAGCAGCGTCAACTGGTTACCGTAGTAAACCGACGTTTCGGGGAACTCTGTCTTCATCATCAGGGTTCTGACTTCCGAGGTATCCAGTCACATCAGAACCCTGATGATGAAGACAAGAGTTGGTTCCCCGAAACGTCGGTTTACTACAGTAACCAGTTGACGCGGCTGATTGCCCGAGAAGTTTTTATTACTCATAAGTGATGCTTATCTCTTTAGGTTATCTAATCAAAAAGAAGATAAAAATCTAAACTTGTATCTCCACGGAAACCTGACGTAAAATTCTAGTTGTGTATAGGCAAGTCGAAGACAATTCTTACGCTGGAAATGAAGCAAACTACTTTGTTTGGCCATCCTGGTAACCGCAGCTATTTCGCTCAGAGGGAACACTGATTATGCAGCCCGCCGCTGTACCCAGCTTTCTATGTACACACGCCCGGAGCGCAGGGGAGGATCTCAGAGCTTTGTCAAAATGAAATTACACAAAACTGTAAATAATTGATGCCGTTTAATTTTAATTGAGTGATGGTTTGCTTCTGAGGGATGAGGTTGTACGAGAAGTCCTTTTGTGTTACACTTCCGAGGGGTTGGAACTTGAATGCGTGTTCATCCCCGCCCCGCTCTGCCTCTGTATCTCTGCAGCCGCAGACACCCTCAGCTTGGTTCAGCGAACCCAAAATCCGTCGTGTAATTCTCCCGATTTGCGGTAAAAACATTCTAACTTACCCCCCCCCCCCCCCCGACACCACGTGACGCCCTCCCGCATCAAGATGCTCAATTTTTTCGTTTAATTTGAACGCGAATACATTTTGTATATTTAGTCTGAAACGAATCTGTGCCTCTTCAAGTTTATTAGAAATGTTAAACCAAAGACAACATACGAGTAATAACTTTAAAATTACCATTTTCGATAACAAAGTTCCCAAGGACGAAGAGTTCAGGGGACAACAAAGTGATACTTGTAAGTCGGAACCTAGGCGTAGATGAGAGGATAATATTAAAAGAGTATAAAACTAAATACATGAGCATAATACGGGATCAACTTCAGCAACAAGGGCGGAACATAATTATAAGTAACACATCATTTGAAAATGTTTCAAGATTTAAGTATCTGGGAACAACAATAACAAATATAAATTAGGTCCGTGATGAAATTAAGAGTAGAATAATCCAGGAGACGCTAGTTTTTTCGATTCATCTCGTTTACTATCCAAAACACTAAAAATCAAGATATATAAAACAGTAATTTTGCCTGTTGGCTTGCATGGTTGTGAAACATGGTCTCTTACCTTGAAGGAAGAATGTAAATTACAAGTGTTTGAAAACAAGGTGCTCAGGAGGATATTTAGATCTAGGAGGGATGAAATAAGTAGGAAATTTAGACTACTACATAACGAGGAACTGCGTGAATTGTACTGGTCACCTAGCATATTGAGGATATTGAAAATATAGGAGGCACCGATGGGCTGGATATGTAACACGCATGGGGAAGTGGCAATGGGTGCATACAGAATTTTGGTAGGGAATCCTGGAAAACGACCACTGGGCAGATCAAGAAGGAGACGGGAGGATAATATCAAGGCGCATCTTAGGATCGTGGGCTTTGGTGTTGTCGGTGTTGAACCTGCGGGCCCTGCTACCAGGGAGTTACTGATCGTTAAAGCTGGTGGTACATATAGTTACCACTGGGCTCTAAAGGACTATAACGACATATAGTTCTAAAAAGTAATTTATAAAAATGTAACCTCATTTCTTTTGTTAATAGTTCATGTACAGAAACTTCATAAACAACTGCAGGTTTCACAGGGCATTAAGCCTGAAGCCGGAAGTCAAAATGGTAGGTATTCTGAGGCGCAATTTAAGAAGAAACATGTCTTTAAAAGATTTCCACTGAAGCTTCTTGGCACAGTGCTATATAGACCCGATATTACATTTCTCTCCGCCTTCCGTTATTGCTTTGTTATCAACATCTTCCCTTCGTTGCTATAAATTTTGCTCTTCGCAATGTCGACCGAACTTCTCAACTACCGTACATCCCACGTCATCCTCATACATACATTGCCAAGCTGTCACGCATTTAAATGTCATTTGTTCGCGAGATAAAACAAAGACAATGTGTTAGGAGTTATTAATTGATGCTAAAATAATCTATGCTTTGTTTTAAATGCAAAAAATGTCCGTAGTAAAAAGGAACAATGGTAGATAATTGTGTTCTGCTTTCAGTTGAACGTATAGGCCTATATTTTATCTTCTAGATGCGTTATTTCCAATCCTACACACCCTGTTGTCCCCTATGTTTAATGACTGCAGATTAAATTCTATTATTGAATACACAAATCTACTCCTGCAAAATCAGTTACACAACATGAGGTCAGAACTTATTTCTAAGCCTGACTGTATTTAATTACATATTCACCACATGGAAATTGTTTAAAATAGAAGGTGTAGACGTAAGATTTGAGGTTTACACGGCTTTGAATCTGAAGATGGCTGTCTTCTGGGTTGTTGCGCCGTGTAGTCTGGTAGAAGTTTACCGACGTTTCAGAGGTCCTTGCTGTCTCCATCATCAGGGCCGATTAGCGCTCTGATGATGGAGGCAGCAAGAACCTCGGTAAACATCTACCAGACTACGCGGCGCAACAACCCAGAAGACAGCTATCTTCAGATGGTGTAGACCAGGGGTGGCCAACCCAAATGATCTTTCGGGCCACTTTGGAAATGCATCATAACTCCGCGGGCCACATATAAAATTATATATCCCCATATTAGATTTAGATACACTATAGACATTTTTTTGGAGTGAAAAATTGAAACATAATGAGTTATTATTATTGTGTTTACTATTATTCTTACATGTAAACATAGATAATATAATAATAATGATACTAAGCGTACATTGTAAAGAAATATATAGCACTAAAAATTAAATATAAAAAATATATAAATATGAATGAAATAAAAATAATGAAATCATTAAAAAATATTTATTTTACTAGTGCGATATTTGTTTCTCCACTCTTTCACTTAGCTTTTGCAAATCGATCTCAATTTGGGTATTTGCACATCGTAATTGGCGAACTCATAACTGTAAACTCATGAATAAAACAGGCAATATCTGTCATATATTCGCAAGAATATTATTTTAAAATCAAAGTTAATTTTTTCTCATAATTTCGACAGATAATTTTTGAATATATGGATGCACAAATAATGTATTTTTTTAATACATTGGTTTTCACTACTTTGGCCATTATAAAATAAATATATTTTGTAAAAGTGTGATGAATCTCGCGGGCCGGAAAAATGTTCAAGGCGGGCCACATGCGGCCCGCGGGGCGCGGGTTGGCCACCCCTGGTGTAGACCTTCCTTAGAGATATATTTATTACGTACCAATTTTGTGATACGATGAAACTCATGTTTATATAAAAAATTTAAAGTGGGTTTTGGGTTGTAACGTCGTGCTGTCTTTTAGGTCGTTTATCCAGAAGACGGAATCAATACGTCACTGCGTAATGTTAGTAACCACATACATCTCACGGCGGAAAACAACTATCAGTATTTTATATCAGTGAAAACTTCGCATCATTATCTTATAAAAATGAGATTACTGGTACTTGTGAAGCAGTTACATTAGGTCGATGTTAAACAAGATGAAGGTTAACAGACTAAATTTAACGGAGACCTTCGACACCAAATTTAATCGAAATTCTTCTGTAGTTCTGGTGATGTAACTTTTAAAATGTTAGATAATACCTTGAACTTCGTCCAATTAACACTTTAACCCGAAGACGTGGAACTGCAGACTGCCAGAGTCATACATTCAGATTACGAGCAAGGTAAATTGGTAACTAACCAAGTAGCTAGAACGCATCATCTGGTGGAAGGAAAGACCTAATAACAAAAATCCTCCCTCGAAAGGGTGACAGAACACCAATAAATCTGTTGCACCCCTACCCACCCTCGGTGATCCTGTAGGGCGAATATTGTCGTCCACATTCGCGGTCCTTCGATGCGACACAGCAGTAAACGTCATGTTCCACGTCACGTGATGTACAGTGGATCCCCTCCCCTACGTGTCCTGTATTTGTGGTATAACAGACCAGCGAACATACCCATCACACACATATTTTTCTTACACAGGTGTAAACATTAGAGGCTACCGCGAGACATCAAATATTGCTGTTTTGTGCAAAGTAAACAGCTTTGTACATTCTGCACCAAAAATCACACAACCACTAGTTTTAAGGTAAATGTTTTGTTAGTGTGGTGGGGAAATTTCAATTTGCTCAATGCCCAGTGGCAACACTGGACTCTCACCCCAATAATTCGCGATTTTTTCATATCCCTTGTTCAGTACAGCGCGTATTCATTGTTGAACGTTATTTCCGAACGCAGTCGTATGAAGCGGTTAAAATGGCATTAAGGCCAACTTCCATGATGCTGTACCAAACAATTCAACTGTTTTTATTCTTGTTAATCAATGGCGCAACATTCGAAGAGTTTATATGAATATATTGAAACGGGGAGGGGGTGGATTTTTAACATAAGCGGTAACGCGGCCGCCCTAATATTTATTTACCAATAGCCTATATATAACAATGAAGCTTTCAGTTTTGAGTTGTGGGTGTTTTAGGACGTTCTGTACTTGGCATCTTCAGCTAGCTATCTATCCCTCATTGCTCTGTGGCCACTGTTCCGAACGCGGTCAGCAGACAGTGAACTAATGCACTCTGGAATTGTGGATCGTTTTCCGGGAGGCCAAATATCCGGACGATCTCTGACGGATGTAGCATAGATATATTTAGGTCCTCACGAATCCGCCCGTCAATGTCTTACATTCAGCAACAAAATTCAAAACCAGAACACATACTCACATTATATTATTTTGTTTAATATTAAGTATAATGTTATTCCATCTAAACCTGGGTCTTGCAAGTAGGCTCTTTCTGTCATGTCACATGTTGAATAATTAACTCACACATTCACTCTACTCTGATAGAAAGGAAGAGACAGACAATGTCCGAAATTGAAACCAACACCACTTAAATTCTTCTGTGTTTATCCTGAGATCAGTTTTACGTATTTCCTTATTATATATATATATATATTTCATTGTCTTCGAAAAATTTTGCCATCCAACAAACACGTTAAGATTTAACAAGGCCCAACGTTAAACTACTTCAGTCGAGGCGAAGATGGCTGTCTTCTGGGTCGTTGCGTCGTGTAGTCTGGTAGAAGTTTACAGACATTTCAGAGGCCCTTGCTGCCTCCATCATCAGGGCTATAACTTTTACCAGACTACACGGCGCAACAACCCAGAAGACAGAAATCTTGAGACTCACCGCCGTGAAGACTTTACAAATGATCACCTTGACCCCTTGAAACAAAGTTAATTTAAATAATATTTATGAACTCAGACCTTACCTAAAGAAAACACCTCGCGTCACCATTACGAAACACATTCATAAATTCTATGGGCAAAATAAAGAGTTATTGAATGTTAAAACGGCTGGTAAATAAAAGTTATCACTGTAATTTAACAGGTTAATAATTTTCTAACATGTGAGAAAAGTTGTAAATACGAACACTGCAATGTTACCTGTGAACTGCTCGACCAGTTGTTACGTCCGACCACACCACGCAGACTTCAGCGTTCAACTAATTCGCATGGTTTTCTGGCTGGAATCATCCGTCTCTGGTCGCCATGGGATACGTTATTTTTGTTACAGTACTATAAATCATTATGAGCTTATACGTCAATGCAGACATTCAGGAAAATGTTAACAATATTATTGTGTATTTTTATTTATAATAATAAAACAATAGGCTTCTATCATACGAATTACAGAAATGTGAAATTATATTGCATTTATTCAAAAAAATGTCAATAAAAATTAAACGAGTTATTTAAAAATGACAATACGGATTTTACGTTGAATTGGATGTGGGGTGGGGGGAAACTGCAAGCGTGTTTAGGGTGTATTGGTAGTGTTAATAATGGTCCTGCAACTTGCATTTATCGCAGTTGCGTGTTGCCTATGTTTTATATATGCATTTATTGTGTTTAATACAGCATCCGTCGTAATTCTGTCACGTTCAGAATTTTAAGCTTACACATAATTTGCTATATAGTTAGAATTTGTTGTACACGAAGTATCTTTTATGACACAGCACGCTTAATAGGTTCAGCTTTGGAGATATCTCTTGTTTAACTTCTCAAGGACTGTGTTCCATCGAGTTACTTACTCCGAATTTTTCACTTCGGTTTACGGACAAGGCGAAACTGAGAATGCTTATAGCCTACGTATCAGGAGCTATTGACAGCATCCCGCAACACACATCTCGAAAAACAGGCCTATCTCTCAGACTTTCTCGCATAATCTTTACAATGATGTCTTCTCGGACCAACATGTGTGTGAGAATGGAGTTATTTTCGACGTTTCGCCTACTGTCGTTGCTTCCATCATCAGAGGATTGATGTGACGAGTGACGCGACTACCCGTTGGTCACCATGTCAAACTCTGGGGGTCAGAATTGGTTTTTGAGTTGTGATGATATATGTACTTCTTGGTGGGTACGTTTCGGAGGAATACAGTGTCTTCATTTTCATGGCTCGAGACCATCACCGACGTCTTCACAGTTTTAGAGGCCGTCAGATCTGTCTCTGATAAGGGGAGCATAAAATTTCCGACACGTCCGAAAAGAACTCCATTTTCACACACTTGTTAGCCGGATAAGATTTCATTGTTAACATTTGGCGTGAAAGCTTCAAATTTTATATCAGTCGGTGTTTTACAGAGTGGAAATGCACCAAAATACCACTGCTTGAGTGAATTTTAATTATAATGTTGCTGTTATTCCAGTCTTGGGTTAATATCTGACCTTCGTTGTTTTAAAGACATCAGAATGTTGGTCGTCTCATTGTTTTCTACGCATTTATGAGCTATAAAATAGCACGTCGTCAAAGCTTCTTCTAAGGCAAATGTTTTATGATTCACGTTCCTTTGAACGGTGTTTGTAAATGACTGATGCTAAGGGAACTTTTATAGTCTTAGAGCTAACAGATCACTGAGCTATAAGAACTACAACGCAAAATGGATACAGAAAAAACTACATAATTTTGTAGCCAAACAAGTCTTATTCTTCATGCGTGCTATATGCCCTGCGCATCCATTAACCTTAATTTGAGTTCCCTGACAATATTAGGTAAGGAGTATAAATTGTAAAGTTACTCATTGTGTAATTTTCTCCATTCATTTTAGTTTGTCCCTCTACATCCAGATATTCTTTTTATAATTCTGCTTCAAACTCATCGCCATGAAAACCTCAAATCCTACCACTGATGTGTGATTTCACTTCGAGATGACAGACCAAGTTTCACACCCATACGAAATTGCTTAAAAATGGTCGACGTTTACCGACGTTTCAGTTGTCCTGAACGGAACTAAACCGACAAGTGTGGCCGGATATAGGACAGTTTAGTTCCGTGCGCCGTGCAATATGAATCTGTGTGATGACGTAAACAAAGAAGTGCACAAACACACGCGGAAGACCTCTGGTTGGCTGCAAAATGACAGACCTCACTCAATGTGTGCTGGATACAAAGCGCTGCCCCCTGTGTTGGGGGAGGGGGTGCAGAAATGCGATGTTGATTGATAAAAGGGTATGGTCATAGTTTGTTTAATACTCTCTCATTCACCCACTCGCTTAACTGATGTGTTTGACAAAGTTTTGATTGACGTATGTTATTATGTGTGCATATTTCATGTATGTAAACGCAGTAAGCAATTTTGATTGGCAGATACAATGGTATGCACAGGCCCTGCAGAAGTCATCCATCCAGTAAAGCAGCCGTGTTCCGCCATAGCAAGGAATATAAAACAATCAACTGCAAATTTTCATCAGCTCAATCTGTGCTTATGCATGAACTGAAATGCTTTGCTAATCTACGATACTACGTTTAAAAATATTATTACAAGGCTCGAATAACCATAGCAACCGAAGAACAAAATTGATAGATTCCAATACGAATTGATTATCCATTGCATGTAAACAAAAGAGGCCTTGTTGGCGCCGCTTTGAAAGCAGGTAGCGAGATACACAGTAAATTGGGGAGGGGGTGTCGGTTTGTAGTTTGCACATGGACCAATACAGATTTTTTTTTATTTCTCTCCGTTCTTTTCGAAAAAAAAGATAAAAAAGAGCATACAAATCACATCATGTTGATCAAACGGTGTTTGATTGTAATGAAATACAGATATGAGCTAGTGGGCGTTTCGCTTCACGACCCACATTTATTTACAGGCCAACGTGGAGGATCCCCCCCCCCCCCCAACTAACAGCATGTACGAATTTTGTTAAAATATGATTGAATAAACTCGAACAAAAATACAATTAAAAGGAATACTTTAGGCAACGGGTGCTATGACCTTGCATCAGTTAGCGACCGAAATTAAACCGTAATGACGTCTGCCCAGTCGCGGAATTCAAGTTGCTGGTAACATTTTTGTTTATTAATACACAAAGCTCACGTTCGTTGCTGCGGTTTGCTAATGGAACAAGACCGGAAATGTACAATTCATGTCAGACTGACAGAGATCTGTTTTTTGTTCGGTCAGGGAAATCATATGAGAGAATTTCAACGAATGATGGACAAGAAGGGGAACGACCGTGGCCGATTTTAAGGTCCTGTGTTGGAAGAACCATGAAAAGGCTGTCACTATATCCGATGTGCACCATGCCGCTGTGTTAACCTGCTGGATACGTCTGTCTTGTTATGCCAGTAATTTAAACTCTGTGTGTGTGTGTGTGTGTGTGTGTGTGTTTGAGAGAGAGGGTTGTTACTGCTTTGACGCGTCGGGGGATGAGATCACGTGACGCAAAGCACTATCCACCCCCTCTCCTGCTCCTCCGCAGTTTTCAATATATCTCGCACGATGTTTAATTTTCGATCACAGACACCGAACTATCTGTCTTGTGTTTCCGCCTTGTTTTGACACAACACGGAAAATCTTCCGACCCTTATTTTAATCCCCCAACTTCAAGCAGTTGATATCCGTTACCAGCAGCAAAATAAGATTCTCTGCTTCCATTTAATATATGTCTGAAACAAATTGCTATGTGCAGCTACTTAATTCGAGTTGGCTGTTCCACACGTCGTCGTGTTATGTTAACTCTTAGGAAACAAAGCTGTTGTCCTTTAGCTTCCTGACATTTCATAAAATCATTTTATAAAATTCATAAGAGCTCTGCACATTATCCATAGTCAGATCAATCCAGTTCACACCTGCATACAGTATTTCCTTAGACCCATTTTAATATTATCTTTAATCCAATGCCATTTCTTTCAGGTAGTCTCATTCGTCCAGGTTTTCGGACTAAAATTTTGAACGAAACGATAATCTCTGCCGTATATTCTACATGCCCCACCCATCTCAACCTCATTAATTTTATTCTCCTAATAATATTTGGTGAAGGAAACAGAATATGATACTCTAAAACGTAAAAAAAAGATAAATGTAGACTGCAAGAGGAAACAGATCTGTGAGAAGTGTGGAAGGACGTCACAAAACCCAACACAAGTTAAAAGATTTTAAAACAGTTGCAAGATAAGCGTACGTAATTCTTAAAGTTTAATTTGGCATCACTCCGAAACTAAGGGGGAGGGGAGATGAGAACAATAATTCCTTACTTTAGTGTGTGCGGTGTTCATATATATAACAATATAATAATTCACAATTTATTTGTTTATTGTATATCGTATGAGAGAAATTTTATATAAATAGGCCTGTATTAAACATAACTAACTAACTAACTAGATGGCTTACCGAACCCGAAGGTTCATCACCGAATTAACCAAAGCCCTCCACCGGACCCTGTCCTGGGCCAACAAAATCCAGTTTCCTTCAACTCCTATCTCGGATAGATCCCGCCTGAGATTATCCTCCCATCTACGTCTAGGTCTCCCCAGCGGTCTCTTCCCTTCAGGTTTCCCAACCAGTACCCGGTGCACACCTCTTGTCCCATCCATGCGCGCTACATGTCCCGCCCATCTCACTCTTCTCGACTTAATCACCCTCACAATACTGGGGGAGCAGTACAGATTTTTAAGCTCGTCATTGTGCAGTTTTCTCCACGCCCCATCGTCTTCCCTCTTAGGCCCAAATATCCTCCTCAACACCCGATTCTCAAACACCTGCAATCTGTGTTCCTCCCTCTGAGTGAGAGACCATGTTTCGCACCCATACAAAACAACAGGCAAGATTATTGTTTTGTATACTTTAATTTTCAGGTTCTTAGAAATCAGACGGGAAGACAAAATATTTTGGACTGAGAAGTAGCAAGCATTTCCGGAATTTAGTCTCCTCCTAACTTCCTCACAAGTATCATTTTGATTTGTTATTGTTGTTCCCAAATATTTGAACTTTGTAACCCTTTCAAAGGATTTATTAGCTACCCTAAGATAATTTTGCCCGCCTGTCTTCTGATGACGAGATACTAACATGTACTTAGTTTTTTCTGAATTTACTTCCAGCCCCACTTGTCTACCAGCCTCTAGTAAAACTTCTGCGTTCCTCTTTATTGTATTTATATCGTCCCCCAATAAATTAACATCATCAGCATATGCCAATAGCTGATGTGTCCCGTTCAATTGCAAACCCTCCTGCCTACCTTGGACCTTCCTGATGGCGTATTCTAGCGCAAAGTTAAAGAGCAAGGGAGACAAAGCATCTCCTTGTTTTAGACCGTTCTTGATGAGGAATGTCTCAGATACATATTTACCTACTCGAATTTTGCTGCAGGTTTCATTTAAGCACATTTTTATTAGACCCACTAGCTTCTTTGGTATACCAAATTCAATAAGAATATTATATAGCACTTCTCTCTTCACAGAGTCATAGGCTTTTTTGAAATCTATAAATAACTGATGTACAGTCCCACCGAACTCCCATTTTTTCTCTAGTATCTGACGAATGCAAAAGATCTGATCAATCGTTGATCTGTTTCGTCTGAACCCACACTGATGATCCCCAATAGTTTCATTCGCATATGGGGTTAATCTTGCCAAAAGAATGTTGGATAGAATTTTGTATGAGGTTGATAGCAGCGATATTCCTCGGTAATTACCACACTCAGTCTTGTCCCCCTTCTTATAAATAGGAATAATTATGGATTCCTTCCATTGATGTGGCATCTCTTCCTTATCCCAAATTAACTGAATAAGCTTATGGATCCTCATATGCAACCCTTTGCCACCTGCTTTAATTAATTCGGCCGGAATCTGATCAATTCCTGGAGATTTAT
Source organism: Zootermopsis nevadensis (assembly GCF_977971745.1). Taxonomy (NCBI): domain Eukaryota; kingdom Metazoa; phylum Arthropoda; class Insecta; order Blattodea; family Termopsidae; genus Zootermopsis; species Zootermopsis nevadensis. The sequence goes on along the minus strand of NW_028259139.1, from coordinate 12,145,515 downwards.
AACTTTTCAACTTCCCAATGGCTAGTTCCACTTCATCTAAGCTAGGTTCTGGCACCAACAGTTCAGCTGTATGCATTTTAATCTGTCTAATATCACCAGTATTATGAACATTTAAGAGCTCGCTAAAGAAATTTTTCCACCTATTCACAATTTTTATTGGATCTGCAAGCAAATTGCCACTATCATCCTTTACCAAATTAGTCTGGGGTTGATATCCTTTCTTAAAGTTATTAATGCCTCTGTACAGGTCTCTGATGTTTTTTTCCTTATTATTTGTCTCAAGTTCAGCAATTTTGCCCTTCAGGTATTCCCTTTTCTTAGTCCTAAAGGTTCTACTAGCCTCACGTCTCACGTTACATAGATTATCCGCATTTGTTTTGTTTGGGTTCTGCAACCATTGAAATTTTGTTTGCTTCCTTCGATCTATTAATTTTGAACATTCTTCATCAAACCACGGTTTATTTTGCTTTCTCCTGTAGTATCCTAGTTTCTCTTTTGCTGAAATTTTGATGCAGTTTCTGACATTTTCCCACTCCCTGTTGATGTCCACACTTTCATTATCCTCATTTGTCTCTAAAATTTGAAACCTATTCGAAATTTCAACTTGATATTGTTCCTTTGCCTCTCCCTCACTTAATTTTTTCAAATCAAATCTTTCTGTGTCAAAATTTTGTTTAGTTCGTCTACTTACTGAAAGCCGCTCCCTCACTTTTGCTACCACCAGATAATGATCAGTGTCGCAATCTGCTCCTCTGAATGATCTCACATCAATTACATTTGTCTGCCTTCTCTTATCTACTAAAACATGATCTATTTGATTGTGTGTTCTGCCATCTGGGGAAGTCCAAGTGTATTTATGAACATCACGGTGTGGAAATTTTGTACTTTTTACAATTAAATCTTTTGACGTAGCGAAGGTCACTGCTCTGACGCCATTATCATTACTAAGTGCATGGAGACTCTCGCTGCCTATTGTGGGTTTGAAGACATCCTCCCTCCCAATTTTTGCATTGAAATCTCCTAGCAGAATTTTCATGTGATACTTGCCAAATGTATCAAATACTGATTCCAATTCTTCATAAAAGCTATCCTTGATATCATCGCTTTTGTCTTCAGTTGGGGCATGAACATTAAGGACAATGATGTCGCACCAACGTCCTTCCAAAATTACGTAAGACAACCTGTCACTAACAAATTCTACTCTCTTAACTGCTGCCCTAATTCTGCTATGAACAAAAAAACCCGTCCCTAGCTGATGATTGTCATTCCCCTTTCCATAGAAAAATGTAAAATTGTCCACTGGGATCGTGCCCTCCCCCTCCCATCGCACTTCCTGCACTGCCACTAAGTCTAACTTATAATTCCCTAATTCCCTACACACTGATTTCAGTGCCCCAGCCCTATAGAGGCTCCTAATGTTCCAGGTACCAAATCTCATGTCCTTTTTCAATTGCCGTGGTCGTGCCAAAGAGTCCGTCCTGATCCGAGGCTTGGTTGATTTTTTCGTAACACATATTTTTTTTTTTTAAAGGTGAAAGGTTGTTAGCCCTACACCCAACCCCCAACCTGGAGGACCAGGGTATCACTCTTAGTCTAGCGCATCTCCTTAGACCTGTCCGGCTTGGGTGACCCTACCATGAGCCGAAGCTCAGGCCGGCATAGCCCTAAGGGTCATTTGAGCACGCAAGCCTCCTCACCCGGCAGATTGCCTTCGACAAGGTGGTGATACCTTCGAGAAGGCTGTATTAAACATAACTTTTTTAATTTATAAGTGAGGCAACTATCCCCGAATTACCCCCAAATAAAAGTAACTGAATATACCACGTGCAAAGAATGGGAGGTACAAGATCGATCACGTTCTAAGTATAAATAAACGTTTGATGGTTTCTGTAAACGCGGCCCTACCGGATTTGGGTCTTCGACGGAAGACACGAGAAATTCTACGAAAATGAGACAAGTTTTATTCCACACAGAGCAGGAAAAGTGACTCACAAAAATATCCACGGCTTTTCCGCGCTCAAAAGAGTTGTATTGCCAAAACCGCTTACACGAGATGACGTCACACTGAGCTCCATTCTCTTTCCGCCAAAAATTAACTGCAGAGCCAAAATCCCTCTGCTGCCATGGAGGTGCACATGGGGAGTTAAGGAAAGACATCCACATATTCCTAACCTCGGCACTAAATGGGGATGAGTAGTCAGCTTCACATTCCATCCGTTTTAACCCTTGTTAAGCAGCCCCTGGTACCCCAAGGCAAGGAGGCAGGGTGGACTCCAGAAGAACTGAATCCAGTGGTGACAAAGTTAAAATCCGTACCCCTGCCGGGACTCGAATCCCGGCGTGCAACCCCACCGGATAATTTCACGTTTAACAGAGACGCGATTGAGGCCCTGAGTGAGTATCTTTGAAAGTGTTCACGTGTTTTCGTGGACACACGACAGCCAGTAACACAGAAGAATGTGCGCAGTGCCCTGCCATTACATCTTTACAGTTGCTAGGCGCCTCTTTGCTGCACATCAAACTCCCTCGCAACATAATTACCCATCCCATCTCCCCCCCCCCCAAACACCAACCCCTTAGTAACAAACCTAGTCTGAGGAGGTCACGTGACCGCATATTAGCCAAATGACATGAAGGGGAGAGAGACCTGGGTTTGCTTTTATCTCAACGATGCCACAACACCCCCACCCACCCCTTCCTCACATACCCCCACACACACACACACCCTCAATTTTCTACCGTGGTACGCACGGTTTGATAAACTAAGGACAGAAGGGAAAATTATTTTCTGAAAGTTTTCGGATTTCTGATCAAGCATGATATTCAGGTTAGTGTCGGATGTTATCCGGTTCGAATCTCGACTGGTTTTCTGGGTGTCATACCCCAGAAACCAACATCTTCTGGGATGTAGAATCATGTAATCTGGCAGACATTGAACGAATTTTAAGAGTAGCTTACTATCTTTATCGCCTGATGATGGAGGCACCAAGTTTCTCGAAGCGTCGTTGAATATCTACTAGAACACAATGCGCTACATGCCAAACTACAGTCATCTTCACACTCCTTACCATGAGAACCTCAAATCTCTCTCGCAGTACTCGGTATAACTGATGACTCAAGTTAGGGTAGTTTAATTAGTAATTACTGCACCACCAATTATTACAGTTCTAGCCAATACTACTAATTTTTAACACTGCATCAATCATCAGGATAAAAACCAACTAATAGATCATTGATTCTGAATGATAAATTTGGAAGGATGTTGAAAGAATCGGTCGTGACCTATTTCAGCGATGTCATCATATATCTTTCTTTTTAATACCGACAAATTTATTAAAGAAAACTTCCGGGACAGCCAGTCTTCGAACTAGGAACTCCAGATTACGAATCAGGTGTGCGAAATAATGTTACGTTGTCCTTCACCACCCTAAGTGCACCTCATGTCCTGATAGCCCGCCCGTCAGTGCTTTAAGAAGGCTTGAAGTGTGACATCGAAATGCGATCACATGAAATCATTTTTCATATTCTCGCTGCACCTTTCAGCTCTCATACAGTAACGGACGTACGTGTGCTGCGTATGTGAACAGAGGAAAACAGACATGGCGTTTTTTACACTCGCAGCAATACAGTAACACTGACGACATTGAAAATAAAATTTTGAAAGAATAAGCTAAATAAACGTAGGGAAAAAGCCGGTAAGAAAGAGGGGCAGAAGGAGATAATAGAAGATAAAATTAATACAAAAGTAACGAAGCGGTAAAGAATAAGAAGATAAATGATGGTAGAAACAAAGAGACCGTTAAATAATGTTAATAAAATGATCGCAGAATTGTATTTAGAAATCATTGGGTTGCGAAGTGTCCAAAATTTTATATGAATTTCTACTCAAAGGATACAGACAGAAATGCACAGCCGTGTTACTGCCAGTTGTGGCTGGAAGTTGGCTGATTGGACAGTTCGTCTTACTTAGAATTGTCTTTCCGCTATGTTCAGTACCTCACTGTGAACGAACGCTAAATTGCAAGTAGAATCGTATTTTCAATTACGAAGTATGGAGTTCTAATCTCTGCCGAGATACCGACCGTCCTCCCTGAAGTCTTGTGTATCTCAGGGGATATTCTGGGATAGGAGCTTAAAACAGGTCACGGACTTCCACGACGTTTGAAATTCACATTTCATAATATCACACAACATTTTATATAACCAAAGTAACTGAGAAAGAGTCGTGAAATGGGAAAAGAAAAACATTTTCTCTTTGCAATTTTTTGTTCTTGTGAGCGACTAATTGCTCGTAAAACGTATAAAACTTTGCACGTGTATTATTTTAACATGTGCGCTGTAGGGTGAAGTGGGGAGATTAAGCCCATAAGTTCTTGAAGCAGGTCGAACGCTTTTGAAACAATTACTAATACGTAAAGTGGTGTGGGGGTATAACGACCGTTTAACTCACGATGACACTTCACAGCCCGGTCCTTCAGATACATGTGTGTAACAAACCGATCGGTTTCATTGTGTGGAAACTGTGGACTTGAATGCGCACTTAGCAATGCGCACTGCGCACAGACAGCGTGCGTTACCCGGCCCCTGCGTCTCTGTTCTAAATATATTCAATTGCATCGGTTGTTACACTGAATGACAAGATGGCTGTATGGATGATTAATTTGAAATTGCGACGTTCGTCATGGAATTCGAATGCGGGATGACACGAAGTAGGAGTGATGGACGCTGCACCGCCATCTTGGGCTGGTTGCATCGTGTGACGTTAAACAGTCTGAGTAACATATATGGCAAGGTATCACATAAGTTTCATTGCAGGCACAGACAATTGAGGGTAGCACTGTGCGGAGAGGTCGGTAATGCAGTAGGCTGCTCTGTGTGCTTTCAACCAGGCCTTTCCAGAACGCTGGACAATAAACAGAATCAGTTTTCCTTCTTATTATTAATATTATTTATGAACGGAGTCAGTTTATTACAAAGGCTGACTGATATGGCATCGAATGAGATTGGACGATAATAATTAATTAAGAGTTTAAGAGTAAGTTGGGATTTGTAAAGAAGCGGTCGTGCCTATTCCAAGACATGATTAACATTCTCGCTAAAAGACTGAGGACAACAGCGAAATCCATCTCATGATGGCTATTAAACCGACATAGATTCGAACTGGCTGTCTCCCGAATATAAATTTACCACTACATTAGTCTGTTCAGTGACGATGGGGTAATATGCTCTTGTAAGTAAATTTATATATGATTCAGAAATAATTGTGGATTCTGTACGAAATGTATCCGATTTTAAATAAGATTTAAGTGGTGTATGAGTATACTACAATTCCATATCTTCTTTACGCCACACCACTGAGGATGAATTCAGCAGGGACACTAAGCGAATAAAAAATGCAACAATCTTATCAAAGGCAACAATGTTCTCCATGGTCATTGCAAGGATGTGAACCAAGGTCACTGTCGTAATAGTGCAATCCAAGGTCATTGTTGCAACAATACGATGAGGAACGCGAGCTATGGACGACCGTACATCACCTCCGCCAAAGCGTGGAGAACACTTAAAAACTATTGACCTTCTGTGCCAAGACTCCATAAAGGCTGACAGACGTAGAGCACCGAAAACGTTCTTTGTTTATTCGCCAGCTTCACGCTTAGGCCGCCTTTTCTCCCGATGCGTACAGGATAGGAAATTAAATGTGCAACGTAAACGCTATGCCGTAGACAAAATTCTCGGCGCTACCAGGAATCAAAACGCGGTCTCCCAGCAGGTTGCACGTGAGTGAACTACCATCACTGAGTTATTTAGTATTTATTCTGTATACTTTTTAAGCATGCACAAGAGCAGACCACTATCACGCGCCCCGCGGTCGGTTCATGTAATGACGGAATAGACATAGTTATTGGTGATTACAAAATTTACAAGCCCCCATGAATATTCTTGTTACAACGTTAAACATTACATCATTTAACAAGTTGCATTAAGGGACCAGCAGTTTCATCTAAATTAAAACTTGCCCTCAGTTTGCGTCATGATTGTTAGCCCCCCCCCCCCCCGCCACCACCCCACCTGTTTATTCTACGCAGCCAGTGTGCGCGGAATGACCGGTAATCATGTTTCCGCGCTTATTTACAGATTGTGGAAAGTGTAAAATGTGTTTGGACCCTATAAATGTCCCACAGAGACCCCCATCAAAAATTAATAAGTGACGTTGACGAGATAATAATACAAGCCCATATGGGGCAAACAAAACGTTGGGTTGACAATCATAAACATAATTAGTCTCCGACAGTTTAGAAATAAATAAAAGTTTCATCAGAGCGATTCCTCTTAGAGGCTAACGAACACACTAGTCTGCGAGCAACACAGGCATAACGCACGGGATGTCGTAAATAAACTTCGTATAGCCATCACTCGTTTATTGTTGAATTAATACTTCGTTATGTCTTATTATAAGTGTCCCAGTTACTTTGTCCGTGTCAGATCGAGAACTTTGTTTTACTTAACCAAGTTTCTGCTGCAGGCCCGAAGGATCAACCCCACTAATACCATAATCTGCCACTGGACATTATCCATCTCACAACCTATATTCCGAACATTTATCTTAATGTTATCTTATAATTTAATTCTTAGTCTTACAAGTGGACTTCTTTCAAGGTGTGAAAGTTTTTTGGTTTTTACGGCATTGAAGATGATGACGAACTTCTTGGTTCTGGCGCCGTGTTTTCTCTCACACGTGTATGCCGACGTTTCGGAGATACATACTGTCTCAGGATTGAAGTGGCGATACTGAGAAGTGGAGGAATTAAAATAGGTTTTGAGGTAGGGATGGCTGAGGAAGTGGGGCAGTTGAGAAAAGACAAATTCTTTTGGTATTTCCTATGTCCTCTTTCCTTGCTACTTGCCCAGCCCATCTACTCCTGCCTCGTATACTTCACTGCCCCACTAACATTGGAAGATCTATACAAGCCATCAAGTTCCTCTCTGTGAAGTATCCCTATCTGTTGACTGCCTACATTTCTTTGTTTCAAATGCACTTCCTTAAAAGGTAAGAGACCAGCTTTCAAACCCACACACGACAACATATGAAGCAGTTTTGCAGTTCACTTACGTCTTAATGCACTGTCAATCCTGACCAGCCGATCTAAACTCACGTCGTATTTTATAAATAGCTTGTGTTTAAATCAGAATCAACGAACGGAATAAAATCAAAATATGAAATAGTTCAATGACTCACGACGCACTTGTGCCCTCAGAACAGGACATGACGCCGAGAAATTTTATTCATGTAATAAATTTCTCGGATGCATCTATAGAATGCGCCAGCCAAAAGAAATGTTACGAGTAACTGCGAACAGTTTAAGAAACAAACATCAAATGATGTCATACTCCCAATTACACAGAGGAATCTCAGAGGGCAAAAAACAGGAGTTGAGCGTATTTATGAAAACGTTTATACGTTACAAGCTACCTTACTCATTTAATTGACACATTAAATTATTTTAAGAACCGGATGTTCATGCCACATTTGAAAATGGCCGTCACTGAGGTGCCTTAGCTCCTGGCAAATTTCGATTGTTCTAGGGGAAGATGGGGCAGTTGCACCCCCCCTTCCGTAACATTTCTCCAGAATTCACAGAACGCTTGCGTGGACAAACGAATTAGTCTGAGACCATTCCGTTGGCTCTCTCAAGCTTTGTGCTTTTCAAAACACTGAGGATTGAGGCAGACTGGTCGTAAGACAGAAGACCGCTTGAGTCTGGGTGTCTTCTGTTCTCCGCCACAGTCTGGACCACGTACCCTACACATCGACTAGGAGGGGTAAAGCGGCCGAAGCGTGAAGTTGGCGACTTATCTAAACCTTGTGAAGAGATAATAATATGTGGAGATTAATCTCCACCACCTTTTCGCCTTCACATAATAGTAATTACGCATGAGATTAAATTTTTTTACTCTACCTAAGTAAAAGAATAGTTCTACAAATTACGTTGAAAATGTGTAAGAAATATTTAGAATTAGGGATGAAGTCGGTGAACGATTTACGATATTATACTTCATAACGATAAATATAGCAAGTTAAAACGAATAACTTAGTGAGATAATAGTTTGTTTACCTGTAATGTTAGGATAGTGAAATTTCGATTATTGCCTAAACTAGCTTTGGTGGCGAAACGAGGAATAAATACAGATATTTGGTGGTAAAACCTCTCGGAAAATGAAGAGTTTGAAGGATAACGTTAATATGGATGCTAAGAAACAACCCAGTTGCAAATGGCCCCAGCTTGCTGGAATAAATTCGCATTTGCCACGAATAACCCGAGCCTAACATTGCATCGGACATTAACGACCACATCACTGCTTTCTTCTGTGTCGTGACAAGAATTCTGCTCGTTGCAAGCCGTTGTCTTTGTTCCAAAAGCACTTAATGGTTCATAAGTGTGGAAGAAAGAAGAACAAAATGAAAATGAGAAGTGGAATGAATGCTTCCGGCAATGCGCAAATAAATCTTGACAGTAATATCGTCTGGGGCTTGGACCTTTTCCCAATGCTTCTAGTCAATATTTCAGTAGCACTGCGCGGTGCCAAGTCATATTCAGGGCAAATGCTTAGCTTGTGAGGGGGGAGGAGGGTTGCCAGAGAAGGGAAACTAAAAAACACAAGACTCGACTCGGAAATAATTCCATGGAACACCGTCTTCGGCTCCTTCGGAAGTTAACATTCGCCCAAATGGTAAACAGTGGACAGGCATTTTATGTAACCAGAAGGTTAATTATGGTTTTCATCCTGAGTCAGGTAAATAGATTTCACAACAGAATACCCTGTTGCTTTATAATTTATAATAAATCAATTTTGTCGCCAATGCACCGGGCCTTTCAAGGGGCCCTATCTCTCCGCGTCTTCTGACCAAAATTCTGTAAGCATTTCTCATCTCTCCAATGGCGTTGGTGAAAAGTACAAATTATCAGGTTCTTCATTATGCATCTTTCTCCATCCTATTGTTACTACATCTCCTTTTTGGGTCCAAATATTCTCCTCATCATCCTGTTCCGTTCAATACGTTTTGTTCCTTCAATATAAGAGATCACGTTCCACTCCCATACAAAACAACAGGTAAAAGCATAATTGTGTTTCAGTATTTTGATTCTAACACAGAATTTAGAGTTATTTAATATTTAGACCTGAAATCAAATCGAAGTATCCGTATTATTTTTTTTTAATATACTCGCACACAGGTTTGTTTAATAACTTTTGCGTCAATGTAAACGAGCACTTTTCATAACGGGGAATCGAACACCTGTCATTTAGCTCGCCTCATTATATCTTTGTATTCTTGAATGTTAAGCAAAGTTTCCTTAAGCAATTTTTTCAAAACACTTCACCCCCTCCATAAACACGACATCAAATGGTCTGCTTACTAAAGAAGAAAAGAGTGGCTCGCCGTTTCCAAGGTAACGGGTCGTGTTGCGTCGTCCAAGCTGGCGGACGTCATGACCCCAGACTGAACTCAGCTCTTCTAGCAAGAACAACGCACAAATTAGACCACGGAACGTGCTCGGGGCTGCATTCCATCAGCCCGGCCCTCCCACTGCGCGGTACCAGGGAAGCATTTCCCCGCCGCCTCAGGATGTTGAGTTCTGAGTGTCCAATAAACCGTAACTTTATTAAAAGATGTCTCGGGCAGCATCCAGTTTCGCTCGCCTGGAACATTCATGCACACTTTAACCGTCGTGAAGAACGCGGTTTGCCAGTTCAGCTTTGTCGGCTCGTAACACGCAGACTGAATTCACGACTCCGAACGTGAGATTTGAGGTGTTCACGGTGGTGGAGCTGATGATATTGTTCTTCAGCCCTGAAGATGGAGACAGTATTTCCCTCCGAAACGTTGACATCTTCGACGCTACACGGAATAATAATTCACTGAATACGGAGTTGATATTATCTTAAAGTAACTGCAAAATTGTCCCTCTTCTTAATTAAGCATAGCTCCATGCAATTTTAAACTCGAAACTAGATGGAATCTTTGTCATCGGTTGAGGCTGAGTATGCCCTGGTCTGGACCAGTGGCGGAAAGATCCATGCCTGGAATTGTACCCCGACGATCCAGCCGGAAACCGATTCACAACACTGGCCGTTTACCCCGGATGTTATTTAATCACAGTATTATACCAATTTGTACACATGACGAAGAACCTTTACAGTAATGTTTTGCGTTTCTGAATGTAAATAATTTTAAGCACGGAGTGTGGTGGATTGAAGTATATGAACTTTATAATAAGATGCCTTGTTATAAGTCGGTTTGTTAAAAGAACGTCTCAAATAATTCTTGCTTCTTCTATCCAAACGTTTATCCACATTTATACATGTATTTCCTGGTTTCTTCTGATATAGCTTTAATGCGCTGTTAACCAAATGTATCTTACAATTTGTATTTAGTTTTCGGCTTAATTTATAGTGGAAATTTCTACACCTCAGTGCTTAGGGCGTCGAATGGTTTGTGTAGTTTACTGATAACAGAAGTTCAGTAGCAACATCAAGACAATGAACTGACACGCACCAACGTTGTCAGAGATCTGTCCAAGTTAGAAATGTAATTTTTTAAAATCACTTCCGTCAGACGCTACATTAACTTAGATTTTCTAGTGGCTCTGTCCATCGTAGGTGTCACTTAATACTGGGCGATGGTCGAATCAAAGTGCGAACTGTCGCTGTGGGGAATCTTCTAAGACATTGTTAGAAATCAGATTAGTTTACCAATGTTTGACTTTTAATAGAGTTTTTATGTTTAACCAAACTTTCCGAATGAGGTCTCTACGCTGCGTATGTGTAACAGCAATTTCAACTTCTTAACCGTTGATTGGTTTTCCTGAAATTTCGTATGAACATTACACCATCAGAATCAAGTTATTTCACTTCAAAACTATTTGCTATTCCCGGAAGTGACAACAATAGTTTAATTTAACTACGCTGTCACCAATAAGATTTTCCTTATTCCACATCACTTCTACCCACAAATGTACAGGCGAATAAAGCATAATGTAAAAAAGAACCACTTTTTCGTTTGTTCATAAATTCTCTTCATAATAGGAATAAACTAAATTAAACTTTTAATTATGAGAGAGTACAACAAAGGATTGGATATTCGTGTCTCTTATTGGCATTAGTAGTTAATTTTCATCGTAATAAAGCAAACAATTGAATATTATATCGCATTTTATTTCGGATATAGGCACAAACCATGTGTTTCAAGCAGAAAAATTCCATTTCATTCAAAACACGGTTAAAAATTGGTATTTGGCTTTCAATTGATATTTGTCAATTTATTCGGTTTTTCAGTTGTTAAATATTTTTTATTGTTTTTCCTGGCATGTACTTGAGCAAATTCCATTTGTTCATTTGTCACTGAACTACATCCTTTGTTAGTTTAACGGTTGATGTTGGCAGTATTGATCGCTCGCATTGATTTTATTTCTTTATGGAGTTCATCAAAATGTTTACAACGCTGGCCGTCCCCTAAAATAAAATAATTAACAAAACAGACCCCACTGAAACTTTAGTTCAATAATAGAGGCGCGAATTATTTTGTTACTTTACATTATGAGAAGTGACCTCAGTGGTATCAATTTCACGTGTAACGATTTGGATCAATACATCGTGTAATTCAGGACTGGTCGAATTTCTTGGGCTGAATCACTGTAAAGATTACCTGACCCATTAAATATACTTGTATAGATGATACTTTAATAACTAAACAATTTTATTGTCTTTACTTTAACGTTGGAATTACTTTATATTTCACCTGTATGAAGCCGGTTTCAGATATTATGTTAAAAACGAAGATTTTAAATCGTTATTTCAAAAGAAGAAAAGAAAAAAAAATGAACTGATTCCCGGCATCATAGACCTGCATACAAAATTAAAATTGTAGGTTAGCATTTATGTGTGTATGTCCGCTTATAGCGAAGCCCGTTTAACCGGTTAGGAATATAAAAAATTCGGAAATTCTTGCAACCATGCATTTCAGTGTCCTCTATGTTCCGGTCAGTTACATAAATGCCTAAACATTAACACGTACTCCTGCAGGAGTATAGTTTTTTTTATTATAAAGCTTGTCTCTCTGCCCAAGAGAAGAATACTGACTTGGGGTGTCTGAGAACAAAGTACTGAAGAAAATGTCTCTACCTAAAGGGATGAAGTGACATTAGGACGGAGGAAGATACATATTAAGTTTATAGTTTTGTAGAATATTTACCAAATAAATGACAATTACTAACTGTCTGATAATTTTACACTAAATGCATAGAGCACATTTATTGATAAACTAGTAGTAGCTCAGAAAGTGAAGCAATTCTAATCCTTTTTATGGAACCCTAAGGTTTATTAACTTACTCAAAAAAGCTCATCACCGATTAATATCCGGAGCCATGTTCTTCTAATCCAAATTCTCAGACCAAATATCCATAAAACCCACTTTATTATTCTCCTTCCATCTACTGCTAGGTTTCTGATAGGTGTCTCACCTTCAAACCTCCTAATAAAAATCGATCACTCATGTCGTGTCTGTTCCATGCGTGCTATATGTTCTGCCCATCACATCTTCGATTTCAGCGCCCTATAAAATTTCGTGAAGGGCACAAAATTCGGAACTTTTCAGAACTGAGTTTCCTCCAGACACCTGTCACATTACTCCCGGGTTCAAACACCCTCTGCTTGTGTCCTCCCTTGACGTAAGAGACCAATACGAAACAGGTAAAATTACGGTCTTTAATGTTTTAATCTTTGCGGTTTTAGATATCAGACAGAAATACAAGATATTATGAACTGCGTGGTAGCAAGCATTCCCGGAATTTAATAAATAAAATATATAGTTTTATTTGTCTAGAAATCCTGACTGATTGATTTTTTAAGCGGTCTGTACTCACTGTTCTGGTAGCTAGCTGCCTCCTGATCTCAATGAACCAGCAACACGCAGTGCTCCAAGCAAGCGAGGAACAAAGCTGGCCTGCCCTATCTGGAGAACATGACACATCTTTTCTTACCAAGAAACGTCTTCGTTTGTATCATGTCTTCCTTAACAAAACAAGAGGTTGACGTCACCGACAGATGCCCTGCTAAGGTATCATGTGCATGTTTACAAGGCCCCTGAAGTGTGGCAAGTCACGTCTCGAGCGACAGGTCTGATTACGCATTTCGAGCGATATACGGCAGTAGAGTCCTAACTCTTGCCACTTATTCTGCCCGAGAGCTGATTTGAAATGAATTTGAAATTCCGTATTATCTGCCACCTGCGTTTCTTACATTTGACTCAGCTTAAATATTTGACGCAAAGCTCATCTGAATAATATACACGAAAGTTTAGTTCCTACCTAAAAGAAAACAACACTTTACCATTACAAATATCATCTGGTTAATTGTGTTTACGGAAATAATCGACGTTTATTCTGAGACTCATACGATACTCATAAATACATGTGTTTGTAAAATGCAGAGCCACAGAATATGACAGCAGGTGGTCACATTACCAAGAAGTTTGTCCGTCCTACGTCAGCAAGTATAAACATCTTTTTTTTTTCCCTTAGCACATGTCGTGAGCTAGTTATGGGACTCAAAGGTGCATTACCGTGTTCTCAACAGATTACCACTCTGTCTTGAACAACATTTATCCAGTACACACCTTCATATTCTATTTCTCTAAAAGTAATTAATGACATATTTACACTTAGATCTCTACAAAGTACATAATCTCTTAACGTCAAATTTCCTTACCAAAATTTTGTATGCCTTTCGACACTTTCTTGCTGTTTTATATGTAATAAAATTTACCTGTTCTTGATACACAGCTGATCATAGATGAGAATGATTACCGCGTGTCTTGTAAATAGAACACGTTTCATTGCCGTGATAATGCATAGCTTAGTCATTTTAGCACCAACCCGATCTGAACCAAGCAACACTATCGGAACACGGTATTAATGCTTCCGTTGGTATTTTTTTCATACTTTTAGCCACTGATAGTTCCAATAACTACCGCTTTCACAACGCACAATTACCTATTTGGACCAAAGAGAATTTTCAATCGCAAGCATTTTCTTTCGTCACACTTTTTAACCATCTGGTTCCCGCAGAGAATCGTTTTGCATGGCTTTATTAAATGTGTTGTTAATTAGCACATGGTCCTATTAAACATTTACGCATAACACACGATATTATTAAATATCAAAGCAAAGCGGAATTCGGCAATGTAAGTAAATCCCTGTGCACACTTTATTGATTTGTCACAAACTCTACTCAAATATAATCTCCCTTCTTCACATTCTTCGCTTTTTAGTGTCTTTCTCCAAATGAATATTAAGAGCGATATTTATTTCCACATAAGAACTGCGAGTAAGTCGTTCTTTAGGCACAGCGGGATGACCGCATACTATGATACATTTTTCTTAAGTGTTGGACAGCCGGAGGGGGGGAGAGAACTGTTGGTTGGTGTTTCCCTTAGGATGTTGGTTTATCTACCACTTCCAGCGTGGGCCATTCAGTGTTTCATCTTTCTTTTATCTCTTACATGCCGGGTTGGCGGTTTGGATGTGTAACAGAACGCCGCTCCCATTGCAAACTAACAGTTCATCATCGTGACACTTGGGTCACGTGTAGCTACAAACGATTTTCTGTCAGTGATACCCTGAAGTCCATTTCGGAATTATTCAGAAAGGAAATGCCTAAAAATAGATTCTTTTGAATGCCCCTGAGTCGTGTAAAGTAAATAGGATTTGAGGTTTTCACGGCGGAGAGTTCGAAGATCTTTTGGGTTGTAGCGTCGTGTAGTCTGGTTGAAGTTTACCGACGTTTTAGAGGTGCTTGCTGCCTCCGTCATCAGGGCGTTCGCCACAACCCAGTACCGTAGTAGCAACCCAGAAGACAGCTTACTAAGTCGAAAAGACAGCTACTGGAAACGTGGCAGAGTCCAAATACTTGGATAAATCCAAGCATAATAAAGGAGAGGCCACACGGGATCTGCAACTTAAATTTGTGGAATCCTTCTTAACGCTGAGGAACATACAAAATATGAGTACGTATATTAACCACTAGTTTACATAGACTGGTACTCAGAAGTGAAAATGAGACGAAATTTTCTGTTGTCTAGGTAACAGTGTTTTATGTTGGTCTACAGCCAAATGTTACCCACATTTTAAGATTACGTCTAGATATTTAGCATTCGTTCCAGTAAAATCTGTACACGCCGACATCACACACTTTGATTACGTCATTCTGTCTCCGTCCGTAATTTCTGAGCGAGTTAACTCTGCGGTAAACTTGTGACTCCGGCCACTCGCCTGAGGGAGGATAGGCTGATCAGAACAAGACTTCGCCCTGGCGACTGGACGAGACTTATCCATGCCTGCTCCTTGAAGCAGACTGTCGCTGCACGCGTGAGACGAGCTGCGTGCTTCCCATCCTATTATCTACAGACTGTGAACATCTTCCGGACAAGTTCCGTTAAGCACTTCCGACTTCCGTCTGTCGTCATTCAGCTCTACGCCAGAAGCTTCTTCCGTCGTCGGCGTGGAAGGGCTCCTGGGACAGACCGGAGGAAGAGGGTGGGCTGATACGTGGACGATGAACAGTTGGTTCACTGTACTCCGCTGTTATCGCTGACAGAAGATTGTCTGTCTGCGGAAATCAGGAGGTCATCAAGTGGGCAAGGGAAATGTATATGATTCTTTTATCTGGAAACCCTGAACAGAAAAAGACACTTGGTAAAACTAAGCTTAGATGGAATGCACTTAAATTGTTGTCAATGCTGTACCTGTGGTGCAAAATCTTGTTATTCATTCATTGCAGTTCTGGTTCGTTAACAACAGTGGTATATTCTAAATGAAGGATAGTTTTATGATGTTGGCTGCGGTCTTCTGAAATGTGGCCCCAGGAAGATGGAGGCTTTGCCTTCCACCGAAACGTTGGTAATCACCTACATCTCGTCATAAGACCACACGACACTTTTCTTCTTGTTATCAATATTTCTTAAGTTTGTATGATTTGAGGTTTCCACGTAGGCAGTATAACCTCTGAAACGTTGGTAACCATCGACCAGACTACACAGCGCAACAACCCAGAAGACAGAAATCTTCATACTCATCGCCCTGATGACGGAGGCAGTATGACCCCTGAAACGTTGGTAAACATCGACCAGACTACACAGCGCAACAACCCAGAAGACAGAAATCTTCATACTCATCGCCCTGATGACGGAGGCAGTATGACCTCTGAAACGTTGGTAACCATCGACCAGACTACACAGCGCAACAACCCAGAAGACAGAAATCTTCATACTCATCGCCCTGATGACGGAGGCAGTATGACCCCTGAAACGTTGGTAAACATCGACCAGACTACACAGCGCAACAACCCAGAAGACAGAAATCTTCATACTCATCGCCCTGATGACGGAGGCAGTATGACCTCTGAAACGTTGGTAAACATCGACCAGACTACACGGCGCAACAACCCAGAAGACAGAAATCTTCATACTCTGATGACGGAGGCAGTATGACCTCTGAAACGTTGGTTAACATCGACCAGACTACACAGCGCAACAACCCAGAAGACAGAAATCTTCATACTCATCGCCCTGATGACGGAGGCAGTATGACCCCTGAAACGTTGGTAAACATCGACCAGACTACACAGCGCAACAACCCAGAAGACAGAAATCTTCATCGCCCTGATGACGGAGGCAGTATGACCTCTGAAACGTTGGTAAACATCGACCAGACTACACAGCGCAACAACCCAGAAGACAGAAATCTTCATACTCATCGCCCTGATGACGGAGGCAGTATGACCTCTGAAACGTTGGTAACCATCGACCAGACTACACAGCGCAACAACCCAGAAGACAGAAATCTTCATACTCATCGCCCTGATGACGGAGGCAGTATGACCCCTGAAACGTTGGTAAACATCGACCAGACTACACAGCGCAACAACCCAGAAGACAGAAATCTTCATACTCATCGCCCTGATGACGGAGGCAGTATGACCTCTGAAACGTTGGTAAACATCGACCAGACTACACGGCGCAACAACCCAGAAGACAGAAATCTTCATACTCTGATGACGGAGGCAGTATGACCTCTGAAACGTTGGTTAACATCGACCAGACTACACAGCGCAACAACCCAGAAGACAGAAATCTTCATACTCATCGCCCTGATGACGGAGGCAGTATGACCTCTGAAACGTTGGTAAACATCGACCAGACTACACAGCGCAACAACCCAGAAGACAGAAATCTTCATACTCATCGCCCTGATGACGGAGGCAGTATGACCTCTGAAACGTTGGTAAACATCGACCAGACTACACGGCGCAACAACCCAGAAGACAGAAATCTTCATACTCTGATGACGGAGGCAGTATGACCTCTGAAACGTTGGTTAACATCGACCAGACTACACAGCGCAACAACCCAGAAGACAGAAATCTTCATACTCATCGCCCTGATGACGGAGGCAGTATGACCCCTGAAACGTTGGTAAACATCGACCAGACTACACAGCGCAACAACCCAGAAGACAGAAATCTTCATACTCATCGCCCTGATGACGGAGGCAGTATGACCTCTGAAACGTTGGTAACCATCGACCAGACTACACAGCGCAACAACCCAGAAGACAGAAATCTTCATACTCATCGCCCTGATGACGGAGGCAGTATGACCCCTGAAACGTTGGTAAACATCGACCAGACTACACAGCGCAACAACCCAGAAGACAGAAATCTTCATACTCATCGCCCTGATGACGGAGGCAGTATGACCCCTGAAACGTTGGTAAACATCGACCAGACTACACAGCGCAACAACCCAGAAGACAGAAATCTTCATACTCATCGCCCTGATGACGGAGGCAGTATGACCTCTGAAACGTTGGTAAACATCGACCAGACTACACAGCGCAACAACCCAGAAGACAGAAATCTTCATACTCATCGCCCTGATGACGGAGGCAGTATGACCCCTGAAACGTTGGTAAACATCGACCAGACTACACAGCGCAACAACCCAGAAGACAGAAATCTTCATACTCATCGCCCTGATGACGGAGGCAGTATGACCTCTGAAACGTTGGTAAACATCGACCAGACTACACAGCGCAACAACCCAGAAGACAGAAATCTTCATACTCATCGCCCTGATGACGGAGGCAGTATGACCCCTGAAACGTTGGTAAACATCGACCAGACTACACAGCGCAACAACCCAGAAGACAGAAATCTTCATACTCATCGCCCTGATGACGGAGGCAGTATGACCCCTGAAACGTTGGTAAACATCGACCAGACTACACAGCGCAACAACCCAGAAGACAGAAATCTTCATACTCATCGCCCTGATGACGGAGGCAGTATGACCCCTGAAACGTTGGTAAACATCGACCAGACTACACAGCGCAACAACCCAGAAGACAGAAATCTTCATACTCATCGCCCTGATGACGGAGGCAGTATGACCTCTGAAACGTTGGTAAACATCGACCAGACTACACAGCGCAACAACCCAGAAGACAGAAATCTTCATACTCATCGCCCTGATGACGGAGGCAGTATGACCTCTGAAACGTTGGTAAACATCGACCAGACTACACAGCGCAACAACCCAGAAGACAGAAATCTTCATACTCATCGCCCTGATGACGGAGGCAGTATGACCCCTGAAACGTTGGTAAACATCGACCAGACTACACAGCGCAACAACCCAGAAGACAGAAATCTTCATACTCATCGCCCTGATGACGGAGGCAGTATGACCTCTGAAACGTTGGTAAACATCGACCAGACTACACAGCGCAACAACCCAGAAGACAGAAATCTTCATACTCATCGCCCTGATGACGGAGGCAGTATGACCCCTGAAACGTTGGTAAACATCGACCAGACTACACAGCGCAACAACCCAGAAGACAGAAATCTTCATACTCTGATGACGGAGGCAGTATGACCCCTGAAACGTTGGTAAACATCGACCAGACTACACAGCGCAACAACCCAGAAGACAGAAATCTTCATACTCATCGCCCTGATGACGGAGGCAGTATGACCCCTGAAACGTTGGTAAACATCGACCAGACTACACAGCGCAACAACCCAGAAGACAGAAATCTTAATTTCCTAATTTCTCTTACTTTCGTCTTTTCCTTTCTGAAAACGAGGAACGTAGCCCATTGGATCTTTGTAATTACCCCATATTTCATGCAACAATTCTGATTTTAGTGGCTAAATGTTCCATAAAATCTACTCCTCTTTCCGGATGAGAATGAAGGCCTCTTTGCGTTTTAATTCTCTGTTCCTCAGAGTTTAATAACTTTGAACCCGGGTGTATCAAATAGCCTTACATGGCTCAGTGTTGTTGAGTTAGTGATCATCATCACTCTAGTCATAACAACGCTGGTTGGCAAAATTTTAATTAAGACTGAAGCTCTCTCTCACATTACGTCTGCCATTTCACAAGCTCCACTTTCATATCTGTCCAATATATTCACACTTCACGTATAAATTCATTCACAGATAGTAAAAAAAAAGAGAAAAGTTTGAAAAATATTTTAATTTAAGTCAAATGACAGTGAAACAGCTCTGTTGATCATTTCCTCTTTTTCTGTGGCCATTAGCTTTGTTTGTAAGTAAATGTTAACAGAGGAAGTACGTTCACCAGTGGTCATGAGTTTCGGCCATTTATAGTCCAGTGGCAACGAGAAAGACCTCCATTTCGAGTCTATGCGGGTCATCTTGTTACCCTTCTCAAACTTCTCCTTGTAGTAGTCAATATGGTGATTTGCTGCGGGCTGGGTGATCAAAGTTTGATTCCCGATTGGGCACAATTTTTCTGTCACAATGTCCTGACCGATTCTGGGACCCAACCAGCGTCCTTTAGGGCCTACAATTTGTACTGGGGTCTTTTCTCTGAGGGGAGGCTGTGAAGCTAACCAATGCACTCCATCCAGTGCATGGAGATATATCTCCACTCCATACATCTACATGGCGTGGTGCTTATTTAATGGTCAGGTAGAACTTAACATTTAACCTTCAATACCTAAGAAGCAGCTTGAAATGATAAATGTTCGTTTCCGGCTTTTTGTATGAAATTTGCGTAGGACACAACAAGGCTTATGAATTGTGGTTCTTTCAGGGATTTAAAATAGACAACCTTCAGAAACACTGTCATATCAGAAGATCGCCCTATACACCTGGATTTACCCTAGCGCGCAGTGCAACGTGGTCCTATAAGGCAGTGGTCTCCAAAGTGGAGTGCGCGAGATAATTTCACTCAATTCTAAATGGTTTTGACGACGATAGTTTACATTTAAAATTATTTTTTGTCAGGACTTTTTCCATCGTCTGTTATTTAAAGTCACGACGTTTCGGAGGCTGGTCCAGTGACAGAGACTAGCTCTATCTAAGGGACCCAACAGAGTAGGTACCTCTCACCTGAAGATGGAGACAGAATCAGCCTCCGAAACGTCGTGATTTTAAAGAACAGACGATGGAAAAAGTCCTGACAGAATAATTTTAAGAGATAATTTCAATTTAATTTTGTTTTCTATTCTTGTATTGAATTGTATTTGTGATTTTACGAAATTATACGTGATTTTATGATGTGATGCTAGATATAAATGCATACCATGTAAGTTATTTATAAATAAATGTAATGAAAATTATACTTAAATATTTATTTATTTATTCCGGGGGTGCGTGCTACGTTTTTTAGTAAGTGGGGGTGCACGACCAAAAATGTTTGAAGACCACTGCAATAAGGGTCCTACAGCCCTGTGTAAGGGCTGCGCTACTGTACCACGAAGGTCTTCATATGCGAAACGCGAATAATGCATTGCTCTGTCAGAACGCTGGGAGCTATTCTGAATTGTGAATGAATTCAACGTTTGTTCAGCCCTGCTGATATAAAACGAAGGAAGAAACGACATAAAATAACTAAAAGAAAGAGGGGAACTATAAACCTTTTCATTACGTCTCCAGCTTCTCAGCCTATTCGGTGAGTAAATTGAGTTTCCTGAGGCCGTGACGTCACAAGGTTTTGTTAAGGAAACTTAGTTGATGACTTTGTGCCGAGAATCCGCAAGAGTGGCTACACTGTCGAGCTGATACCTGGGGACTAATTTATATTCGCCCATCACGTGTCGCCTGAAGCTGTAGCAATAACACGGAACAAACGACGCTCTGCAAGGTTTCAGAAACAATCCGCAAGCACATCCTGTCGACGGACCGCGATCTCCCACGCCTTTTCAGCACTCCACGTTAACTTCTGCTCTCTCGCCCATTCTCTGTCGCCTGCGTCATCCACCCTTTCAACTTATATTCTTCTTCATCCTCGTTGTCCGTATCTTCTTTCGTCTTGTTCTTAAAGTTTCTCGTCATTGTCTACTCGTGTTTATTTTTCTTATTCTTTCACTAATTCTTCTTTCTTCTCTAATTTAAAACTCATCCTGTTTGTTATTATTCTCTTAGACTTTTATCTTCTCTTCTACCTCAACTTATCCTTTCTACTTATTTTACTGTTGCTAATTCTGCTTTCTTCGTCCTCTCGTTTAAAAATTTATCCCTTCCTCTTTACCACTCCTTAACTCGTCCTCAGTCTTTTCATTGTCTGTCTCGTCCTTTTCTCGTCATATTCCTGCTTGTCCGTGTCCCCCTTTTCCGTATTGTTATGTTTTATCTTTCCTTCCTCCACGCCTTTATCCCTGCTTTTTAAAGTTTTCTGCCTTTCCCCCGTCTCGTGTTCTTTCCAGCCCCTTCGATTCGGTTTCGTTCCGGCCACTATACGTTTCTTGTATAAAAGACGCGGCTCTTAAAACGTCTTCACAAATCTGGTACCCTCTCTGCGAGGATTTATTCCCTCATACAAATCACCCTTCTGTCAGAGTTTGGTCACGTAATTTTTAAAATCTGAGTTTTAAGTAAATTCTTTTAACATATCCTGCCCTGGAGATGAGAATATTTTTAAAAAATATCTGAAGAGAAGATGCAGCGTAGAAGACAAAGGTGATGATAGGAAAACATCAAAACATAATTTAAATATGGTGTGAGATCGTGAGTTGGATTCATCTGGCTTAGAATTTGGAACAGTACCGGACTCTTATGAACACGGTAATAAACCTTCCGACTCCATGGATTATTGTAACAAATGTAAGTACCGAACGGTTGGCACTCCTACTTCGTATCGCGGAGGTTCCTAATTCGCATCTCGGCCCAGAGCCAGGTTGCACTGATTTGACGTTTACATGGTTTTCCTCCGTCTATCCACACCAAAGCCGCGATATAGGTCTACCTAAGAGTAGGATACAACCGTTTCCTTTAGAATTCACCACTCAGTCCCCCCCCCTCCCACCACCAATCCAGTGCAGCTGTAAGCCCTTCTTGTAGTGAGAAAAGAACCAATAATTATCACCGCTTAGTGCCTTTGAGTTGCAAATGTTGGTACGAATGATCCGGGGCTTCTGTGATGTTCGTAGAATTTCACATTGTTAGAGATATTAATCTCAGCTGTATTAACGTACAACCCTCTCACTTCCCCGCGCACCTTGCGTGTTTCTGTGATTTCGCGTGACACGGACAGACGGACGGATGGATTCACTTTATGAGGCTGTGTAACTAATCGAGTGATACAGAGCATAAAAGACTTTGCGCTGCAACTCCTGTGTCTTCACAACACGCGAAGCCCCACAACGTTCATTCCCTTAACGTCACATTTAATATCCAAACCACATCGACGTTCGTGGTTCTACCAACAGTTCCATAAATGGATGAGTTTGCTAGGTGAATTCAGATCAAGTACGCATGACGCTGGTTTGGAAAGTGAATGACGGACGAAGTGTTTAAAAAACACGTGAAATGAGACTCAGGCCCGGGCCTTTTTTAAATGTATCTATTATTCAATAAAATTTTCTCGGGCAATCAGCCGCATTAACTGGTTACCGTCGGTTTACTACGGTAACCGGTTAACGCGGCTGATTGCCCGAGAAGATTTTATTGATTGTACTCGTCATGGTAGTCTCAAATCCAGTATTTATTATTATTAATTCAGGGATTCAAATGAGAGGTTTGTATTTCCATTTTTGGTTACAGGGCCGTCAGTTTCTTTGTGAATGAAACTATTTTACAAAATACGTGTTTTGATTACCTTGGATCAGAGATACATCTCATTTTGTTTCTGCACGATTAACAAAACTTATGTCTAATAGATGTCAGGGTGCATGTGACGTTACACAGGACACATACAAATAATTAATTAAGAAAAGCATTCGGATGGAAAAAATTCAACGTCTTCATTGACATATGACATATGACGTCCATAATAACAAGGAACTGTGTCGGCTAAAATAAGCTCGATAAGAGACAACAAGGATGTGAAAACAGAGTTGCAAATGTGTTAAGGGTGTCTGAGAGGATAATATTTGAACCTAGGAGGAACTAAGTAACAGGACAACGGCAAAAATTACATGATGAGGAAGCTTCATTTTATGTACTTAACAAGAAAAATATATAGCGTAATTAAAAAAGGGATATTAGATTCGATGGGCATGTAGCACGTATGGGGCAGTACCAGGTGGATGCGAGGTTTCGGTCGAAAATCCAGAAGGAAAAAGACTACTTGGAAAATCTGGGCGTAGATGAGAGTAGGCCTGTAACGTTTAAAATAATCTTTAAAAAATGGTTGCACGGTGTGGTCTGGGTTTGTACACGGTAATGAACCTTAAGGTTCCACAAAAGGTGAGAGATTTCGTGACTATATGAGTGTATTGTTGGCTTCTCTGGAGGGACCCTTCAACACAGGGCTAGTTAGTTAGTCAGTCTGTTAGTTAGTTAGTTAGTTTTCTTAGTTGTCAGATCTGAACCTCTAACGGAGATCGATAGACTAATGTTACTCCAATCTCCAGTCAGCATGTAGCCTCTGCAGAAAAGATCTTCCCCAGGGCTCCCAGCCTTCCGGACTGTTGGCAGATTAATTTCCTGGCTGCCACGTGAACCGGTTCCGAGAAGTAGATTAAAAGCTGACAGTGAACGGCTCATCATCCTCAGCTGTCGGATGTTTCTCATCAACTGACACCGTCTATCCACAGACCAGAGGCTGTCCGATAATTTCTTTCCTCTTCATCGAAACCCGTGTGTTATGCATAAGAGAAATCCATGATAATTTGGAACATCACAAGAGAATAACTTCAGAGGTTGAGTTCCTCACACCAGTAGCAAACTGTAGACCAGGAGTTCTCAACACGAGGAACGCGAGACTCTAAGCAAGGGGGCAAGACCTGAAAAAGTTCAGAACTCCTGGGACTGACAAAATTTCATTTTTAAGTTCGCTTTGAAGAATCAGTTGATAAAGTAAACGCATTTTCTTAACAAGATAATTGATCATTATCTGTTTCATGAAACCTTAAGGTTCATAGCCGTGTTCATAAAATCCCATCACTGTACCCAATCTACGCCAGATAAATCCAGTACACACATTACTACACTTTTCCAATTTGTTTGCAACTCGTCTACGTTTATTTCACTCAAGTGGGGGTTCTCGACCAAAATTACGTG
Organism: Zootermopsis nevadensis; assembly: GCF_977971745.1. Lineage (NCBI taxonomy): Eukaryota > Metazoa > Arthropoda > Insecta > Blattodea > Termopsidae > Zootermopsis > Zootermopsis nevadensis. The sequence goes on along the minus strand of NW_028259139.1, from coordinate 12,120,927 downwards.
TACATTTCTTATTTGCCTCATTCTTGCTACATGTAAAATCCATGCTCACTCTTCAAGCCGTTTTGATGCCTTCATCAGGAAGTCAGTACCGCAGTGCAAATATATGAAGTTAATATGTGAAAAATTTTCTGCTTATTTTGACACAAACTGTAGGCTTATACAAAAATTCACAAACCGACCATACATTGGTCCATTCAAGTACCGTATTATTTATTTTCAAACTAAATTCTGACGGAAAATAAATCATTTTCTCTCGAAAGTCGTCATTTGAAGGATATAACTTGAACCCTCTAGTATCCCTTCCGGCTCTGTTTATAATCTTTCTCCCATGTCTAATATGACTTCAAATAACCTCAGCAGTAGAGGCAGCGTCGTCAAAAAACTACTTAACAAATAAACTGTCAGGTTATAAGTAGACTTGCAGCTTCCTGAAAGGAGAAACTCAAGTTGTAACTTCAAGAAAGGTCAGCAGGTTGCCCTGGTCAACTTGTGCGTTAATTTCTTCTCCTTCCCCTGTGTTCCCTTCCCTCCCGCCAAATGTGAGACGCGCACACGCACGCACACACACAAACACCACACCCCCACTGCTGGCTGCATTCTTCCCTAAGGTCGGTCGTTACACAGAAATTTAAAACATGCGACCCCTGGTTGATGGTGCAGAGATTCGGGAAGACGAATATCTGTTTGGGGGCGGAGGTCAAACAACTGCGTAGCGACGTCACGTGGTGTCAGGGTGCATCACAGCTGTTGTGGGCGAGGAATCTTGAGTAGGGTTTATACTAGAAGTGACTAAAGCCACTTCTAATAGGAATCTGTTTAAATGAGTGTGAAATATTGTATCATTTAAGTGAAGAAAATATGAGGCATTTGAATACAAAATAAGACAGATAATGCATTCGCACAAGCGCAATGTTGTTTTGACGGTGCCGATTATACTAAATTAATTTAATTTAGGGTAACATCCATGAAAATTTTATCAAAATCCGACCAACGGTTCTCGAGTTGAAACATGTGAATGGACGGATAGACCAGTCGTTAATGCGCTCCATTCATGAGCATCGTACACAGAACGCATAACTCAAACTGACCAGAGAAATTAATCGCGTCAGCTCCTAGCGATCTGAGTTTATTTTAAGCACGACAAAGTTGGAAAGATAACATTAAGATGGATCACAATGTTAGTTTGATTGAAGGTGGCTTGAACTGGCTCAGAATCGGACTTTATTTTTAGCGGTGTTGAACCTTATGGTGCTACCATCATGCGGTCTTCAAACGGGAAAACACATGAAAATTCGACCTGAAGCAGCAGAAATTCCCATCTCAGAGCTGAAAATATCCAAGCATCTCCCACAAAAATATGAAGTGACTGCTACATTTCGGCCACCAAACTAAACAAATTATTCGAATTAAAACCTCACGGTAGCCTGTCACAGAAACTTCACGCCCTGCCAAAATTAGGAATGGGAAACCATAAATTAACAAACGTTTTCCTTCTACTTTTCTGACCTCCTTGGGTCAAACAACACGTGTGTCTTAGATGTTTGCACTTGGGAAGATGACTAGGGCAACAGAACAGGGTCACTTGGTGCTGCTTAAGTTTGCTCGAGGCAGGACTGAGTCTACAAATCGTCAATGTGGGGTCACAGTGTTAATACTTAACATAAGCAACAGATTTGTGGTCTTCGACAGGGTAAAGTACCATCTGTGGAGACATAAGCCTGGCACAGTGAAGTGGCAACTTGGAACTCTTTTATATAAACAAGAGGCAGGAGATACAACTGAGAATTTACCGCGAAATTAATTCCTCCTGAAAGCATGTGTGGCAGGTAAACGTTTATTAAGAAGACGTGACATTGGTCGACGAAGGAAATGATAGCAGGAAAATATTCCAGCAGCCTCGGAGCAGGATTTACTACCCAGAGCTTATGTACGAAGAAATTTTGGTGGGAAAACGTTCATAAAGCCAACTACTTTCTTCAAAATGTGGGGATGAGCAGATGGGAGGATATTATTGCATTTTATCGCAAAGAAGCTGTGTGAGGATATGGAGTGGATTAATCTGGATTAGACTAGGGATCAATGGCGGATTCTGGTAAAATGTTAATGAACTGTGGATTCTATAAAAATATAAAATTCTTTGACTAGATGAGTAACTGTTAGCTTCTCAACAAGAACTCTGCTCTGTGGTCCTTTAGTTATTTAATATTCGCCGGATATTTCCATCTCAATAAATTAATATCAAGGTCACGACGCAGCCTTGCACTGCACTCTGCGGGTACAACCCGATACTACACCGAAACACACAACGTGAGGGATAAAGCATCCCAAAAATATTTTTGTACTTGTGTGTACTCCGGCAGATCACATGTGCCCCGTGGAAGGGTTGGAGAACGTTGCACGTGCCACAAATGCACTCCCACCCCACTCCTACGCATACATTTACCCCCATTGATCAATGGCACAATCACACATTTCATAGCCCGCCTGTCGCCCCCTGCGTAACCAACAGCAAAAGGAAATGTCGAATTTAGCATATAGACGGGCTTCTCAACTACTAGCCTGTTTGTACTTACAGTGACGGATCTGGATTAAATTTATTCTCTTGATTATTCAAAATTAAATAATTACCTGTGCTATAGTCGAGACAGAGTCAGAAAGGTAATCCTTAACGGTGTACGTGGTGTTTACTGTTTAAAGAATGGGGAATTTTAGAAAAATACTAAACTTTAGTCAGAAAACCCGAAGCCAATAAGCTAACAGAACACAAGAGATATATAGGCATAGATGAGACAGTAATATCAAAGCAGATCTTTAAAAAAACAGTGTCTGAGACATCCCTTAACCTTAGTAAGTGGTCCCATTTCACGCTTCTCTGAACAAGGCATAGACCTTTACTTCGTCGAAATGATTCCAGCCAGGAGTGACCAACGTATTCTGTTTGTAACTATCTGGAAAATTTATCTTTGTTGTACAAGAGCAACGTATAAGGACCACAGTTCTGAACTTTTAAGACCCGTAGCTCTGTTCACACGATTGATCAACTGATTCATATTCTTGAACACGTTTCTTCCTCTATCAGACAAGCAAGATTGCGAAGGTATACTCTTTGGAGCTCAGTGATATTTCAAAGGTGTTACGTCATCTCACGTCGGTTATTGTTGAAGTAATATCATCTGAGTTCATTATTGCCCTAGTGTTCTGACAACGAGACAACGGGTCCCATTTCTGCGCAAAAATTACGCTGTTTGTACCAGTCCGCCACTGAGCTCGTCGGCCTACCTCAACCCCCGCTCGGGGGAGGGGATCTCCTGTTTACCCCGTGTATTATGTCATTAATAATTATAATGTCAAGCAAGAAATATAGGTTAGCCGAGTCTGGGAACTGTTCATGCTATTTATGTGGGAACGCGTACAAATGAAAATTGCATTCATTGTACCCTCGCCCTTCCTGAAAGGGCTCGGAACATGTAAACGTCTCTGAAGCATCACTGCTAACCTGTTAGAAACTGTAACTCTGTTTGTGGTCGAAATCCACTCTTGTAGTTCTGTTAGTGCCACCTTCGTCCTCCGGTCTCCGTCCTGCACAACACCTCCATCCCTCAGGATAAATTTCGTTTCGCTTATTATTTCATAGTTTCATTGCCTTTATATTGTTCTCTTTCTTTATCACTTTGCACTTAAACAGTATATTCTTTTGATAAAGTCTTCTCGGTCCATCAGCCATGATAGATGTTGAACTCGCACAACGAGCCACAGTCAACAACAGCCTGTAAAATGAGGATAGAGATGGTCCTTGAAACGTCGGCGATTAATCAACATCTAACACAGCTGATAGACCGAGAAGACTTTATCAACGAAAGCCGCCGTGAAAGCTTCACATAAGTATATTCCTTGTTATTTCAATTTTTATTCTGTCCGTTTCATTCTTCATAATTTGTCCTTTCTTCATTTCTTTCCTCTACTCACAGTGAATGCCCTCGTGGCATGCGTCATACTTAATAAATTCTGAGACCACTTTTCATTCACACGCTTCAGAACACTTTGTTTGGGGGATCAGCCAATTACAAAGTCTTAATTTACCGTTATAAGATCACAACGATAATACCCTTACCTAGACTGGAAATCTCGACCCGTCTGTAAGCGGAATAAATCAGTTTATTCCGCCTGCATAATATTTTATTATTTATTTATTTTTCGTCACGCTGTGCAGGGTATCTGGGTCAATTTTTCTCCTTATTGCCTTAGGTCAGTGACCCCCCTCCCCCATCATCTTGTCCCCAGCGTTTCCTATTCCCTTCTGCGTCACCTCAGCACATTTTCTTTTGTGGCCCTGTTCGACTCCAGGGGTAGACTTTAGCAACAGTCTACTTAACTCCTTAAGTAACACAACGCAGCTCTCCAAAGCATGTCGTAAATAGGCAGAGCTCCGTATTTATAAACGTGATTGTTAAGAAATACGTATCATAATAAAGTATCCATAATATTTTAACGAAAGTCTAAAATATTTTAATGAAATTCCCTTAGTATTCTGATGAACTATAAATACATGAACCATTCTGAATCATATAACACGTTACACACTACTTCCCTCGAAATCTACTGTAATTTCATAACATACTAACGTCGGAAACCTGAATTACTCCGCGACGCGTTCTGAGTTCGGTGGAACACATCTCCTCCGAAGATGAGTCGTAAACGGGAGTTTCAGCGTCTTGAATCGATACATAAGAAATATCGTAAATTCGTTAAGTCTCACATTAAATATCACGGTCTCTCCCAAATTCAACTTCATGGTTCAAGTAATATTCAACGCTACATAACGCCCGCATTTGATTCAGTGTGATAAAATAACCGATTAAAATATATGACTTCTGTTATCTCTGTTTCGACCGCAGAGGTAAGCCTCTATGTGTAAAATCAGGACGAAAAATGAGTGCGGGTGCCGAATAGGTAGGGATCTGGAAGGAGGTATTTACGGGTAGGCCTCCAATCCCAATATTCGCGATGGAAGACTGAAAAAAAAACGAAAAACAAAAAAGAGTTGCTAACCCTCGGATTCAAACCGCTCCTGTAATCTGCTCAGTGACTCTGCCTGTAGGTTAACGAAGAGGTACTGCCCTTCTCGAGTACTGAACCCATGATCGTCCAGCCGATACAGTCGCATCATTTACTGATCCATTATGGGTACAAAAGTGGCTGTAAAATAAGCGACAGTAAACAATATTGACATTGTTATGAGCACATCGCCGGAAGCATCAGATAATGTCATGGGCCCATTTCTTGGATAAGTTCACAATAGACGCAGTAGAAGGGGGCGTCTGGACGAGTCCACCCCTCGTCACCGCTGCCCCTCTGCCATTTCCATTATCTGTCTCATATACAAAATTTGTGTCTTTATGAAGGCGTCATTTTTCAACCCTGGCAACACACTGCACATTTGATTTAAGAATATTTTTAGCATAAGGGTGCTGAAGGGTCGGGAGTTGGGGGGTTGGGGAGGGATTTTGTACATGATCATGTCAATATGCTGCTCGTAGCTCAGTTTAGCATGATCCTTATTTTTATGCTGTTATGCTGATTGTTAACACAGCATGCTTATTTCAGCAATGATAGTGCACCATAATATAATATGTCATTTAGGTCACAAATGAAACTTCATTATTTCATTAGAATGGCAATTTAACCGGAACGTAAAAACATGCACATCTCTTCCTCAAATAAGAAATTTATTTTTAATATAGGGATGACATTCAGTGAATGTTGTTTTGGCGGATTTAAGAAAGATGTCTCAAACCACAACAGGATGCTTAAGGTTATTGACACACAGACAGACTTCCGACGAGCAGTGAATACCATGGTAGCAATAATTCAGTTGCCTCATGTGGTTTTGCAAATTACCGATTCAGTTATCTGTATTCTACACTGAAGACGATTGACTCAGTCAAGACAATACTTCATGGACTTCTGCAAATGTTTATTATTGGTTACAACTGTAAATACGTTACATAACGTTACTATTATTCTGGTATATAATTTATTATAATTTTTTTAGAAATCTCTTACTTATATTCAGATTATACATTAAATTTATCAGATATAATCTCTAAATTCGGCCCCGTCGCCATGTTTGAAACTGCTGAATTATAAACCAAACTTTGTATGAAAATCGCGCATACAATTCCCATGCTCAGCTTCAGTTATCACCATCAAACCAGATAAATTTCCAGTTTACTTTTTACCGTCCTGTTATTATCGACTATAGTATATTATAAAACGCGTAATTGAGGTGGCATCCAATGACGTAAAGTTTATATCAAGTTTTTAAAGAAACTGTAAATAAGTTTTTTTTAAAAAAACTTGACATCATACACAAACAGCACAGTGGTCTCACAGGCCTACTTATTTCTGTGTATAAGAAGTGTATAAGAAATTTTGTCAGAAGAGCGCAATGACAGATATAACTTGAGAGACATCGCGGATGTTGGAGGAATGATTGCTAAAAATCAGTGACTTGACGAACGTTGTTCGTCCCGCGGTGAAAGTCATGTTCATATCCAGTACCAACTGTGACGATCGAGCAGAGCGAACCCGTGCCATTTCCCCACACCATGTGATTCGCCAGCTACCGTACATATGTGTTGATCACTTTATCAAGAAGTCCACAAAGCCCTCCTGACGTGCAGATGGTTTCATCCCTTTTCACGCACCCCACATCACTACAATTCTTCCTATTCACAGAGTTCGTCGGTCCTTCTGTCCCTTTTGCGTGTTTGCAAAGCTTCGGTAGGGCTTCCTAACAGATTTATTGCTTTCCGTGACCCTCCCGCGACTATTCTATTAGCAGAAAGAGATCTCGCTCGCCCCAAACAGTTATCTGCTGCATTAATTCATAGAACTGCTTCTTCTTCTTCTTCTTCATATCACTGTGCTAGCCATCATTCCGACGGCTTCATTTTCGATTTCTGAAAAATCGTTCATTCACGGCGAGACGAATGTCACTTAGGGTGTGATTTCAGGTTCTAACGGCGACAAAATGTTTTATTTGTGGTACGGATATTATTATTTAGATTAATTTCGTGCTTAGGAGGGTTAAAATTCAACGAAGTCTACTTATTTTAGAATCACGACGATTCGCAAATATCTAATTTACAAATTCTGTTAAGTACCGTAACAGCTGGCGACCTCTCCCTTGGACGTGCTGCGACATTGAACAGATTCCCAATTTCCTAAAGATGTCACCATACCTGGAATGTAAAAAGAAATGTGTCAAAAACATATCGGTCTAAAGAGCCAGGAACGGGAATCATGTCAATGGGGCGGGGTGGGGAGAGGATAAGTTCGTTTCACGGTGTGTGAGTTCAAACAGTTGGAAGCCCCTGTAACGTAGTATTACATGATACAAAGTGGGATAAACGGCCTACGACACAACAGAACTGGTGTGATAGCTTTTTTCCACTTGAATTATTCATGTGTGTCTAAAACGCAGTAAATACTAGGGTACTTCCCCCTCCCTAATATAATGGGGGTATTTTCGTTTCTTGAATACACCATACCAATGAGAAACGGGGGGAGGGGGGGACACAACTTATAACTTTGTTTCGTTCACGTCAACTTACACGGAAAATGAAATACCAGTTGCGAAACACAATTTTGAAAACATATTTAGCGTACGCATTTCAATTCTTACACCATATTTGGATCAGAAGAAAAGTGAGTTTAATATTTTCGTAGGCAAACTTCAGCAGCAGTTATGCTTCGAATATCTAGGTGTAGAATGGGCGATATTATTAAAAAGAATCTTGAAAAAATAGAATGTGACTGTGTGCGAATGGATTAAGCTCACTCAATACAGAGACTAATGGCTGACTTTTGTGAGCATGGTGATGAACCTTCGGGCTACGTAAAAGACGAATTTTTTAACAATCTAAGTGACAGTCAGCACATCCCAACACTTTCGGCAAAAAATAATGCTTCCATTTTGAGCCCTTGTTCCTTCTCGGCATTTCTCCGAAACGTTGGTATTTCAAACCGAGTTTGCACGGCGTCAAAACCCTAACGATCAACGTCATTAAAATCGCCGTGAGAACCTCAGATCTTACTCATTTTAGGTTCTTCCCCCCAGAGTAAGAAGCCGCTTCACATAGCCCTAAAATCAACCACCAGAATCAATGCTTGTGTTAATGCTGGCCTAATTCTCACTTTTTTGTGGCTGTAACAGGCGTCACAATAATTTATTGGTCAAATCATTCACTGTTTCGAGTTCTGCTGTTATTGCACTCAGCTAGGGTCCATTACCGGTGTAGAAATGCGGTTATTCTCCTATTTCCCTGTTTCTCCTAGCTTGGCATTCCCCTCTCCCCCTCTGACACATTTTGAGCTGATCGTGTGACGTCCAGATGATCTCTGCTGTATCCATGACTTGACGTAAACAAATCAAGTTCTGCCAGTAGTTAAAACTTTCGTTTCCTTTCGGATAGAATCTGAACAGAGGTCATGAAGAAAACTGACACCCGATACTTTTCTTACACACACACTTTCCGTTAGCTTAATCAGTCTGCCGTTAAGTGACTTCAGAAAGGAGTAGAACTCTTTGAAAAGCGGATGGACGCTCAAGAAGTTCCCCACCCATTATGGAACTTACGGTTTCATGACCGTGTTCACACAAGCCCGACAATGGACAGTCCTGAGCCAACTAAATCCAGTCCACACTCACACCCTGTTTATTTAATATCCATTTTAATATTATCCCCCATACATGCATATGTCGTCCAACGACGTCATCCCACACGACGTCGTGTGCTACATATCTCAACCATCTTATGCTTTTTCATATTATTATATTTGGTGAATGGTTTATTTATTTATTATTATTTTAGTGTTCTGTCTGAGGACAGGTCCATATGAACAGGATCCTTCCATCCTTTTCTCGGACTGGGACCTGTTCATACACGTTCTTGGCAGATGATCCAGAAGTGGTTTGCCATTGCCTTCTTCTGTGTGTGAATGGAGTAATTGTTGGGATGCCACGGAGAAACCGGGGAAGCCCCCGGAGGAAAATTCCGTGATGCCTAGACCACGGCCTTGCCCAACACAAGTTATAAATTCGGGCACCGCCGGGAATCGAACCCGAGACCCCAGGATTACAAGGCCAGCGTTCTAACCGCTAGACCACCGTGGCTTGGTGAATGGTACAGAACAGAAATGTTTTTGCCTGTCGCAACGTTCTTTTGTTTTATGAGCGGAGGACTGAATTGTTGCGGATAACATAAAACAGAAATTTTGTTTATTTATAGTTTACATAAAGACGTTTCATCAGTAGCTCAGAGACTGTATAGCGTCCAAGCTACTTGTTAAATTTCTTCTCACAGCATAAGAAACTGGTAAACATTTCCAAATTGCTATATTTTACTGCAGACGGTACAGATGTCGTTTGAAAACAGAAAGGTTTGCCGCCGTACTCGGCTAGTAATTTTGATAAAGATGTGGTGTTATTTCCTCTGGTTGCCGTGTCTTTGTCTGCTTGAAACTTAAAACAAGTTTGTAGGCCATGTTACATGTTTCTGAGTACAATCGGAAATCGATCTTTGTTAACGGTCCATATTTTACAATGCCAAGACCTGTCACAGAGAACGTGAATATTAACCCGTGGAATAAGCCTGAATTGTTAACTTATAGAATAAATTAATACAGAACCGGACGATTTACATTCTACACATTGGGACTTGATCCTACCGTGCTGTTTGCGGTTACAGTCAGACCGTATTAGAATCAATTCCTAATTATATATTCAGTCGATGGATGTTGGGTAACCATACTTCAAATGCTGAACGATACTGTTACCAATATTGCCAATGAAATCTGCATATGGACCAGTTGTAGACATCTGTCAGACGTAGTAACTTTGATCACTTCAATGTCTGCATTGATTGCATCTTTCTTCTTTTGAACTCCCAATTTGAAAACTTGTTTGGTACAATGATTAACTTCTCAGATGAGTGACGTGTAGAAATCTCGTGGGAATATACTTAGGAAATGTTTCTGGCTGAATAATGTGTACTCCAGTGAGTACTGGTATGTGTTTCTCTTGTTTCATGAACCGAATTTTCTGCGGGGAAAAAGACACTTGAATAACAAACCTGCTTTGACTTCTGTAGGTTATTTACAACGTTCAGACGTGTCTGAAAGAATTTGATATTTTTTAGAAATAAAGAAAAAAAAGAGGATAGACTGAGAAAATATATCGAGCATTTAATTACCTAGATTATTTTATAATAATGCCTTGGAGCTTTAACAATGCGCATAATGTATTTATGGGTTTCGTAAAATTCACTAGAAATTCGGAGATCATTTCCTTAAACAGCATTAAACAGTTGAGCTTTGTAACGGTGGAGTTTTCTTTGCGGTATGGGCTGGATGCGCTGACGAGGAATATATATATATAATTTTCGTTGCGCCTTGTAATCTTGTCGACAGTGACCGACGTTTCAGAGGTGCTTACTGCCTGAAACATTATAAAAATAACCGCGAACAACATTTCGATTCCTTGTTACATAAAAACAATGTTTTTTATAAGAAAATGTTATGGACTTAATTTATCCCGCTCCCACTTTCTTGGGCACTGTTTGTTGTGGGGTGGGGGGGGTCAGTAGTCGTCCGCGTGTCAGTAACCCAAAACCCAAGGAAGTGGGAGGCGCTCATCACACAGGACAGATAAAGAGGGACCACGCAGCCTCCTCCTTAAGGCAAAAGAGCGATTTCCAGGGGCACTGTTGAGGAATCTCGATGTTCATTCTAACTCTCCAGAAAATATTGTGACGAATTGTCCCTACTTGGAGCACAGCCCTTCATGTGAAGCTAACATTCGATTAGTTAACGAATAAACGTCGCACCTTTTATGCTACTAAATGGTTCAAAACCAGACGCGTGTATACCGCTAACACCAAAGCCCGCCTTCTCGTCGGAGACTGTTTTCAGCTACAGTTTTTTTTATCCACGTGCGGTCTTCAAAAACTTATTTCAAAGATCCATTCTTCCTTGGTCTTCCAATTGGGTGTTTTACCATTGTATGCATTCCTTGTCTACCTCACCCCTGGCCACAGACCTTCCAAAATCACGAAGTTCCTTGTTTACAGTAAATTAACTGCTCATTGGCTCTATCCTCCTTAGGTCCAGATATTTTCCTGAAGACTGTTTTCACTTACAGATATTTCATAAGCCGACAAACTCCGCAACTGTATCATATTCACAAAGTCTCGGATAGGTTGGTTGTTTGTTCTATCAGTTGATTGATTGATTGAACTTCACAGATTATATATTGTCCAAAGTTAGGACTATCTTTGGATGAAAAACTACAAATAAACCTGACGTTTCCTGCTTTAACAGTCATCCTAGCATTTAGCCTCTTTTGTAAATTACAGAAATACCTTGTAATCGGAATTAACGAAGTTTCAACGTTCTGGATTCATACTCCGATTAGAAAACAAAGACGAGCCCTCCTGGCTCAACCCACCAGATCCGGAAGTCGTCACCAGTAAACCCGAGTCTGCTGTGGGGTAAAGTCGGCCGGAAACGGAACTAACTTCTCGCCTTCCGTACGATTTGTCGATGTGAAGAACGCCATATTCCTACTCTCTGTCCTAAATTCCGTCAAGATGGACTCTAATCGCTGGTGGTCTAGGGCCTTAATGTCACGAGTGTGCAGATCCCCGACACTTCCCCATGTTAGACCATCCCTTGTGATCGGCAAGGGAAACGTGTCCCAAGGCACAGCATCTGGCCCTCGTGATGGACCATCCCAAAGAGCCGAAAAGCCACAGCTACCCTTACATTCTAAGAACAGTGCTCATACTCCACGCCCCGGAAGCGTTTTAGAATGAAACCGTTCTGAGACTCAGTGATAGAACCGTATTAACGTCCAGGGGAGGCTCGTAACGTAAATTGTGTCTAGCGTTAAGAATAAACTATAGCCAATTAAGAGGCGACGTGCCGTATCTTGGCCAGGTTCTCTAGGCGACGAGTCAATAATAATAATAATAATAATAAGTCAGAAAAGATAGAAACATCACAAATAATAAACCTGACATAATAATCCGAAACAAAAACGGAACTTGCCTCTTAATTGACATAGCAAAACCAACTGACAGGAATGTGATTAAGAAGGAAGCGAAGAAGATCTTGAATTTCAAGGACCTTCTCATTGAAATACAGCGAATGTGGAAAGTGAAAGCAAAAGTAATCCCAATAATTATAGGAGCAACTGGAACTGTCTCTAAGTCACTCAGGAAATATTTGGCCAACATCCCGGGCGAACAAAACATCAAGGAACTTAAGAAAACTGCCATTCTAGGAACATGTTACATCATTTCGAAAGACCCTGTCGTAAAATAAAATTATATAATACATATTAAAAACAAAATGTATCCCGGAAATAGCTGCTGCCCTATGTATACCTTAGGGACAATGTCTGTCTCGGGTACATAGAAGTAAATACCCCATAAAGTGGTGAAGAGATGGGATAATAACAATAATAATAATAATAATAATAATAAAGATGGATGTCTTCTAGGACGTTGCGCCGTGAAAACAACTAAAATATTATTGACGTTTCAGATGTGCTTATTGCCTCCATCATGAAGGAGATTAGTCAGACGTGTTCATAATTACCTTCTTTACCAGTCACGAGTTTATATTCTTTTTTATTGCCAGAGTTGTGTTCATTAAATTTAACAATTTCCTGATGTAGAATATGAATCTTCTTAATATTTTTGTGGTTTTGTTCAGCCCCTCCAGGCAAATTCCGAGGTAGTTCCTTAAATTAGGCCACGACCACTTTCTTCCACGTCCTTTCCAATTCATTACTCTGAATAATCCTCTTATTCGAAGTTATATATAGTCTGAGCTACTAAAAAAGCGTCGTTAAATAATCTGTAAATATATAACTTTCAGACCATCCAATTAATGGTTGTCGGAGAACAAATGATGAAACTACTTATAATAATTTTCTCTAGTCTTCAACTTTGCTCGAAATGGTTAAGTTACTAAATTATTAACAGCAGGTTTACAACTTAGTGATAACTATATTTACCACCTTCTGTAACATCCAATAACTCTGCGTTGTACTCATAGGCTGCGTTATTCGTATCGTATGATTCTAGAACAAACACCGATTACTTCTTTAAACAGCATTAAGCAATTGATCTTTGTAAAGTGTTTTTCTTTGAGGTACGGACTGAAGACTTAAATAATATTTAGAAGAGTTTTGGTCCTGTCTGTCTGTACACACTACTTTTTAATCTGACGACGTCCCAATAAGTAACCTCCATCCCCACGCGACTCCGACCCCGTGACATCACGATTACTAAAATTGCACACATAAGAAGCCGTACAAATTCGGTGACGCGTGGTGCAAAAGTTGGTTTAGAGAGATACCGAACCGGAATATTGTGAGGGGGTAGTTCAGCATCTGCATCCTCCCTATTGTGCGGACACACGCACCTGGAAATTCGGAGGGGTAGTTTATAAAGTTATATAATGGGAGGAGACACTTGGATGACATTTGCGTCATCTTTAGAATCCATACAAATAAGAAGAATACCCCTATTCTATCGTTTAAACAATTATTTCTTCATATAGGGGATGGTTGTAGGTAGACACTCAACAAGCAACACCCCCTACCGGTAGGTTTTACAACTAGCATCTCTATTATCCTGAGTCGCTGTCATATATCTTCTTCGGGGTATTCAATTACAGGGGTGTCCAAATAATGTGCGACGGATACTGAGCTGACAATTTAACGGTCAGAAATAATCTTCGTGTGGTAATTAACCTCAAAACGCCATTCTAAATCAAGCACGGTCCTCGTCTTTTCGCGTCTTATAATCGTTCTCCATGTGTTATATGCATGTTTCTTCGTATTTTTTTTTATATTTTCTTTAACGATTCAGCAGTAAGAAACGAGTATATAAACTGTAATATTCTGGGCCGCAAAGCTGTATGGACTTGTAGGTGGTTACCGACGTTTCGGGGGAACGTATCGTCTCCAGTTTCAAGACGAAATCTCACTGCGTCACAATCCAGAACAGCACAATCAATATATGTACCACTGAGTGAACATCATATCGCTTCCTAACTACACAGTCACGTCGAGTATTTCCTCAGTCGCTGCGTGTCATCTGTTGTGAAGCCAGTATGTGAAAGATATATTGTAATTAATTTCAGTTATGTTCCCTCCGTGTTCACATCGGAACAACTGTCTCGCTTGATAAGGCTTGGTGTAATTCCCAACGTTGCAGCAACATCACGCTAGTGTGAACTTAGCTTAAAACGACTTGCATTACAAAACATCGCGTTTTAATTTAACGGAAACACATCACATTTCATCAGTCCTCGAAACTACTGTAATATCGAACTGTGTCGATAAATATTTTTCAGGATGTGATGGATTCATATGTAGGAACAATAGAACATCTAAATTCAACTTCCCTCTTTCTGTATAGATGGCAGCAGCAGGATAAATTGTGTCACCGTGTTCAGTTGTTCGTGAAACGTGGGTCTAGCTGTATACGAGCCATGAAAAGCCCCCCCCCCCCCTTCCCAGTATATTTCAATCCCAAAACCCAGTCGGTAGCTGAGTGACGATAATAAACCCATCAGTGCGAAGTGTGAAAGTAGGGTCCGGTATTATCTTCCGCTGGTGAATCTTCAAAGCACAGCGGGGTCATAAGTAGTGCACATGTAACACCCCCTCCCTAACAGTCACTGCTATTCCTCTGCGTCAGGGATATACAAATTATTACTGGCGGAAATGTTTGTTAACAATGCCATGTCCGAAGGGAGCAGTTATAGAGGAAAACGTGCAGGGCTGACGTCTCTCACAGGCATCCAGGTTGAAAAAATAGGCTATTATGAAGATTTTCTGCTTGTTACTTAACGCTTTAAAGCAGAAACGACGGAATATTGAATTGTGTATTAGAAAATGCTGAGGCTATTAATTTGGAAGTTTAGTACATAATTTAGAGGTTTCTACTGGGGGGGGGGGGGGATTTTGACGGCGTTAAGGGGTGGTAAATTTTGATTAATTTAAATCGGGAGGGCTGCGTGAGAAGCATGCAGTGGCAACTTGGAACTTGGGAACCACCTCAACATTTGCTTGAAGACAGAGGAAAACCAAAAAAACCTGTGTCGAGATGCCTGGTCGCAGGACCTTCCGGATGCGCGCTGACTACTAGCCAGCGGTTCGGCAAACAAAAGAGGAATTTGTACGACCCCTAGGTTTCCCTAACTTGTGCCATGGGCTTTATTGATAAAGTCAGGTACATGTGGTGCAATAATACAACATAAGATGACGGATGCAGATCATCCGTGTTTCCATGGTCTTCTTCAGCCGTCAGCTTCGTGGTCTGGTCCATGGCAGGGGTTCCGCTAGAGCGTCCACTGATGAGCGGCTGGCTAAAATGAGTACAGTTTCGCCCAGGAAGGACTTTAGTTTGTTTAAATACTTGCAATTAGTAGAGGATGTTCAGGATCAGTCCCCTAGTAGGGCCCGCGGTCGCTTGTGATTGTCATAAATGGGGTCATATTGACCTAATTGCCTGATTTGGGAGTTCTCACTTAATTGACTTTTAACGTAAAATTTATTTGCTAGCTTCCTGGCATGCTTTCGAAACGTCTCCATGCCAGTTTGTTCATGTACAATTTCGATTGACGTTACCCTTGGGAGTTTCGTGATAATTCTTAGTACCTTGTTTTGAAATATTTGGAGCTTGCTAATGGAAGCTTGTCTAAACATTAAGAACTCAGTCCGCACCGCAAAGAAAACATCACTCCACGATTACATGGATCAACGGTTAATGCTGTTTATTCTGAGATTCAAGTTTGTGACCAACAAAATCAAGGATCACTGATCGTTGAAGCAGGTGAGACGTGGGACGTAACAAAGGGCTTTAAAGGGGTCATATATTTACACTTGTAAATGTAAAATAGCTGAAGAATTAAATTATGGCTTTCTAAATCATGAATTTACAAACATGTTTGCACCAAAACCCTAAATTTAATTCATGAAATCTGTTTTTGTTGTTGCAAAGTCCGCGACTGTTATGTATTTCATAACTTTGGCCATTTTATTACAGTCTGATTGTTGGTTCGTGAGCTTCGTAGCGTATTCTAGTCGCATCTTGATAAGACACTCTGATTCTCTCTGCGTCAAACCTTCGAATGGCGCTCTGTTAACTGCACACCCTACTTTGTGTTTAACGATATGTGTGTATGGATGGCCATTGGTATGTAAGGAACTTAAATATGTCCCCTACTTTCATTTCTCTCTTCCTCTATTTTTAATTTTTTCTCTCATTTAATTTTTATGAATTGAGTATATTTAATGATACATTAATATTACAAAAAAGAAGAAAAATATTTATCATGCACAATAAATAGAAGACTGAAAATTTCCACAACACATCGTGAATGATTATAACGGGAGTGGGGGTAAGGCTCCACGCATTCTTCACGATTTTAAACGAGGGTCCTGACTGTATACCCGAGGACGCTGTAAGGGGTTCGAAGTAGTTCCAGAAATCAATTATTCCGTCAAGCCCGTAGTGAGTTTACCAACCGACGCAACTCGAGCAAAGCCGTTAGTGGATTATCGAGTTGAACGTCATTTGTGTGACTGTCGAAAGGTTTCTCATCAGAACTCTACACACGTTTGTAGTATCCCTTCATGTCCAACTCGTCGGAACCCCTAAATTTCGTCCTCCTAACAACGACACCAAGTACCTTGTTGTATTATACAGTTATCCTAAACTGGTTAGTTCCAGATGTGTTCGTAAGCGCTTTGGTTTCAAACACTTGTGGGCGTAATTGATGATGTTCCCTCTAAGAGGCCATGTTTCACATCCACGAAGCAAACTGACAAAGTTTAACAAACACACATGTTTCGGCCATATGTAAATCTCTGCCTCTCCCTTTAAGTTAATATAGCTTAAACTGAATGTGGGTTTAAATTTTATACCCAAGTGCATTTTCTCCCACCCTGAGGCTTATCTGTCCTGCAGACACTTGTCTCGCATCCCCGACAGAAATTCCTCGGCACTTCGTGTAGCTGAAGAAGCCAGCCACTTGAGCCTGACAGAATACCAGGTCTTGTCTCACGTTTCTAACCCTTTCGACGCCGTTCAAGAAATTCCTCGCCTTTTGTGCAACCGAAGGGTTCATTACAGTGTACAAAAGAGCCCGCCACTGGTACGTTCCCCAAGCCAGACGAATGACCACTTCGTCCTACGCTACTTATTTTAAGATTCATTTTAATATTGTCTGTCATTTGTGTCTACGTTTATCTGTTGTCTTCCGTTCAGTTATTCCCACTAAAATTATTTACTCTGTTCTTATGTCCTATTCTTGTTACATGCCCCGCCCATCTCATCCGTAATTTTAACATGCTTTTTATTGTGTGAAGATTAGACCAATAAATGATGAGTAACTAGTTGCTGTAACATTACAAAACCCTAAAATTATAAAGCTTTTAATCAAAATAATTTACTTTTTTCCATTAGACATGCAGAGATTTTGAGGAACACCATGATACAAAGACGAGACCAGCAACCCAGGAAAACTGTTTAAAGTTAATCAGGATCAAGTCATAAGTTGAGTAATAAATTATTCAGAGTGTCTGTTTCCCACAGGTCAGAGCACATGGCCCCACTGACATCATATGACGACCTGCAGATAAGGCTGGCAGGCAGACAGACAGAAAAAGGGCGCTTGTGACCCGTAGAACAAGTGTTTTAGAGACCGCGCAACGCACTTCCTCGAGGTACCGCGCTCGAATCTCTGTCAGAGTTACCCAGACGCCAGAGTTTCTTCGTAGTTTTCCTCAGTCTCGAGATGGACACATTGTAAATAAATTTATTACAATGAACGCTGGCGAAATTCCTCCATACTTATGCCGATGAGAAAAACAGCTATTATACCACAACTCTGTATAATTAATCAGACGGCAGCTGCGCCTATATTAACCCCTGCTTGGGAGATAATATTAAAATGAATCTGGAAACAAGCGTTGTGGGAAATGGGCTAGAGTAATCTGGCTCAAATTGGGTTACAGTAGTGGGCTGTTGTCAACACGATAATGAACCTTCTGGTTCCAAACAATGCTGATAATTTATTTACCAGCTGATCGACTTTGCTCCTCAAGGCGGACTTTGATCCTTACAGTAGACCCGGCTGATGCAGTCGTGTGATTATGCAACTTTACTTGCAGACAGTACGTTGTTATAAGACTCAGGCCGTCGCATTGTTTAGAGGAGTGTTAATCGGATGAAAATAACAGGATGTTATTGTTATGGTTCTGGAGTTTAAGTGCATTGCTGTCGTGATTTTTCTGAAAGACTGTTTCTTTAAAAGAAACTGGGAAGGAGAAGTATGTCGGACGTGACATTTTCCTCCCACGACAGCCATACACTAACGATTCATAAACATAGTCGTAGATCCGTTCACAATAGAACTGGTGGAACTTCAGCCCATATGAAGACAATTTTATTGTACGAGAACAATGAGAAGTTAAAATGCGACATTTTAATGCCTTTTGCAGAGATTTTTTTGAAATGCAAACTTATCGTCCACCAGTCTGTCTCATCATAATGACTTAGCTCATTAAATTTCCAATGAAGTCGCTTCATCGCCGTTCGCGAACAAACACCATGCGCTCGGTAGCCCATTAACTTCCATCTACACTAACTACAGGACAATAAATACAAACCATTAAAAATCATATAAGGACAAAACTGAGTCCAGAAAAAATAGGAGTTTCTTTGTAAATATATCGTATATTACGTAGTGAGCACTCCATTAACATTTGAAATATAATATACTATAAAACACACGTTATAAAGGAAGACATTTATTGTTGTTTTTATTGTTTTTAAACGTTGGGTAATGACGTTTTGATTAGGGGAGTGGCGACAGAACATTGTGGTATAATAAACTGTTTTATATGATAAGACTACTACACGCTAGTAAGGGGGGGATCTAGAAATACACATACATGGTCATGTCTGTGTATTTCTAGACCTCAGGGAAATGCCTAAAAATAGCTAAATATTCCTTAGATAATGTGGGAAAGTTCAAGAACTTGTTTCGAACGATGCTAAATAATCAGAATTGCATACAGGTAGAAGGTCTGTCTTAAAATCTAAAGACTAATACACAAAATTATGTTATTGTCTGTTTTTTATATATTTGGGAAACTTGGTGTCTGACATTATGGGAAGAACAAAGGCTGGAGATGTATCACAACAGGATTCTGAGGAGAATTTTTGGTCATAATAAAGAGGAAGTACCACGAAAATTGAGAACA
The DNA here is from genome assembly GCF_977971745.1 of Zootermopsis nevadensis. Classification (NCBI taxonomy): domain Eukaryota; kingdom Metazoa; phylum Arthropoda; class Insecta; order Blattodea; family Termopsidae; genus Zootermopsis; species Zootermopsis nevadensis. The sequence continues at coordinate 12,101,576 of NW_028259139.1, read as the reverse complement.
TTTCGTAATGAGGAACTTCAAAATTTTTTGCTGTTGATCAAATTTTGGAGAGTTATCATATTAATTATGAGACGTACAGGGCAAACTGAATGTGTGCGAAGAATGAGAAATGCCTACAAAATTCCGGCAGAAAAACTTGAAGAAAACGAAAACTTGGTAGACCTAAGCAGAGATGGAAGGGATTGGATCTGAAGAAAACGGTGTGACTATGTGGAATGGGTTGAAGTGACTCGTGGAAAATAGTAATTAAGTGATGTAGAAAACAAAACAAAAAAGAATAAAATCTAAAGAGCTAAACAGAAAGAAATAAAAGGATGACCAGAAGCCAGTTTAGGCTGTATGCTAGGTTACGGAGCATTGCCGTGTGTCTGGGCGCAATGGGTGAAGATACTAACGGACGCGTATCGACCGCCGACTGTTCAGCAAGACGACGTTCTTGGGGCAATCGAGCAATTGAAAGGAGACTGTCTTCTTCAAGTGATGGCGGCCCACTTTGACCGATCACGCGATAATAATTCTAATACTCCTTAACGAAAACATTCCAAGCACAGAGGTCGCCACGGTAATATCATACATGGTGAGTAGATAGGGATTTGGAAGGAAACGACCGCGGCTTATTTCAGAGAATTGTGCCATCATTCGGTCTAAGAAACTTTTTTAAATCGAAGAAAATATGGCATTAAGCAGCCGGACATACAAACCGGGTGCCTCCAGAATAGCATAAATGGGTGTAATGTGTTTTGTATAATGAGGTTGGTAATGTGGTCCCACCTTTTGTGTATCTGAATGAATGCTTGGAGCAAAAACCAATACTAACAGTTATATTTGCACCTTTGAGCTCAAGGCTCATCGAAATAATATTTAAGAATTCAGTCCTTACCGCAAAGAAAACACCTCATCTCACCGTTACAAAGATCAAAACGCTGTTTGTCCTGAGAATCAGTTGAAACCCGTAAACACATTCTGGATTAAACTCAGAGTTACTGAATGTTCAAGTAGGTGGTATATCTTCTTACCACTATGTTTTAAAGGGTTAGTTGATGAATATCAATTTCTCAACGATGACCACGTCGTATTGCAGTCGAACGCTATTAAAAATTTTGTAATTTCACCTTGTGTCCCGGATAACGCCACTACAGAAATTAAAGAAATACGACACAGAAAAATTAATAATTACCTTCGTTCTCACCCCCAATTTGATTGAATTAGTTTATATAACGACACCGCTTCAACTGCACTTTAATGCGTCGAACCAACTGAAAATGTGTTCATATCAAATGTTATAAAACTAGTCAGTTTGTTCAGAAGCTTTAACGGATGATTCATTGATCGGGCAAGTATGATAATACCATAAATCTATCTTCCTTGTATAATATGACAGTAGCCAGGGTAACCGTGGCGAGGGGAGGTGGCAGTGACCGGCGGGCGCTGGGTTCAGCCCACCTGAACATGCAATTTCGTAATCACACGACAGGAAGGTAATTCTCGAGCCCACAGTTGGCAAGAACTGCGCAATAACCCCCCCCCCCCAACTCGTGTCGTCCACTTGTTATCACCTTGAGAGTTTCTGTATTTTCGTACTAAATGTCATCTTGCATTTATTTGCCGGATGTAAAATGTTTATTAAAATTTTCTCCAGAATGCAATGCAGCGTGTAATATGTTTTTAAATTCTGACTTGTAAAACATGTTTTAATTAATTCCACGTAGCAGAGTCCTACTTGAGAAGCATTGTGTCCTGCTTGGAAATTTTAAATTTCCCTGAAAGTCGAAGCTCGTCGTATATAAGAAATCAGTCCGTACCGCAAAAGAGACACAACACTTCACCATTACAAAGATAAGTTGGTTAATCCCGTTTAAGGAAATAATCTGTTTATTCTGAGGCTCGTCGAAAAAACATGAATAACAGCTGAATCCATTACACATCCTCATACAGAAAACATTTGAGATAAATTTTAATATTATCCTCCCGTCGACGAGTTCTGACATAACGTTATTTCATCTACCCAACGCTAATATCATATGTTCTCATGTAACGCACTATGTTGGAGATCTCCAGGTGTTTGGTTAATATTAAAGATAACTGCTGCTTATTTTATGTGGTGGTGTAATCAGATTTTATTTAAATTTCCGCAAAATTTCCACACTTATTCCTTGGGTTTATGGTTCCTAAGATGAACACGAAACTGCACGTAGGCCTCTTTAAAACTTTGACTACATATTTAGACAATTTGCTTAACACAAGAGTTGGAGAAGTTGCCGATGTCAACGGCGCGTGTTTAAGGATGTAAATGTTTGAGCGAGTGATTGTGAGGCCTTTAGGTGCCACAACCTTCTGTTCACATCAGGTGCCATTTTTGCCACACATGGAGAAACAATGAGAACCCAGTTGGAGGATCAGGAATAAATAAAAGGATAATATTAAAATGAATTTCAAACAGTAATATATTCAGTCATGATAAGGTATAATGGCAGACTTTGGAGATCAGGGTAATGAACCTATGAGTTTCATAAAAGGCGGAGGGATATATTGACGAAAAAAGCTATCAGCTTCAGAAAGACTCTTCGACCTGAGGCAAAGCATTATTGGCAATAAAACAAGAGTTAAATTCACACAAAAATATCTTACCGACTGAATTGTTCTGCAGTAATTAGGATATTTAGCATCGAGAGAGTAAAACATCGTGGTTTAACTGAAGGAAATTCCCAGAAATTCACTTTGAGTACTTGAGTAAAATCATGAGATAATGACATTTCTGGCGAGGATTCGATAATCGAATCGAACGACTCCAGAATACAACCCATCGTCGTGATCAAGTGGTTAACTCTCCTCTTATGTATTCGGGAGGTCCCGGATTCAAATATCGGTGCGGAGACCTACTATCCAGACAGGCGTTTATGTAGTTTTCCTAACTTCTTCCAGGCTAATACCGGAACAGTACCTTAAATTAGGCCACGACCGCTTCCTTCCTCATACTTTCCAATTCATTAAACAGTCATCCTCTTATTCGACACTATATAATTTGAGCTACTAAAATACATTGTTAAATAAACTATAAATAAATAAATAAATAAATATCGAGATACAAATCTTGAGCGTGAAACACGAGATAACGTGCTCGGTTTAACGAACAGAGCAGAAAGTGGGGTGCACGGCAAACACTACATAGCTGTAGTGCGAGTTTAACATCGATGTTTCATTCATTTTGAGTTTCCTTTGGTCCGCCTGTGGATGTATCTTGAATCCAAAGAAATAAACAGAATGGCGATTTGATTTATGTTCCTGGTGTCGCTACTAAGGACTCCTTGACTTTATTTTGTGGCAGGAGCACAGAGAAACATGGCGGGGTCATGAATAGGTAATGAGACACAGGGTCCTCTTGTGTTTACACAAGAGAAGTGCTTGTCAGGGGTAACCAAACATGACTTTTCAGTCCTTACTCAACAGCAGGGTCAAAGTATATCATAATAAAACATAACTGGGGCGGTGTGGAGAATATTGGATCGAAAACTGTGACATTTCGCATTTGATTGTTGCCTCTATTATCAGGTCGATAATGATGACAATGGAGGTAGCAAGCACCTCTGAAACGTCGGTAAACTTCTACCAGACAACACGGCGTTACATTCCAGAAGACAGCTACCTCATTATTAAACTCAGGTTTGTTCCATTGGGTCCATAACTTATTTTTAGACCATATTACATGTTCAAACGTGATGTTATGTATGACTCATGCATCATAAACAGTTGAAACACTTTATACTGGCGTGAATGCGTGGGTATTACAGTCGAAGGCAAATTTCCCCACAGTTGAAACTCGGCCTAATTGAAGATGAGGGCAGTGCCACAGAAGACTGATGAGAAATCCACGCAACAATTAAAGAACCCCTACAGCTCTAAATACATCTGTGTTAAACATTTTCCACCCCCTTATAAAAGATAACGGTTAATTGTACATTGGGGTTAAAATATTTTGATTTAATCATTTGTTTAGCTTTGCGGTAGTTAAATTAATGTGAAAGGGAGCAGTGTGGATCACTTAAGTCGGTTCTTAACGACCTCTTGAGGGAAACCACGCAACAAACCAATTATAAAACCTCGCCAGGATTTCCACAGCAATGCGCGGCCTACAGTGGGATTCATCCGAATTCTCCTTCCAGCTCTGCGCAGTGCGGGTTGCGGATAGCCTACCTGACAGGCACTCGTCCGAACTCAAGATACGGTATCCCTGTTAACACGACTCGTTTAAAAATGACGTCCTGTATGCACGTCGTTAGAGCGTATAGAGGTAATGGATGTGAAACTTCGCTCATTCTTACATACGAAGTCAGTGGTTTGCTTCATGCTCCAGCCGCCTTGCCCCTGTATCCGTTTGAAAATAAACTGGGTGAGTAGCCGATGGTGCAGCTGAACATCGAATTACGCCATCTAGTGCTTATCCAGTCACATTACTGACACGGCTGTCTCGATTCAGTCATGTTTTTCTGTCTAAATTCAGATGAAATATTCAGTTTGTCTTGCAGTTATATGTGAAACAGACAGACATGTGTATCAGAAGTACGTGTTATTTTTTTACACCTCAGAATACTCTGTTCTGCAGCTGTCTATTACTCAGTTTAAAAGGAAAGTTGACTGTTTGGAGACCAAATTATTTCTATCAGAATAGTGCAAAGTGGATTGAACTTTTTCGACGAAAATCTTAACGAAAATTTCAAAGCGAGAAATAGATCCGTATTTCCCACCAAATGTGACAGGGCGAAAGAATCTATAAAAGTTAAGATTCACTCCGTATGACAAAAAGGCAAAGAAATTAAATGTCCTAACTTCAGGCTATCAGATAACGATTAACAGTTGAACACGTGTCTTCTGCACATGAATAAGTTTTGTGCAAAATATTCGATTATTTCACTCTTACATATCCATTTCTGTAATATCACAAATAATTTATTGAATGGATTAGATTTTCCTTCCTGAGCCATATAAATCCAGTCCCTAATCTCACATCCCATTCTAAACCAATTTTAATGTTATCCTCCAACCTACAACTAGGTCTTCTGTTTTTGAAGTTTTATAACTGAAGTTCCTCATCTGCCACGTCCATGGGAAGAGAAAATTTTAAGGGCTGAGCAGAAAACACTTTGGAAACCGTTGCTCTGTTGTTTTAAACCATACTAAGGTATGCAGTGTTATTTTGTTTCTTTATTTAGTGGATTTTTACCAACGTAATCATTCGCTGTCACACTATGTAGCCTTCAAGCAGCACATGACAGCTGATTCGCCTACCACAGTGAAGACGAAGACACAAAACGGTTACAGATATTTTAAACTGGCGTGCTTTTACCAGTCATACGTTGACATTCAGTTTTCTTCAACACACACACACACACACGATCCAGGGAACAATAGAAGTACTTCATAAAAACCCCACTAGTCACTAACCTCCAACTCTTAATCACTTCTGCCCCCTATTGTTACCAGTCGAGAGCTCGGCGCATGCGCAATCAGCCATTGAACTGAGACTCGACCGTTATGCACTTGAAAGATGTGTAATAAAAACAAATGCAATGCACTAGAAAAGATGGCTTCTGTCTTAATTGACATTTTAACTGTTATTGACAAAGTCTTATGGGTTATTCTTTCATTGACTGGTTTCCAAGGAGATTTCTCCCTGCCTTCGCAGTTCTGAGAGTAAATAAGAAAGAATAAACCAGAGTCTAGACTCTACGGTTATTGAAATACGAGAGCAGCTCTGCTTGGTCGTGTTACTGGCCGCTCCTTAGCGCTGGAAACATTAACAGCAGCTGAAGAGGTAGTGAACACCTGAGAGTCTGAGACAGTGATACAATTAGTTATGTTATCAACACCAAACAAAGAATCTTTTTCAGTCAAGAAATGATTACTTCTTTACTATTTGAATCCCACGTTTGTTTAACGGGGAATATCCACTGTGACCACCCCGCAGAATCAGTAATGTTGTGACTTTTCTGTATTAAAATAATAAATTTTCTTTTATTTATTTGATGTTCTAATGAAGATAATGTAGACTTGATTTTAACTTGACGTGAAGTTGTGGACCACAGATTGAATATTTAAGCAGCTATTAATAAAATAATTGTCTTGTAATACAACTGTAATACGTAACCACGACAAATCCAAAGCCATCCATAGGATGAAGTCCTGAGCCAGTTAAATCCAACTGCCATTCTAGCAACATATTTGTCCTTCCCAATGGAATTATCTACTAAAAGGACTTGAAAGTGTTTTCTGACATCAGGTATCTGTTTTCATCACATAAACTCTTGAGGGTGGCACAATATTACAAAAATATGTATACGTGGGGAGTAGAAAAAATAGTCGCGAGCCACATGCGTTCATCGCCCTTGCAACAACATAAATTCTCGTCAAATTAATTTAGAAGTCCCTATGTGTCACACTGTCCAGTCATTTTACTTATTCTCCACCCTTGTCAGCTGTCTGATAAGAAACACCTTGAGGCTTATAGTAAAGAAATGCACTGATAAGGAATCATTAGGAAATATGAGCACTTGATGAATCACAATTTACGATACTGCACAATGGAACAGAAATGTGACGAAGACAGGATGAAACAGGGGTGTCAACTAAGAGACACGAGTTACCTTGGTACATAAACTCTTTTAATCACCACTCTGTACGACCAAGTACAAAAGACTGTCACGCTGAATTTTATGATAACAAAGTAATGAGCATACATAGTCTCTCCGCTTCTCGTGATACTTAGGAACATGTTCTTCGCTTCGTCATGGTTGAAGTACCACTGTGCCTTCTCCAGTCAGAGCAGATGCCCAGCCCTGTGAACAAGTATGTGGTCCGTCCTATCGCCAGAAACACAGAATTGAAAAAAATAGCTCTCAATTTCTTTACTAGAACTGTAAATAGAATATCCAGACCGAAGACCGTCCTCATGTTTTATCACGTTGCTTTTTTTGTGAAATGCTGGACAGATCGCATCAGACACTGTGGAGTATACCACAGCCGAGTTTAACTTCGTAATGTGATGATCCCTGAGGACCTCAATGTGGATTTCGTCTAACCTGACTTAACTAACTACCCTCTGAATATATTGGATATGTATTTTCTGGTTTTGATCAAATTTCAAGGTCACACAAGATTTTCCGATGATGTCCATATGTATGTCCAACTCTGGGACTGATTGATGGCTCAGGGAAGTTGGCCTCGGAACCCCCCCTCCCCCTTCCCGATACGGTTAACTTTCAGCATCATATTTTATAGAAGAGCTCACAGAGGGCCTGACAAATTCCTGCCACGTTATTTTTCGTCGAGTAATGAAATTCGTTTTGGAGCACGTGTAAACCAGATTTGATATGTGTGCGAGGGGGCCCCCTGCTGGCCGCTGGGTTCTGTGAATGGAAATGCCAAGAAAAGAAGACAAGGCAAGTGGATTTCGTACAAAAGCGTGGGGCAGGAGAGGCAGAACATGTTCTAGCTGTGCAGGATGCAGAGATGAATGAAATATTTTAGATCTGAATGAATGAAAGACGAGCATAGTGATTCAGATCAAGAAAAGATGGATGACATTGATCCTCATGAAAGCTGCGGATGTTCGTAGTGGTATCTTATCTGTCTGTTTTCCTATTCAGAGACTTATAATATGTCTTGACGTAAATCATGTTGTAGACCGATAATTCTCAAGACGAAACATGCCGAGGGCCAATTTACGAAAAAGAAAATACCGCCAGCGGTCGTATTCTAAACTAACAAACACTGTGCTTGCAGAACCCGATGATTCAGCACATCTAATACAAAAACCCTACACAGGACATGTTCCTGTACCTGTCTCTGTCCCACCAACCTCTCATTTTCCATCTTCATGTCATCTTCGCATCTTTTTCTTGGTCACCAAAGTAGAAACTGTCTGAGATGTCTTCCCAGAAAGATTCTGCGCACAATTTGTCTCATAGCAGACTCATAAATTTCGCTGTCCTAACAGTACGTCAGCGTGAAGTTTTTCATTATGCATCCTGACCTAATCCTTGTCCCCCCCCCCCCGAGATTTCCTCACCTCGTGCTGGAAATATCGAGGCTGGATGTCGCATTTCAAAGTTCTTTAAGTGAGTTTCAACACTTCTCTTAACATTAACAAAAGGCTTGTTTGCATGCAACTTAAAGTTCTTTTGACGTAAATACGTCTATAAGGAAGGGTTATTCGCCAAAAAAGTGTAACGAAAAAGATCCGATAACAATGGTTACCTAGGGAACGTCGTGTTTACTCGGCATTGTTGTTACCTAGGAAACGTTACATTACATTTCATTACATTACATTACAATACATTACTTTACATTACCTTACCTTACATTACATTTCATTACATTACTTTACATTACATTACAATACATTACAATACATTACTTTACATTACCTTACCTTACATTGCATATATTACATTACATTATTTTACATTACATTCAGGTACCACAGACCCATCATAAGCGTAACTAATTCAAGTTAAATAAGCAAAGTCTTAATCAAACTTTACTCAATTGTAAAGCATGTATAAAGGAAATATTTAGAATAAAGCCAATATATAAACTTCCTTTCCGTAAAGACGTATTTACGTCAAATTCTCCGGAACCGTGGTTCCACTGTCACTTTTTTCTAACAGTGAGCTGTTCTGTCTCTGGATTACAGCGATACACGTGTTCGGACGCTGTTGCTGTTGCAAAAGACAAAACAAAATCAAGTGACGAGCCGGATGATCTTGAGATTATGTAAACAAGTATAAATATCTTCTGTGGATGGGACGAGTGGGTCGTCTTTTAAAATTCCGAACGTGTCTGACCGGTGGACAACAAACGAACATGTTTGTTCGTCGAAGTTATTAGTGAATGTCCCGTAAAGTGAAACCAGTAAACTTACAAAAGAAACCAAAGTAGGCTAATTTAGGGTACTAGCTAATTTAACGACTCTATCTCAACTGCTGGTTAGAATATACAGCATCAAGTTGGAAGAATGAATTGGGAAGGATGTGGAAAGAGGAGGTGAGGAAGACATCATGATCTAACGGGAAAAAAAATGCGGATGGAACGCAAATCCTTTCTTCTGTAGTGTCGCGCTGGAAACAGTCTTGAGAGAGGGGGACGTAGGATGCTACTGTGGTCGAAGTCCGCTGCCCAGGGATACCGCCACGCCCTGGCGGGATATGCGCAGCATCCCAGCTACAGGAGGATGCTATGGACCGTCTTCAGTTACTCTAGACACGCCCAGCCCCTTCCGGCTAACTTCTCACAAACTGTCTTTTCGTTCGCTTTATATTTTCTATATCTTTTTCTTGCAATCTTGAATACATCTATTTTACGACGTAGTATCGACTGCTGAGGTTATGCGTCGTTGAATGAGATGTAGCATGACTGTTGTGGGTAAGTCGAATCGTGGACAATTTTTAGGTCATCATCTCGGTAAAAACGTGAGGGGACTGAGGGAAATCACGAATGAATTTATTCAGAATAGTTTCTTTGATAGTTTACATATGCCAGTGGTCTTAATTCTCATTTATTTAAAATATAAATTAATGTCTCCGTCCTGGGCTTGACACTTACGATACTAACGAGCGTTGCAAATTCGTTACTCACTTGTTAGAAGAGTCAGATCTTGATAGAACTGTTTACAAATAATTGTTTTTTACTGACTTTCGTGACACGTATCTAAGTAAGACTGAGTACTACTTAAAACGCAACTCAAGAACAGTCACGTATTATGGTATAAAAATTAAATCAGAATCATTTCCAACCCCCTGTAATAGATTTTGCAAACCTCCCACGTGACTCAAGACGACGTTTTTTGCTAGGCCGCTGATCACGTTAGTAGCGCATAAGGCTGCAAGAAATTAACATTTACCAGTTTTAAGAAATAATCGCTGTTTAGCGTGAGAATCATACGAAACAAAACAAAAAATCACAGTGAGTAGTTAATGACTGTTGAAGCAGGTGGTACATATAAATACCACTTGGCTTTAAAGGCTCAACTAGCCAGGTAGTTTCGTACATGATTTACGAATTATTTTTAATAATTCACCAAGCATTAATTTTGCTCCATAATATTTTAAGTGGCCCGGGTCACTTGCCACCAAGTGATCTCGGTTTGATGATCACAGTTTGTGACAGTCTGTGTATTTTTTAGTATAAATAAAGCCCGGGGTAAGCTGAAATGAATCGGCAATCCTCTGGTGGATTTTTTTTCTGTCCTCGGACAGCAGAAACTGAACGCTCTGTGGTGTTCCCCCATACCATTATTACTGAAAACGACTCAACAGTTCAATGATACCGTCTCAATACCTCAATAAATGCCTCAGAGCGTGTACGGCTTTTCATTATTTCTGAACGTACTCTGAATAACATAGGCTATAATAAAAGGTATAGGCCTACCTCCAACATCGGTCTACAGGAACGCACTGGCTGGGCAGGTTAGGTCCCTTGTGGACGTGAAATTGACCAGAAATAATAAAATTCCAACCTTTCTCTCTCTCCTTTCTCTTCCTATGTATTATAGACCTACCCCTCGTTTAGAACTCCTTTTACATACTCACCCCACATTACCCTATCCCTTCCATCTAAACACGCATTTTATTGACTATAAATTTCAGGTCCAAATATTCGTTAACTCACCTGTTTCCAGTATGTTGGTCTATTTTTTTTTTTGCACTGTTAATTTGAATAAGAATATTTTGGAACACTCGCTCTTTGATTAACGGCCAAAGTCGGAGAGCAATTATTCCTCGGCATATGTTCAATAATCCGTCACTGAGAACAAATCCCCCAAGTGCTAAAGCTAGTAGGTACAGATCCAATAGTAAAATGTCTGGCTATCGGTTGGACGGCCACGTTCTGATCCCCAGCCCAGTCAAGATTTATCCTGGCTTCCGCGTCCAGACCGGCTCGGACACCTGACAGGTCTCCACTGATTTCTATTGGCAAGTTTATAGCTGATAAAGCGGACGAAGGTTAAAGCTACCCACTCTCCAGATCTCGCGTGTAAGATTTGTCTCTGATTTCCCATAAGGCCTTAAGCGTTCATAGCATACGGCTTACGTCCAGCGACATCTTTAGCCCTTCAGTTCAAACGCTAAGACAATGAAACTGTCTCTGTACTTTAATAAGTTTTATCTTCCAGGTGGGAAGTTTAACCATCTTGAAACCGTAGTTTACTCGTTAAACTGAAGAATAAGCCAACCACCTGTGTAATAAGTTAAATGCCGACGACGTGAATATACGATTTCTTAAATTTACCAATGAATGCAAATGCCGTATCTGTTTTATAAATTAACTTTTTGCCTTCGCGTATTTTGAAATTTAATGTGCAGACTTTTGAGGAAAGGGGTCATTTTAAATTGCGGATCAGACGAATTGTTTATAAACACTAGAAGTTTATGTTTTAATAGGCCCAGACGCTGTAAGTCAAATTAAATATCTCGAAACGTCTTTCGTTATTTCAATCAGGTAAATGTTTTAAATGCGTCCTTCAGTAATGGGATATTAAGTTACCAGTCGTCTTTTGAAAAATGTTTATATTTGTACAAAACTCGAATAAATTAAGGAACAAATTTGGGGATCTTTCTTCCCTGTTTATATTCTTAATTACGGTGGAACAGTTGCGTGCAATATGAAGCAACTTGTTACTACGAGTGAAGCACGGAATTCTTATAAAATACAAACTATATTCATGCAAATATCGCGCTAATTACGTAGTATGACTAATGGAATTGTATGCTTTTTTACATCTAAGTTACTGCTCTATTTCTTCGCCATGCAAGTAACACATCAGTCACTTCTGCCTTTGTCGGACTCCTCACACACGATTGTGATAGGCTGGATCAACACAAACTATAATAATATCACAGTTGTAATTACCCCACAAGTAATCCTCTTATGTTTATTTAACACGTCCATACACCACCTTAATTTACACCAAACTTAGTCCACACTGAACAAACGTAGCCTATGGAGTATAGTTATTCTTACAGATCTGATAGTTGCTCACCTGGCGAGTAAATTTTCCACTTTTGTGCAATCCCAAAGTTTATTAATTGCCGTATTTACAACAGATCGCCACTGGACCCCATCTCGAGCCAGATGAAACCAGTCTGCCAATTCTAGTACTTTTTATTCAAAGAAGATCCATTTTAATATCACCTTCCCATCTACTTCTAGGTCTTCCACATGGCTTCTTTCCTTTAAGTTTTGCGAACCATACGTTGTATGCGATTTTCATCTCACCCATACGATTCACCAAATGTTTGTTCACAACAGAATAAACAAAATCTGAAAAGCGATTAAAATATATTTCATACAGCTGTGTGCCTTCTGGCACTTCGTCACTAAACCGCTGTGCCCACAGTGTGATTAAGGATTTGAGATTTTCGCCTGGTGAAAATTAAGTTTGTGATACCCTGAGTTATGACATCGTATGGGCAGTTACCGACGTTTCGGAGGAAGCTGCTACATCAATCTTCAAGAACATGTCCATCCAGATGGAAAAACATTCCATGTACTGAACGGTAAATGGGATTCAAACCCGTTACTCCATAAAGACGGTATTCGTTTCATAACGAGATTACTAGACGCGACATGTGTTACATTTCAAACCATTCGGCCCTCAGACAAAACACTGGGAATTTTGTCTTCACCATACACCACCCCCTTTGGGGTGCCTCCTTCCTCGCAGATAAAGACAGTCGGAGCGTGATCCCGAACATTTACCCCTGCCTCCATCTGCGTTGTGGACTCAGCGGAGTTTTACACCCATGCTTTCCTTACATTGTCATATGGTGCTTATACGTCGGGGACACTACAATTATATGGTAGGATTGTGGACGTCTGATGGCTGCGTCTCGACGCCCTCCGCACGCCGAGGCAGGTCCCGCTTTGTAGCCAGTGCCACAGTTTGTATGTACATACAAATCTACATGGCGTTACAATACCGAAGATCAACATGGCATTTTCTCTGGTTCTCGTGTTACGTTTGAGTCAACCCTCTGAGTAGTCCCACCACTAAACCACATTCTGCAGAATCAGTGACTGCGAGGCCAAATGTAGAAACTGGCTGGGGAACGAACATGCCAAGTAGCCTACTTTTATGGGTCGCTGTTCGTTATCCAGGCTAGTTGAAAATCGTAAAAATATTTTGCTTTTATAGAAGAAAAAAATCATCCGCGTATTAACAAAAGTAGGCTTATAATGATACGCCTAATCGTGAGTCTGGTATATTACGCATGTTACATCCCAATTTTCTGCAATCTTTCACTAAATTTGTTATCCCCTCCCCCCACACCTACCCTGTATCTTCCCAAGTTCCTTCCTCCTGCAGGGTTTTTGAAACAGACGCGATTTTAACTAAACTTCATTCCTGCTACATGATCCACCTAACTTATTCATTTATTATCGTAATCTAACAGTTTTTTAATAAGTACGACACAAATTATGCAGCTGTTAATTACTATTTTTTTTACTTCTCTACAACTTACTTTCTTTTGTTTGTGCAATGTTGTCTTTTAGTCAGATATTATACCCACGGTTTATCTATTTTTTGCTGTAAATGCAATTGAAATTTTCTACTGCTTAGCATGAAATTATTTTAGGGGTAATGTTGAAAAATAAATTTACAAGAAACACATTTCATTTTAAAATCACTTGTTGTAGTCACAGAAATGTTTTTACTTTATCACGGGAACGTCTTTTTCATTGGTATTCCTTGAAAAATACCACTCTTGTTCATGACCTATTTTTGAGGACGGCGGATGATCTGAACTTTTAAATCGGGCTAAAATTATTTACTTTCCCCTTCGTAAGATAGTGTAATTGCGTCATATTGTGAATATTCTAACAATTATTTATTTTAATCCGTCATATCACAATATTTAAAATTTCTTATAATTAAGATAATAAAATATCATTGATGTTCCATATCGATTGATCGATTTACATTTTGGAACATCCTTTACACAACATGTTTCAGTTTTTATAAAACCATATTCAGGTGTAAAAGATTTACGAACTTAAAACTCAAATATGATTCCATTTGGTGATGTTTCATGCCATTTGTTTTTCAATTTTGGGCGAGGTGTTGTCTTTTCTTAAATTTTATCAGATGTACATATCGGTCTGTAAGTAGAAGATTGAAAGAAACACTAAAGAATTTGAAAGAATTTATAAAAGAATTTAGAGAATAAAATGCAAAATATATAAATTATAGTTAGAAAGTAGCAGTAAGATATAAATAAAAATAATATAAAATAAAAGTAAATCTAAAATAAAACATACCCTAGATGTAGGATGGTTTTATAAAAACTGAAACATGTTGTGTAAAGGATGTTCCAAAATGTAAATCGATCAATCGATATGGAACATCAATGATATTTTATTATCTTAATTATAAGAAATTTTAAATATTGTGATATGACGGATTAAAATAAATAATTGTTCCCCTTCGTATTTGTAGTTTACATTTCATTTTGATATGCATAATGATAAGATTTCTGTTAGAGCATCACCCCTCCTAACGTCATAACAGGTTCACCGATACAATGCCACCTGTGTGAGCACAAACTAGCTACCAGCAAGTAACAATGATTAATCACTGCACGTGCAGAATTACAGTTACACCGGCAATTTGTAATCACCAAAGAAATGTCGCCTTTGAACAGATTGGTTTTACCACAACAATATCAGCAGGGTTCAGATGTACTGGGATGCTGGGAACGACCCGTTCTTCAAGTGCCTGAGCACTGCGGGTCCCAACTTTTCGTTGGCTCGATCTATAGACATTTTGGTAGGAATCCTTGGACGAGACTCTTCAGATATCCAAATCAAAATTCAATAACACAAGAATAGAGAAATTAAAAATGTTAAAATCCATGGCTGTTATATTCAAAGAAATTACAGGTTTATATTAAAAATCAAGGTGTCATCTATGAAACGATATGTAAATCCGATCTCTACGTTGCTGAACTTACGCTCACTTCCGTGGACATTCGGCATATTTATAAGAGAGATCGGATTGTTGGAAACATTGCCTCGTTTAAATAATGAATCCAACCAGACTGTTTCTATTAGCGGGATAGAGGGTGTAATGTGACACCCACTTCTACGTTGATTCCAAAACAATTATACGATTTTGTGCTGAACTAACATTTATGTGAAAATGAAACCAAGGTCATTATATTCTTTTGACACTATTTCAAGCAAAGGCGGACAGATAAACGCAGAAAACGGTAAATAAAACACTAATGTAATATAAAATCAATTTAATTTCAATTCGTCTTAATAGAAAATTGAACACACAAAATAAAAATAAGTATTAACTGTATTTCTTAACGTAACAAATGTCAACATCTGTAGACCAAGAATTTATCAAATAGTGTTGTCTATTTTCTGAGTGGTTGCAGAATTTTTGCGATGAATTAGCAGGGAAAACGATATATTTTAAGAAGAATTAATTGCCTCGGAATGGTGTGTGTTTAAACACGTTGTGTTTGAAGGGGGATATTGCAAACAGAGTGGTGGAAAAATAAACTAAATTATTTCACACACGCCGGCCCTTTGGCGAAAACAAACCTCTATATTCTGTGTCGACGCACTCTCAGAAATAATTAGCAGAACCGGAAATGAAAATATCCACAGTTACTGAAAATCACGCAGGGTTTTTAATGGTTAATTGAATGAGCTACACTTTATCTTGTGGGCGATGTACCTTACCTTGAGCTACTCGGCGGGCAACGGGTTTGGATCTCATGCTTCGAGGATGACAGGTGATGTCAGAGGCCCGAAGCACTGCACATTCACCAACACGCAGACAATGGGTCCCATCAAGAACGGGGTTGTTCGCGCGATCCAAGACACTTCCCGAGATTTCAGTCACTTGCACAGTCTTCTGTCTTGCCGCACTACAGCCGTGTGACTTCTGCAACAGCGGGGGAGGGGAGGGGGGGCAGAACCTTTCAGTTGCGCCAACACAAAACTCACTCCACCACCTTACCCCCCCTGTACTATAGCAACTAGCGCCACGTTGTTAAAAAGAAGAGACACGAAGCGCGAGGGAGAGAGAAATTCCCGGGGAATTTCTTCGCAGGCGTTTTCTTGTCGTAACAGAAAATAAGTACAAGAGTGAGGTATAAAAGTTTTTCTCTCTCCTTCCTCTACAGAGTTGTGGCATCACATAACAGAGCACATGAAACCTCAGCCAATGAGAAGCAAACCTCACAATGAGGCGCCTTTAGGAATGACACTGGAAGTTTTTTTTTTTTTTTAAGTGTTCACCGTTCTCTTGTCACGAATGGAATACACATGAGGAGCTTCGGGCAGGGATTTCCTCCGGTAGACATCAAGCCACGCCCCATTCAATCCCCACCACACGGGGCAGATCGCACTGCGGGGCGAGGGGGTGCCTGTATGCCGAAGAGAGACGACGATGAGGTGGAAGGCAGAACTGAGTAAGTCCACGTTCCATTTGTGTTTGTGGAACGATTAATTATGCGTGCAGTCAGCTGACGGACTTTACTGATTTCGCTCGTCAGAGATGAAACTTGTCAGCAGAATTTTTGTTACCATTTCTGTTGTACTACGTCACTGGGTTGGTACTCCCGTGCGTCACTTCGTGTTTCCTAACCCTTTCTTAGGGCCTTTCTTGCGTTGGACTTACCCACTTCTGCCTGTCCGGTCGCCCGTCTCTTCGACTGCTGCTGGGTTTCGGTTGAATCGGCGTTACGACATTCCATTAACCGTAAAATATGGTCGTCGCTTTCCACCCGACACCCACCTGCCACTGAGGGAGGGAAAAATATAAGACTAAGTCCCCTCCTTGTCCTCAAAGTATAAGAATCGCCACAAAGGAAAAGATGTCTTTCTGGATGATGTGTTCGAACTACAAATTTCGTGTTAACTATGGAATCTCACATAACGCCTGGAGTAGCAGGTTTTAAGGGCGAAGACGAAACTACTAGGGAATATGAAAAATTCTGCATCCAGTGACGAGGTTAAGAGTGCGTGGAGCCACAACTCCATCACCAATTTCTGAAAGCGTGGTGCTCAGTTAAATTAAAACCAACTGTAATACAACTTTACAGTTGGTTTTAATTTTCGACCAATGACTATTATTGTTTTATTATTATTTTAGTGTTCTGTCTGAGGACAGGTCCATATGAACAGGATCCTTCCATCCTTTTCTCGGACTGGGACCTGTTCATATACGTTCTTGGCAGATGATCCAGAAGTTGTTTGCCATTGCCTTCTTCTGTGTGTGAATGGAGTAATTGTTGGGATGCCACGGAGAAACCGGGGAAGCCCCCGGAGGAAAACTCCGTGTTGCCTAGACCACGGCATTACCCAACACAAGTTATAAATTCGGGCACCGCCGGGAATCGAACCCGAGACCCCAGGATTACAAGGTCAGCGTTCTAACCGCTAGACCACCTCATATTATTATTATTTAGTGTTCTGTCTGACGACAGGTCCATATGAACAGGATCCTTCCATCCTTTTCTCGGACTGGGACCTGTTCATATACGTTCTTTACAGATGATCCAGAAGTGGTTTGCCATTGCCTTCTTCTGTGTGTGAATGGAGTAATTGTTGGGATGCCACGGAGAAACCGGGGAAGCCCCCGGAGGAAAACTCCGTGTTGCCTAGACCACGGCCTTGCCCAACACAAGTTATAAATTCGGGCACCGCCGGGAATCGAACCCGAGACCCCAGGATTACAAGGCCAACGTTCTAACCGCTAGACCACCGTGGCGGTATTATTGTTATTATAACAATTAATTTACCAATCATTGTCATTATTTTGTCTTTATCGTTTTGTTATCTCGGCTTTTATGTCCTAATAACCGAGTGAAAATTGGATCGAGTCAGATGGAGGTCGCTGGTAACAGAGGCCGGCCATATTTATAGCACGGCCGCGATTTAAATTCAAAAGCAGTGATTTCTGATACAATTAAATAAGAAATGTATATTATTGTTGTTGTTAATTAATTGGTTGGTTGGTCCACAAACAGCCAAAAATTTCGGGCTTTTGGCCGCCGTAATTCGAATGTTCGCAAACCAGGTGAAACTATAACTGCAGTGAGTTGGGATCGTGCGCACGCGCAGTAGTGAGAGCGACCCGATTAGCACGGCCTTTGGCATCCGGCTGAGTAATGCTTCAGCGTTACGCTGGCATACCGGAATAAGCTTAATGTTAGCCAGCAGTGACGACTTGACTCCTCCAAGAACTCCGATTATGAGGACGACTAATTCGACAGTAAATCCTGGGTACAGCTGTCTTAGCTCAAACACAAGGCCGTGATACTTGGTCCGTTTTTCAGCCTCCTTCACAGTTATGTTTGATTATTATTATCCCATCTATTCACCACTTTATGGGGTATGTACTTCCATGTACCCGAGACAGACCTTGTCCCTAAGGTACATAGGGCAGCAGCTATTTCCGAAATACATTTTCTTTTTGATATGTATTACATGTATTATATAGTTTTATTTTACGACAGCGTCTTTCGAATGATGTATGAAGTTCCCTGACGTCGTGTTCGCCCGGGATGTTGGCCAAATATTTCCTGAGCGATCTGGAGATAGTTCCTGTTGCCCCTATAACTATTAGAATTATTATTATTATTATTATTATATAAATGAATTGAATTATTATTACAAATTGAATTGAATTAATATCAAAATTATTATTTATATTATTTCTATCACCATTTGAAGCCGAAGCTGGTCTGATTAATATTTAAGAATCCAGTCCGTACCGCAAAGAAAACACATCTCTTTACCATTACAAAGATAAACTGGTTAAAGCTGTTTAAGGAAATAAGGAAATTTATTATGAGAATCATATAAGGGACATAATTGCAAAATGAAGAGTTATTGGTTGTTGAAGCAGGTGGTATAATTAGTTACCATTTGGGCTTTGAAAAGCTAATTTTGTCTTGTGTCAGATATCTTGCATAAGGCAAGGTTTCATGCCCTAATCTTGAAGAACAGTTAGCTGGTATTTGTACCAATTTGACATCTTTACTCTCCCCCCCCCCCCCCCACCATGACTCCCTGGCGGAAAATGACATGATATATATACCGCTTTTGGATAAATTGAGCGTAACAAATGAATTTTGAAGCAAATTCACTTGGCAGGGAGAAGGGTCACACAGATCACATCCTGTCGGTTCCCTTCCAGAAGGTTTAAAATATTCTCGTACGGATGCTTGGAATTCGTGATCCAACATAAATTATCAGACGGATCTACAGTGCATTAACCTTTAACTTGATGTCACATAAGTTAGTTTAGTAACACACATCGTATATCTTTCACTTCCTTTACTCTGTACAAGATTTATGGCAGATTAAATGTTACCATCGTGAACAGCATTATTAGTTAGCATGATTATCATTACTTCCATCGTGTAAGGCCTGTATTATTAATATTATTTATTTTATTTAATATTGCAATCATTATTGTCATTATTAACAATAGCGTAGGACCCGTTGAAGTTCACTGGTATGAATCTTTCTTGCTTTAAATAATAACACATTTGATTAAAGCATTATGCTTTAAAATCGCACTGAAAGTACAAAATTAATAAACTTTAGCTGTAACTAAATCAAACGTGAACACGTCTTCAAGGCACTGGCGCCAAACTCCAGCGAAAGGCTCCAACACAAAGCCGACCACGTGACCCCAGACTCCTTCGAAACGGAAACTCGTAATCGTTATTATCAATGTCGTTTCGATTTTTCCGTATCATCGTTTTAACCCAGGCTCTAAAAGCTCTGTTTTCGGTGCGTGGTGGGACACACGGACGGACAGACAGCCCGTGAGCCTCTCGTCACGTGACTGTGCATGTTTATAGTCGGAGGTGTCCTTATCTCCCGCTAGCTGTCAGCACTGTGCAAGCAATGAGGCTATCACGTGATAATGGACCGGAATTAAGAGAGGAGTAACATCAGTGCTGCGCTAACCTGCTACTTGTTCAAACAGGTTATTTATCACATATATAGTGTTGCTTATTGTATTCGGAACTTGCGACCAGATTTTGTGATTGTGATACCGACGGACGGCAAATGCGTTTGCCCGACTTGAGAAAGGAGACGGCACTTTGACCGCAGAAATACTGTGACCGGGTTTTAAACCCATCAGTATTTGTTTTTCTGTGATGGACTGATCCTCCATGTAAAGAAGTTTATCGCCTGTTTTAATAGAAATTTAAAAAAAAAAATTATAATAGATGACTTTTGACAATGGAATTCAAGTGTAATACCAGAAGAAGCTGGCGACCGAGGCTGATTTTAGTGCCACTAGAAGGTAGGAGTGGAACGTTTATCACGCATGGGGTAAATAGGCAGGCTTTTTTGAACACGATAATAATTCTTCAGTTTACATTAAATAAGGTGAATAACTAACTTTTTCATCTTTCCCATGAGTTGTACACGCCAGACCCATCTTATCGTCAATGGTTTGATTATCCTGGTTTTATGTGGTGTAATTTCTCTATTTAACTCACTTCCTGTGTCTTAGTCCCACATATTCGACTCATTTCTCAAACACCCCCCAATGTTTTCCGATCCTACAAATTAATTTTAAGCAAGATATATACAGCAACACCCACAAATAATAAACTAGTATTTTAATCGAAATTATGAAACACCCTGTATAATTTCTCAGGCCTCGTTTCGAAGTGAGGTACGCCTGACAGATAGTGACACCCTGTTAGTGACTTAAGTTGGTAGGACAATGCGTACACACTAAGGCAGTTCCTGACGAAAGTAATTCGTCACATGACATCAGCTTCCTCGAGGTTCTTGTGTCCTGGAGCCACGCCCTCTGTGTACGAGGCCACACCCATAGTCAGAGCACGTTTTCAATTTCTTACCAATAACCGTACCTTCCAAGACACTTGTCACACATGAACTGCGTATGTCGCCCCAGAAGCAGTGGCGGCTTCAGCCCCGAGCCCCGAACTTCCTGAGACTAACTGAATGGAACATACGGGAGATGAGAAATGTATACAAAATTTTAATCGGGAAACCTGAACGATGGTGATCGTTTGGGAGACATGACACGGGCTGAGCTAGAACTAGAAGTAATTATGATGAATTTTCCCATATGCGTCATATGCCCTCGCCTATTTAATTATCCTTGGTTTTATAACCCTTCTTATAATAGGCACTCAGCTAATAGTACAAAATGTAAAATTTTCACAATGAAACGTCTCACGTTTGCCTCTTTAAGGTCAAGACGAGTTACCTGTGGACGTTTTTTTACTTTCCGATTGGCGATCTGAAGTAACATAGGCCAACATAGGCTAATTATTAGTTAAGTAATTCGTAAGAACTTACAGATGCCAGTAATGTTATGTGGTTCAGACTTTCCGGCAAGAGTTAAGGTATTATATTGACGTCATACAGGGCGGGTTGTCCTACCCAATAGATACCTAAATTAAAGACGAACGGAGCCTGCGTGTCGAGATTACTTTCTGATTACTTATCATACCCATGCCAAGATCGAATTTATAAAATAGATCCATTTGTCTTTCTTTAACTGGGATTCAGGAACCAGAAATATAGTGAAGCCTAAAGATTTGGCAGGAGAATTTATTTTCATTGATACTATCAAACATAAAATATGTTAAAACACGAGTAGTCGGAGTTCGTGAACAAGAAATCTCGTTCGTAGCACAGAAAAGGCTAATCATGTTAATGAGCACGGCAGGCGTCGGACTTCTGCCAGTGTCCACGCCACTGATAAAAGCGAACCCTCCCACGCAAGTGTGAAACAAAACACTGTCGAAGAGGCAGAATAATAACGCTGCTACTCAGGGATGCATTTCACACCACTTTTTGTAGAGAAGTTAAAGAAATGCGTGAATAATTGATTTTTAGGGTGACAGTTTCAAGAAACAAAATAAAATTAATATATGGCTGTGGTATGTAGTTCCAGGAAACCTTGTCCTGAAGAAGGCATTTACTTCACTACTATGCCGGGTTGCTTGTTACTGCATTACAAATCACTCTTCTCCTGCTTGGTTCAGTTATGTTACAAATAAACGCGATACGCAGTGACGTACCAATTGCTGGTAATTGGCTAAGTAACTGAATGAGAAGATAATTAACTTTGATAATATTACAGGAAGTTTTAACATCGATTACACCAAAGTCTGCCACTGGACATAAGTCACGTCCACCCGCTTATGATTCTCATAATCCACTTGTCTAAGATCCATTTTAATATTATTATCTTGGACTAGTGAGTAAGTAACTATCCAAATACAAAATTTCATTTTCTGGGACGAATTTATAACTTGTGTTGGGTAAGGCCGTGGTCTAGGCAACACGGAGTTTTCCTCCGGGGGCTTCCCCGGTTTCTCCGTGGCATCCCAACAATTACTCCATTCACACACAGAAGAAGGCAATGGCAAACCACTTCTGGATCATCTGCCAAGAACGTATATGAACAGGTCCCAGTCCGAGAAAAGGATGGAAGGATCCTGTTCATATGTACCTGTCGTCAGACGGAACACTAAATAAATAAAAATAAATAGATCTATCTACAGCACTGCGTAAGAATTAAAAATTAATTAAAACAGTAGTAAAGAACTTTGTACTGTTCTACATGCCACGAGCATCTTTGTATTTGTGCAGTACTTGTTAGTTTATTTTTATTAATTTTGTCTCATACTTTTCTGTAGAACTCTTAGTTGTTTAGAGGACCACTCGAATGGAACACGCGGACCGGCAATGGTTTGCGGATGACGCTTTGGGAACTTGTAATTTAAGTTATATTATTTCACGACGTGTCTTTTTCTAAGTATCCTTCTATGAACAGATACTCTGTTCTTCCCTCCGAGGAGATGACTACGTTTTCAACCGATTCTGACGCGCAAAGTCCTTCAACACAAACAAATATTATTTTAATTAGGTGTATCTGCAGTACTTAATTCGGATCCTACATCCTTGCAATTCCTGTAGCGATTTTCTCAGTCTTCAGGTTCAGATAACCACTTTTTAGCATTCCTCAGCCTTGCTTAATCTTCAAAAATCCAAACTAGGGTTAACACTGTGTGCGCACCTCAAGACAATGGGTTTTATCGCATCTTCAACGGGAAACATTTCTTTCTTCCAGCATCACGCTACATATTTGTACAGAGGGCGAAGATGTAAACCTCTAATTATTCTCAGACACTAAATAAAATAACTTACAGTGCTAATTCTTTAGCAACCCTGCTTCATAACCGCGAGGTCCCGGCTTCAAATTTCGATCCATAGGCCTCATTCTTTACAGGCAGATGCCGGATAAGTACTTAAATTAGGCCACAGCTGCTGACATTTACATTTTTTTCAATTAATTATTAATTTTATAATCTCAGGTATTTACAACTTCGTTAAATAAACCAGAAATAAATTTACGTAGTTCATAAAGTAATGTGGCGTCCTATGGGGAAGTAGAAATCACAAATATGTGTTTGTGTTCCATCATCTGCAACAGTGAAGTCCCTCTGATATCATCTGATGTCAGACAGTAACATGGAATTGGAAAACCACTACTCTGAAGTAATTATTTTAATTCAAATGGCACACAGAAGGTACATGACTGTATTATGTATGGTGTAACAAAACATAACAATCTGTTGTCAGTTGCCTGCTGTTCTGGTATACCAACAACGTATATCACCAAAGCGAATTGCTCTCTTAACACTTCCAGGTACAGGAATGTCAGAGCCAGTTACTCATTAGACCTCCTGAATAATGCAGAGAAATTGCCTGTTGCATTTCCACATTTCAATTTAATAAAACACAAAATAGTAACTTCTGCAGATTCCGCACTGCACAACCATCAGAGGTAATGAATAAAGCATTCATGCTAACAGGAGCAGTTTGATTTTTTAAACTCTTCAGACCTTTTATATGAGCTAATGTTTATTGTTTAACCCTTTGAAGCCTGGTGGTAACAATTTGACCCAACTGTTTCAATAATAAATAACTCTCCGTTTTGTATTTATGGGTTTCGTATGATTCTCAGTGTAAACAGAGATTCTTTACTTCAACTGTTTTAACCAGCTGATCTTCGTAACGCTGAAGTATTGTTATCTTTGCAGTATGGGTTGAGATTTTTAAATATTTTTTTTAAAAGAGCTTTGAATTCAAAGAGTTCGTTACTTCCACAGTTACAAAATACAATCTCAACCCTTAATAGCTTGAGTTCTGTTCGTACAGGGTGCAAAGGAGATCCTCGCTGTATAGAATATTCTGTCCATCTCTCTGTTCCCTTGTTTGTACTCCAGTACCAATAAACGGATTTCAGTTAAATTTGGTATTTAATCGATATTTTAAAAAAGTTTCCAACGGGCAAGAAAAATTCATATGGCATAAAATGCAGACACAATTACATGTAGATATAATTTCAATTTGTAACTTTTTATGGCGTTGTTATAAATACTTAACGAAACACAAGTGAAAAATAATTTCAGACTTTGTGTAGTGTGTTATTTTTAGTCTAATTAACTTTGCAGAACAAATTTATGTGCGCAAGAAATTGATTTAGGTGTGCAGGGTACGGATAGGAAAGGAAACGATGTGTGTGTGTGGGGGTTGTTCCTTTGTCATTTATTTCCAACCTTATTAGCATACGTCTCTAAAATGTAACAGAATATTGAACGAAAATTTGTATTGCCTCTTGTGAAAATTATCTTACCTCTGACGTTGCCAAATTTAGCCTCTGAGTTTTGTCATTTCTGTGTTTCTTGCTTCACGGAAGCTATCTGTTGCTAAGCAATGGGCCTGAAGGTGGTAAAGCCATCATTCTGTTACGTCAGTCTGTAGATGCTCGTTGCCATGGCAACCAGCGGTTACGCCCCTGAATGCAGCCATCTCCAGGAAGAAACTTTCTGATGGAAGCTCCAGGTGAAGTGAGGGTTGATACGAGGGGTTGAAAGGGTTGTTGAAGGAGTGGAGAGATGTACGGACGAGAGAGATGGATTCTGCGTGAATGGTGGCGGAAAGAGGAAATGTTAGACCTGGTAAAACCCAGTGAAGTTATTGTGTGTATTATCTATAACAAAAA
The DNA here is from genome assembly GCF_977971745.1 of Zootermopsis nevadensis. NCBI lineage: Eukaryota > Metazoa > Arthropoda > Insecta > Blattodea > Termopsidae > Zootermopsis > Zootermopsis nevadensis. The sequence continues at coordinate 12,076,483 of NW_028259139.1, read as the reverse complement.
TATGAAGTCACAGGAATTTGTTAAACGCAATTAAAGATTTGATTCATACCCTAGTGGTTAGTATTCTGACTTTGTACTAGAGATATACTAGGTTCGATTCAGTGCTCTGGAAGTTTTAGTAATTTTTATAAGTCTCTGCGTAAAAATGTTTATTCTTCGTTTTAAAGCTAACTAACATTTGCAGTATATAGAACGTGGTTCATTTAACTATGAAATAGACAAAATTTGCAGTGATATGAGACGATGATTACACTGATGTATAATGAACTGGAGAAATTTGTGAGTCTGTGTGAGCCCGCTGGGCCTGTAATCAGATGGAGAAGTCAAAGATAAGCATTGGTGTAATTATTAGGACTCATTTGTAGTAGTGTTTCGGGAAAAATAAAAGCGCTCGTCAGTTTCATGTCCGTCCGTACGCCCCCAGTAACAGCTCTCGAATTACTGAAGCGATTTCGTCCAAATTCAGTAGCATACAGTGGTCCGACATTCGTAAAATTCAATAATTTTTAATTCTTGTCCGTTGGTTGTCGAGTCTGAGTTCAATGCGTGACGTAGGTTTTCGGAGATAAACCACAACGAATATTGCAGATTTCTTAACGTTTAGACAAACATTACAATTGCCATAGACGGATGAATGTATTTGAGGCTTAAGAAAGCCATGTATAGAGCAGTAGGTGACGTGTGGGATATGAAGGTTCTCATTGGCTACTATCCATTCGGTAGCGCCACGAATCTGGTCCCTCACAACACGCTTGCCACCTACTACTAGGCTTTCTAATCCTTCCACACATTCTCCCTGAAGATGGCAGGTGAAGTTTATGTCGAAAGCCGTAGTTAAACACATAATACATAATGGTCACTTAACAAAGGAGCCTAATACTCCAATATTTTAGTTATAATTTGGCATGTGGTACATTTGTTATGCAGCCAACAAGTGTTTTATGAAGCAAGTTTCATTAGCTTCAGGTATAATTCGTCTTAAGTGTGTAGTCAGATCTGTCTTTTGAACTCTCTGATAAATCTTGATGAAGCATAATGTATGATACTTCTTTTTCAAAAATGGCTGAAATAAACTGTGAAAATGGGAAAAATTTTGATGGATTCATCTACCGTCTCAGACGTTCTGTGACCTATCTGTATAGAGTCCAAACAAATTTCTGATCTTACAGGGAAGCCATGTAAAGCCTTCGATGAGCTGAAATTGTAAAGTCTTATAACAAGATATCTCGTTAAGAAACGGTGTCCATCTAGTTCTGAATATTGCCTTAAGTTAATATATATTTAGATACTTTTCTTTATTTCTCCAAGTCAACAATTTATTTATTTTCATGGAAGGAAACTGCATGTTGCCATGGGCACGCAGATAAAATAATATATTAGTCCGTCCTCTTGAGAAACGTTGGAACAGAACAAACGCTCAACATTTTGCTTTGCAGCAGCAACTTCTCGGAGGACAACTCAAAAACGATAATTTTTATAATTACACCCAGAAACCTTAGAAGACATGATATGAAACATACTTCAACTTCAGCATTTCTGGGATTGGTTACTGTGATGTGTGACGTCAGGGTGAGTAGGGGAAGCGCTTGCTAGTATTGATTCTCTGGCTACTGAGTCGGACAGGAAGACAGACCCGCAAGAAGATTTGCTGTCTCCTGCAGGAAATTCACCTGTGCGATCCCCCTACCTGGCGGTGGCGACTGTCGGACCGTGCAGGAAGTGTAATCTGGTCCTCACACAATGGAATATGCATATTACAGGGAGAAATGCGATTACAGCTTTGATATTACCAACCCTTTTCTATTCATGACACGAAATAAATTTTGTAATGTACTTGGGTCGTGGGATAATTTGTGGAGTTGCAAAGTTTTACCTTGTATTCGAATCCTCTAAGAGGAATCTTCCAAAATCAATTTCAATTCATGGTTCAATTTTTGTGAACAGTTATTGACTTAAAGCATTACACTGCAATTATTCGTAATGCTTTCTAATTATCTGGCATCATCTATCAATAACATCTGTCCCAATTTAAGTCTAGTCCGCATGCTCACAATACAGCCTCTTTCTCTAATATCAAATTTCATATCGCCCTGATTATGGAGGCAGTAGGTACCTATCACATTACAGAAGACAGCCATCTTCATGTCCATCTTACTTTCATAATATTTCTACCAATTTATCTTCTTGCATTAAGTTCACTAACCACTGTTATTAGCCTATACATATCTTGCTTTCCGACTTGTATTCTACACGTCCTTCCCATCTGTATGCAACGCTGTAATAGGTGATTTTGAATGTTGATTAAAATAAAGTAGATGGAAGCGGCCGTGGCTTATTTTAAGAAACGTTTTCAGTGTTCGTCTTGTGTAAGTGCTTGATAGCACAGAATATTTGTAAGTATACGCCATATCCCGATCCGAGGTTCGAATACGGTATCTCACGTTCACAAACATCGTGTACTGACCACTACACCGGTCATACAGTGGTCCAAGGTAAGTAAGAATCAGTTTCGACAATGTCGTAGCTCAGGTGGTTAGTCACCGCGAAGACACCGGCTCACATCCCGATCAGTACAGTGGGATTTGTGATAGATAAAGTGGGACAGGTTCTTCTCCGAGTTCTTCTGTTTTCCGCTGTCAGTATGGATCAATCACTGTTCCGTAATAACTCATGTATTGTTTTGGGGGATGGACAAAGGGTCCGTTAGAGAACCATTCCACACAGACGTAGTCTCACATTATCCCAAACATAACAAGATTGAGTTTACAGAAGTGGTTCTGGGAGCGACGTCCATTTTCCATGCTTCTCGACGGTTATTACCCATAATGCGTCACGAGATAGAGAGTGGCATCCGGTTGTTGCGTGCTCACGCCACGGCGCGTGCCCCCCCCCCCCTCCCCGACGGCGAGGTGAGGTCAGTTGACTCGAAGAAGCCTTCAGCAATGTCACATCGACGGCACGAGCTCGGACCTCTCGATACTTGATGCAGACCTCTTCAGCTCGTTGTCCGTGGAGGATAACGTTTGCCTGCGCTTAATAAAGCACAGCATTTTAGTGACGTATGGGGGAGTTGATGTATAACTCCACGCATTCTTAGACTAGGCGAAAATAAGTGACTTGTCCACTTTCTTATGCCTGTGACGTAGTGGATGGTTTCGTTTCAGTCGGCTTTCAGTTTATCTTTTTTATCGTCAGTAACTAGCTTATGAGTTTTTCTAAACGCATCGAAAGTTCAGTGTACTAAAAGTCGAAGTAGTCTAAAGGTCAGATCGCATTTGTGATGATTTGAACCGAAGCAAATACACACGTTCCAACTAAATAAGTTTATTTTTATGAATAAAATTCTACAATGTTAATATACAAACCCAAATCTAGTTTTTAGATTAGACTTAAACTTTTATCTTCAACTTACGTTGCTATGGTGACTAGTAGTGGTCTTTGGAGATCCTTTGAATGAAGTAAAGGTTAGGTTAGGTTGCATGATCCCTTTTGGCTCTAAAAGTGAGACTTTTACGGGATAGACGCGCAGAACCGCCCCCTTTGCTGTAGTGTAAGTACCAAGACACACGCAACTGAAACATTTGACAAATCGAAAAAGAAAAAAGAGAAAAAGAAACGCGATAAGTTTACTCACTGTAGATACATCATTCTTTATTCTATCTAAACTTCCAAATCAATTTCTTTCTTTTTTCTTTTTGTTGCTGTTGCAAAACGTCAACTTTCCTTTTTAAAAATGTAAGTTCTGACATTTTTTTCCCTCTTCCGCAGTTCCTCTTCCCCCCCTTACCCCTAAAAGTCCCTCCTTTTATCCCATCTCCGCTCTTCGCGTAGTCCTGCACAGACTTTAATCTGCAGACTAGGTCTTTCTTCTTCAAATACGACGGAAAATTACTTTTCTTTCTGTCTCTGTCGTCCCTGAGGGCGAAGACTGAGGTCGTCCTTGTCTCCCGCTAGCTCACTGTGACTTGAAACTCAGGAGATGGCTTCTAGCCCGAAACTGATTCAGTTTCATAGGGTGCTAAGGACGCCTGTAATGCATCGCTCTGCCTTAGTTCTGATTTACTCTGTACCACTAAGCACATAGTATTATTATTAATATTATCATCATCATTTGTCTGTATCTGAGATTAATCTTATTCACTAGCATTAGATACCCTAAGTACCTCACAATAAACACAAATTTATATACATTCAATAATTGGACATTAAATGTTTTAAATTGGTTCTGTATAAAACACGAGTAGACGTGTTCGTAATGTGGTGATATTTGAGCAGTTATCTATTATCGCTGACTTTTTAAACTGAGCGTATATGTTCTTTAGTAGCTCTAGATGTGTACCTGATTTAGGTCTCTTGTTTATTTTAATTTAGGAACGCCTATATATTAATAATACTTATAATTGTATTTATAATTTTAAGCAATTCTTGTTTGTTGACGATCTAAAGAAATTATCTTTAAATTATAAATGTCGATAACTTTAAACTTACTGAATACGTGCAAAATTGGTGGGTTCTTTTTTCATTTTGGTAAAACAGCGATTTTTTTCCACACGTATTAATTTTAATTATAATTCGTACAGTAATTTTATTTTATGTTCCAATGTATTAAAGATGCCGGTGTCCTGCTGGACTGTAAACTCTTATCTTCATCATAAAATAAACTACAAAATTTTCACAAAGATTAAACATATTTTCACTCTGAAACGCGGAACAAGAATTAAGCAGTTCCACTGAAAATCCGCGCGCTTTATATGAAACTTTAAACTTATTGCTCAAACGTAAAAAAAATGGAGAGAGAACTTCCTCATCCCCTTGTGGCACCGCAACATTTCTTGTTTCACCCTCCATTTCACACCAGAGCATGCCCAGCTAGCTTCATAACAAATTCGTCGCCCTTGGCAATATTTTAGTGGTGATGGCTGCGCCAGAGACATCTGGTTATAGCAGCCGGCAAAACTATAAGCCCACCCGAGTTACGGTTGAAACAAGATTAACCTCTGGGAACCGACCAAATGCATCTTTGTCGGGGGAGACAAAGGCTTCATCTCATCTTTCACAAAACGCAACAAGAAATAAACTAGATGCTGGAATATTTGTGGTGGAACGGTAAGTCACAGTGGGCGCAAACATTGAGACTTGTTTCCGTCATGCACAGTGACTCAGTGATGTTACAGTCTGGAAGTGTCGCTACATTTTCTTCATTTCTCTATTTTTATCCTTTCTTCTTCTGTTCTTTGTCTCACTGTTTTCTTCGTCATCTCTCGTCTTTCTTTCCGCCATTGTTTCTTTCTTTGAAACACAAAGGCTGTCTAAAACCTTGCAAACAAAAGCTGTATCTCTTTGTATTTTCACCGCATCTCAGCCCACATTTGATCTCTTTCGCACAGATTACGAGAATAGCCAGTCTCAAATTCTTTGTTCTGCTGAGCACGTTATTAACAAAACGCTAAATACCTCCTGTGCAATGTAAACATATAAGAATTCGTAAACCAAGAACTTCACTAAATTCTTCGATCCTTAGTGTCATCATCAGGGTGTCTCATGCACAACTTGAAATTCTACCTTCTCGAAAGCGACGACTATGTTCTGCTTTGGTGATTAATTTCCTACAATTCGCTCACTGTTGCTGTAGGAATTCTATAGTGGCGGGTTTCACCTTAAATGGGACATCATGTACATTATTGATTAATGATATTTACTCCGAGAATTAACGGAAACTCCTAATGCACTCTGTGGACAAAATGCAGAAACACTAATTGTTAAAACGGGTATTGCATACAGTAACTAATGGGTTTTAAAGGATTATCCCAAGAAAAAATACCAGTTGATAAAACTGTATAGTTTGATTTCTAAAATCATACACATATAGTTCGCGACTGTAATCTTGAGTCTTGCGGGGTGAGGAAGTGGGGTGAAGGAGGAAGGAGGAGAGATAGCGTCTGCCTTTAACGCTACGGACTTCCTGCATCCCTTGCAAGTCTCAAGATTACAGTCGCGAACAGTAGTTTTATCAGTTTCTTTGTATGATTGTAAAAAAATGGTCTGCTGTTTTGGATAAGACGTAAATTTGGGTTCAAACTAAGCCTTCACTGTTAAACATTTAGGAGTGCAAGTAAGAAAGATGAAGTAGGTTATCTAACGAGGGACCTTCTGACTTAATACAAGTCACCTAATACAGAATACTCATAAGTTAGCGGAAGATTAAAAAAAAGGCTTAACAAAAGACATGTATAATATTTCGTGACTACATGAAACAAAAAATTGAATGTTGTTTGATTGTTTTGTAGTACACAAGTCTATTTCTAAGTGTTATGAGTAAGCAACTACCCGTCCTTTAAATAGTCGCTAATTTATGAAAGTGGCTAGGATTAGCTACACATCTAGCACGGGCAGGAAACGAGAAACACGCTTCTAAAGAAGAAATTAAGACCAGAAAGACATTAGGAGGATAACATTAAGATGGATCACAGGGAAATAATATGTGATGATGGGAGATGGATTTATCTGATTCAAGATTTCCGCACCAAAATTTTGTAAATATTCCTTTATTCCTCTTGGCCAAACATCTTCGTTTTATTTTCCAGACTTCTCTCTGCACATCCAGGAAAATATGTTTCCTTCCGCGTCTCATCAATTCATCATCTGTAATCATTGTGTCATCAAACTGTATAGTTACAACCTCCTAATTGACAGATCTTCTCCGAGTCTGCCTGTTTGAGGGGACAACATTTAAAGTGTGATTAGGCAGTGTCGTAACTGCAGAGATGTGTGTGTGTGTGAGAAAAGCAAGGCTGAGGAATTTGAGGGTGACGTGTGTGTGTGTGTGTGTGGGGGGGGGATAATTTCGCTCGAGGATGGGGTCACTTAACGCCCCGCACCGCCGATCGGGACGTTCCTTCGTCTTCGACATGCCAGATTTGAACAGCAGATGGAGAATTTCACGGTGAACACCGACCTTTTGCAGGTGCGTGGTATGGGCCGGTCTGCTTCATTAACCCGATAATGCGAACAGCTGAATTGTATCACGGCTCTGAAACACAACCATCCGCTACTCACGCTCATTATCTGCTTAAGGTTCGTTATGATGCATCCCGCAATCTCCCTGTCTTATAATTGGACAAATTCAGGTTCTCACGGCTATAACAAATGAATATGGCTGTCTTCTGGTATATATGCCCCTTGTAGTCTGGTAGATATACTGATCGACGTTTATTATATTCTTGTCTTGTTCAATGATTTCTTGGCCCATTAAGTACTTCAGACGAGAAGCTTCGAAGCCATTTTTTTACATTAATCCTTTAATATACCAATGTTACATATTATTATAATCATTATTATTATGTTGATTGAAATATATTTTGTTCTAATACTTTTTATATTTCGATAAACATTATACTATCCTCAGGCATACAAACTACACGTTGCATTGAAGCTGTTGAAAGATTAAATTTTTAACACAAAAGCTTAAGGTTAGGTTAGATTAGGTTAGTTAGGTTAGGTTAGTTAGGTTAGGTTAGTTAGGTTAGGTTAGTTAGGTTAGGTTAGTTAGGTTAGGTTAATTAGGTTATGTTAGCTTAGGTTGGGTTGGGTTAGGTTAGGTTAGGTTAGGTTAGGTCAGATTAGGTTAGGTTAGGTCAGATTAGGTTAGGTTAGGTTAGGTCAGATTAGGTTAGGTTAGGTTAGGTCAGATTAGGTTATGTTAGCTTAGGTCAGATTAGGTTAGGTTAGGTTAGGTCAGATTAGGTTAGGTTAGGTCAGATTAGGTTATGTTAGCTTAGGTCAGATTAGGTTAGGTTAGGTCAGATTAGGTTAGGTTAGGTTAGGTTAGGTCAGATTAGGTTAGGTTAGGTTAGGTTAGGTTAGATTAGGTTAGTTAGGTTAGGTTAGTTAGGTTAGGTTAGTTAGGTTAGGTTAGTTAGGTTAGGTTAGTTAGGTTAGGTTAATTAGGTTATGTTAGCTTAGGTTGGGTTGGGTTAGGTTAGGTTAGGTTAGGTTAGGTCAGATTAGGTTAGGTTAGGTCAGATTAGGTTAGGTTAGGTTAGGTCAGATTAGGTTAGGTTAGGTTAGGTCAGATTAGGTTATGTTAGCTTAGGTCAGATTAGGTTAGGTTAGGTTAGGTCAGATTAGGTTAGGTTAGGTCAGATTAGGTTATGTTAGCTTAGGTCAGATTAGGTTAGGTTAGGTCAGATTAGGTTAGGTTAGGTTAGGTTAGGTCAGATTAGGTTAGGTTAGGTTAGGTCAGATTAGGTTAGGTTAGGTCAGATTAGGTTAGGTTAGGTTAGGTTAGGTCAGATTAGGTTAGGTTAGGTTAGGTTAGGTCAGATTAGGTTAGGTTAGGTTAGGTTAGCTTTGTCGACATCTTCCTCTTCTTCCTACCAAGGAAGAGCATGCAGTCCTCTTCCGTCTGCATGGACTAGGAATATGTCTTCTTCTTTGTGGGCAAAAGCTTAAAAATCTGTATATTCTTTAATCTGACATTCTGTCTCAAAAGTTGTTGTCTTCTGTTGAAAATAAATTTAGCTCTTCACTTGAAGATTGTATATTATGAAGCTCTCAATTCTGTATTTTTTAATACAGCCTGCTTTATAATAAGTACGGGCCTACCGCGTTATAGTCCACTTACTTTTTTTGGGGGGGGGGGGAACGGGGAATTTTCTGTAATTAAAGGTCAGTGGGGATTGTGGAGCGGTGTATATACCGAGATAAAGATAATTGAGCAATGTGCAGAGCCAATAGCAGCACGCGAGCTTCTTATCTCCCGATTGTTCTTCAGTAAATCTTCCACTTCTGTCGCGTGACCAATCCATGTGTGGGCAGTATTGTGTGACTCTGAATATTATTACCACTAAAAATAAAAGAAAATGGTACAAATGAAACAAAATAAACCAGAAATCTCTTCACTTCAAATAAGCGAAGCTTATCACGGAATTGATTGTTCAAGTAAACACTGTACTTCGAAATCCAGTGCGTCTTTTGTCCATAAACACGTGCTTGAACCAAGGCTCATTTTTTTTTGTACGAGCCGAATGGACTGAACGCGAAATGGGGATGTTATATGACGATACTTTAGCAAACAGGCGTGTAAATTAACAAATAAATATTACAATTTTATCATATTAAAATTAAATAAGTAGAACTAGGTAGAAAAACATTGCTTCCAGGCCAAAGGGGAATTCTGTCATTTAAGTAGGCTTAATTTATGTTCTGAAACAAAGTTTGTTTTAAATTCCGTTCCAAGTTGCTTGCAGCTTTGACAGTTTTTATGTTTTCTGTTTCTTCACAGAAATGTTTTTAATACATTTTTAAAGAATACAATTCTGATATAGCTGGTAAATGTTCCATCCTTGTTCCTGACTTAGAATCAAATGATGTTTACAACTGACGCATTGAGTAGAATGCATAGACTATTTTATGTAGTTACAGCGCAGCTGAATTTTAAAAACACCTATTTTATTGTCATTTCACAGGTATATCACACCCGGGACACAGCAGAAGTTGATCGGCTGCGTCTTCCTGGGGTATACAGCGCTAGTGAGTCTGTGAATTATTTAATGACACTTTATTGAAAAATTATCTCTTTATTACTATTATAATTTTCTTGTTTATTACTGTCTATTATGTGTCCTGTTGAACACGTAATACTCAACAAAATAGTATTTAAGAATTCAGTACGTACCGCAAAGACAACAAATCGTCTCCAAGTCAACGATTATTTGTTTAATGCTGTTTAGGGAAATAATCGCTGATTATTCTGACAATCATATGAAGTCCATAAATGTACTCCATGGGTAAATAATATTTAGTGTTAAAGCAGATGGTACGTAAATTTACCATAGAACACTGGGGTAATTTTTGAACGATATTCTCAGATTTTATGAGTTATCTGTAAAAAGGGCATAAAAATTTAGAACAAAGTAGGTTTAAAATATTTTCCCTCAAAATATCCAAAACGTTTTTCTTTTATAAATTTTGCTGAAGATGGAAGTCTTGATTACAGAGACAGTAAACACCTCTGAAACGTCGGTGAATGTTTACCAGACTACATGTCGCAACGTCCTAGCAGACAGTCATCTTCTTTTATGAATTTTGTTGAAACGACAGATGAGTCCCGTGGCCCACGTGTTGCCAACCCATGTCTCCAGTAGGACAGAGTATAAGGAAAGGAAGCACATTACGACGAATGCATGATAAAGACCTGCGGGTCACAGCCTGCCCCTTGACACGCCACTCCACGCCAGGTTCAAGTAATTCAAAACGAGATACGTGTAACAGCGTTGTCTTGCATGCTACCTAATACTTTGCGGCACATAACTCGACCCGTGCTACACGAGGCGGGGCGGTGTGCATGGCGGGAGCGCCTCTACCGACACTCTGCAGCACAGAAGCTGATAATCTCTCAGTTTGTCAACGAACTCCCGTGTTTTTCATGTCCGCGTTCAAAAAAGCCCGACTTTGCTTATGTCTAAACCCACGTAAATTCAGTCCATAACTTCATACCCTATTTTCTTAAGATCTTAAGATCTATTTTAATATTATCCTCGTTCTTCTTGTTATGACGGCAGTCGCCCAACTAAACAAGAAATTCCCCATTTTTATTGAATCCGAATGTTCATTACCGTGTTCGTAAGTATTTTACGCTAGTGAGCCAGCTGAATCCAGTCTCCCGTAGGCCTCAGAATAGGTTTCTTCCCTGAATGTTTTTCAAACAGAAGTGTGGAATCGTCTGACCTCCGCCAATGCATAATATTTATTCCGCACATATCATACAGTTCTGTATGAAAGTCGTAGTTAATTTAGCTGAAGAGAACAGATTGTGAGTCTTAAAGCGACGTTGCTGGCATGTCACATGAGCCGGTGTTCAGTGCACGTCTCTCTTGCTGGGCTCGCCATCACTCAACTTTCTATCTGTCCCCATCAGAGTTTCCCTTTTTCACCCCAGAAAGTTCCGTGTCATAATGCTTCAGTCTACTTGCCTGCCGAGGCCAAGACAACTGCCGCCCCCCCCCCCCCCCCGACCCCCGGCCACGTTGCTTGGACAGTCTGCTACACCATGCCTTTCTTTATATTACCACGTCTTAGCCATTATTCACAACACGTTAAACATGCATAGAGGAATGGACAGGGTTTCCTTTGCGACAAGTGGAAAGCCTACTTCACAATGAGTCGAGGAATTTAATAGAAGACTCATATTCTGAGCATTTATTCCATCTCTTCTAATTATACAGTGTGTCCTAGATTTGTATTAGTCTTCTGTAACATACAGACACATTAAGTAAATACAGCTTCATCCTTTGAAGAAAGGAAAATAAAAAATGAGGATAACAGAAGAGTAGAATTTGCAAATAGAAAATTGGTGGGGGAGACGTGAGAGATACTTCGATTTCATGTGGGGAGAAAGACCATCTTATAATAAGAAGGTTCCCAGGCAATGCCTTCTCGTCCTTCTGCTAAAGATAAAGTAAGATTGAATACGTTAGGGCGATAATTAGTGACAGTTTGCTAGCAGAAACTACGAAAGTTTTGAATTGTTTATTAGAAAATGCTGGAACTATAATTTGGAAATTTATTACATAATTTAGCGGCATCTCCTGAAAGGGGAGGGGGTAAATTTCTGAAGCTCAAAGCTCGTCCAAATAATATTTAAGATTCCACAGCCCGTACCTCAAAGCAAACACAACTCTTCGCCATTACAAAAATCACCTGGTTGATGCTGTTTAAGGAAATAATCGCTGTTTACAGTGCGAATCTTACGACACAAACGATTTAAAAATTAATACTTGTTAATTGTTGAATCACGTGGGTTATGTAATTACCATTAGGCTGGTGATCAGTTTTATCTCCTGCTGTACGATTGGAGTGTAAGTTCATTCCAAATTAATTGTAAACGAAATGTCTCAAGGGAATGAGTTTGTCGAAATTCCTGTTGTAATCCTATTGAAGAATCAAACAGCTGTTCTGTTGAACTGAACGTGTTTTATTTTTCGAATAGACTGTACTCTGGAGCATGATACCTCACGCAGTGCTTGAATTGATTCACGGTAGTAGAACTGCTCGCCTTACAGCTGATAACAATGGCTGTATGTCTCCGTATTTATGTGTTGAATACATACATACATACATACATACACAGTTCTTGCCCCTGTTGCTTCTGACCCGCACAACTTATCAGTGGCGACATGTGCAATGTGTTGGGCGTGCTGCATAAACTGAGTTGGTCCCATGACTAAAACACGAGGTGCAGAGAAAACATTTTTGGCCTTGACACTGAATTAAGACCAACAGTTAGCTTCTAGCTCCGATCGCTTTACCTCTGGAAAAAGAGTCCTTGTACCAGTTACATAAGAAGCTTGGTGACTGATAGAAAAAGACAAAATTCCTTCCCTCCCCGTAATCTAACCCCTTTCGTCTGCTCGAATCAGTCATTTGTCTGTCTTCTTCTCAAACACCTGGGCTTGAACTGCATCTGATACTTGCCTTTACTCTGTCTACAGCGTGGATCTTATTGTCCCTGTCACATCTGATTTCACATAATCGAACAGTCTTAGGAACATGATAGTCCTGAGTAAATTATTTTTGTGGTTTTTCTCAGTTCCTCCAAACAAATTCTTATTCACGGCCGTTTCATGTCCGATTCATCCAATATTTATCTGACGCTGTAGCGAACTGGTATATAGAATTGTATTTTGGAGAGATTCATTTCGAATCTCTGTTCGTTTAACAGCTTAATTTAAGGTTTCCGATGTTTTTCTTAGTCTCTGTATGTGAAAGGTTGTATGGGAGTCCATTTGCACTTTATGTACGTTTCGTGACCACCTTTGACCAGACACCTTCTTATTTCTTGCTTTATAAATTAACTTCTGTGGCTTAAGTAGATTTGTTAAATATTTCAATAATCTATATTTGGACCGTTTGCAAACAGCTAACCCTTTAAAACCCACTGATAATTGTACGAACCACCGTCTTTATTAACAAATAACTCTGCGATTTTCCACCAAGAGAGTGCATTTATGGGGTTCTTGTGATTTTCAGTACATACAGCGATTATGTCCTTAAACAGAGTTAACAAGTTTGATCTTTAAATGGTGCAGTATTGTGTTTTCTTTGCGGTACGGACTGAATTCTTAAATATTTTATAGACGAGCTTCGTAGATACCTATCTTGTGATTCCTCTATATTAAATAAATCACGTGACCAAAATCCACTTCAGTGTTTACTAGTGGATTTCAGGCATCCATGGAGCAGAGTAATTGTTCGGAAACCAATAACAACTCAGTACAGTCAAAACGTTCATGCTTTTATGTATCCCAAACGTTCATTACCGTGTTCACAACAGCCTGTTACCGGTCCCTGCCTTGAGTCACATAAATCCAATCTGCTGTCTTTCACCATATTTAACATACATTTTAATAATATCCTCTGCCTATGTCTAGGTCATTCAAGCGGAATGTCAGCTCAGTTTTGGCCATACAATGTTGAGCGTCGTCTTCAGATTTTAATAATTACTCCCTCTTGCCTTTTCTGATTAAGAATCAATTATGAAAGAACTAGTTTATCAGAAATTTGGACAGACGACCTGCCCTGTATTTTAGAATTTTTCTAACTTATTAATCAGACAAACTTCGGTTCATTAGCAAATAATATAAGTCCCGTACTTTCACAGAGAAACGCAGATAGACGTGGCTATTCCAAATGGAGCTGGTGTTCTTAGTTGTTGTGTATACGAAGTAGCCTTACAGTTCGCCACTGTATGGTCTCTAGGGAGGGAAGGAATTAACTATCACTGTTTCTACCTCAGCAAAGGCGAAGAAGGTAATCTAGAGGTTTCGCTTCGTGGCTTCATCAGATACATTACAGCGCTCACATTATAACACACGTTGTTCCCTCTAGCGCCAGGTTTACTGATTAATGCACTGCAACCTGTAGGCCTGTACTTGGCTACATCGCCTTCAGCAAAAACGCGAAAAGATATAACAAATTATTATGTGGGTTTTGCATATACAAGTGTTAGCTTGATACTAGCATAAATCATAAGCATAAATTCACAAGAAGAAAACGCAGGCTTCTATGTTTTGTGTGGAGTTGGGTTATTTGTTGTTGTGGCAAGATAAGTCTCTGTCATTGGCTGCTCCTATAAAACTGTGTGTGCATTATGATATTTTTTTTTAATTTTTTAGGTCTATCTCTACGTGTCCTGTGACTGGTTCATAGAGGACAGGCGTTATCATGCAGACATAAACTTGATGTGTTACACATTCTCAGGGGAATTACGTGAAAATTTTATACAAACAGGCAAAGATGTCAATGAAAATTTTTTTTAGAGTACTCAAGTTGTGTACTTTTTGTCCAATAGACTAATTAGCTAATTTTTATTATTATTCTTTGTCGTTTTCATTTTAATATCTATAACATATAATAGGCATATATTCTCTAATGTCAACGGCTTTCAACTTGTGATTATTATACAGTTTCGCGACGGTGATCAGTTGTGACACAAATTTTTATAATAATTTTTCTGTGTCCTATTCAATACAGAGAAGTTACAGATGATTTGAGCTTCGTAATTATGACGTACTGTTTACAAAATTTGGATCACACCAGAAAAAACTTCTTTAACCATTTGACTTCCAGCTGTGTTCATACGCTCAAAATAGCCCGTCCCTTCTAAGGGAGGATGAAAGAAAGTAGACCGTGGAAAAGAGAAGGTTTTATGAGAAATGTTGATAGTGTATGTGGAAAAGTTTGTCAGAATTTACTGCCACAATCGGCCTGCAGTGGCTGTAACTGCGGACAGCAAGTCCCGAATGTTTCGAATCGTTTTATTACACTCAGTTATCCCATTTGCCACATATCGCAGTGACGGTGTCCCCCACCCCATCACCTGATGGATAGTCCAACTGAACTGCATTCCCCGGCCGGTCAAGTCGAGAAGATGGGAAATATCGAAGAGAGAGAAGAAGGGAGAGGCAAGTGGAATAAACGACATCACAAAGACTCGCGGAAAGACGAAAACTGTTCCTTTAATACGTCGGAACGATTAGAATTACTATAAGGGACTATTACAGGCTATTAAAACTCTTCGAAACTACATCTTCTTCGGAGGATAATATTAAAATGGATATATAAACATGATGCGATTGTGTCCACTGGTTCCTGTAAATCTAATTTAACCTTTTCTATACCCGTAACACAAATTTAATTTAAAAAAATTATTTTTTCGAAAATAAATCGCCGTGTACAAATATCGGTAATCGTACATGGCGGAAAACAGAGTGAATCTCAGTTACAGATCTGTCTAGACTATCCGCGGCACGGCCTAATTTCAAACACAGTGTCATCATTTGATGAGTAAATCCATTAGAATAAAACAGCTTCATGTAAAAGAGGATTAGGGACATGAAATTTAAAACTAACGTTCTTTGTTGTCTCGACAGCAGGTAACCCTACAAATGTGCATGGACATTAGGATTACATATAAAAGATCACCCTGTATTTATTTTATTTTAATCCCATCACACTACTCAGAGGCGCGAATATCTTGTAACGTACGTATTATTTTGCCTTTTAACTCACAATAACTTATCTGTCTACAGAGCCAATGTTATGAAAGAAATTCATGACGTCAGAATCTCCGCTCCCTGAAATCTGTACACCTTTGTATTGGGTTCACTAGCTTCTATTATTTCTACCCGACATGCTCCTCGAGAGCACTTGACATTGGGGTCACGTGGCGTAATTACTTGCAAACCCGGGCAGGGGCGGAGGGGGGTTATCCCGTTTTTCTAACTGGTTGAATCTCTTGTGTTGTTCGGTGGAGTTGCTTCGCAACGTATTTAACTGCGTACACACAGCGATGTGGTCCGCGAACGCCGAATTGAAGTGGTCTGTGTATCCTAAGTGGATCGCTTTAGCCGCAGATGCCAATCTTGTATCACGCTTGGCTACATTTATTCAATTAGATGAAGTACCAACCTCAGAGTTGTGCATCTCGAAATAGATTGTAGAAACATTTTCAAAAATATCGGGTAGAATACTCTGCGATTAGGTTTTTGTGTCATGTGTGAACTGTTGGTTCAGCTGATCGATCGCATCTCGTCTAGTGATATTAAAATTTTCTTGTTTCCTGATTGCACTGAATATACATCGTGCTAATGATCGCGGGTGTGGCCTAAAATTTAAAACTCAGAGGTGATAATTCCAGGTTGAAATAAATTATATTTTCTTCAATACATTTTTTTTTTGTATATTATATTAACAGTTTGTAGGAATTAATAAAACACAATTTCATTACTTTGTCATGTGAAAAAATATTCTTTTAGTTTCTAGAATATGCCCTTAATTGAATCATAGGTTTCCTAATACGAGCAATTTCCATACTTCCCCGACGTATTTAACATAAAATCCAAACATATCCCTTCGTTTCCAATCCAACGAAGAATCAATCTCTCGACGTTGCAATACTTAATTTCAAGTGGGAAAAATTAGAATTTTTTTTCAAATCTTAAGTTTGTCATACTCGGTGTAGGTACCTTACTTGTCATCACCATCTTTAAACTGATTTCCAAAGACGCCTCTCTGGTTCAACTAGAAACCTACCACTAATGACATTTGACTTCACACATCACACATGAATAAAAACTTTTTAGTCATTTAACTCCATTCAAGACACTAACAGCTGATAGAAAATTCCCTGATTTTATGCAACCCGAATATTCAAAATTGTCATAAATACGAGGCGCGTCCACAAAGTAAGTTTCCCACTCGTCCCACAGCTAGCAAACCTTATATTGCGCTAAGCGACTGTGCGTACGTGATAGAGCAATGACGTCGCATGGCGCATGCACTAACGGGACTTCCCGCGTTCTCACATTAGCATCGTTGCAGCTGTTGAAGATGGAGGTTCTTATTCCAGCTCCCGCCGACTGTGAAGTGCGGTCAGTGATAACGCTAGGCCGCACACGGCTCGACGGACAGCAAGTCTCCTGCAGGAGTTCAGCTGGGAGGTGTTTAATCATTCACCCTACAGCCCGGACCTCGCTCCCAGTGATTTCCATCTTTTCCTACACCTCAAGAAATTCCTGTCCGGTCAGCGTCAGCGTTTTGAGAATGACAGAGAGGCGGAGATGGTTGTCACACAGTGGTTCCAATCCCAGGCGGCAGACTTCTACGACACAGGTATTCAAAAGTTGGTCCCACGGTATGACCAATGTCTCAATTCCGGTGGCGAATATGTTGAAAAATGGCTGGACACTTGCTGTATCTGTTGCAATAAATATTTCCATGAAATTGTGTTTTGTTTCTGTAAACGGCCCCAGGGAAACTTACTTTGAGGACGCGCCTCATAGATAAGATTTTCGACGAGTGTAAAGATGTCTGTCTTCTGGGATGTTGCGCCTGGCGATGGAGGCAGCAAGCACCTCTGAAACGTCGGTAAATTTCGATCAGACTACACGGTGCAGCCAAGGAGACAGCCATCTTCACTCGCCGGCACGAGAACCCGAAATCTCGCAAAGTTGTCCCTGAGCACGGAAAGAAATTCCTGTACGAACGGAGTTGCGATTATCGCCTGTTGATGTGTGTAACGAAGGAAGTTAGAAGCAAAGAATAGTTTTGACTCTGCGCTGTGACACATCACAGGCTACATACTGAGGGTTGTGACGTCACCTCTGAGCCAGCTGGTAGGGCATTATATTTCATCATCGCCTTCTCGTCTTTAAATGAACACCTGCAGCATTCTGACGCTGTGTTGTCACGCTTCTATCCGGTGATCAGTAATTCATTTTGTAACCCCCATAGAGCAAAGTATTTTTGAGATGCTGATAGTTTCTCAGCTGGTCCAGAAATTAGCTCCGTTAAGTTTATTACTGCGTTCATATGATCGCGCGACGTGACCTTCGTCTTCAGCTGCTGAATCCATCCACTCCTTGGTCACCCAAATAGCTTTCCGCTCCAGGATTTCTGACTAAAATGGTATCCATTTCTCTTTCTTACATTCGTGCAACATGTACTGCCCATCTCATCTTCATTAACTTGATAACTCAGACTAATTTACAATCTGTGGCGAAGGGTAAAAATTATAAAGTTTCTCATCGTGTAATTTTCTCCATTCCCATGCCACGTCCTCTCTGTTTGATCAAAATATTTCCCTCATCAGCCTTTATTCGAAGACCCCTCAATCTTTGTTCTTCTTGTAATAAAAGAGACCGAGTTTCACACCCATAATTCGGGATATCATAGACTAATTAATTGTATTTCCTAATCCGCCTACAAATCAGATCCATGCTCTGTAATTACACCTCAGTAGTAACGTTTATTCAACTTTTTCAAACCTGCTGATAGGCCAAATACGTCGTTAATATTCGTAACTTTACATTTACCAAGAAAGTGTATTTATATATTTCAATAATAATCAGAATCAGGGAGTTTTTCTTTAAACAGCGTAAAGTAATTGGTCTTTGCAAAGGTGAAATGTTGTGTTTTCTTTGCGGTATGGATTGAATTTTAAACGTTATTTACACGAATTTCTGTTTCAAAGGGTAAGTTTTCTTTTCCCCCCTCGTGGGGTTGGCAACCCCGCGGTCACTTTTAAGCCCTGTATGGCCCCAACGTGCCAGTATTGGGACTCCGCCCTCTTGAATTGTCCTGTCTGTTGGCTGCACATCGCTTGTTGCACGGCGCATGAGTAAACATTGAAGATGCGTCCAAGAAATTCTACCGGGAGGCCAATGGTATTGGTTACTTCCCCTCCATTTGTGTATTGTCTGTCGCGCATGTGGATGTGACGTTAAGATAACATTTACAGGGGAGAAGCTATCTGTTTCCTTTTTGACGCATCCACGTAGCCAGTGCGCATGCGCGCAGTCCGTCCCCTGCACTGTGATTCGTTTCGCTCAAGGATGAGCCCAGATACTAGTGTCATCAATGCCCGCCCATGTCGCTTCGCGCGAAACAAAATGGAGGATCGAAGCCGATCAGACACAAGGGATCGCGGGTTTGAATCCCACAGAGGGTTCCCAATGTTTTTTCTATATATTTTTACGTTACCAACGTCTCTTTGAAAACTTTTGTATATCACAATAAAATTAACGCCTGTTCACACTACAAGAGATTCGTGATTCACACGGAGTTAAAGATGTGTTTGTAACGCGGTGTGGACTTCAAGGTTATTTTCAGCCCTGATGATGGAGATAAGGATTTCCTCCGAAACGTTGGTATGTACCTAAAAGTCTAAACTGCTTAATCCTAAGACATACGTCGAGACTTAAACGTATGAGCGAAACAGACTTCTGCTGTTATAGGATTTGAGACTTTCGCGGCGAGTACAATCAATAAAATCTTCTCGGGCAATCAGCCGCGTCAACTGGTTATCGTAGTAAACCGACGTTTCGGTAAACCAACTCTGTCCCCATCATCAGGGTTCTGACGTCAGAGTTGGTTCCCGAAACGTCGGTTTACTACGATAACCAGTTGACGCGGTTGATTGCCCGAGAAGATTTTATAGACTTCTGCTGTGTTGTACTGTTTAAGATTCGAACCGACAAATCTTTGAATTTCAACCATGAAGACGTTCGGTCCAACAGAAAATGAAAAGCTAAAAAATTTGTAAATCGTCAAATTTTATTGTTTAGTTTCTCTGTCATTGTTCTTCGTTGTTCAGATTTCCAGCCTTCTTTTAAATAAGTTAAGAGAAATGTGCGCTGTGTTATATGGAACAAAATGACGGCTAAGGAAGGGGAGAAGAGAAGAGAAGAGAAGAGAAGAGGAGAGAAGGCAGAATAAAGAAGGAAGCGAGTGGAACTGACAGCGGAGACCAATGCGCTGGTCGATACTTCGTGGAGCGACTGCTCACAGCGTTGGAAACCTTGTGACGTTTTCAGTGAAGTCTCTTCTTGGTAGAAGCCATAAAGATTTTACTTGATAATTCAATTGTATCGCTGCCTCCATCTTCAGGACGTCACAACCCAGACGACAAACATCGACATATTCACTGCCGTTAGAACTTCACAGCTCATTCTTATATTTTGAAGTACACTTAACCCATTCCTGCCCTTAAGCCCAAAGTTATTATCAGTCTATTATGAACGTAATAGACTGTGGCCCTGCCGTCTGAAATGAGTAGCAGGTTCAAATCCTGCAAGTATTACGCTATTTTCTTAGACTTTGTAGCTTTATGTCATCCTGTTTGTAGGAAGTGATGATGGATGTTCTGTAAACGTATCTTCGAGGCAAAAGTCTTTGATGATAAAAATAGACGAAAAATTTCCCCGCAGTAAACATAAAAAAAGCATGTCATTGGCCTTTGTCGAGATATATCGGTGTTTGTTTGTTTTTTCCATAATGTCCTAGTTCAACCAGTGAAGTTGTTGGCTGTGGGTTGGGCGGCCGGGGTTCGATTCCCGGTAGAACATTCTACCTAACTGTTGCCAAGAACTTCTTGTCGCAGATGTGTGTCAAGCACTCTGAGCGTAAAGCTGACTCTTCGATCCATGTAGCGTCGCGATGTCTTAAGAGTTACGCGGGGTAGGGGGATCCGTATCGATTGCGTCTAATGCTCGATGTTCAGTTGGGCTCGCGGGATGTATCTTCATGTTCTGCTAAAACCCGTCCTGCAGAATTTTACTGATGCCAGTTTTGAAGGGTAACATTTAGTAACTGAGACTGGAAGAAATAGCTTACAAATTTCCCTCTGGAGTAGATATTCCATTGAGACCTGCATCATCAGGGCGATGATGGAGTCAGTAAACAGATCCGAAACATCTGCTAATTTATATTAGACTGCACGGTGCAATGTCCCAGAAGACAGTAATTTTGATATTCTTCGCCGTGAGAACCATAAATCTCACCAAGAAGATTAAATGGTAGAAGGTTCTTTAAAATGTTCAGTAAGACCTATCACTCTGTCCTCGGCCAGTAACTTTGTCTTCTTCACAATTTCACATTCCGTTTCTTTTAATATTATTCTTAATACTATTCTTCCATCTACTTCTAGGTCTCGAAAGTGTTCTTCTCCTTATAGATTTTTCAACTGAAATGTTGTAGGTCTGCGAAAGCCAGTTCCTCGTTCACTCTTTCCCCCCACCTCCTACTCAAATCTGACCAATATCCTATGTCTGACACACGAGCAGTAGACCGATAGAATATTTGCTGATTCCAGCGTGTTAACGTCCGAGAATTATTTGCTGTGCTATCCCGCCCACAAACAAACACACACGGTCTTGACCTGTAAGCTAATTTATTAAGTTCTGACGGAGATGAATATGCTGTTCTTCGGGTTTTAACACCACGTGGACTTACAGATAGAATCAAACGTTTCGCAAGAACATACTGCCTCCATCTTCAGGACTGAAGTTGGATATCAACACTGTGCATTCATGGTGAAATTTCACTATTTCTATTATAAGCCTATTTTCCTTTCTCAACTTTTCCGTGTTTCTTTAGTGTGCGTATTAATAATAGAACTAATGATGTCGGCCACAAAACCAGTATTTATTTTGGGACGTACGTTCTGAGCAACGCCCTTTGTCTGTAGATATAACAAACAGCTTCTATAACCCGCAATAACAGCTTTTGTTCGGATATTAATTACACTGTTTGCCACCGACATCAAAAACGACGCTACTGTATACGAGCGTTTGGTTTATATTAGCTCTGTCTTTGCTTGTAGTCGTTAAGATTTTTGGTGGATGAGAGGAGTTCAAGAAAGGAACATAGTTAGCGCTGAAAGGGACAGAACAAACATAATTATGACATTTCAGTTTCTCTACGTCTGCAAAGAAAGGGATGTGGCGTGGGGGCTGACATAAATATTATGTCTATTTTGCTGTCTTACTGTTATGATAACTGATGGAAGGAGTGAACGATTTATGGTCCTACTCTAACCCCAAAATTGATACCCTCTTGTCAGTTTCAAAGAAATTTATGTTCTATGAAACATTTCGTAAAAAGTTCGAAACTAAGAAAATATCATGTCAATTGAACATTACCTTGCTAAGGTAATTGCTTAGTTATTTATTGTAACAAAGTTGACGCTGTTACAGACTGCCCAAATTTTTTTTAAGCACGGAGTTTCTTAAGCCCTTTTTATGTAAAGCTTCTCTTTTCACACTTCTGCCATATCATTTATTTTTCCTGGGGAAGCAAGTGTTTCAACGTCCGTTCGTTGATCACATAAAACCACATTTTATAGCCCGAGATCTTAACTTTTATCTTCCTAGTGTATCTGGTTATTAAGGACTAAATAAACTTCGTTCATTTCGTGACAAGGACATGATGTCTCCTCGTGTATGTCACTTCGAAACCTGCTCAGTGGTTAAGACGAATGGAGAGTCAACCTATCCCGTGGAGTTCATCTAATGAAGCGGTTGTACCTTACCTCCACGTGTACAACTTTAATATAGGGTTTTTCATAATTCCCTGACACATTACAAAAAATCGCAAGACTTGAATGGTGCAATGGATGGTAACATAGGACATGCCGATAAAAAGAGAAAGTCTCCAAGTTTACGAGGTGTGATCGGAAAGTTTCAAGACTGTGTCAATAGAGGGCGAACCGGAAGTAGTACGAGCTTCTGCCCCTAGGGGGTGCGGCCTACATTCATAGTGAATCAGTGTGCCAGCCGGCATCATCGAATTAGCATTTGTTTCTTAGTTATGGGCGTTTTGGTAGTGCATTACACCGACCCTCCTGCGATTTCGGAATGGCGTGTGCATCAAATTTTGCCAAAGACTCTCCAAAACGGCTACGGAAACCTATGAAATGCTAAAGCAAGCATTTGGGGAGTCCGCAATGGGTCGTGCACAAACTTTTGTGTGGAATTCACGTTTTAAAAATGGCCGAACCTCTGTCATAAATGCTCTATGTGTCTGCCCTTTGTGACGCGGCAGACGTTAAGCCGATAATCCATATCAGGGAATTATGAATAACCCTGTATGTAACGACAACATACTCACTTAAAATCTAAAACCCAAGTGATAATTATATTTACCACATTCTTTAACATTCAATAACTGCTCACAGAGTGTATTTATGCGTTTTTTATGATTCTCTGAGCAGACAGCGATTGTTTCAGTGAAAAAAATAAACCGATTGATTATTGCCATGGAGAAGCGTTGTGATTTCTTTGAGGTACGGACTGAAATCTTATATGTATTTAGTCGAACTTTGGCTTTAATGGATAAAGTTACATGTTTTCACAGTTCGTTCTCGTCTTGGGCGTAATTGTGAATTATTTTAGAAGTTGGGTGTGAAATACAGCAACGGAAAGTGGACAGTGCAACAGGCAATAGACCTGCTGAGGCAGTCCGTCAGATAGGGAGCAGAAAAAGAACATTCCGAGCGGCGAGAAGTCTAAACGTATGCAAATTCCGTGTCCGTATAAACAGAGCAGAAAATTAGAACAGAGATGAATGTGCAAGAAGGATCCAAGACATTCGTTCCGATTTCGAACTGGATTCTGGTAGTAGATTTTGAGATATCTATCAGTTAGAGCGTGACATGTGACCGAATAGGGTCCCTTTTTGGTGTAGGGGTCACACGTTAGTTTGAATTATTCTGCATGGTTAGAGGAGGCCTATGTTTATAGCAGAGATCATACACCTGACGAAATCTTTTGTACGGACTGCCAATATATTTTTAATAAAATTACGTCACGCAGTGCAAGAAACAGAATAACATCGTATGTAAACGAATTGACATCTTATGTTAATCTTACATTGTGTATATGTGTATGTCAATGTATGTTAGTTTACAAAGCTAAAACTGATATGTACTTGGTATACTTCTTCTTCTTCTTCTTCTTCTCTCTCTCTCTCTCTTTTATTTATTTTTTTTATTTTGAGAAGCCAATAGTCAGAAATATAGCCAAGAATTTCCCATGGAACGAGAAGTTTCATAACCGTGATCTCGAAAATCTGACGGGAAGTGCCAACTCGTGAGATTTAGGCGTAAAGAGCGAATAGTATCGAAACGGATTTTAAGAAAATAAGATGTGTGAATGTCAGTGGGATTAACGTGGTCCGAGGTTGGACCGGTGACGAGCTATTATAATAAACTGATGTTGGTTGGAATTTTGACTTAATGATGATAATTTGCTGTTCAAGACTTTTCGGTCTTATCGAATAATATTTAAAACTGTGTGTGTTTCATTATCTTGATTTCCAGTCATTCTTGACGTTCGGTTTGCTATAATGTTTAAAATTCCATTTATGGAAAGAATTTGTTGACCAGCTGAGTGACTGTCAGCGTCTCAAGAAGGATTATGCTAAAAAAATAGTCAGGTAACAATAGGCCTATAGGAGAAGTCCGGGCTTCCATTTTATATCAGACCACACGCTACACCACGCGGAACCTGCCATCGAATTCCGTGTATTGTCCCAAGACTTTTTTATGCTATGAAAATCAGCGTTGTCGTCTCTTATCGGGGCCTCTGTAACTTTACCTCAACTTTACCTCGTCCCCTCTCGAGTCCTCCTTTTACTTCTTCCTTCAGTTTTTGTTCAAGACATTGACTGTTATCTGTGAAGATAGGGACCGAATGGAAGGTCGCGTGCGGGTCCCTTTGTCACGCCAACACGCAGAGACCTCTGTACATAAAGCACAATCTCACTTTGTACCACCTCTTCCCGTAGAAAAAGAGCATTAGAAGGGAAAGTTTGCAAGCCTGCAGCAACAGTGTGAGTTTTTTTGTGTGCTACAATTGGTAAATCTCGAACATTATTGTATTGATAGCGTAGCGTATAACCAAGGTCGACTATCTTTTGGTTCTTCAAGGTTGTAAATTTGCTCCGCAAAACCCTGTTTCCCCATCCTTCGTCAATACAAGTTACTCTCGTTCTAAAATTTACCTATTTCCAACAGTCATTCGAATTTCGAGAAAATAGTTAAAGTACAAACGTTTCTAGGACTGAAAAAAATTAATGAATTCAAAGGCATGACAAAGAAAAGGATTCAGAAATGAATAATATCATATTAAAAGCGAATATTACGTTAATAACAATTAGCTTCTTTCTTATAGTACAATTCTTCTTTAGAAGCTGATAACTGTTCAGCTGTTCATGGAATATCTGTTTGCACAAAACCTGGAGATTCATTACCATGTTCACAGAAGCCCATCAGTGACATCTGCCCTTAGCCAGATGAGTCCAGTTTAAACTCTGACACCCCTAATTCCTTGAAAACCATTTTATTCTTCTCCTGGTCGCATGAATATTTTATTCAAGAATTTGCCCAATTACGTTTGCATTTCCTGTCTTACCCGTGCGTACTATGAACCCTGTCCATCTCATTCTCCTTCATTTGATTATCGTAATAATATTTTTTTAAGGTTAAAAGTTATGAAGTTCCTCAATATGTAGCGCTCCTGGTTTACGGGAAGGGGCGGGTTCTGTAATGTAAGCAGGCCAACATAAAAAACATTGGCTGGCCGAGGTTTGAGAACCCCTGAGCTATGTCTCTTCTGAAACAAGGTATTAGTGTTTTTCCTCAGGCATTTAGAGACCATCGGCGTTCTCTTGTGAATACGATAAAAACTGGGGGTTACACTAACCCTTTAAATTCGAAGACCGTCTATGTAAATAGTTAAGAATTCAGTCCGTACCGCAAAGAAAACAACACTTCACCATTACAAAGATCATCTAGTTAAAGCTGTTTAAGGAAAAATTCGCTGTTCTGAGAATCACACGAAACACAAAAATACATTCTGGACAAAACACAAGAGTTACTGAATGTTCAAGTAGGTGGTACAGATTGTTACCACTAGGCTTAAAATGTTAAGAAGAACTGTTAAATGAGACAAAATGACATTAGAAAAGAAACCGTGTTAAGTTATTCGAGAGCAAGCAATGCCAAATTTATGTAATTAACTGTTTAGTCAAGAAACGGTGACATGTTGATGAATCGATTCATTCAGGGTGTGGGCTCGCGTTAAGACAATGTTGACGCTAAACGAGTTTCTGTTGTTTTGTTATCAACTACAAAGACGTAGTGTCATTAGCGTCACAGTTCTGAGCTTGTTTGTTTAAATTCGGCTGCTATTCATTAGACAACTTCTGTCAAAAGCCTAACTGTGTTTATCTTCTTTGTTAATTATATGGATGTACACGTCTAAACCTGTTATTGGCAGGTACTGTAATTTTTCACTAATATGCTAATTAATTTTTACTTTGAATGAAACAAATGCTTGTAAAACACTGACCTTTCAAACTGATTTTTGTAGTTAAAATTCATTTCTGAGAAGAACTTAAGATGCTTAGTATCCTTAAACTGCCTGTAGTAAGACTGGCAGAAATTAAGTGGTAATTAGAGTCGCGCATTTAACTGATGCTTTTATGTACGTAATTTTGAGTGTTGCAAATTATCATTGTTTTTCCATTCTTTTCCTAAAAAAATTCTTGTTTTGTTATCAAATTTACTACTGTCCTGTATCGTTTAGATTTTCGTTCTAAATCTTCTTCTGCCAAATTTAATTACATCGTTGTAACACGGCCGCAAGACACGCTTGAAGGCCAAACAGCCACACAAAAGAAACAGGATTTGTGTCTCAGCGGTGAAACTCGATGATAAGAACTTGCACAAACCCGCCCAAGAACTGGGATCTTTGTTTACGTTTTCTATGGGTGTGGAACTCGGTCGCTAAGCCCAAGGTAAGGACTCAGGCTGAAGGTATTTGTAAACAGGGTGCAGAGGGGAATATTTGAGCCTAAGAGGGATGAAATTACAGGGAGGGAGGAAAAAATTACGTAATGACTAATGATTGAATCGAAAATGCTAAGAGATGAGTGGAACATGTAGCACGAATTAGAGTAGATGAAAAATGCATAGGCCTACAGAATTTTGGTCTGAGAATTGGATACAGACGCTCATGTAAAGAACTGAAATGTAAGTTAAACAAGTAGGTGTGAGGTTCTCGACTTTATTATGAAGAGGGTGCCCCCAAAAAGATGCATTGCCAGGACCGACCATCGCCCTGAGGACATGGACTTTCGCTCATGGCGATTGTCCTTCGGGTTTCGTAACAACTGGAAATTTTCGCGATTAGCTTATTAACTACCAACTACTGAAGGAAGCCCCTAGATGGTAATAAACTTCATTGAAGTTTGTTCCAGCCTAAGTAATTTCTAGTGGACACAGAGAATCCGAACACTGGAGTTTGGGAAGCGTCATGCTGTATGAAGGAACTTGTATATCGTAAATTTAATAACGTCAGTGGCTTTAAGTTTCTGGAATATTCGTTCCCTTTAATCTGGGTCTCCTCTTCCGGTATCGTATTGATTCTTGCAGACAGTCTGCCTGAATGGAAAAGCAGTGGCAATAGACGTATTTTGTCCATGATGGTGGTTCTTCTCGAATTTAACCTCGCATGAATCGGCTCAGACTCGTTAGTGTTTCTTTTACCAATGAGTCATGCGACAGTTATTAGGACAGTCCAATTAAAAAGTTTCTTCTTTCGGTTGTAGCTTGTAGTGTTTCTTGCCCGTCTTGGCAGAATGTTGTAGGTTTTCCTCCGTTCCTCCAGGAAAATGTCGATATTGTACCATAAATTAGGCCACGACCGCTTCCTTCCACATCCTTTCCAATTCATCATTAATAAATGATCATATAACTTGATTCTCTCTCAGGCCCATCTGAGTCTGACAGATCTTATCCATTTGATGTTCAACTTCTTCGTATAATTTGTAAATTTATTCATTTTACCTCCTTCCTCACTGATATAATAATTTTTGAATCGGCCCAAAGTTATTCTTAATAATATTCTTTCAAAAGCTCCTATAATAACTTAATTCTATGTTTCTTTTTCGTCTGAGTTACTGAAAGAGTCACTCAGGAAACCATAAACTCATGTTGTCTGACGTACTAATTTGTTCACCCAATCTGGGTTTTAGCATCATTGAAATTTCATTATGAATTACTTTCCTTTACAAATAAATATTCTGTTATCCGAGACAAACTGAACGTCATTCGTCCCTTTGCCAGACTTGGAGAACATTAACCCCTTGATGTTAATAATTACAGAACGATGTTTCAACTGTCCATAGCAGCAACCTTCCAAGATATTTATAAGAAATAAATAATACCATCACCAATAAGGTATAATTTACAGCATAATTAACATTACACTTTATGCCGTTCACTACCTTGGTGTCATATAGAGATCGCTTTATGCATTAATACCAAGCATCAAGAAACGGATTTAGTCGTTGCTGCAAATTAATTAACTGACTTAACTCGATTAGTTAATAAGTACTATAAGCTACCAACTTAAGCACATTTTACCCAAAACTTCTGAAATGTGGACAAACTTTTGTTGTCTGTTTAACAACGGCAAGGTTTCCGTTTTAATGTTCTCATCCATTTTCCATCGCCCTGTGTTATATTATTTTTGTGATGACGTCATATAGAGGTTCCATTAGCGACGTCACCTGTCAGACAGGCACGACACACGGCCTCGTGGCATTGCGCTGCTCATTACAGACTGAAACTAAACCATAGACCTATGAAATATGAGTTTGTGGCTTCAATTAAAGTGTCGTGGGTTGTGAACGCCATGTGGACTTCTAAGTAGGTACCAGCGTTCCCGGATTTCACCCTGAAGATCGAGGCGATACGTTCCTCCGGTTCGTTGGCAGCCACACGACGTCAGATCTCTTAAGACAACGGTCGACAATAGTCATTTTTGATTGTATTTAGTACACAGTAATTCAAAGATGTTCGTTAACAATTGTGTTACTGAAATAAATAAAGACATTCTATCAAAAATATTTTTTCTCGTTGTTGACTGCTGTTATTGGTATAGATTATGGTATAGGTCTATGTAGATTGTAAGCTCTAGAACTAATAATCCGATTTAAATTAAATTTAACGTTGGAGAATTTTACGAGAAAAAAAATCGAGCAACATTTTTAGTTCGGACAGTTCTAACGACCATTTTCACACAAGAGCATTAACGTGTTTTTGGATCGACAGCTTAAACATTCGAAAAATAAGTTACATAAACCGACTTTTCAGCTTAATTGGACAAACATTTAAGAGTGCTTTTCATGAATATATATTAGCGTACTTTGATAAGGATCGAATACGGTATCAATTAATTAAAATTCATTTTTATTATAAAAATTATGCCGTGCGCCGTCCAGTTCATTTTCTTTTTCGTTCTTATGTCTGTTTGACGCCTTCCCTTCTCCCATCTCGATACTTAGTTATCAATTCAGAGGAAGCACGTAGCTTTGACTATGCCGTGTCGTTAAGCGGAATTGCTTGCCCTTTGTCTAGGGCACAATGTTCCCGCTGGAAATTAAACTTTTTGCCAATAACGACTTTGATTTTTTGTGTGTGTGTGGAAACAAACACACCGCCACCGGCACGTGACCTGTGACGTCATGAGCGTGTGGGCTTTATAAATGACAGAAAAGCAAACTGCCTCGAGGTTTTACGAAGGAACTCGGATTGACAAAGAGTCATGAAGGAAATTTATCATTATGTATTAAAAACTTTATTATAGGATTATTAGTAACAAAATAAATACTGAACATGTCACTAAATCAAAATCCGCAACAGAATTGCAATAAAGTATTTTTTAAAGTTCTGTCTGGAGCTTAACTGAGATCAACGCCATAAACATGTATAGGGGAGTGGATTTTTAATTACACGTATTCTTAAACTCGGAATTAGACGGAGGTTTGTAGATTGGATTCATCCGCCTAGAGATTTTTAATAACGACTAGCTCTTTTGAAATCGGTAATGTAACATTTGAATTTCATAAAAGGCGGGAAGTTTATTAATCAGTTGAGCGACTAACAGCTTCTCAAGATGAAGCCTGCTCAATTTGGGGGCATATTAATTATGAATTCTCTGTTAAGATGAATATATTATTTAGCCTACAAATTATAGGCCTCTATGAAACATCACAGCCTAAATGTAAACCACAAAGCCTTAGCTAACAGTTTTACTTACAACACTTTTTTCTGCAAATAATCTGTGATCGGAGTAATATATTAATTTTTTTTTTATCCTTCCCAACAAAACTGGACACATCACATTATCACACAACCGGATGTGGCGTTACTTAGTTGCGTGCACTGCCGCCACGCGACTCCACTATCTCGCTTCCCAATTGGCTCTTACGCCAAGGACACGTGACTTAACAGGAGACACGGCCTTCCCCATGCGAGCTACTCGCGTGTGTCTAATCGATTGATCGTTCTGCCCGCGATATGACGCGTCAGGGTGATGAATCTGTACTGTTGTTTCCACAAGACCCGAGAAATCAGAATTCAAGAGGACAGGATCTCCATGGGGCGGAGCCCTTGTTGAGAAGTTCCTCAGATAGTCAAGAAATACCCTGCCTTTTGGTGACTTGCAGGTTTCATGACCCTATTGAAACCAACCCGCTACTGGGTCCTACCTTGAGAAAATTGAATCCAAATAAGATTATCACACCCTGTTTCGATAAAATTCACTTTAATTACAATATTTTCATTCTAAAACTAGGTCCCCCAAGTTGTTTCCTCCCCTTAAAGATTTCCGAACAAAATTCGTTGTGAATTTTCCATTTATTAACCATCTCATGAGGAAGTTAGGAGGAGACTAAATTCCGGAAATGCTTGCTACTTCTCAGTTCAAAATATTTTGTCTTCCCGTCTAATTTCTTAGAACCTGAAAATTAAAGTATGCAAAACAATAATCTTGCCTGTTGTTTTGTATGGGTGCAAAACATGGTCTCTCACTCAGAGGGAGGAACACAGGTTGCAGGTGTTTGAGAATAGGGTGTTGAGGTTATTTGGGCCTTGGAGAGAAGACGATGGGACATGGAGAAAACTGCATAATGATGAGCTTTAAAATCTATACTCCTCCCCCAGTATTGTCAGGGTAATTAAGTCGAGAAGAATGAGATTGGCAGGGCATGTAGCGCGCATGGATGGGACAAGAGGTGTGCACCGGGTACTGGTCGGGAAGCCTGAGGGAAAGAGACCGCTGGGGAGACCTAGACGTAGATGGGAGGATAATCTATGGGAGATACGAGTTGAAGGAGACTGGATTTTGTTGGTCCAGGACAGGGTTCGGTGGAGGGCTTTGGTTAGTTCGGTAATGAACCATCGGGTTCCGTAAGGCATTTAGTTGGGTAGTTAGTTATTTTAACCATCTGAAGGCGAACAAAAGAGAAGAAGAGAGAAATAAAAAGTGGAAGGAGAGTAGTGAGAGACACTATAAATGAACGGTGACACGGGATTTCTCCATCAGTAAAGGTTCCCAGGCAGTGCCCGCTCGTCTTTTGTTTAAGGTAGGTTAAGGACAAAGTAAAGCGTTTGGAAATGGTAAAGTTGGAGTGACTACAAATGGACTGTAAATTTGCATAACAACCCGTACCGCAATTAAAATACGACTTGTATCTATTAAAGAGATCACTGGTTAGAGCTGTTTAAGAAAGTACAAAATCCTGAGTCTTTTAATATCAAAGTAGGTGATAAACGTGGTATTACTGGGATTTTAAGGGTTAAACATACCGACTGTCAGAAGTATTCATTTGTCTTGGATGCATCAGATCTATAGAATGCAAACTGAATAGACGAAAAACAAGCAGACGAACGTAAAGTAGATTGGTAATTCAAATCCCCCCCTTAATAAAAGCGACCACGGGCTGTGAGTCCTGATTGACGTCGTGTTCCTGGCAGATCGTGTGGAACAATAAATTCAGTGAAAAGAGTTGTCCCCTTTGAAACTCTGAACACTTTTTCAAATCTTGGGTTTTGTTTAGGTCCCAAAACACGTTTTGATTCTTAGCGCA
The DNA here is from genome assembly GCF_977971745.1 of Zootermopsis nevadensis. Classification (NCBI taxonomy): domain Eukaryota; kingdom Metazoa; phylum Arthropoda; class Insecta; order Blattodea; family Termopsidae; genus Zootermopsis; species Zootermopsis nevadensis. Next base: position 12,044,707 of record NW_028259139.1, on the reverse strand, counting down.
ATTCCCTAAATTAAGCCTGTCATTTCAACCCGATTTGAAATACTGGCCACTTATTGGACTGTTACACGCACGCACACACTCACACACTGCTCTTAGCGAGTCCGAAAATCCGTATCCTAATTACTAAGAGCCCGCCTTTGTCCATAGCATGCTGTACGTAACAAACTTCGAAATTTTATTTGCTGTTAAAATTGAAACGGGAGACGTGTGTATAGAAAAATTGACACCGATTGTCCAGAATTTTTTGTAAAAGTGACTGAAAGAAAATTTTACACGTTTTGAATAAATGTTCCTGGACGGAGCTGATTACCTGATGGTTTTCGAATCTCATTCGGGAAATTTCCAATCATAGCTGAAATTTTTCGCATGTCTTACATATCCGTGCACCGCAAGTTTCCAAACTTCTCTGCTTTTTCTAAATTATAGAACTGCAATATATTTCCTTAACATTGCGTTCGCATTTCTTGTGTTCAGCTCCGGGGCCCACCCAGCCTCCTATCCAATGGGTACCGGGGTCCTTTCCCGGGGGTAATTCGCGGCCGGGCGTAACGTTGACCACTCACCCCCATCTAGTGCCGAGGTTAAGAATGAGTAGGAGCTATACTTCAACACCACCCAAGTGCCTACGTGGCGTATAGTGGGACAGCTTTACTCTAGTCTCTTCTGTTCATCGTAGGTCGTACCTACATCATTAATAGTTTCGTTCATGTGACGTAATCGCAGTCTGACTTGCCCTTGCACACAGAAGGGCGAAGAAATAAGATGGTGTTTATTACCATTGTCACCCCTCCCTCACAGATGATTCTGTGGCGGGTTTGTTTCTCCTCATGTTCCGGCTTCAAGCTTTGTCATTATTTGTCACTCATGACAGTTGGTAGCGAAGACTGGTGAAAGTTTGAAGCCATTGTTTTCTTATTTCGAAGTTCTTTTCACGAGTTACAGTTAATGGCGTGTCAAGAAGCACTGCACTTGGTGCAACAAGGGCTTATGGTACGGTAGCTGTAAACAGTGTAGAGATATTTCTCTGAAGGAAACTCTTCTGCTTGTAATGTCTACAATTTATGTTAATTTTCTAGGTAAACACATCTGTCTGAAATCAAATGTTTGGTAGCTTATGTAAAGCTCTATGTACCTGTTCTTTACGTGGGTCTCGCCCTAAGAAAGAACCTCGTTGAGGATTTTGAGAAAAAGATTCTGAGGGGAGTAGAACCTTTACCGTATGTCTGAACCTTCTTCTTATACCCTTGTCTCTCCTGTGTGGAGCATACTGATCTATTTTAGATATTTTGTAGTGACTCCTTGGATGAGTGATCAGCTCATCGCAAGGAGCCACTACCACAGACATGGGTGAGAAATGACCGCTGAATTTTGCTTACGAAAAATCTCGTCTATGCTCGTAAGGTTCTCTTATATGCCATAAATCTTTACTTTCCCTCCGACGGAAGAAGGGTCTTTATCACCCTTTAAAATCCATAGACCTCGGCCGGTTTTGAACCCTCAAATCTTTGAGCCAGTGGCAAGCACGTTACCACAGGACCACCGAGGAGACTGGACGTGGGAGGGAAAATATAGCAGTAACTCGAGAGAAACTGGGTAATATGAAGATTCGTGTTTGCACACACAAAAAATACTATTAGGATTATCAAAATAAGGTGTAATATTTGACACCAGAGTGAGGCCTTTATATACTTGCAACTGTCTCATGTCTATATGCTGGATTAACAAATGCCTACCTGCAGTTGTGTCACTTTTGACGTAATCAGAGAGGTCTGATGTGACGAGTCCTTATATGTTGACACGATACTCCACAATGGGGCCAGAATATCATGCTGGTATCCTTCCGACACCTTGTTATCCGTGAGTCCATGTTTTAATCCGGTTATAAATCAGTTTGATAAATTGGCTCTCGGTTTCAAAAACAAGAATATTAACACCGGCATGGCGCGTGGAAATTACGGAATTTCAGCTTCCGTCTGATGATAGCAGGGGGCAGTTCGCGAGAAGTAAAGTGTAAATGCAGCTCGGACGTGACCCTGGTACACAGAAGATGTATGGACCTGCTTCCTGTATTTATTCAAATTCACAAATCTGTAATATTCTCCTTATCCTTCATGGAATAGGAGTCCTAGAGAAGACGGTAGTCGCTCAGCTGGCAAACCATTTATCTCGTCCAGGTATCTTTAGTAAAACCACAGAAAATTTGTAATTATGTATACGAAATGGAAGATTGTGATATTGTTACTATTTTAGACATAATTAAGCACACAGACATAATATCAACAGCCTTCAAAATAAGAAAGTAGGCTAGAAATCTATTCTTTAATATTAATGTCATAATACTGTACCGTTTACAAGAAAGTGCATTAATTCATCGGTTATTTTTTGAACTTGTTGTCATAAGGTGTCATTTGGAATACGTTCGTGTAGTAAAAGTGTAAACGACTGTTGAGAAATGCATCCGTTTTTGTTGTATATGGATACAGATCTCAAGTTTAAAATTAAAATTAAAATTATACATATTTACGCCTTAAATTTAACTTGTAATATTAGGAAACTTGAAAAATAACCGAAGTTACAGATGTGGAAGTATGAACATATCGTATGCATCATTCATTCTTGTTTCGGTTTCAATTGATTGACCTGATGTTTGTGTGCCAATAATCAAGTCATAGAAGAATGCCGACGTAGACCAATCTCAAAAAATACAGTAAGCGTCTTTGAACTTTCCTTCCACCTAGTGAGAATCGTTGTAAAAACTATACAGTGGAAGTTGGGATGCTAACCGGCAGATGGCTGTACATGTTAGGTCGTCCTGACACCTAGCGAGAAACTGTAGCAGCTTCTTGTAGCTGAAAACGATTTCCAACCTCACTTTGCGCCCGCAAATATTTGACGGCGAAGTATTATGTATTTGTTCCATAGGACTTTCATTTTCCGTGTGTTCCACGTCCTCTTATTTAGGTTGTTAATAAGTTTTATCGACCACGAAATTTGTCTGACGTTTTGTTCACTTTATCTGTCTCTCAGGTAAATTCTATGACTATACGGAGCAGTGTTTCTATTTGAGAAGCTAGTAATCATTCTAATACGTGTGCCGCTAATCCCATCCTCCTGATTTTAATGCCATATTAATATTTAATGAAGAGTTCAGGTGTTGAAGCTCCTGATTATGCACCTCATATTTTCTCATTTTCGTTGTCTTTTTCCAAATATTGTTCCCAGCACTTTGTTCCGACTATTCTTCTTCAATAAGGATTAGAGACCAATTTAATCAAATTCAAGAAGCAGGCAAATTTTTTTGTGCATTACAAACTTTTTTAAATATCTTATACTGTCACAGTTAATTATCTTACTTTGGCATTCGACTGCATAATCCCTCTTCTATGCCACAGCACCATCGCAGATAACGTGAGAATCGTCTTTGTTGTTCTTCTGGGTTCTGATGCCATGTGAACTTGTAGGTTGGTACCAATGTTCTAGAAGAATACATCGTTTCCATCTTCATCTCTTCAGTCCATGTGATGGAATCAATATGGTCCTCCGAAATGTTTGAAACCACCTTCAAGTTCACACGGCATCAGAACCAATCGTACTAAAATGTGAACGAAAATTAATTTTTAAGAATTAATCTGGTATAGCATCAGGAATTTTGATGTCTTAAGAATCAACAACGCAAAAGTTCTGACCAAGACACCAATTCATCTCTTAAAGACGCGTATGTGTCAACTTCACCTGAACCACGTCTGCATTTGGTTCATCAACTGATACACAGTTCTCAACACACAAATATATAAATATTTTAAATAAGATATAAATAAGATAATATTTGCCAAACCTTCTCGAAGGTATCACCACCTTGTCGAAGGCAATCTGCCGGGTGAGGAGGCTTGCGTGCTCAAATGACCCTTAGGGCTATGCCGGCCTGAGCTTCGGCTCATGGTAGGGTCACCCAAGCCGGACAGGTCTAAGGAGATGCGCTAGACTAAGAGTGATACCCTGGTCCTCCAGGTTGGGGGTTGGGTGTAGGGCTAACAACCTTTCACCTTTAAAAAAAATATGTGTTACGAAAAAATCAACCAAGCCTCGGATCAGGACGGACTCTTTGGCACGACCACGGCAATTGAAAAAGGACATGAGATTTGGTACCTGGAACATTAGGAGCCTCTATAGGGCTGGGGCACTGAAATCAGTGTGTAGGGAATTAGGGAATTATAAGTTAGACTTAGTGGCAGTGCAGGAAGTGCGATGGGAAGGGGAGGGCACGATCCCAGTGGACAATTTTACATTTTTCTATGGAAAGGGGAATGACAATCATCAGCTAGGGACGGGTTTTTTTGTTCATAGCAGAATTAGGGCAGCAGTTAAGAGAGTAGAATTTGTTAGTGACAGGTTGTCTTACGTAATTTTGGAAGGACGTTGGTGCGACATCATTGTCCTTAATGTTCATGCCCCAACTGAAGACAAAAGCGATGATATCAAGGATAGCTTTTATGAAGAATTGGAATCAGTATTTGATACATTTGGCAAGTATCACATGAAAATTCTGCTAGGAGATTTCAATGCAAAAATTGGGAGGGAGGATGTCTTCAAACCCACAATAGGCAGCGAGAGTCTCCATGCACTTAGTAATGATAATGGCGTCAGAGCAGTGACCTTCGCTACGTCAAAAGATTTAATTGTAAAAAGTACAAAATTTCCACACCGTGATGTTCATAAATACACTTGGACTTCCCCAGATGGCAGAACACACAATCAAATAGATCATGTTTTAGTAGATAAGAGAAGGCAGACAAATGTAATTGATGTGAGATCATTCAGAGGAGCAGATTGCGACACTGATCATTATCTGGTGGTAGCAAAAGTGAGGGAGCGGCTTTCAGTAAGTAGACGAACTAAACAAAATTTTGACACAGAAAGATTTGATTTGAAAAAATTAAGTGAGGGAGAGGCAAAGGAACAATATCAAGTTGAAATTTCGAATAGGTTTCAAATTTTAGAGACAAATGAGGATAATGAAAGTGTGGACATCAACAGGGAGTGGGAAAATGTCAGAAACTGCATCAAAATTTCAGCAAAAGAGAAACTAGGATACTACAGGAGAAAGCAAAATAAACCGTGGTTTGATGAAGAATGTTCCAAATTAATAGATCGAAGGAAGCAAACAAAATTTCAATGTTTGCAGAACCCAAACAAAACAAATGCGGATAATCTATGTAACGTGAGACATGAGGCTAGTAGAACCTTTAGGACTAAGAAAAGGGAATACCTGAAGGGCAAAATTGCTGAACTTGAGACAAATAATAAGGAAAAAAACATCAGAGACCTGTACAGAGGCATTAATAACTTTAAGAAAGGATATCAACCCCAGACTAATTTGGTAAAGGATGATAGTGGCAATTTGCTTGCAGATCCAATAAAAATTGTGAATAGGTGGAAAAATTTCTTTAGCGAGCTCTTAAATGTTCATAATACTGGTGATATTAGACAGATTAAAATGCATACAGCTGAACTGTTGGTGCCAGAACCTAGCTTAGATGAAGTGGAACTAGCCATTGGGAAGTTGAAAAGTTATAAATCTCCAGGAATTGATCAGATTCCGGCCGAATTAATTAAAGCAGGTGGCAAAGGGTTGCATATGAGGATCCATAAGCTTATTCAGTTAATTTGGGATAAGGAAGAGATGCCACATCAATGGAAGGAATCCATAATTATTCCTATTTATAAGAAGGGGGACAAGACTGAGTGTGGTAATTACCGAGGAATATCGCTGCTATCAACCTCATACAAAATTCTATCCAACATTCTTTTGGCAAGATTAACCCCATATGCGAATGAAACTATTGGGGATCATCAGTGTGGGTTCAGACGAAACAGATCAACGATTGATCAGATCTTTTGCATTCGTCAGATACTAGAGAAAAAATGGGAGTTCGGTGGGACTGTACATCAGTTATTTATAGATTTCAAAAAAGCCTATGACTCTGTGAAGAGAGAAGTGCTATATAATATTCTTATTGAATTTGGTATACCAAAGAAGCTAGTGGGTCTAATAAAAATGTGCTTAAATGAAACCTGCAGCAAAATTCGAGTAGGTAAATATGTATCTGAGACATTCCTCATCAAGAACGGTCTAAAACAAGGAGATGCTTTGTCTCCCTTGCTCTTTAACTTTGCGCTAGAATACGCCATCAGGAAGGTCCAAGGTAGGCAGGAGGGTTTGCAATTGAACGGGACACATCAGCTATTGGCATATGCTGATGATGTTAATTTATTGGGGGACGATATAAATACAATAAAGAGGAACGCAGAAGTTTTACTAGAGGCTGGTAGACAAGTGGGGCTGGAAGTAAATTCAGAAAAAACTAAGTACATGTTAGTATCTCGTCATCAGAAGACAGGCGGGCAAAATTATCTTAGGGTAGCTAATAAATCCTTTGAAAGGGTTACAAAGTTCAAATATTTGGGAACAACAATAACAAATCAAAATGATACTTGTGAGGAAGTTAGGAGGAGACTAAATTCCGGAAATGCTTGCTACTTCTCAGTCCAAAATATTTTGTCTTCCCGTCTGATTTCTAAGAACCTGAAAATTAAAGTATACAAAACAATAATCTTGCCTGTTGTTTTGTATGGGTGCGAAACATGGTCTCTCACTCAGAGGGAGGAACACAGATTGCAGGTGTTTGAGAATCGGGTGTTGAGGAGGATATTTGGGCCTAAGAGGGAAGACGATGGGGCGTGGAGAAAACTGCACAATGACGAGCTTAAAAATCTGTACTGCTCCCCCAGTATTGTGAGGGTGATTAAGTCGAGAAGAGTGAGATGGGCGGGACATGTAGCGCGCATGGATGGGACAAGAGGTGTGCACCGGGTACTGGTTGGGAAACCTGAAGGGAAGAGACCGCTGGGGAGACCTAGACGTAGATGGGAGGATAATCTCAGGCGGGATCTATGGGAGATAGGAGTTGAAGGAAACTGGATTTTGTTGGCCCAGGACAGGGTCCGGTGGAGGGCTTTGGTTAATTCGGTGATGAACCTTCGGGTTCGGTAAGCCATCTAGTTAGTTAGTTTAATATTTGCCAAAATATTTGTAATCCATAATTTTTTGTGGCTGAGCCACCGGGGTTTGATGAGTGAGCGAAGTTGATCATTTCTGGATAGGCGGAGACGTTTATGAAGCGTTGTGCGATCTGCTGGCGAAAACTGTAACTATGTGTTTATCACGTGTTTGGAAACACTGGCCATTTTACACTGTGGTAATGAATGGTTTCTTTGTGTTCTTGTGATTTTTCTTTTTGTTTTGTGAAACATTTGTTTTATCGTAGTGGTATAAAACTTAATAACCAAAGTGAAGATTTTGTAATGTTACACAATTCAAGAGCTGTACGGGATTTCTGCCTCCGAAAAGAGTCGCCCTGGATTCCAAACCAAGGTCAGTCGGAGTGTGATAGTTGGTAATGCTTAAATTCATAATAAGACCTTTTCAAGAAACAATGCTATTAATGGATGTATCTCAGGCCTGCTATGCTTCTTCAGAACGTACTAGTGTAACTGGATGTTGTTACAGTACTTTATAATTAGTGCTCGAGTTCGCAGATTTTTGTAGACATCGTTGGTGCAGATGAAAGTTTATGTTTGTAGAGGTTAGGTTGCTTGGTAAGGCTTATTTGAGTGCTTCATAATGAATTCTTTCTCTTGACTGAAAGTCAGGCAGTGATATTGATTTGTATGTATCAGTTCTTGATAATGTTAAGAAATCGAGTTGATCACGATTTTTAAAATTCTGCATCAAATGCTAATAATTATGAATGTTATTGTTTATGAACTCTCATGTCTTGTGTCTTTCACATCTCATGTATAAGGATGTTGAATTGGTTATTTTATTGGTTATATTGACATGTAACTCATGCACAATAGGTTCCATGTAGCCTAAAATGAAGCTTTTGAGTTGAGTGAAAAGCATTAAGCTTACAAAGATACCAGTCGACATTTACAACAGAGACATTGTTTCATAGTCATATCATGTATAGGTTTGGAGAATTTCAAGCTGTGTTGGTTTATATGAGAAGGATTTCTTTACATTTGTCTGTTTACTGAAATTACTGTACAGTACAACAGCACTGTTTGTGACTGCTCTTAAAGTAAAGTGTGGACATTTTTTTAAGATATGAATACTGCAAAAATGATTGTAATTATAGAACTGGGAAGACAGTAGAGCCTGGGGTTTTATACTGCTAGTTATTTTATATAAAGTGGTGATCAACAGAAATAATTATTTATATGAAAACAACACATAATTTTCATTAAAAAAAATTGAAATTAATTTTACTAATAATAAGTAACAAAACATTTTAGCTACAATGTGGAATTTACTGTGGGGTTGGATAATAAATATGCTTACAAATTGTTTATAACATACTGATTGTATGTCACCAATTACAAACACTATTGTCATGGAAACTTTTGGAGTTATATTTGAAGAATTTAATATTGGATCTATATAAGTATTAAGTTTTCCATGACAAAAAGGAATTATAATTGTGTTCTTTAGTAGCTTGTGTACAATAAAAACTTACTCTACAAGTGTTCATTTATATCATTATGTGCACATGAGCCCATAATGCTAGTTTTTGACCTAATTTAGTTTCATTACTGAAACTTTTATTAAATTATTGTTCTATTAATAACACAAGATTTGTAGGACTAAAAGTTTGTGCAAAATGAAAGTGGGTGTTACATATTCAGTTCTGAATCCCTTACTTGGTTATCAAATTTATGTTTTAAATAATTCATAGATACTTAATTATACAAATTTTGACACTGATGTCCCTTGTAACATATCACTACACACAACATAATTGTAATTTATATTATATTTAAAGCTCCTAAATTATATAAATCATAATTTTACAGTTATGGTAACAGTTATTGTATTTAAAATTTACTAATTTAAATAAAAAAAGAATCAAAATGTATCAGTTTAAGAAACTGTCTTGTCAAGTACTGGAACCATCACAATAAATTGATGAAGATGACTGTCTTTTGGGTTATTGTGCCATGTAGCCTGATATAATTTTACTGACATTTCAGAGTTTCTTACTGCCTCCATCATCAGGGTGATGAGTGCTCTGAATGATCAGTAAACATTAACAAGAAAGTCATCTGCATGCTCGCCAATTCTATTCAATTCTGTTAGGTCCAAAGTCCTTTTTCTTGCTCATTAAAATTTTGTTGGGTTAATCGGCTTTTTTGTCATCCCTTGTACTTTCTTCCCTTACTGTCCATAGTTCAGTACATAGTGCACCCATGTTCTTATATTGTTTTAGCGCGTTACAATACTTTATGAATGTAGTCTTAATTTCTGTCTGTGATATTATTAATCTGCAGTTTCCCTGTAATGTCATAACTTTTGATCTGTGAGTGACGTTCACCTCAGAAGACACGTTTCAGCAACATCTTTCCATATTTTTATGTTGTCCAAATTTTTGGTTCTTATAACAAGATTGATCTTGTCATTGGCTTATACAATTTATAGTATCATCTTGCTGAGTTTTATTTTTAAGGTTTTTCTTTTTATTTTATCCAGTTTTTTCTGCATTATTATTTTTAATATACCTGATAGCCTTAAGTAATTAAATCCATTTATTTCTTTTATTATTTGATTCTCTGTTACAGTTTTTGTTGTTATATGCAAAACGTATTAATCTTGTATCTAGTTAATATAAGTGTATTTTGTGTAATTTACGTTCTACATTGTCGTGTACAGTAGAATGTCAACCATTTAAAGCCAATTCCATGGCATTTCTCAAATCTTGATGAATACAATGCAATACGATTCCGTGCGCCTTGGAATACCCTTTCACCGATATCAGATTTATTACCTTCCATTTCTTTATAATCATTTGATTGCTGTGTTTAAAGTCTGGCAATTTCTTCTTCTGGCCATAAAATTTAACTCAGTGTATATTTGCCAATTTGTTTCTTTTGTGATCTTTTATAACCTTTCACTAAGTATTTGTGTATGAATGACCTTTTTCGGTCATTTTCAAGGACGTGGACTGTGCACGTGAATCGTAATTGCAGCTTTGTAGCAGATTTGACATATATCTCGTTTGCTGCTTGAGTAGGAAATTATATACCTTTTGCAAGTGAGATTTTACGTCAGTAAACTGTAATGAACGGGTAATTTGGTTTTTGCTTACTGTGCAATGAAGCCTCCAGTTAGTTCGAGATAAAACGTCTGCAGAAAAACACGTACCACAGATTGAGAGTAGAGAAATGTGCTAACAATACCACGTTGTTGCATTATATGGAATGATTCTGTTGAGGTTATGTTCGTAATGCCGTCGGTTCTGATATCGACAGGTTTACTGGATGTACTGACTATTTTTATTGAGTATCCTCTGACAGGAGACTGGAGAAAATTGCACTGTTCACCAGATATTATTATTAGGGTGATAAAATCAAGGAATGTGAGATGGGTGGGGCACGTAGTACTTAAGGGGAAGATGAAAAACACTTACAGAATTGTCATTGCGAAGTCCGAAGGTAAGATACCGCTTGGGAGACCTAGGCGTGGATGGCAGGAGTATATTAAAATTAATGTTAGAGGAATGTGTTTCGAAGATGTGGATTGGATTAGTCCGGCGCAGGGTAGACACCGGTGGCGGACTGATTTAATGCAACCATTGAGTGTTATGTGGCCAGAAGGCAAGGCAGTGTGCTACTTTGACGGCGCGGCGTTTTAGGATAGTAGGATCAAGCGGAAACCAGACTTCAGACACAAGTAACAGTTACGTTTTGGAGGAGCTTGTTTGCTGAAGTTACCATCGCCCCTGCTGCTTCTGACACGAATGACAATTAGAACCTCCCCTGACGTGTAGCAGAACAAAGTTACAATTAATTATAACAAACTTTCAGAATCAAATCACCCAATGTTACTATTTCAATTAAAATTAAATTCATTACACAGCAGAATGAAGCGACATAAACCTCAAGCCCCCCCCCACATGTAAATATTACCAAATTGTGGGTAGTATCCTTTTGTTTCGTGCAGTATTGCATCACTCTGGTACTTATAATTCAGTGATATGTTTTCTGAAAGGTTTCGACGAGTTACAAGTGCCAACAAGGAAATTTGCATTCCTGTCTTAAACAAGTTTCGTATGGAGACAGAATACAATGACATCTTGGGCAATCAACTTTGTGCGTGTGGAATTTGTTTCAAATCAGTCATAGAGGGTCTATAACTTCATAATTAACCCTTTGAACTCTAAGCTCGTCTAAATACTACTTAATAATTTAGTCCGTACCTCAAAGAAAACACAAGACCTTACCATTACAAAGATGAACTTCTTAATGCTGTTTAAGGAAATAACCGATGTTAACACTAAGCTTACAAAACCCTGTAGGAATTGAGGTTTTCACGGCGTTGAGTCGGAAGATTACTGTCTTATGGGTTGTTGCGCCGTGTAGTCTGGTAGAAGTTTACCGACGTTTCATCGCCTTGATGATGGAGCTAGCAAGGACCTCTGAAACGTCGGTAAACTTCTATCAGACTACACGGCGCAACAACCCAGAAGACAGCATTCTTCTTACAAAACCCACATACAGAAACTGCAAGAGTTATTATTAAAGCTGGTGGGATAAATAGTTACCACTGGGCTTTAAAGGACTGAGTACTGTCGGCCTCAGAGATTCTCGGAATTTTTTATATACCAACACTGCTAATCGCGTGGGAGGACTGGTTGCAAGGTTCTGTGTGTTGTCAGGGGTCTCTACTACAAAGTAGGAACTGGTGGAAATTTAAGAACGAATATATTTTGCCTTTCGGGGACGAGCCGCGTCAGATGTTGCCAATTAAACAACGTTTCGACAAAACTTGCAGTTGCCATCGTCAGGGTGAACATGTAATGTTTAGACGTTTTTCTAAACCTTATGTAGGAAACTGCGGTGTTTGCCAAAACACTGAATTTTTTTGCGAATTCGACGTAAGCGAAAGTTGTACACTGAACTCGATCTACGGAAACGTATGACATGAACGACATAAAATATTTTACTTTTGGTTTCAAAATATTTTGTACGTTTGTTACAAAATACGCATCGTTTCAGCTAATGATAGTGTTTGAATAGCGAGTTAAGCAACAGTTTTGAGTGCGTGGAACTTAAAAAAATCAGCAGGCCTTGACTGCTCGATAAATATTCAAACACGCAGTTCAGCGCGTGTTTGGGACAAGGTGATTGGTTGCAGCTGTCGGATCATAAATGAAGCCTTCCTAACGCAGGGGCGGATTGGATGTGCTCAGTTCCAAGTGACTAATTGTGCTAGGTACTTTTTATATCTTTCCATTTCCTTCTGACGTCTGAGTATGTGGTTTGAACAGAAATGTCTCTTGTTACGTCACTGGCTGATGTTGCAATCGACATGACGGAACCAGAATTTTGAACTTGTCTTTGCGTGAGTGTAGAAACATTTCAGAACTGTAGAAAATATTTATCACTTTGCTATGTCCTCGTCAGGTCTCGGGTTCAAACCTCGGCACTGAGACCGAGTATTCTGTCTGACGCACGTCGTGGTTTTCTTCAGTCCTTACAGCAAATGCCTGGATTTTATCTTAGCTTCTTTAACCACGATAACTTCTTTTCATATCCATACAAAAGAATTGCAAAACATATTACCCGATGTAGCTTAGTCAGAATAGCGACTGGGCATAGGCTGGACGACCGGAGTTCGAACTATTTGTCCCACCTATCTCACAGTTCACAGAGTAAAAGTCTGTAACTGTCTGTTATAACCGGAGTTCTACGTGTGGAATGACAATGCCTTTTTATAAAACCTCCAGCGAGCCAGTACCCAGGCAAAACTAGATTTATTGATAGACTGATTTTCAGTCTTCCAGCCTTTTATACACACTGATCATTCAAAAGATTTCGAAATTGCTAACATAACGTGTTTCGTTTTAAGAATTTTGGCACACACGTGACAAGCAACGCTGAAACAAATAAATCTACTTTGCCGCAACATCCCGGGATCTGAAAGCGTGTTACGAATACCGTATGAGGGAGAAATTGATAGATCTAGCACGAGACATCAATTCTGTCTCGTCTGAGAGACGCAGATAAGATCTGCGAAGAGGGTCTTACTCGACAATTTTATGCCTCAGATGATCCTCTCGACATCTTTTCAGTCCTCTGCCTCGAGGGGGTTCTGTATTCCTCCTACCAACTTGATATTCAACCACCAAATTAGGTTTTCTTTCCGATAAATCACAAAGTCTTTCATGAGATGCACAAGATGACCTCCCTTTCCTCATTATCTGACAGGAGATGTGTATGAAAAATAAACAGCATCCTTTACAAGATAATCGTTTGAAACGCGTTGCATGGCAACGGAGGTGAATTGGGATTTGAACTATGTTTAAATGGGATTAACGTATTCAAACACATACCTCTCCCCTGGGATGACATGAATAGAGTGTGTCTTTTTTATAGTCGCTGGTATTTGGATAAAGGACTTTCGTGGACGAACGGATGAACATTTATGTTACAGCAGAGTTGAATTGTGAATCTGTCGTATGAGGTAGGCTTGGCAAACTCAGGACTGGTCTTGTGATCCGGGTATCGTCATAAGGGGAATGTAATGAGATTTTGATATCGGACGATACTGAAAATATTAATCGTAACCGATAGGAAATTAATTTACTTGGGAAGCCTGTAGACCCTCTACTAGTCAACATATTTCTCGGATTTTGTGAAACTTGAAGGTTCATTACCGTACTCACAAGAGTCCACCACTGGCACTACATTAATCCAGCTCACACACTCACACCCTATTTATTTAATATTAATTTTAATGAAATCCTTTCACTTCCAAATCCTTCCCCGGTCTTTCAAATTGCTTCGTCACTTTAGGTTATACTACCAACATTTTTACGCATTTCTCATCTCTTCCGTGCGTGCTACATGCCTCACCCATCTAATTTTTCTTGATTTTGCTACCTTGATAATATTTGAAGCTCCTTAAAATGTAATATTCTCCAGCTTTAATTCCTTCTCTTTTACGTTCTAATATTTTCAGACGCCCTCAGTCTGTGTTGTTATGTTAATTGTAGGCGTCATAATTAACCCTTTAAAGCTTAATTGTAATTATATGTACCAGCTGTTTTAACAATCAGTAACACAGCGTTTTATATTTATGTATTTCGTATGATTCTCACTGTAAAGAGGGATTATTTCCTTAAACAGCGTTAACCTATTTATATTTGTAATGGTGAAGTGTTGTGTTTTCTTTGAGGTACGCACTCGGTTTTAAATGTTACTGAGACGATCTTCGACTTCAAAGGGCAAATTTAAATTTATTTTGTTATTTATTTTATAACAGTGAAAAGCCCATTCAAATTTGAGAAGGAATTATTTATTTCGTGTCTCCATTTTCACCACTTCCTTTACCCATTTATTTCTTTTATCTCTTTGCTTTGTCCCTATTTATTTCTCATCTTCCTCAAGATCCCTTTCTGCTTGATATTTGTGACTACTGTAATATTGTTTCCAGTTCATACGCCGTTTAAATTGAGCTGTTTCCGTTTTAAAAGAGAAAAGCATTGTCCAAAATTTCTACGTCGCAAATGTAGTCCTACATAAAAAACGCAGAAGAATTGGGACCGACGGTCAAGGACATTCGATGTGAAATTATATCAGAATCGGTTCAAACAGTCATGGAATAACGAGATAACGGTATAAATAATGCTGCCCTTTTAATTGCCTCGAAAACAATAATATTTGCTGTGTAAGTGTATTGGGTATGAAATGTGTTTTCGTCTACAACTCAAACATCCTTCACTCTAATGTCGGTACATTTTAGTACAACTTTCAGATACGAAATTTCGTACGGACAGACAGTTATGGAGAAGTTAATAATCGCATTATAGCAACTCTTACGAACACGCCTGAAAATCTTAATGTCTTCCTGATGATGGAAGCAGTAAGACCCTCAGAAACGTCGTTCAGTATCTATCAGACTACATAGCGCAGCGTTATAGAATATAGACATATGCAGGTTCTGTTTTGGTTTGCATATTTTAGCTGGATTGTTTTATCTCTGTGTAGAACGACACTCCTTGTTTCAGAAAGTAGAATGATGTTTTAGAAATGAGACCGCATTCTCATGACGGAGGAGCTAACCAAACGATAAAATTAGTGTTTTTAAACATTTATATTGTGGGCACATCTCTGGAATGCATTGCTCTATTATTCATCTGGTATGCTTCACAATTCTTCTTAGTTACAAAACTTATCAGCGTGGAGTTATTGAATTTTGTTCTGCTTTCCGCTCTATGGGTGTTTGCTACAGATTTATTTTTTTATTGTAACGTTATTTGATTTTGTTCTGCTGTTACCGTATGCAGATTAAAATAATGAAAGTTCATAGGGGAAGAGTAAAAGTAAATATTTATAAAAGACTTAATTCTGCTGAGAGCTGTCGACAGTACTCGCTTTCCCCAATATCGATATTTTATCGACTGCTTTCCAATTAATATTTCCTGACAAGCTGTGGTGTTAATTAACACATGACAGTACTCGCTAGACTTCCACTATTGATTTCCGGTTGTCTTTTTGATACGCTTTGGTTCCATATTTGAATCAATCCAAATGTTTTATTGCCTGACATGTTGTTGGCCTCGTGAACTAGCATTTCTTGACCCTCAAATCAACAAACTACCTTCTTCATTCCTACTGCAGCATGATTGGACTCTTAACCTATTCTTCTACTTTACAAGTTTAGACCCATTGGAGTTCTTCTGAAGTTACACCGTTTAGACCATCTCATTCTTGGCCTTCCTAAATCCCGCTTTCCTCTAGGTTTGTAATTGAAAAAATGTCTTTTTAATGTGTAGTCTGAAATCCGGTGTACGCTTCTCTACTTCTGCTGTTATTCCTTAATGCAGTGTATCCCAAATTGTGTGGTACGCGAAAGGATTTCAAGCGGTACGCGGCAGAGAATATATTACTGAAACTTGTTCTATGGTTCTGTTGCTGTGAAATGATTTATAATACAGGGTGTGTATAAATTATATTTACATCTTTACACGTAATAAAACCTTTATGAAACGACATAGACACACTGTTTGAGCGTCATCTGCGAGAGAAACTCTCAAAGTTTGTTCTTAACACTACACGCATTCAACATGGGCTCCATTTGTCATGTGTACAATGTCCGAATGACATTTAAGCTCCGTCGATGTACGCTGTAGCATGTCAGCGTCAACTGTTGCAATTCTGTCCTTCAAATCGTGTATGTCGGCCACCGGCGTTCGGTACACACAGTCTTTTGCATATCTTCATAGGGAAAAAAAATCACGGTGTGATATCGGGTGATCTCGCCGGACAAGAGATGGGACCTGTGTGACCAATCCATCGATTTGGGAAATGCTGATTAAGAATGCACAATCAAGTTCCAATATAATGATACGCCGTTCTGCTGGAAGAACACAGCAGGCTAGATTTCTTGTAAATGTGGATAGATGAAGTTTTACAGCATATCCAGTTAATTTCTGGATGGCACAGTCGCTTCGGCAAAGAAAAAAGATCCGATCGAACGATCGTGCAACAGGCCACACCACACTTTAACTTTGGGGATGTATATAATGTGCTTCGCTGCAACATAAGGCTGTTATGAACCCCAGATTCGGACGTGGAATGTAGCCTCGTCAGAGAATATGATTTTACGCTCCTCAGGAATTCGTTGACTTTGTCCAGTTTCTCAAGCATGGTTACTGCAGATTCCTTAGGAGTTTCCCTATCAACTGGCGTCGCCACTTGCAACTTGTAAGCATTCAGACACAAAAAGATTTCGTAACGCCCGATGCACTGTCGAATGCGCCATTTGCAACTCACGTACTGCAGCTCGTGTCGACTTACGTGGACTGCGGACAAAGATCCTGAGTGTCATTTCAACATCTTCTTCAGCAACTCAAGTTTTCTTAAATTGTTTGTACCAATCACGTATCGATGGTCTTGATGTGACGTCTTGTGATAAGTTGTTCAGAAACGTCTTTGGAACTGAGTATCCGATTTAATTTTGATAAACCACTAAACGCCCTGTTCCTCCTCCTACGGGTTCTTGGCAACTGACATTTACAAAGAAGGATGCAGTGCAGTGGAAAACATACGGACGCTACAATCTACAGGGAACTCGGCAAAACTTTTAGTATCTCTCGCGGACGACGCTCAATGTGTGTGGTTTTTCATAAAAGTAAAGTTGTAAAGATAATTTGTATACACCCTATAAAAATAAAACTGGACAAATTTGTTGATACTGATTAAACTCTTGCTTTAGGTGAGGGATTGGTCCATCTTAAGTCCTCTGTTTAATTAACACAAATTAAATGACTGTGTTATGAACAGGATTCGAACCTATGACTCTGCTGTATTTCTTATACCGCCCGAACAGTGATGACAGAAGCCATTTTATTTCCACTGTGACAGCTGAAGAATATGTAGGCCTTTCTCGTTTATCATTTTTAGGCGTTTTCGCAGCCCCTCGGAGCGTGTTTTATAATAATTGTCCGCTTGTTTATATGCATGAAGTAACCGGAGAACAAACAAACCTGTTCCGATGAAACTTTATATTCGAGAATTTCACAAAAGAATTATCGAGCTGTTTCAATTTTCATGTAGATTGAACAGCTTCAACGGCCAATTTACATCTGTGCTACGTAATCACATCGTAATGCTTCATTCGACACTAAAACAAATGCTCAAGTTTCATCAGACGGTCTGCTCGTAAGGTTCTCTTACATGCCCTTAAATCTACGAAGGAAGTTGTGCTAAGCTACGGATTTTTATCACCCTTAAAAATCCTTCGACCGGGTTTGGACCCGCAAACCTTGGGTCCAGTGACGAGCAATCTAAACACTAGTCCACTGAAGGCGACTCATCAGAAGATTGCAGAAAGAAAGTTTTGAATGAGAATTTATTTTGTTAATGTAGTGCTTATTTCAACAAGACTTTGAAGAATGCACGCTTATTAAATGAAGAATTATATGTAAGTTATATAATTTATTTTATTTTAGTGTGTATAAAACGGCAAACACTGAAAATTTGGTATTTGTCCTTTATTTATTCATTAGTTCTCACTGTAATTATTATTTCGTTGTAATTATGCATGTAACATCATGCTCACGGGAAAAAAACGCTTTGTATTTATTATTTTCGCTTCGCGTGCCTTTTCTAGGTATACGACTTCGCGTAAGTCGGAGTAAACGTGTTGTAAATAATGCTTGTTTTCTCATCCTCTGATCTCAGTTGCTAGGCAACTTAAACAACGCTTGTCAGATATACGTAAACTGTCAAGTTGAGTCCAGCCGGAGTTTAGCCTGGGGGGGGGGGGAGTAGATATGAAACGGAAAGATTCTCCGTCGAGACACATGCGGTCCGTATAGCCACTGCTGTATGTCCAACGAGTCCTGTTCCTCAATCCTTCGCAGCGTCCCCAGAGAAGTCGAGACAACATGTGCATACTGATGCGTGTATTTAGTTGGCAAGCCTGTCTGAACCAAAACCACTCTCACTTTGTCTCTCTTTAACCCACATGCAAGCGTATTTCAATGTAGTTATTTTTGTATACTAATTTTATCTCCCTCTTGCAGAACCTGCTCTGGAGTACGTGCCTTCGAGATATGTTTTTTTTTCAAGGCCAGTGCAATCAAATTAAATAGCACGTATTATATGTGGCAGTACAGTCCGATCCAAACCTTCGTTTCCTCTCTTCATATAGCAGCAGACTTTTTAGGTGGGAATGTGTGAGGCTTCTCTGTTTGCAGTACAAGAAATAACAGTTGTCGTTTAAGAAAGATGGATGCTAAATTCAATTAAGTCTATCGTGTATGTCTAGTGATTACAATGTTATCAGTGTTATATTAGCCCCGTTTTTAATAATCTGAACGCCTGCAACGTTGCGATTAGACTACTTATGTTACAAGAGTGTCGGAGAAGTTGCCGCTCAGGTACGGCGCATACTAAAACATAATAGCGAATGTGGTGCTTCACTATTGTTAAAATTGCACCTGTATCTGCTAAAACAATTATGCCTTGTGAGTGGTGAAAATATTATGTCTAGAAATTACTACAATCCACAAAATTGAATGCAGCATAAGCAGTATTGGACAACCTGAAAGGAAGAGACCGCTTGTAAGACCTAGGCGCAGATGGGAGTATAATATTAAAATTGATCTTAAAGCGGTGGGACTTTGTGATGGTGTGGACTGATTTCATCTGGATCATCGTAGGGGCCAAAGGGGCTATTGTTAGCACGGTAATGAACTTTGTTTCCATATAAGTAATTTGACGATCCCAGCGACTATCAGCTCCCCAAGGAGGACTCATTTAAATGTTTTTAGTATCATTATTATCATCATAATCATCAAATTTCAGTTGCTAGGTTTACATATTTGTTAATTTTTTCCTCGTACGTTTCATCATAATTGCTGCTTAATGAAACTGCCAAGTCAGACAAATATATTTGCATCTGCTTGGTCTGTTGGCCATAATTGTTTGTTCTGTAAATATTGTACTACTACTGTTAGTCTTGTTGCTAATATAATGTGTAGCGTTATAATAATCATTAACAAGGTTGCGTTTCGCGCATGGACATTTGCAGCTCATACTGACTCCTTATTTAACGTTTAACTTTTTATAGTGCTTGTATTGCTTAATGTAGTTCATTTTGTTGTTTTTCGGTGCTTATCTGTAATTTGGCTTTCTTGCTGCTGGCTGTGAGTCGTTTTAAGAAATGGATTTAATTACTATTTATTGTTTGTCATACATGTGAACCAGTTTCGTGCTTCTACTTTCGTAGAGAGATGGCTTTATGTGACACATTTATAAAGTGAAATCAAGTTTTACAACAGTAAACATGCCAAGGTAACCGTGTTCCACAGTTCCGTTACAGAATGCCACCAGATATTCTGCAAGCGACTTCCAATTTATTTTTTAAATATTGGTCAAAATATTTGAAATTTACAAATAGCCGAAACTTCATAAGATATATGATCACGAATTTGTATGATTCTTATTCGTTTTTGGCACCATCTATACATATAATGAGGAGGTCATGACCTTTATGTTTTATCTTATACCTTCTGAACGGATTTAGAATAAATTTCGCATTGGGGGGGGGGGGGGGAGGTCTACACTGACAGTTTAGGGACATATTTCATCTTGCCAACATTTGTTCGATACAGCTTGAAACAATCTCTGCCACGTTTCGTAGATGTTATTGGCAGTCTGGAGTAGAATTTGTCGATGTATGCACATGAAGGCAAGGGGTGATGCATAATCACAAGGAGTTTGTGTTTGTGTTAAAGTAATCTGCGTACACAAATGAAGGGCATCGAAGAAAGTAGCGACATAATTTCTTTGATGAATTATAGGTTCTTGGTTTATTTGACAACGCTTTTAATTTATATTTCTTTTTAACATCGATGGTTTCGAATGAAGTGTAATTAATGTGGAATGAAGAGCTAATTACTTATGTTAACCCTTTAAAGCCGAAGATCTTTTAAGTAATTTATAAGAATTCGGTCCGTACCCCAAAGAAAAAGCAACATTTCATAAATGCAAAGATCATCTTGTTAATGTTTGAAGAGCTGTTAATGCTGAGAATAATACGAAACACATTAATGCACCCCATGAATAAAATTCAAACTTAATGGATGTTAAAGCAAGTGGTATATATAGTTACCACTAAACTGCAAAGGGTTCAAGTAGTATCCTAGAAATTTTCCGGGTGATATTCACAAAAGACTCATCAGGATAGGCAGCAGACTGTCCAAGATTCGAAATCAGGATCTCCCAAATAAGAATGAAGAGTTTTAACTGCTTGGCGATATTCGATTTGTGATTTCGTATCATGATTTTCATATTTCGAACTGCAGTTTGCGTTGCGTTGTCTGGAGAGGGGGAGGGGTTTGCGATTTTGAAATGCAGCAGTGCAGTCGGTGGCACTGACGTCACTAAGCACTGTTTGTTTCGTACAGATGACGTAGCCTGAACTGTATTTGTATGAAAATAATGGAGTACACTCTCGTTATGAAGTTCATACATGGTTATGTGGTTTATTGGGATCAGAGACTACTCTTCGAAGCACGAAATTCGTTTAAATAATATGTACACGTTCAGTACCTTCATCAAAGTGTCTCCATGACAACGGTCAACTGGCTCATGATGTTTGACGAAATAACAGCTGTTTATTTTGAGAATCATACGAAAGTTATAAATACACTCTGTGGAGAAGAGTTAGTGAATATTAAAGTAGGTGATATAGCACAGTTACCACGGTGCTGTTGAAAACTTAAAAGAGAGAGGAAGACAGATAAATTAATATACTCTTTAAGTTACTCATCATCGCTATTCATCTACCGGGGTTATACAGAGTGTCCCAAAAACATGTATACACATTCATTGAATGAAATATAGACATTTTAATAAAGTAAACCATTACATACGTCAGCATTGGGACTTTGTGAGCTTGCGAATGTCTTATAGGTGTTCAAAATGACCACCGTTAAGTTCCCCTTGTCAATACAACACATGTATATTGATAACAAGGTTAATATTTCGTGTAATAATGTCTGTACATATCTTTGGAATACACTGTATTGAAAGAACCGGAAAAATTATTGTGAATTGTGGGTATATAAGGTTTTTGAAGGACGCGTCCATGGAATGCTTCAAATTACTCTCCTGTTAGACTGCTGCACAGGTAATGTGCGCTTGGAGGTACGGAGGAAAATCATGGAAAACGTACTGGTAGTCTGAGCGACATTCGAACTCTAGCGGGAGTGCAGAGCGTTACGCCATGCTAACCTACCGGACGCTGTTATATTCACGAACAGCGCGATTTGAACTTATCTTAAGTAGTTCATGTCTGATGTCGGGAACTACGCAACTGATTGATTGGATTTTGTTCTGCTTAGTGTCCTCATATGCAGGTTTTATTCCGAGGAGGATATTGCAATTAAAAATGTAAACGAAAGAGACACGAGGGTAGACACAGAAGAAGATGGCTCAGGATGGCATAGATCATAATTTCGAGGTTGCGGTTTTAGCGATACGAGGTGTATTCAATCGATATGTTGAAGTGTGAGTCACAAAGTGTTGTGTGTCCTCTTGTATCTTTGGGTAGTGTCGATTATCGATACGAAGCGTATTTCCAGTTCCGTTGACCCAAATGCGGTAAGATGGTTGCTTTGTCGTGTCGTGTTAGAGTGTGTGTGTGTGTGTTTGAAGTGTTAATTTATAATTATTTCAGTGATACGTGACGATGCAGACTGAATCAAAGATTCAGTTCAACTTTGAATTTTGCATTCAGAGAAAGCGCGTTATAAATAATAGTCGTGTACACATTTCATCATATAGGCTGCCATTTTGAATTACTTCGTGGTTTATCTAATGGTATAGATTTTAGCCATAATTAGCTGAGTATGAATCATATAAAGTTTACATAATGCGGTTTAAAGTGTGTTTATGAACAGTGAATTGTTAAAGGTGGTCCGGTCCCTTGCTATTTCAAAGTAATATTCCAGCCCGAGGAAAACCACGACAAACTTAAAATAGGCTGTGCTGTGTTCGAAGTTCGATTCAGATTAGTTTACGATACCAATCAAAGGAAATGTGTTAAGCCTGTATGTGCTCTTATTGCCTAAGGAAATTGATGGGTTACAATAGGGCTTTGGTGTAAGGTGTTTAGTGAACGGGCATTCTGTGTGGTGAATCATTGCAGCCGAGTCAGCTGAATGCGAGGAAGGTCAGTCGAGTATTTTTTGATTTGCTGAATAATTAAGTAAATAGTCCTACATGTTGAAGCTATAAACCGAAGTACAGAGGCTGGGTGGAGTTAGGGGAACAGTTGATATTGACCATGTGCCAATTTTACAATGAAGTCAAACTTGTCCAAAATTCGTGTTGTTCGTGGCAGCTCTGTCAAAATCACGCGTGCTTCTGAGACATTATTAGAACTTTACCTTGTCGCTCGGGCTTCGTGATGAAATTAAGATGTGGAGGGTGGAGTATAATCTAGAAAATTTTAACTGTTACAGTTAATACTTAGTAATATTTTTATTTTTAAAGGCGAAGTTAGTGTAAATAATATTTAAGTTTAGACCACACGGCAAAGAAAACAAAGTATTTCGCCTTTTAAAGATCAAATGGTTAACGATGTTTAATGAAGTAATCGCTGTTATCACTGAGGGTTATACGAAACTCCTGAATTCAAAATGAAGATATGTTGATTGTTGAAGCAGATGGGACGTATTGTTACAGTTGGTCTTTAGAGCTTTAATCTATTTACATTTGTTGGTTCTGAGTGTACTGTGCGTCATCCGTGCAGTTTTGTATGTATCTACAAGTAAGCATTTGAACAAACAGCTGTGCGGTTAATTTAATTATCTGTACATTGGACGGTTACCCCAAGCCGGGCTATCCGTTAATTGCATCTCAGTTGACCTGACGGGTGACACAGGCGTATGTGTCCGTTCTGTTTGTACTTCCAAATCAGAATGTTACAATTGGTGTTATTTGCAGTGAATTAAGTTTTGACTCGCTGGTACTGCAAGAGCAAGTGTTAATTTCTGCCACAAGTTGTCTATAGAACAACTACACTGACTAAACTGATTTAAGATAAGTATCAATAGGTGAAATGTCATGTTCTTATGCCGACGATTGTGAAAATAGTTTTTTTTATATATATATAGAATGTTGCATTATGTAGTCTGGTAGATATTGACTAACGTTTCAGAAATGTTTACAGCCACCGTCACCAGGGCGATGGCAATAAACTTCTCTGAAACTTTAGTATCTACCAGTCTACACGGTACAACGTCCCAGTGGACGGCCATCTTTAAGTAAGAATAATTCAGTGTTTGTTCCTAGCAGCACACTAACTTTAATATGTATTATGACAGGTGTCTTGTTGGTGTTTAAATTGTTTATGGTGTGTATTAAATATGCGATGAGGGGGTGGACGATGAACGACTCTTATACCGTGACCGTCTGCGTGTTTTAAAACCTGTAGCAATATTGATGCTGGAAAGAAGTACACAGTTTTACTTAATGTTGTATTTTGATGATCTCTTTGTTTTATAAAATGTGATCTTAAGTGGTCAGAGAACATGTGAGGGTGATTATTCTTTATTGCAGCATGTCTCACAAGATGGGGAAATTAATCTGATGTAGGATTAAACTTTTCTACAAACTAAGATAATTCAAAGCCCCTCGGCACGTGTGAGATCGAGTGTTGAATGTGATTCAAAAGTTCCTATGCACACACATGCCTCATATGGCAAGATTTGCATAATTGGGCACTCCTGTTGTTTCATTGCGATAAAATAAAGCCATAATGCAGGCGCCCGTTGGTAGTCAGCGCGAGTACTGAAACTATGGCCAGTGTCTCGAGCCTATAAAACCTCGAACCCAATTCCGACGCGCCGCAGCGATCCCTCTTATCTCTGAGCTCGTCACATCACCCTGGTGTGACATGTAACACAAAGCTGCCCCTCAAATAGATCCAGTTTTCATTATGCGACACTGTTTATATGGAGGTGAGATTTTAGGTTCTCACGGTCACGTTGCATTTTGCAACGTGTGACCTGGCAGATGTTTATCCACGTTTCAGAAGTGCTTGCTGCCTCCATCATCAGGACGATGATGGGTCAGTTTTTAGCTTCGTGTCTTTACATTTATATAAAAAGTTTAAAATCGTTTTTCTCTAATCTGTATAGTTCAGAATTTGTGGAGAGCGTTAAATTAAATAGAGAGTTAAATTGGGATAAGTACATTTCTTCAACGTCTTTAATGTCTTGGCGTACAAAGGGTCAGATATTGCTGAGGGCGAAATGAACCCTGCTGAATTTATGCTCCATTTGAGGGAGGGAGGTATATTGGCATAATTTTGGCCAAAATGAAGGAGACGGCCGTCCACCTCTGATAAACTGCGAGGGTGTTGAAGCAATTTTACTTTCATCTTGCCGTCCCGTTTTATTTGATGTCGTGTAGATGTGACGTGCGCTATTAACCTCTAGGGGTGAGTGTGTGAGGCGCTATGTGCTCAGAGCACTTAATTTGAAAACAGAATACAACAGCGGGTGTTAGTACGTTATGGCATCTAGTCGGAAAACTGAGAATTCTCGTGAACAGTTCACTCACGAAATTTAATTCATGGATGTTCAATTAATCGTCAGATCCATTGAACATGCAGGTTGGTGTAATGATAACACTGTAGAGAATGTCCTCGGTCGAATCTCGGCTACATTACTAACACGTTTTTGTTGGTTTTCTTCAGTTTCATCTGATGAGTGTCGAGATAGTACCTTGTAACAGACCACGACCGTCTGCTTCCAAATCCTCACCTACTCACCATGATTTGATCTGTCCTCTATATTCTGTCGCTTGTAAATATATGTATTTGTAACAGCATATAAGAGGTTTAACTCCTTGTCCACAAGAGACCGACAGTTGATCTTATTTCTCAGTCGAGTGCAGTTTTTCACCTCATATTTCTCCAGGATTAATTTTAACCCTTCGAGGGCCAGTAGTAACTATATATTCCAGCTGTTTCAACAACTTTTAATTTTGTAATTATATATAACGTGTTATTATCATAATAACAGGTATTATTTCCTAAAACAGTATTAACCAGTTGGTGTTTCTAGTGGTAAAATTTTGTTTCTGGTTTCTTTCTGATGATGTTATCCGATTAAATCCACATTCGTTTGCCTATGTGTGATAGATGCCGTTTCTGTTTAAGTGCTGTGATTCCTCTTAGGCCACGCACAGACTGTCTTGTCTTGAGCGTATGTTTACACTTTCTGGCGTATCGCCTGCAATGAATTGAAACTGGACAACACGATGCAGACGCTACCTTTTACGGTATCCTGTTTCCTAAAACCATTAAACACCCCATCACTGCGGTGACGTCACAGGAACGAGACGTTGTGGCGTCAGAAATATTTGATGAGTACAAAAGAAATCCATAAAGGGGAATTGGAAATGCAAGTCAGAATGTGGCCTATCCTACACGTCAGGACAGATGTGATGGGTTTATAGGAGTAATGCAAGTTGTCCTGTGTTTGGTAGGTTCTGATTGTTCTGACAGCAGTATCTGCTGTTTGAATTCTTGGTATGAGTTATTTAGGTTTGATGATATGGAATATTTAGACATTAATGTATTTGATGTTATAACTCGGTGTTTCTGTCTACCTGTCTTCGTCAGGGATATGCCTAGTGATAGAGGAAGCAATAACCTCTGAAACGTCGGCAGACATCTACCGTATTACACGGCGCTACAATCCAGAAGACAGTCATCGTGTGGACCTGAAATCTCACACAATATGAAATTGTCCTGCAGTTGATAGAACTTTCAGAATATAGAGTTTCTTTTCAAAGTGTACCTGTTTGACTTATTTCTCACAGTAAAATATGTTTTACACAATGTTATGGACGAAATTTTTCCTACGTCAGGACGTCGAGTTTTAGCGTGGTCTTTGATTTTACGTCGTGGTTAGTAGCATCATTTAAATCAGTGTTTCGACAGTGTTCCTCTGCTGTAGCACGTATTACTTCTTCTTACTCATGGGGACAGCTTCTCATTCAAGGGCTGTGTTTAAATCTCGGAGGTGCTAATTCATTGTTAGCTTTACCACTTTGTTGAATGCAGGATGCATAGTGTAGGTTATTCTCAGTCCTCTTCCATCGTGTTCAGTGGTGCATCGCCTTATTTCGTTAAGTCACATAGAGTAGAGAAGAAGAGAGTTCTTTGTGTATCCTTTCTTTGTTTCGTTTTCTTTCACTGAAGGTTAAGAAGAATACTAAAACATCACTAACCCAGCATTTTATTGGAGGGACCGAGAAAAACCACTATAATTCTCAGTCAGAATAGGTCTGCGGGCAGAGACTTACTGAGTGTTCAAGCACGTGTCACATACAGTTACCGCTGTGTTTTAAATAGTTGAAGACCAGAATATTCCGATATTTCTCGTTATGAACTGATACGAATATCGATTGAAGGGAACACAGTAAATTACCTTTTAATTTGTTATAGGATCCTTCGTCCGGGAGTATCCGGAGATAGTGCACTTTATCTGTCTGTAGTTACATGTACTTTACTGTTAACGTTGTTTTGATGTGTACTCCTCCGACCTCCCACACATGTGGTCAAGTTGGTGTCACTGTGGCATCACCAGAGTGACCAGCAAGTGGAATGACATGTGTACACAGTACTATAAATTTTCTACGGGCGTGGAATGAACTGTCACGTTCCAAGCTGTTTTGCTGTTTGGTATTTTGTTTCAATGAAATATAACTGAGAATTGTACACTAAATTACAGCGGTACTATATACCATGTGTAGGATTTTGTTTTCCGTTTGTATATTATCGTATAGAAGTTGTGGAAAGATGTGTCTCATAGAAATTGGTGGAAGCGGGACGTAAATATGGTAAGGACCAGATTACTTGCGAGTTCAGGGTGCGGGAGGTGAAGAGCAAGGTTATAAGCACTGCGCGCGCACCTCCACGCTTTTTCTGTCCGTTCTACCAGGCCGTTCCGTGCGCGGACCAGGCCGTGCCGAGTGCAACTATCCACAGCACTAGGGAGCTCAGCTAACAAGTTATCTGGTCCATACTGTACATGGGTAGGAAATATTTTAGGTAATTGGCTACAACAAATACTTATTAGATTACCAACCCCAGGAACTGAAACTACAGAGCGTTTTTTGAAGGATATATGAGATGGGCTGGTATTTAGCACACATTTAGGATACCGGAGAACTTCTTGTTGTGTGTCGTCGTGTTGTGTAAGACCCTTACCACTTTTGATGCCTGATGACTGATGTGTGAAGAGGAGACGAGAGAAGAGATGATAATATATGAGGGAAAATTACGTTTACGAAAAAACCTTATAATTGTGACAGTCAGTGGTTCATAAATGTCCAATTTCAGACTCCGAGGTTTCGCGTAGCTGTTATTAACTCTTTGTTGCGTACCCGGGAAGTAATTTAGCACTTTTAAAGAATTGTCTACAGCTGACGTAGCGGGTACAGCAAGGTAATTTATCTGACTGTGTTAGTTCAGCTAATCAGGGATGAGTATCTGCTATGTAACCAGCCAGAATCGATATTGAGACTCGGTTTGACGCTATAAATCTGGAGGGCTCAATCTCGATAAGTAAATACGTGATACGACTGGTGTCTTTGTCAAGACGGATGGAGATGCCTGAACCGAAGATTAATTTAGTTTGTGGCAACGTTTCTCTCAACATTTAGCCCTACAAGATGTTTCTTATGTACGGTGAACTGCCCCTCGCAGAAATCCAGAACATTATCCTCGTCTGCTTCAAGTTCTTGGATGTTTGTTTTAATATTTTATCACCCCTTTTCGTACTGTTTATCGCCTTGGTGATTGGCCTTTGGTTTTCCCTCCAAACCCTTCCATTGTGACTTAAGAAACTTTATGAATCATAGCCAGTGATTTGCACGATTTAATGGAACTTGGTGAACCCGAAATTGAAAATGCAAGGTAAACAGGGCATATATGGTGTTATACTGAATTACAGATAAATAGGTGAAAATACAATACTAAATTGTGATTAAATTTGTAGTTTTTATTTTATAGGCTATAGGTTTGTCACAAAAGGAGAAAGGGTGACTAAATATTATGTCAGAACTTGCCTATTTAAATACATTATTTTATTCCGAAAAAAGTTTTCTGGAAAATTATTATCTTCCTGTAACCACGGACTGCAATATAGACTTGCTTATGAACTACGGCGGATTTAACGATGACCTTTACATTAAGGACGTATTGTCCACCTTCTTCGCCTGACTTTGTGGTGTCAAAATCCTGAATTAAAGAAACAATAAGTGAATGACTAAGTAATGGAATGCATGGTATAGGGAACACATAGTAAATTATCTTTTTCCGTGATGTGTGGGTCAGAGGTCATTGACTCCAGGAAACGTTGTCATAACTGACGCCAATCTCATGTTTGTTAACACTTATATTTTATGACTTGTTGGATATGAACGAGTGGTAGAAAGCATGCCCCGATAGGTAAGTGCGGTAAATAAAATAGGTTTACACTGCCCGAAAGCAACGCATCATATACGGACCGTTTTCGTATTTTAGTGCGTTTCAGTGCATGACAGTGATTTTCTTCTTGGATTCTGCGCCGTGTAGCCTCCTAGAAGTCGACCCATCATGTACCTGATGATCACGGCAGTAAGAACCTCCGAAACGTCTGTCATTTTGTACCAGACTACACGGCGCAACATTCTAGAAGACAATCATCTTCATACTTGTCGCCTTGAGAAACTTAAATCTCACCTTTCTTAGTATTTGTACAACAACCATTAGCTTATCTGTTTTCAGTAGAATCTTCCGCAGTTGTGGACATCATATGACGATCTTCTTAGATAAATTGCATTGTCTTGGATATTAATATTGAAAATAAAAAAAAACAAAACAAAGAATTTAAAAGGCATCTAAACGCGTGGTAAATCTGGTTATGACATTTAAATTTCAGTTCCCCCTTTACGAAAATCGATTCCTGTAGCCCACATCATCTGGTCTGTGTCCTGTGTTTCACTGTTTAGTAGAAGCAAAGAGGATAGAGTTTCGTGTATGAGATACGTCGTTACAAATTTCTGTCTGTTTCATATTCTGTGACGCAAGACTATGTGGTTGCCGCTCATAATAACCTCTCCGAAGAACTAATGACGCCTATTTCGTTGTAAATGCTGAACATAGACTATACTACAACATATTATGTATCAATCGTGCACCTTTATGCTCGCAACTACTTCTTACTCTGGAAGTTTCCTGTAACATCTGATATGTTACAGTGAAGGCAAACTTCGCCCTGCCTTACAGTTTGTTTCTTCTTGGAGGTACAACTCGCTTACAAGACATCTTCGCTTTCTGTGGTGTATTAAGGAAACAAGAGCAGAATGTTTATTTAACAACGCTTTTTCAGTAACTGACTATATAGCGTCGAATGAGAGGATGATGGTGAATTGGAAAGGATGTGGAAGGAAGCGGTCTTAGCCTAGTTTAAGGTGTTATCCCGGTATTTGCCTGGAAGGACTGAGGAACGGTTTACTCCATCCAGGAGTACCCAGTTGTCCACATGCGTTCCTTGCTGTTTTACATGCTACATTAGTCTTGTTATTTATTTATTGACGATGACTGTCTTCTGGGTTGTTCTGCCGTGTAGTCTGGTGGAAGTTTACCGACGTTTCAGAAGTCCTTGCTGGCTCCATCATCAGGGCGATGATCTTATCGCCCTGATGATGGTGCCTCTGAAACGTCGGTAAACTTCTACCAGACTACACGGCGCAATAACCCAGAAGACAGCCATTTTCAGACCCACCGCTGTAAAAACATCAAATCCCATAGATATATTTGTTGTTGTTAATGCATATTTTGTTGTATGACAACTCAAATGTATTTATTTTCCGTATCAGTAATCTCACTGATGTAAATCTTGTTTAGGCTATACTTCTGAAGTAAGTCTACCTTCTTTGTTTCAACAATGTTGTTTATTTTTTGGGTGGTATGTCAAGTCCTCGTACATATAGGAACAAACAAATTTTGAACATCGTCGTTCTTTGTTATTTAATAGGGCCTCTTAAATTGTTGAAATCGTTTTTTTCATACGTAAAAATATATTTTCAAATATAAAAAACAAATGAACAGTTTTCAGTCCGTTTTATTGCAGATACAGATCCATTAAGTTAAATCAGAAATTATTTTTGCACATATTTTGTTAAGTATTCAACCCACAGTGAAATTATTTAAAAAAAATTTAGGTCTTAAAGTGATCTATATTTTGTGCTATATATACATTTTTATGTACTGTGAGCCGTTTGTGAGAGAAGTGATTGAATTTCGAATTGACCTTCGTGTGCATAGTTGTTTACATGCAGGCCTATCTGACAGATACGAACCAAAATTAAATTTGCCGTACGCCTGGCGAAGACCCCCGTATCAAACTGCAAGGAGTCTACATGACGTCACAACGCAGATCAACATCGGCATACATGACATAAAATTGAAGGCAACTTTCGAATACCGAAGTGAGTTGTGGGTTTTGAACAAGAGAGACCATGTGATGGTTTGATGCTGAACAGATGGCATTTCTAAGACCACTACTGGATTTACAAAATTGAACCACGAAAGGAGTACAGATTTAAGGGAAATATTGCAGGGTCAGAATGTAGTGGGAGACACGTGATTATCAAGGATATTAAAGAAATACATGTAGAAAGAATGCTGAGAAGTAGATTACCAGAATTATCACTGCATTGTTATAAACCCAGTGGAAGAGACATAGAAGTTGGTCCAGAAAGAGATGGGAAAATCGATTCGTGATCGAATGCTGATGGAACAGTGAACCAAGTATTAAAGTTTACAGTGCAGTGGTTAGCATTCTTACTTCGTGGTATGGAAGTCTACGGTTCGATTATCAACTTGGGGAGCGTCTGTCTTGAGTCTTTTCGTAGTTTTGAACCCTCACAAGACGTGTCAAGATTGTACTTTAAAATAAACTACTGTTGTTTGCTTTCCACATCAGCATTCATAATTACTTTATCATCTTTCATTCGCCTGCGAAAAGCACAGGCAGTTGTTTCAAGTCGTTAAATGAAGTAAGAAGAAAACTTTCCTTTAAAATCCTTTTACTACTTTCGTGCTGAAACGTTGAAAGGAGCGAATTTGAATAATTTTGTTTGTTGACATGACAACTAAATTTTGTGATCTGGGGCAGGTTTCATTATTCACTTTTCGATTTCAACGAATCAGAGGAGGTCATGCAAGTTTCTTTCGTGCGTTTATTAAATTTGACATGAGTTCGGGAGTCACATATTAGATTAACGCCGGCTGGAACACGGATAGATTGTATCCGTTGAATGCGTAAATTGAACGGTACCAGCATCCTGAAATTAGTTTCTCGCATCTGTAACGAGTTTTGAAAGTTCTGAAAGGCAGGTTGATGCAACATTTGTGACAGGTTATGTTACTCAGTCTGTCTCTCGCAAATATTATGTAATAGTTCAGAACGCTCAGACTGAATACGTCGAACACTGTCAAGTAGTGTACCAAAGTTTAACTTGTTGTTTAACCCCTGAAAGCACAGTGGTAACTGTATGTACCACCTGATTTAACAATCAGTAACTCTGAATTTTGCTGACGGAATGTATTTATGGGTTTGTTACGATTTTCATTGTAAACAGCGATTAATTCCCTAAACATCGTTTACCAGTTAATCGTAATGGTGAAGTGTGCGTTTTCTTTGGGGTGTTGGTTGTTGCCTTAAGCTGCCTTCAAAATCTAGTTTTAACGGAATAAGGTAAAGTGTGTTTACAATTAAGCGAATTATTATGCTGCGCGATGTTTGTGTATTGATCCCTTCTTTAATATTCGCTTTAGGGGATCTTTCGCGCCCTGGATGCGTCTTAATGTGCTCTCCTGCGAGCATCGATTGCAAGGGAAAGACGCTGTTCGTCGTATTTGCCTTCTCCTGTTAATCATCCTACAGCAAAGATGTTTGGTCACAATCAGCATTTCGTTATCTGCAGTGGCGTAGCGAGTTGGTAAAGAATTCAACTCGCCGTATTTGAAAGAAATTCTTTCTGTCAACTAGCAAACTTAATTCATCTATATAATAAGCAAGTTGTGGCTGGTCGCTTCGTTCGTTGGACAGTGATTATTTGATATTAAGAGATTTTGGGCTTTATGGGGTGATATTTATGAACGCGTGTATTCTAAGACTTTGGTCTTCCGGTGAATGTTCGCCTTGAAGTTGGCAACTGCAATGTTTGTGAGACGTTGGTTAATTTTCAACATTAGATGTGGCTCTTTTCCAGACTTCAGCAGCGAAAACCTAAGGACAAGAATGTCCGTTCGTTGCCATGGTAATGATTGCTGTTGAGGGATTTTGGGTCTTATGTGATAGTGTTTATTATTTATTTATATTTTCCCGCCGCATGTTATTTATTTCCCTCCGATACAAACGTTTCGGAAGAGAATTCTGCCTCCATCTTTAAGACTGACATCTGGTTATCTACCTTCAAGTCCACACGGCGTTAAAACCAGAACGCCAACATCTTCACCTCCGTAAGAACCTCAGAATTCATTCAGCAGTGTCGTGGCACAGTTGCTACTTGCAGTCTGAAAGTCATGCAGTATATTAACACTGCTCTTGTGATATTCTTGTTATGTGTGTGAGCCCATATAGCGCCTTCTAGCCTCGTAATAGTGTGGTTACCTGACACGCCAGAGGTTGCAACAGCTTGTAGCGTCATGGTCACAGCTGTCTGCGTTACCACGGTAATGGTTTGGGAGGTACTCATCCTCAATTTATGATAATGCTAACCTTGCTAGCTTCCAATGAACCCTTCATTCGCCTTAGTTGCTGCTGGTAGAAGCCGTTCATAGCGTGGTCTTTACTACTTCACAATACTCCGCACCTAATATTCGTTTTATACTTCTGGAATTTTAAAGATT
This sequence comes from Zootermopsis nevadensis, assembly GCF_977971745.1. Classification (NCBI taxonomy): domain Eukaryota; kingdom Metazoa; phylum Arthropoda; class Insecta; order Blattodea; family Termopsidae; genus Zootermopsis; species Zootermopsis nevadensis. The sequence goes on along the minus strand of NW_028259139.1, from coordinate 12,011,154 downwards.
CATGGACATTTAAATGCTTTAAAGCATAATCGAGAAAGAAGTAAAATATTACTGTTTCCTGGGGTGTAGCACCGTGTAGGCTGGTAGATATTGACTATAATATCTCAGAAGACAGCCATATTTATGCTCATCGCCGTTACAACATAAAATTATCACGAAACGACGGTTCCTGATGTCAGGGTAGGGCAAAGGGTGTAAGTCTGATATGTGAACTTTCCCACGCCCTCTTTTTATGGTGACGCGGAAAAATTACATTTTAACGCTGATATCTTTCATGCAATCTCTGCAAAATGTTCTGTAAACGTTAGAAACGTGTACTCTTCGTGGTGCAACGGAATAAGTAATATTTTTTATTTTTGTGCGCTTGTGATAAAGAACTAACAATGCCAAATAATGACAAGCAAGTACTTGTATTGTATAAATGGGATCTTATCATTTCTTGGTGAGATTTCAGGTTCTCACAGCGTCGTGTGTGAAGATGACTGTTTCCTGGGATGTTGTGCTATGCAGTCTGATAGAAGTTCACGGACTTTTCAGCTGTGCTGATGATGGAGGCAGTAAGCAACTCTTGTCACTTTATGCTCACCGCCGCGAAAACCAGATATCTGACCATTAAGATGCATGTTTGAGAGAAATGGGTCGTGGGTGTGAGAGGTGTGTGATTCTGAACCATTTCCAATGAAGATAAATGATTTTTGCTGTGTTTGTTGAGCCTTTGAGTTTCGTTAGCAGAGACGTAGCTAAGTATAAGAAGGTGGGTTATGTTCGTATCATGTGCAAAATAAATTTGCTATTCTGAAATGTACGTTCTCGAACTTGAGAATTTAGCCGTTTTTTTTTCCTTTACATGCAACGTACTATAGTCCTATTGGAAACTATTTTCGTGTGATGGAAAATTTCGATTGTTCTCTCTTCTGTCGTTGACAGTCTGCGTGGTATTTCTGATACGTTGTGATCCATCTCGCTGTCTGAAGTAAAGCCGTCTTTTAGAGCGAACGGAAGCACTCTTCTTCCTAGTATTTGTAATCATACAAGCAATTGGATTTACGCAGTGGCACAGTTGAACCGAAGAGGGGATTACAGTAGGTCTCGAATAGAGTGAGTCAGACCTGTTCGTTGGAGGGGGAGTTGAAATTACAGACACAAACTGTTTCAACCCAAACTGCACAAATCATTCAGTTTCTAATTGTCTTGAGGCAACGTGAGAGGTTTCGCTGTCATGAGTACCAGGCTGTCATTTGTTTCGTTAGAATACGCCATTAAGGGTGTCCAAAGTCACGAATTATTGCCATTGAATGGGCCACATTTGGTCTGTGCTGATTGGGCGGTGAAATAAATACAGTACAAAAACACAGAAACTCTGTTAAACACTTTTATAAAACGTTTGATGTAGAAATAACGCAGAGAAAACGAATTAGGGCTGTACATCTATGTATAGTAACCGTACTTCAGCACAACATCGTTGTATACAATTAGTAATAAATTCTTCGGGGCGTGGCAGAATTAATTTTTATCCGAACTATGGCAACATCTAAATTACTTTCACGAAGAAGTTTAAAAGGTTAAATTACGGCAACGTTTACTGCCATCCGTCTCTTACATAAAATATAAAGATTGAAATATAAAATCAGATAATAATTATTTTCAAAATTATTTTACTTGTGATTTTGTATGCATGTGAAACTTGGTTTTTCATACTAAGGGAACAATCCTTCGTATTTAAAGTACTAAGGAGAATATATGACCTTCAGTGTAGGTCTACCAGGAAGTCTCTTCCATTTTATTATTTATCTCTCCCATGCGTTCTACATGCCTTTCCTGCTTGGTGAATAGTACAAGTCTTGAACCATCCCAGCTTCCAAATTTCTAACATGGCTGTAAATATTCTGAGTAAATAGTTGCGCACACACAGAAAGGGGTTTTTCAGATTGGAGATTGGATGAGTGTAGAACAGCTCATTACCTTAACCCGTCGAATTAAGAAGCTCATTTAACTAATATTTAACTATTCAGTGCGTACCATAGAAAAAACAGAATGCGTCTCAATGACGGCGATCAGCTGGTTAATGCTGTTAAGGAAAATTGTCGCTGTTTATTCTGACAATCATACGAAACTCTTAAATACACTCTGTGGGTAAAGTTTAGGGTTAGTGACTGTTAAAGCGGGTGGTTCGTATGGCTTTCAAGGGCTTAAAATGTTACGGAGTGTTCTGTCAAGACAGTCGGAATGCAGTCGTACGTCTCCTGTATTGTCGAGAATACTACAAGGCTTTACCCTGGGACTTCTTTGTTTAATATTGTTATTAACGAGTATGGGATTTTGTGACTGTGTTAATAACATTCGTTTCTCATAATAATAAGTATCTGAGGTTTTAAATTCTTAGCTTCTGTATATTTATTTGTAGTTTATTTAATGACGCTCTCAGGACCTCAGACTGTATACAATTCCAATGATACGTTGCGTGATGAATAATTACTTTTTAAAGAATGTGGAAGGGAACGGAATTTGCCTGGAGGAACTGAGGAATATTACGAAAACTTCGGACGAGGTGGGAATGATAACATCTCGAGCATGACGTTTTATAGATTACTCGCGATAACAAGGGCTGTTGTTTGGAAGTTTGGCCTCTGTACCATGGATTCAGTTAGTACTTTAATTTAATATTGTTATAGTATTCGAGCTCAAGTGATGTGTAATATGGTCATTGGGACGTGTTTAACACAGGCTACCACCATTCTGTTTTAAATTTGTTCAGTCGTCACACTATTGATGAAGATAACTTTTTGTAAACGTTGTCAGGATATTAATTCTGAAATTTAGTCCGGTAATTAATTTTAGTATTTGGAGTTTTACCACATTTGCGGTGGACTGTATCGAAATTAAAGCCTGGAGGATTTCCTCAATTTCTACGAATATTACATTTGGTTGCTGTGTTACCGTGTAATTTGTCCGCAGAGTGAAGCGATAGGTTTGGAACTTCACTCACAGACTGCATACGTCAATACGTCGAGTATAGTTTGGACGTGAACTTAAATTGCGCTCTGCACAGCCCCCGTAGCGTTTCGATTCAGTAGACAGTTGGATCGTTTTGCGGGTTTTCCTAGTATTTTAGGTGCATATCCACTTCCCTAATGCAAAATATTTTAGGAAAAGATCATGTTTAGAATTTCTTCATATATCTGTTTTTACGCGCTGTTAACTCTTTAAAACCCAGTGTTGACTATATGAAATACATGCTTTAATATTCATTACGTAATTTTCCCCACAGTGTATATTTATGTTTTTTTATGAATCTCGTAATAAACAGTTTATTTGTCTAAACAGCATTAACCATCTGATCTATGTAATGGTGAAGTGTTGTGTTTTCTTTGCGGTAGGGACTACATTTTTATATATTATTTAGAAGACCTTTGGCTTTAAAATGTGTTATACGAGGAAATGTGGACAAAAACCGATAAGGGAAATGTATTGTTCCTGAAAAATAATGTTTGCGGCAATAAAAGAGGTGGCGGATATGAAGAATGATAACTAAACTTTCCCTTATTTGCGCCCAGTTAGGTTTAACTGTATTTTGTGGTAGCGATACTAGTGGCATAGATAACATTGCTAATCCGGGCACATAATTAACTGTCTAGACATGATTCTTTTAAAGGAAGAACGCTTGTTGTGTGACACCCAAAACAATTTCTGTTCCTCATTCGATAGGCTCCAAGGCCGGTGTCGACGTGATGGCCATCGATAATCGAACAACCGTCGTTGTGTGTTAAAATAGAAGGGACCATTTTTGTCTTGTGAATATTTGCTGCATTGTTTGTGCCTTACTGCGCGACATAATCGCAGGACTGCTGGCAATAAGGACCCGACATTAGTGTCTTTGTGTTGAGACGTTTTGTACGTCGCGTATCATGCCCTTTTACTCTACCTTACAATTTTGCTGCTAAGATTCTTGTTTAGACAGGAAGGTAAAATGGGATGGAGACCCGAGACTTGTTTTGACGTGATTAATTGTCGCTGTGGTAGTAACAAAAGAAAAAGATGTTTCTGAAGAAAATTCCTTGCCCGTAACACTTTCCCTTTTTTTTCCTCTTATTTCTATTGTGCTTGTATCCAGGAGATGTGTCCTGAGCGTTGTTTCGCTAGTGATAAGTCCTGGATCACCCTGTCTAGAAGTGTACGTAAAAGTGGCACAATTTCAACGTGACCAACTCTTTGTGTAAAAAACTGTCGATAGACTGGCCAAGAAATTCCACGTCTTTTACTGAGGCCGAAGGTACATTAGTGTATGTACATTGACCCGCTACTGGGCCCTATCGTGTTCCAGTTTAATCTATTCCACATCGTCACATCATATTTATTTAATATCTACTTCTAATACTGACTTCTCTAGAATTGCTTCCCATAAGATTTTATGACTAAAATATTGTGTTTATTTATCATAAATTTGTTTATCATGCGCCCTATACGCTTCTCCAATCTCTTTCTTCTTGATTTTATTATCTTCGTAATGTTTTTGTAAAAAAGTACAAACTACATAATCCGTTGCTAGGGTAAAACGGTATACGTATAAGTCGTGAAAGTTCATGAAACGAAAAACAATTATATTAATTTGATTTTCTATAAATTTGTATAAATATTATTATGTAACTTACATATGTAGTGTGCAGTAACAGTCTTGTTAAATTTCAGATAATATGAAATATGGGCTATAAAGTAGTAAATATACTCAGTTTTTCTTGTTTTTTCTGATTTCTTCCCCCACTTTACCCTAGCATCAGTGATGTATTGATGGGAACGTTGGCTGCAAGTTTGTCGTAACATTAATCTGTTGTAGAGACGGGCACAATGGCAAATTAATTTTGTTTGTTGAAACCTTTTGTTTACCTTCATTTTTGTTACTGCGTATGGTTATTACCGTAATGAAATTTGTTCCTGTTCAGAACACCTTTTGTGTTGTTTTAATAGTGGAAGATCGAATTTAGTGTTTCAGATACAAAACTGAGCATTTTAAAAGGAGATAACGTCCCTCATTCCGCTGTGCCGAATGCAAATCTCTCCATAACTCCGACATCACAGCAAGCGCTGGCTGACACTTATTCTGCCTGTGGGGAAGGTTGGAGGCTGACAAGCGGGCGTGCTGCTGTCCTCTCAAGGGAAGTGTCTTGTAATTATGAAACGCTGTAAAATGTTCTCATAGCAGTGACATTTTCAAAATTCATCATCGTGGTCCATAGAGATGCATGCTAACTGCCTGCCTCAGTACCCTGCTATTAGTCACTGTCAGTCTTACTGGCAGCTGTGAAGCGGATTATGAGAATCGTTATTTGGAACATGCAAAACTTTTGTTTTCATAATATTTCTCTGCTGTTTCATGTAGAATGTTTGCTCACTCTTGGAAAGCACTTCTTATTCCAGGGCCGTATTTAAATCTTGGTGCTGAATTCAGTATTAGATTGGCCACTGTTTGGAATGGAAAGTCTTCATCTCATGTTATTGTCATTCCTCTTACACTGTGTTCAGTGATACATCACCCTGATTTTGTTAAGCCACTCAGAGTTTAGAAATAGAGACTCCTTTCTTTACCTCTTCTTCGTAATCTTCCTTTCTGTCTGTGTTGCTTTCTATCTGAATTTTTTTTCCACTGCCCAACATACAACGAGCAGACGTTTCTCGGTTTATAGACACTATTGTCTACATCTATACCTATATTTCATGATCTACTTTCCTTTAGTTGCACCTTAATTCAGTTAAAAGCCGCCTGCTACAGCACGACGTGTCTGAGAGCCTCTCAGATCCTGGGCTTCTAGGCTAGATGTAAGCTGTTTCCACACAAATATTTCGGGAGCTCGTACCTCGCTTGAGTAGATTTGATTGTACCCCTGTGATACGGCAGTACTCCATCTGCCGTAAAGTTTTCATCAGATTCATTCCCACTATTGGGCGTACTTGGCCTTTGGGGGAGGGTCACATAATAATCTTTCTAAAGGTCTTCTTCCTTCGAGAGAGTAATGTCTAGATAGTTTCACATTTTTGTTACAGGATTCTACATTCACGTAGATTTGTTTCAAGGTAACTTATTGAATCGGAGCCAGCCATGTATTAACATCTATCTGAAAGGGACAGATCCCTTCTTGAGAAGATGATGGTCGCTCAGATTTCAAAAAATCCCCCCCCCCCCCAACCTTGAGGTTCATTACCGTGTTCAGAGTATTAATAAGTTTCACTATTTTCTGTTCAGTAAATTAATAGACCTGTTGTCTGCTACTGCATTTTCGTTATGTTGGTAAGGTTTGATACTACATATTCAGTATATTAACAAGATGTATTACTACGTGTTCATTATATTAATAAACTTTGTTACGTGTTGGAATATTAATGGGGTTTATTGCTACTAGTATTACAGACCTATTAGTAATTCAGTTAATTTATTAGAGTGGCTGTATTATCATTAGGAGAATTTCCTGACATGCTTCTGCCAGACAAATGGGTTGATTCCCACGATCTGAGCATCGTTCCGAATAATGTTTAGAGAACGTCTGTAGTAACTGCATGGGGAGAAATAGTGTTTATGTAGACTGAAGATAACCATCATTTACAACACTTGTTGGTTCTGTACAGCATCACAGTGGCCGCTGGGTCGGGTTTACGTTGTTCCGGTAGAGATCGCTGCCCTTATGCGGGGAATCTTGACATGTTTGATTTAATGATTAGTTTCGAACCCAAATATGAGAAGAAGAACGTCACGGCAGCGTGGTTAGCATTTCGTATTTGTGGACACCTGGGTTCAAATTTCGATCCGGTAACCGGCTATCCTGACTGAGAGTTTTCGTGGTTTTCCTCGGTTCTTTCAGACGAATTTTGTGATAGTACATTCAGTTAGACCACGACTACTTCCTTTTATAATCATTTTATTTCAATAACTATTAATTATTCGACGCTGTATAGTCTGCGCTGTTGACAGTGACGTTAAATATACTAAAATTAAGTAAATACAAAGAATGAGAAGTTATTGAATAAATATTATTTTCCTTAGAGCGTTTTCTGAATACAGAAACTAGCTTAGCTTGTAAGTAATTGTGTAACTTAGGGTATACGATGGTCGACCGGAGTTCGATTCTTGGCAAGAGGCAATAGCTTCATATTTACCGCGTCTACACCGACTCTGGGGTCCCCTGAGCCCCGTATTAAAAAGATACATGATGCTTGTCTTCCCGACGGTACGTCTGGCGGGGCATGAAGTTGACAATTTAACCTCTAACTAGTGCCGAGGTCATGAATGTGTGGAGGCATACCTCCAAACCATTACATCGTGATGTGCTACTTAATAAGACCCAGGGATAACTTTGTAATTTACTGCTCTGTATACAACATATCCAGTAGCACGGGCGTTGGAAACGAGTGATTGTCACTTCTGTTTCGTATTACGTAGGTCCTAAGTTAAAATCAGTTCCGATATCCTCACTGATGTTTTTCAAGTAGTCCTTCCAGGAAAATTCCGTGGTAAGCAACAACCATAAATAGGCCACTACCACTTCTAGATCAGATATAACTCATCCACCTTTTGAAGCGTATAACCTGTGCGATTGAAATAGCGTCGTGAAATAAACCAAGAATCAGACGATGAGACATTCACTACTTCAGAGCTGTTTCGATGGAAGGAAACTGTAGAAGTTATCCAGGTCGATAGAAATTTATGTTTTTGTCATTTATTACCGACATAAAATTGACGTTTGTATGAGAACTGTGAACAGTCGTAAAACAAGGGCATTATTTTCTGTTTGCAGACTTTGGGATCCATGAAAGTTAAGGAAACTAAGAGAATTGAAGAAGTTGAGCGTAAATACCGCAAGTTTATTACGCCCTTGGCTTCTATTTTATGGCTTCGCCGTGACAGTACACTTATATGCTGCATTTCAAACTGTCAAAATGTGGAACTTATTTTCAATTTCTTGTTTTACAGGTAAGATTGACTTCCTCTTCCATTAATGGCCATGAGCATCACTGTGCGAGAAATGAGGCGTAAGTTAATTTGCATGCAGATGTAGTTTTTTAACTCTAGGTTATATTACATTATGTCATGAATAGAGACATTCGCACAGGAAAACCCTTTTGGGGTACAGTGGAGGGGATAACCGTTGCTATGGTAGCAAAAAGAAGTTGATGCATTGCAGAGAATTGAGAACAAAATCGAAGAGTATACTGACAGTGGAAACGTGAAGTATCGATGAAAGATTCTCCCGAAATATTTAGGTTTGTTTCCGGTCTGTGTTTTAACGTTATATTTTTTTGTGTAACATAATTTTGCGTGATTTATGGGACTTTTTAACGAGGGTTAGCCCTGATGACGGAGGCAGTATGACCTCTAAAACGATGGTAAACATCGACCAGACTACACAGCGCAACAACCCAGAAGACAGAAATCTTCATAGTCATCGCCCTGATGACGGAGGCAGTATGACCTCTGAAACGTTGGTAAACATCGACCAGACTACACAGCGCAACAACCCAGAAGACAGAAATCTTCATAGTTATCGCCCTGATGACGGAGGCAGTATGACCTCTGAAACGTTGGTAAACATCGACCATACTACACGGCGTAACAACCCAGAAGACAGAAATCTTCATAGTCATCGCCCTGATGACGGAGGCAGTATGACCTCTGAAACGTTGGTAAACATCGACCAGACTACACAGCGCAACAACCCAGAAGACAGAAATCTTCATACTCATCGCCCTGATGATGGAGGCAGTATGACCTCTGAAACGTTGGTAAACATCGACCATACTACACGGCGTAACAACCCAGAAGACAGAAATCTTCATAGTCATCGCCCTGATGACGGAGGCATTATGACCTCAGAAACGTTGGTTAACATCGACCATACTACACAGCGCAACAACCCAGAAGACAGAAATCTTCATACTCATCGCCCTGATGACGGAGGCAGTATGACCTCTGAAACGTTGGTAAACATCGACCAGACTACACGGCGCAACAACCCAGAAGACAGAAATCTTCATACTCAGCGCTGTGAAAACTCAAATCTTACAATTATCTTATTATTATCGTTTGTTCTTTTTTGATAACTGCACGTGGGCATACACTTGGTTTTCTGTGCATTCTCTTGTAGACCAAATTCCTTACTGTATGAATGCCCGAGCGGTGTTATTTAAGACTTATTCCCACATTTCTTATCGTAACTCAGCTGATGAAGATATTTCTCGCCTTTTCTGGTAACAAGGTTAAGTACGGCATTTACCCCCCCTCCCCCCGGGAACTTTATTGTCAGCCACATGAATCCGATCCACAGATGCTCACGCTATTGAAGGTACATTTTAATAATATCCTCCCATCTAAGCTAGGTGTTTCAAATGGTTTGTTCCCTTCAGGTTTGTGATTAAAATGTGTGCATTCCCGACCTTTCCCATGTCCGACCATCTCATCAATGATTTGATAACCCTTATATATTGTGAACAGTACAACTTCTGGGGATCTTTATAAATTTGATTCCACCCTGTTATTTAAAATAGTCCAGACATTGCACCTTTGAATCTGATTCTTCTAATTAGGTTATGGACTATGGGACTGAGGCGAAGCGCGAAATTTCTGTCGTGAATGACGAGACATTATAGTCATTGTTTTGTTGAAGTTAATACGGCAGAATGCGATGTTTCGTTTCAGAACAAAATACTTCTTTATTGTAGTCGTGGGCACACAAGCACTTTGCAGGAGCCATTTGAGCGCACCTCAGGGCAGTCACTTGCACATTATGCTGGCTTCCGTTCTCCTCAACTCCCCTGAAGTTTAAAATAAATCGCATTATGTGTTAACACTATGCGACTTTCAAACACAAGCAGTTGTTTCCTGGGATCCGTTTTTGTTTTCTGGTAGCGACGTGTCTTTGAGTGAGTGTTGCAAGTTCACTTAAAAGCGTCCTCACATGTACACCGAACACTGTTCCATACACACATTTTATCACGGCCGTAGTCTGGTAAGGCTGTTATGAAATACCTTTGCAGGCACGGCTTATGAAACCCGTTAAATTATTATTGCGTTGAAAAAAACAAACAAGGAGGTCTAAAAAAGAGAAATGGTTTGTTAAAATTTATGAAATTTATTTTAGTAAAATAAGATGAAGTCGTCGGAGCAACACGCCGTGAAGGCATCTGGCTGACAGGTGATAACTACACCACATTCTGTATTTTGGAATTGGTTGGAGGTGAATGATTAGCTTCAAGCTGCTGCCGTGTTATCCCCGTGACGCATAATATTAAATTAGGTGGATCTCGTAGTTGATCTGTGTGTGTGGTGAAAAAGGGGGATAAATAAGTGGTTTGAAGATTAGGGGATAATATATTAAATTAAGTCATGCAATGAACTAAATCGACTAATAAAAATAAGAAAAACATTCGAACATTTAAAATACTGCGCTGTTAAGGGAAATAAGATAGATTCAGAAAGAAACAAAATGACGCAGAAACTTGATTTTTTTATAGCAGCTTGGAGGAACAAGGTGCCATCTCGTGCCCATTAGTGACGTCTAGTCTTCAGCATTGCAGGTTCGTACGTTCGTGTTGTCACGGTCAGTACGTGAGGAGGAATGCTTGAAAGAAACACAATTTCAGCAGCTGTTTTTTTATAATTAGAATACAAATATCTCCTCCACTGGACTGCAGGCTTTTATAAATACGCTCTTCGCGAATTTGCATTCCTTTGTGGATACAATGTCTGTGAATTGTAATACATGTGTATTACTGAACAGTAATTAACACTGCTCATACACTGTAAATTGTTTTCGATCCCATTTATCCCCCCCCCCCCAAGGGTCTGTAATGATTGTTTGATGTTCCCACATATGCGTGTGTGTTATGAGGACGCATGTAACGGATACCGGATATAAAATTATGGTTTTATGTATTTTAATTTTTAGATATTTTAAGGAAGAAATGGGACAACAAGGGATTTCTAAATCGATTAATTGCAATAATTGTTATCTTCTCTGAATTTAATCACGTATAGCCTACCATTAAAAAATTTTCATTCAAAGAATTTGTTAACAAATCGTATGCGCCTGAACAAACTACCCGCCGCACGCAAGTGTCGGAGAAGTTGCCGTATGTACCTGGGACTGCTGTGAGCCTGATCCGATTGTGTTCGATTTCTTAAAAATAAAAACAAAATAAAAACTGAAATCCAAGTTCAGATAACATACGACGTCTGAAATATATGCCACTTACGTGTCATGCTCGTTACGTACAGTGAGGTCAATGACGATGATGATAATGATAATTCGATCACTGTAATAATCGGCTACGGCGTGTATCTGTTCGATTCCCGGTAGTTGCAGAGATTTTTTCCTCCTACGCCACCGCTGTGTCCAGATCGGCTGTGGGGCCGAGTCAGTGGGTTCTAAGCTGTCTTTCCCTAGGGATAATGCGGCTGGAGCGTTCAACTCATACCTCCGTGCAGTTAAGTTAGGTTAGGTTAAATTGCGCGGAGTTACACTTTCACTTCTCAACACTTCTTCCCGCCTTGAAGAACTTAATTTTTATAATGCTATTGATAGTTTAGTTTATGTTCAATGCACTTGTGTTTTTTTTAACATACTGGTTCAGTAGCCAAGTTGTCGATTACAGTCCGCAAGCAAATACGTACATCACCACCACATGCCATTTAAATTGAAACTCAGTTTCTGTAAAATGTCAAAACCAACGTAGTTACTTCGTTTGAAACAGAAACACACGTCAGATAAATACAGAGACGGAAAGGCAGTAGAACACAGACAATTTTAGGATTTTCCTAGCAGGTATACGAATGCCAAATATTAAAAAAATATTAGGACGACGTTTGGAACGAATCTAAACGTTGCATATGCAGGTTATTGTCTTATGAATTTTTGCGCCGTTTAATCTGATAGAAGTTTGCCGACGTTTCAGAGGAACCGCCTGTATTATCGATGAAGACAGCAGTCATCTCTGAAAAGTCTGTAAACTTCTACCAGACTATACGGCGTAACAACCCAGAAGACAGCCATTTTTACGTTCAAAAGTGTTACAGTAATATTAATAATAACGAAATACAAGTTTGTTTCCTCACAAGTTTAAGACGAATCCTGGTTACAGCGTATCTTCTAGACCATTGGTATTCAACCTTTTTTGTTCGCGTACCCCCAGATATAATTTATCTTCAATTTTGTACCCCCAAAGTTGTTGGTGTATAATTCAAGTTATACATAGTATTTAATCTACATCTAAAATAAATTAAATAAATTACATTACTGATTATTCAGTGTTTATCATAAAATAATATATACATTTTTTTAAATTTCACGTACCCATTAAGATGTCTTCGCGTACCCCCGGCGGTACGCGTACCCCAGGTTGAATACCACTGTTCTAGACCATTCAGAAATTCTAACTCATCTGCATGATTTGGCATTAATTACCTTCATCGGTCGTTCACCCACTCCGTCAGTGAGCAGACCAGTGTGTACGCAGTGCTAAAATTTCATGCTATATTACACACTATGTAGCGTAATGTAATCAGAAATTTGGACAACTACTGTTTGTGTACAGTGGAAGGTTGTCAAGGGCACAGCTCACAGATTAGAGAGAATGAAGACGAAAGACTCCTGAAGATGGCAGATTGCGTGGGACCCGAAAGAAAATTGGCTGTCAAAACATTTAGTGACGCGACTTGAAAGAGATAAAATTACAGAAGGGTGGGGAAAAGTTAATTACGAAGAGCTCCATAATTTGTACTCTGCGGCAACTTATCAGGTCATAAATGAATAAAAATGAGATTGGCGGGGAATGTAGCGCGCTTGAGGAAGGTGAGAAATGCGTCAAAGTTTTTTTTTCCGAAAATCTAAAGGAAACAGGCCACTCGGAAGACACAAGCGTGAATGTGAGGATAATATTAAAATGGATCTTATGGATATAGGTTTTGAAAGTGTGGATTTTATTTGATTTCTTTTGGTTAAAGATAGTGACCGTGTTGTGAACCTTCGGGCTCTAGAAAAGTCAGGCACTGAATGGTGTTGAAGCGAAGAATTTGTTGACCAGCTCTGCTCCATGAAGTTAGTTTAGTTCGCTTTAAAGTAGTTCACTCGCATGTGTAGTGATTTCGACTTGCGACAGCGACTTTTTATCGCACCTCCAACTGCGTCGTGGTCATCAACCTTAGAAAAGGCCAGTTTTCAGCTTCCTGGTCTTTTTATCGTTGTGCAGTCCAAGTAAATACCAACTCCTACACGAATTTCCTAAAGTCCTGTGAAATGAGACGGTTTCAGCTCGCATAAATAGCACAATCCTCCTTTTATACGGTTAATCAGTCTCAGCTTTAGTACTTCCATGACAACGCTTCAGGAAAATATGTCAGCTGTTGCAGTTTGACACGAAGAAGATAAAGGAAACCCACGTCGAAACAGTTGTGTAAAATGTAGGCCGAAAAATTGTGATTCTTGCTTTATTTAACGCCTCTGTTTCAGTTTTATAGGCTGTTTAGCTATCACTGAGATTGAAATATATTTATAGTGGACAGATGAGCATTCTGTATTATAGTACTCTTTTGGAATTCGCCTAGAGGACTGAGGAAAACCACGTTATGTAGTGAGGTATCTTGGTATACATGCAGGAATATTTCTTCTGGAGCAGGGGTGTTCAAACTTTTCCATGCCACGGGTCACATTCGCCCTTTCGTATCAGCTCGCGGTACGCGAAGTTACAGATGAAGACACTTCAAAACGCATTTTAACAAAATATGTAATTAGTGGGATCTTTGACATGCTTTTATTTCAATAATCATCCTTCCAAGAGTTCAACAGTAAGATGCGTCCAAGTTGTTGATTTTAACTTCTTAATTAACAAGATCTTTTACTGACAGCGGCTGCTACTGCAAAGTACTTACTCAGTTAACAAGACTTTTTTGTATCAGATAAGTATTTTTTTATCAACAAGGTGACATTACCAGAAACAATTTTGGGCAACACCACAAAATACCAGCGTGCCGGCCGCGGATTGAGAATCCCTTGTTACCGCTGTATGATTCTGCGCGGTAGGAGTACATACACACATGAATACGTATGTGGTATGGACGTTTCTAAAGTTGCGTAAGAGAACACAAACAGCAATGCCCCCCAAGGAGTCCAGTCTTTGCATAGCAGCGTGCGGAACAGCCCACTGAACTGAGTAACGTCAGTTGTTGGTAATATGCACGCTCGGTGAGACATTATCCTTCTGAGGTTAAAGCCTGCTCAGAATTCGTAGTCATCTTTTGAATGGTCTTGTCTGCATTTCTACATCTCTTTTATTTTTAAAGTGCAAGTTTTAGAAGTCTGTCATTATCCATTCTGTTCAAGTGGGTTAACCTTTTTTTTTCCCTCCTCTGTAATCATCTGTTCTTGCATTTGCTGAATAAACATTTAGCTGATTCTGAATATCTTAGTCTTTAATTTTGTTTAATTTCTCACATCCCACGGCACTTCTTAAAACTTTCGTTTCAATTTTACCAGCATTTTTGTTCTTCTTAACCCACGTTTAAATGCAGTATAATGAACTGCCGTCACTATATGAAATTTTAACTTTTTCTTTAATTGTCATTTTAATGTTCTTTTATCATTCTACACATTTTAATTTATTTTAATATTTACGTCATAGTCGGCTCCATCACAAATGCCATATCCCGAGTAGTGAAAATGTGAAACATGTTCTTGTAGTTAAATTTAAAATATTTACTTTGCAGTGGAATGAATGTTTGCTTTAAAAACCACCACTTTCGTTTTCATTATTGGTAATTAAATATTACATTACTCAGGTAATTATTGTATACTCAGGCCCCGTTGCAGTGTGGTGTATAGGGCACTTGTAAGCTGAAGTACCTTTTTCGAATCTTGACCGTGACATATCTGTCCGGAATTTCTGCAGTCTTTCAGGTGGACTGAGTTTGTCTCTTTACCGTGTGTCTACATAGATCTAGGAAACCTCAGACCACTTCGAGGACGCCAAGTCTCGAGTACAGACAAGAGAGTGAAGAATCACGACGAGACAGTCAATTTAATTCTTTTGATTATTCAGAATTCATCTTCATGTGGATAGCAACTCACATAACTGACATATGGGGGAATGTTATTACTTTGGTTCTTGTTTCGCAGCACATTTTATACTACTGTTAAAACTCTGGACATCGCTGCTCGGAATCTGAGAGATTTTTCTGTGTCCAGTTTTAGCCCTTCTATTAAAAACAGTCCTTCTGCTAGATGCGCATCAGCTGCTAATGTTGCCTGCATGGACTTGGACATATTCGAGACGAAAATTGTTACACTTTTTCACGTTCTATAATAGTATAATTCATTTAATTTATTTAAATTATTATCACAAATATACTAATGTATTTAGCAGCAATTTTCTTGTGTATTAGCGTCCTCCGCACTAATGCATTTTTATATTATGCTTGTTTTACCTTCTATGTTTTTATTGTGTTCGTGTGCTCATCTCTGTGCTGTATCTGTAATTGGCCTTCTGACTGTTGATACAGCACACTAATAATAAAGAATATAATTGAATTATCCATCATCTGTTGTATAATTTGATATAAACAGTGTTTCGCCAGCTGCGTATATTCCCATCTTAAGGTGACTGGTTATAGAACCTGGGACCTTTAACTACGAGGCTAGCATTTGCTTACTACTATACAACCGGGGCGTAATAGCCTTGTATTCAGAATGTCCAAGGTTTGATCCCAACCGTCACTACTCCACGTACCATGGTCGTTATTGAGAAGCTGATAGTCGTTGAGATAGTGATAAAGATATTTGCCTTTCATTGAATTTGAAGGTGTTTATAAGAGCCCGACGCTGTATCCTGTTGTGAGCCAGATGAATCTAATCCACGCCCTCATATTTTATTTCTTAAATTTAAATTTCGTATTAATGTTTTCTTATATGTTGGTATTGAAGGAATGTCAGTAAAGCGACACGCAGCCACGTTAAGACAAAAAGTAACCTTTTCTCACCTTTAATTTGGTTAATATAGAAATTTTATAAATGTTTTGCTTACTATTTGCGCAGATATGCTGCAATAAATTATATCACTGTACAATCCCGAAAAATAGGGCAATTTCCCGTCAACTTTGACGGGTCATACGTTATGTTAGTATGTGTTAATGTTACAGAGAGTGAGTGGCGCCTTTTTTGAAACGTGTTTGACCATTTGAATTGTATGAGTGGCGTCATATAATTTGGCACTTTTTTTTTCCTTTTGTCAGGTTCGTTATTGAGAACATTGATGCAGAATACATGTGGACTAATAAAGCATTACTGTTTAGATAGCTTATCCTTTGAGACGCGTTCTCACCATGTTATCCCCGTAAGGCATCTTCATTTCTTTGTCCTGAAAGGCCTTCTCTCCATGTAGTGTGTTCTGCTGCCCCAGTCACTCATGCATATTCAAGAAGGTGAGGACGAAGAAAACCAAGGAAATAAGACGACTCGCGGAAAAGTAAACGAAGCTGTAACACTGAAAATACAGACAGCGTCACCGGAAAGAAAGGGCGAGCATGAGGAAAAGAGAGACGGCAGATTAGAAGAGGAATATTTAAAGTGGGGTATTAATAAGAGAGCCCAGAATACGCGGTACAGATATTGAAGAAAGAATTAATGATATCTGGTGCTTAAGCTTTGTAAGCCATATCTTATTCTTGTATTTTCCGCGACCTAATTTCTCATTCATAATTGTATGTTGTTGGTTTCCTTCAGATGGCTGAAAATTGTCTTGAGATCAAAGGATTTTGTGCTCTTAGAACGCAAACTTGAATGATATTAAGTCAGTTTTGCACATACCAAAGTGTATAACGCGTATCTGAAGGTAGTGCTCGTCTTCGACTAACAAGTAGCCCAATCGATGAATGGATTTTGATAAAATTTTGATTTTATTTCTTCTTCGCTTATTTTTAAATGCATAAGTTACGTGGTGACTAATGTCAGGAAGTGATATGAATTAGTCGTGGTCTATTTTCGAGTATTTTTACAGAACATGTCTAAAATACTGACGAAACCGTCAGAAACTTCAGAATACAGGACCTCATCCGAGAAACGAAGCCTATGTCTCCCGAATACGAAGTAGGTTGTTGAGAGATGTAATTAAGACTAGTCATAAGTTCTGACCACGTCTGTCCTCTTAAAAGTACAAGAGCACCACCATGTTTTACATAAAGGTCATAGAATAGAGAGAAGTTAAATTCAACAGAAATGATTCTCCTCAAAACTTTGTTCAGCCAGACGTGCTTAGCGTCTACATTTCTCACAGCTGAATGTAAATAGAAAGACAAAAGGTGGGTTTTGCTACTTATGACTATGTTGTAACACCTCACAGTACAGTAAACATACTGTCCCGTGTACCCCTGTTTCTTGAAACAAACACGATCTCAGTAGCTATTACTTTATGGCTTCCAGTGATAGAATTATTAATGAGTCATAAATGTAAAACATTTGGAAGGAGGGCGGTGGTCGCCTAATTTTGAGGTACTATCCCAGTATTTGCCTTGGAGACAAAAGAACGTTACAAGATATATCAGGATAGTCGGTCTCCGCGCCGAGATTTGAACCTTAGACCTGCAGAATACGAAGGAGTGCGACTGTCCGTCTACTTTTAAGTCCAGATAAGATTAATGTGTTTGCTGCTTGTTTCAGATGGTCATTTTGTTTTGGATGAATGGAGTAGGTAACAAGTGTTTTAAATAAAAATTCTCAAGAAGTTGTTTGAACTTATAGTGTAATGAAGTGACTTAGTAATTTGTTGTTGTTACATGGCGGGATAATTCACGATTGTTACAAGTAATCTGGTGTTAGGGCAGTGAAGAAAGGTATGTATTGGGCCGAAATGCGTACGGAATGTTGATACTGAAGCCTTTAGGAAAGCTATATTTTTAATATTAGGAAGGATGTGGGAGACTCGTTAATAAAGACAATAAATTATCTATGGTTCTTCTCGGGGTTCTTGCTTCGTGTAGAATTGTAGCTTTGTGCAAACATTTCGTAGGCCCATAGCTCTTCCACCTTCAGGAATGAAATGAGAAGTATTAGAAAGTGGGTGGTTTATATGGGGTTAGGTGATTGGAGCAGGCCAGAAGGATTGGCAAGTCAGAGGTATGGATAGCTGTGTCCGGCCCAATAGGAAAGTGCCCTTTGGTGGTGGGGTTTGATGCCGTCCATGGTGAGTTGATGTTTCATGCCAATGAATTAATTATGTAGGCCTGCACCAAACAGAATGTCATCTACAGCCACGGTCTGTATCGCATGATTAAATCGGAGCTTTTGTACTGGACACTTCGAAATAAAATTGCAAGCGGGAGAAGCCTGGATTGTGATTGTTGGTTTAATGATGTCTGCGGGCGTATTTATTGTAGCATGAGCCGGGTACAAATTTGATGTACAGTACTGTAATGACTTGTTACTTATGTAGGACACGTTTCAGAAACTTTTTATTCGCCCTCAGTTGCTGTCAGGTGATACGGTGGTGACCTCTGGGGTAGTCTTTGACTCTTTCCTGTTTGCATTTACTTGAAAAATAAAGAAAGAAATGGTTTAGGAAACCAGAATCAATCATTGCCTGTAGCGAATAAGGGAAAATGAAATAAGTTAAAATGACCGTACCATGAAGGTTTGCAGGTTCACGCATTCTAGACCTCGGCTGTTGTTATGAGTGGTCAGTTTCAAGCACACGTTCAAAGCTTAGGAAGCTTTGTGGGTCTTACCGGCAAGTGATCTTCGTTCATCCACAAAACGGCCTAACACAGGGCTGAAAAATGTCTAGAGCGGATTAAATTTATGGTCGTTAACATGCATGCTGTAATCAGTGTAATTTCTTCATTACATGTAACTTTTAGCTGTTAGAGTTTATGCTTGTCTCAGGATGCTATTCGAACTTCTGAGGTTATGTAATATCAGGTATCATATAAGCGAGTGTTATGAATGATGAATCTTAATTCGCCGTGGCTTATTTTGTAAGACTTTACACGCAACTGCAAACCTGTGATTACCATTGGTGAAGTACCTGATTCGAATCCTGCCTGAAGTTTCTGTGACATTGTAACATTATTTTCAGGAATATTTCAGGACAGAAACCTAACCATTTATAAAGGCTACAACTGATTTCACCCACGTCGTTACTGATTTATCAATGACTTTAATTCACCTGTATCCTATTTGTTGCCATGCAATGATAGAGTATCAACAGAACAGAAAAAATAATGAAACAAAAGAAACATAAAACAAAAAATATAAACTCAAGAACCTAAAAAAGCGTAAAAAGGAGACTCTAAAATCTGGGAGTCCCTTGTTTCTTATAATAAATTATGGCAGCTCATGTTACTACGCTTTCCAGACCCGTAGTTTGATTGTCCGTTAATCTAACTCACAGGGACCGACCACTTATTGCTGTAGGCTGCTCGGTGTGTAGGCGGTCACTCGACCTATTGGAAATGTGGCTTGTCATGCAACATCGATGATTGTTCGTCTACATCGATTTACATGATTACTCCTTTTGTAAACAATTAACATAGCGGTATCAGCCCCTTGACTTGCTTTCGTGAAATATCCGATACTGATTTTTCATGATATATTTTTATTTTTTCCAGGTAAAATAATAGTAGAACACGATGAACTTCAAATAACTTTAGATGTTACATTACAATATGCTTTTGATACAGCGTCGTGATATAACCTAAAGCTAACTAACCTACACTTAAGGTAACTGAAATTAATATCGGAACGTGATCGAAGTCGATCACGTTATGAACATGTGATTAGTTACCAAACATCCTGTGGGCGATCATTACAGTACCACAGAAACTTGGTCAACACGCTGGACGAGGGTTTCCCTGTGCACAGTGAATCCAAATATTCCAACGTGATGATAATGTACACTCGTATCAGAGCCACATGGTGCGCTTTGATCTGATGTAAACGTTAGCCACGTTATGTAGAAGTAATGAGATTTTTACGGCTGAGCATGTGTGTGAGAGACATCTATGTTGTCAAAATTATGTCTACACAGCAAAGGTGTAATCCTTGCCGGAATACAGAGTTTACGCGTACTGTCTTTGGTAATTTTGATTGTCTACCACCGGTTCCTGTCCTGGGCCAACAAAATCCAGTCTCCTTCAACTTCTATCTCCCATAGATCCCGCCTGACATTTTACTCCCATCTACGTCTATGTCTCCCCAGTGGTCTCTTCCCCTTAGGCTTCCCAACCAGTACCCGGTGCACACCTCTTGTCCCATCCATGCGTGCTACATGCCCCGCCAATCTCATTCTTCTTTACTTAATCACCCTGACAATACTGGGGGAGGAGTACAGATTTTTAAGTTCATCAGTATGCAGTTTTTTCCATACCACATCCTTTTCTCTCCTAGCCCAAATATGCATTATGTATCTTTTAAGACAGAGATTAATAATATTTTCCCATCTGTTTTGTCTCCCAAGTGGTCGTTCCCCTTAATATTTCCATGTCGAAGTGTTTTCTCATTTCACCCACGCGTACTATACGTCCTCCCATCGCATTTTGATTTCATAACCGTACAGGGATTTAATTTTAATTTGCTACTGTCGTTTACTTTGCCACGTTTTGTATAAATTTATTAACTTTCAATTGATTGTATGTTAATTTATCCTGAATTATTGTGTCGAGACATGAACGAACATCACAGTTAATTTCCTTTTAGTTTATTTATAGACCTGTCTCCTTATTAATGAAGATGGCTGTCTTCTGGGTTGTTGTAGAAGTTCACTGACGTTACGGAGATACTGCCTCCATCGTCAGGGCAATGATGATGGAGGCAGCAGCACCTCAGAAACGTCGGAAAAGTTCCAGATTACACGTTACAACAACCCAGAATACAGCCGTCTTCATACTCGACGCAGTGAGAACCTCAAATCGTGCTTAGTCTAATGGTGCTTATCCGTGTGTTCGTTGCATGTCGGTCAACAAATGGTTGATATTATCAATACCCGAGTGAGAAGTATTCGAATGACAAACATGTTTTGACACTGTGTGTCCCGTGTTTGAAGGAATGAGGGGAACTGCCATCCAACGCAGTTCTAAGCTTCGATCGTGGTTGGTTAGAACGTCTGTGCCCTGCTATGACTCTTTACCAAATGTGCATCATTACGCGGTTTACCGGTTGGAAATGTTCCTTCTCTCTTGAAGTTTTGTGCCTAATGCGTCCTCCGCTCGGTAATTTGTGGCGAATATAACTGAGTTTCAAGGCTGAAATGTCCTACCCTGTTCACGGGGTTCAGGCCTACAGTCCCTGTATTTCCTGAACTTCGAGAAAGGCTTTCAGTGTGCCGCGTTTCTGTCAAAGGTCGGGTCGTTTTGCTGTGGATATGTCGAGCTCTTTCTACCGCTCTCCTCCAACAAACTATGTCCACAAGTCCACAAGGAGTTGTAATTGCAGGGAGGTACAACGCGAGGCAGTTCATTCTACACGCATATTATCTGTACCATTTAGGGCTGTTGCGTGGAGGACAGACTCTCGCGTTTATTATGCTGAATGCAAGAATGGTCCGTATACACGGGCGTATGCTATCGGAAACTAACGAATTTTGCTACAGATATTTTTTCTGTCTTTAGTTTTAAACCACTGTTTCGATCACCCTGATGTTGGAGGCAGCAGGTTTCTCTGAAGTATCGGTCAATATATACGAGTTATATGTTTGGATCACATGGTCAGTGGGAAAGCCAGAAAGAAGGAGGATAGAAGCATTTGAAATGTGGTGCTGTAGAAGGATGTTGAAGATTAAGTGGACTGATAAAGTACGTAAGCAGGTCTTAGACAGGATAGGCGAAGGAAAAATCTTACGAGAAGAAGAGGTAGGATGGTGGGACACATTCTGAGGCACCCAGGATTTGTTAATTTGTTAATGGAAGTTGAACAGTTGAAGGGAAGAATTGTAGGGGGAGACAAATATTGGAACATGTGACGCAGATTTTTGAGGATGTGGAAATGAAGAGATTGGCGCAAGATAGGCGAAAATGGAGGACCGCATCAAACCAGTCGAAAGACTGACGACAAACAAACAAATATACAACATCCCAGAAGAAAAATATTCTTCTTCTTCCTGAGGATGAACGTTGTTCCACTGACAATTTCCTTTATTCGTTGTTTTTTTAACGAAATTTTTGCGATGAACACGAAATGTGGAGGTCGGTTTATTTCGTATGTTTCGTGTGAAAACCTAGTTAACTGATTTCGATTAAATTTTGGTTTTCAGTTGGATATGCGGTAAATAATTTATTCTGGTCTGAATCGAGATCATCTTTGGATTAATCTGAAAATGAAGAAGTTGCAGTGTGTCTGTGTGTGTGAAACAGGAAGTTTCAACAGCCAGGAGACGTTCAAGTTTGGTGTTCCCGTTATAGAGCCATGGCTGGCGCGCAGCTTGTGCGTAACGGGTCTCGTGTGAACCGCCCGCGCGTCTCCTCTCCTCTCCCCATAATCCATTCCGCTCCTTTCCTCGCCTCTCCGCGCGTCGCCATGCTGCTGCTGCTGGTTGTTGCTGTTAGTTGTTCCTCGACCCGCGGGAGTTACGTGTGTGTGTGATGTTGCTGGACCAACATGCCGTCTAAAGAAATGCAGTTACCACAAGAGTTGTGGAAGGTTTCCATCGTGACGTGTGGAATTGTCAGCTGGTTATTTTTGCTGGTTATAGAGCAGCTTTAGACAAGGTAAGCGTCTGTATGAATTACAGTTAACCACGTAGAAATCTCGTCAGAATATTAGACTCGGTATACAAGTCCAGTTCCTACCGCTTAGAAAACACTCATTGACTTTCTTAACGATATCAGTCAGTTAATGACCCTTCTTGATTCGTTGTTTTTGAGAACCAAAAGAGACGCATAGAATCAAATGCTGAAATTTTAAATCCTCAAATGTTTAAACGTTATCCAAATAATTGTTGGTGTTTGAGAGTTAAGCTGAGAAGTACATGTTGTTGCGTATGAATCTGTTCACTTCGCCAATTTATAATATGTTTTTTACAAACGTTTGTCTGAGTCGAATTTTACTTGAGAATACGTGATGACATTGAAGAGATTTGAAGTAAGCAGAATTTTACTGAAGGAAGCACCACGTACGACTGCGAACATTTGATAGTTTTGTTAAAACGATGTTGTAGGTGTTAATTGGATTTAAGCTGCATAGGGTAAGTTCATTAACGTTACGAAGCACGATTCTCTTGCTGGCTGCGAAGAGCAATGGCCCACTGCTGGGGAGTGACTGACTCACTGTCAGGAAAGGAGTGGAGTAACTCCGTACTGACAGTTCATGTCACTAGTGACGTATCTCGCAGTATCCTGTAGCGCCAAGTTACAGGCGAACGTATTCTGGAGTTTTTGCAGACCTTTGCGACGTGCGTACATCAGCATATGAAAAACTGGTTCTTAAAATGGCTCCCTCACTGTAAGTTTTTTGCAACGTAAACGGAAGTTGTCATAAGCGGGGCTAGAGGAAGTGATTTATTAAATCATAAGGAAAGTCAATAAATCATAAAAAAATTTAAAGTGTTCAGGAATGATAATAATAAATCAGAATTTCGTTCACAAAGAAGTTAAAACATTAAGTTCGGACAATGTTTGCTACTATTAGACCCAGAAACGTCTGTCTTTTTCTCTGTAAAAACCGAAAGATTGAAATACCGCATAAAACTGTAATTTTATCTTTTGTTGAAAAAGGTTGTGAAACTTGGCCTCACATCTTGAGACAAGAACATAAATTTAAGGAGTTTTGGAACGAAATGAATTTGGGACGTTTTGGGTCTGTGAGAGAGGAAGTAACAAGGTGACGAAGAAAATTAGATGATGATGAGCGTCATAATTTGCACTTTTCACTGTCTATATTACGGTGATCAGACGAGAGATGATGAGTTAGGTGGTTGGATAACATTAAAATGGATCTTAAATATTATGTGTATGTGCAGACTGGATACTGGACCAGCTGCGTCTATGTGCTATCTTTGTAAACTCGACATTGAACCTACGTGTTGCCGAAACTCAGTTAATCTGTTGTGCCATGGCGTTAGTCGACTACATAGGAATGAGAAATGTGTGTCCGCTCAGCGTGAGTCGCGTATTGTTGGACACTCAACCACCAGGTGTGCCGATTCGAATCCCTCCCGAGCAATCAAGATATATTTGCCTCTTTCTGGGTGTGGCCGATCACCTAACCAAAAATTTCTTCCACATTGACAGTACACAAAGGTATGAACTTTTAAATCGTTACCTGTAATCGGTTCAAGCTGATTGAGGAAATAAACCTATTTTTAATATGTAATGGAAATAGTCTGCAAATTGTTTGTATTAATACATTTACAGTGGTTTAATTGAGCAAATATTTACACGAGTTTCTCACTGCAAGGAGAAAAAAAGTTTATTTTCTTACTAAAGTAATGAAGCAGTTATTTAACGCTGTGAACGAGGTCTTGCGTAACAAAACACGACGAGCTTCTGACCCGAAAGAAAGTAGTACAGACATACCATAATACTTCTTTTGGCATATTCAACCTTCTAATGCTCTTTCCTATATCGGCTGCTGTTACGAGATTGTTCAGGTTTGCTCGTTCGCTATTCCAGACACATCGTCTCCTTATGGGGAGATCACATCTGTCTATTAGCTGCCTGTTGAACTTTTGTCTTGAGGACTGCTCGCAGCTCGCGGGCTGCATGAATCCCGACCTCGTACTATTTTTATAATACTATATCATAATGTATGATGAGAAGTAGTTGGGTTACTTGATGTCAGAATGGACTCAGTTAATGTTGTCACTATTTGGTAATTCCGATCGCTTGAACAACTTTCAGCTAAGGCCTTAATGAATACGAACGCAAAATCAAGAATTATGACGCGTCTTACTGATGAATCCTTGGAAGGATGCTGCGAACTTAATTATACCTGATACTGAAATGTTACTACAGCAAAAGTAGCTTGAAGTTGGTGTCATTAATGGCCGATTTTGTTAATAAATCGTAATGAGCAATGTGTGAAATTGGGCCTCGTTTGATAGCAGTGTTATTTCACAGATAACCTTCATCTATAACCTTGCGACTTGCGAGTAGATGAGTAGTGTGAATTTGGCCCCAATAAAGGAGTAGGTATAGCACCCCTGGCTTCTAGAGTGTTTTATGCCTTTGGGCCAGTTTCTTTGAATAGCTAAAGTTCTTTGTTGTGTAACGTCGTAAATTGTTCACTTGCTTCGTCCTTCTTGGGCAACTAACCGCTGTTGTCTTAGTAATTGCAGCGTTTACAAATCCTGGTGTCACCCGATCCAACATTTGCTTAACGAAGACTAATAACAGATTTGTATGTTTTTATTGAACTCCCTTATAGTTACCATGGGTAAACTTTATCACAGTTGTTATAAAAGCAAAAGTGCTAGTGTATAGTTCGTACTTAAGCGTACCACTACCAAAACTTACCAGGGATTTTTTTCTGTATTTGATACTGGGAAAGTAGTGGTAGAAATTTACTGACCTTTCAGAGGTGCTTAGTACCTCCGTCGACCTGATAATGGAGGCAGTAAGTGCTTCTGTAACGTCTGTCACTTTGTACGAGACTACTCGTGGCAACATTCAGTGAGAGATTCGTGTCTTTGGAGTTTACTTGCTTCATTCAATTGTGATTGTAGATTTAATTACTCGACAGTAACAAATTATCTCATACACGTCAGAAATGAATTGTTTCGAAACGTTGCGATATTCCTACGGTGAAGTCTTTATTCTTTCAAGCTCACCTCCAAGACAAGTTTGATCGTGTGTAGAGGCTAATAAACGAGAAACGATGCCATGTCTTATGTGTTTACGTTTCTGACCTGATGATACGTGACACAAAGCTTTCCTACCACAAGGCAATTTACGACAAATTGGCACTGCTAGCATGTTCTGTGAATGAGAAGTCTCGAAAGTCGTGCAGATAAATGACAATTCTTAAACAACTCGTGGTACACATGTGACTGAATCTGACTCACACATGTCGAGTTCTCGTTGAAAAAAATCTATTGTACTAATGTAGCTCAGTCAGTGTAGTGACTAGCTACGGGCTGGACGGCCGGGGTTCGATCCCCGACGGGGGCAGAGGATTTTTTCCTCTAGCCTCTGCGTCCAGACCGGCTCTGGGGCCCACCCAGCCTCCTCTACAATAGGTACCGGGGTCCTTTCCGGGGGGTAAGCCGACCGGGGCGTCATGCTGACCACTCACCCCCATCTAGTGCCGAGGTCAAGGAAGAGAGGAGCTATACCTCCACTCACCCCAAACGCCTACATGGCGTATAGTGGGACAAACTTTACTTTACATTACTAATAGCAAGTTGTGTATCGTTGATGTTATCACCTTTGTGTCAGAAGCAAATACAGTGGACTCTTGCTTTGCAGTTTTTAGGGACTCTGAACGAAGACACACTGAGTTATGAACGTCAGACCAGACAGTATAAATATTTACCACTGACCTACAAAGTGTTGAGCCCACTCGATGTTGTCTATATGTCACAATTTGGTTGTTACAAGTTACGCGCTGTAATAATTGCATCATTGCGAACTGTCGGTCCACGTCTGCTACGTTGTTCTTAGACACTTTCCCTTTTTCTGTTGCATGGCAAGCGTCAGCCTGCAATTTGAAAGTGGGCTCGTGTGCACTTGACCTGGGACAGACAGGGTTTTTTTTCTTTTTACTTCGCCGTTTGATCGAACAGGTTGGCACAGAGGTGACAGGTGTCATATTCGGCAGGCATCAGCATCGAATCTTCAAATCACCATCATCCCTGATGTATTTACTATTTCATATGCCATTCCACGGTCTTCCTCCATGGAGGAGAATTATTGAGAAGCTAGTAGTCGCTTATCCTGTCAAGAAATTTCATACGTCTTGTGGAACCTGAACGTTCTTTACGGCCTTTACAAGAGACCGCGACACTGGTCCATGTCTTGAAGCAATAATTTCAAGGTAACGACCCAACAGATACCTCCTCCAGCTGCTCCATTTTACTGTTCGTGGTAGCATTCTGCTGTCGGCGCTAAAGGACGTAACTTTTCTGTGGATTTGTTTCTCTCCCTGGGAACGTAGTGGCGAGCCCTACGTCAACATCGTGACCTTGTTTCTCTGCGTTTCGTTTTATGTTGATTTGATTGGACGCGCTGTCATGAAGGACGAAATGAATGTCTCGACACTTCACGCTAATACCCGTTTAAGAAAGTTCTGTTACGCCCTTCTCGTACCCGAAATCCATACATTTTACGTCAAATGCACCTCTTTCAATTTTCATGAAACCTGGCATGAAGGTCGTCACTCCAGTAACTATGCCAATATTTCAGACGCGCACACTTTTGAGGTGGGGGCGGCACGACCATTGTACGATCCCGAAATTCTTATTTACCTGTTTCGTATAAAATTACGATGTGAGGTTGCGGACTGGATTCGTGTGACTCTGGATGGAGTGCCTTCGTAATGCTTATAAACTTACTGCTACATGGTTTGTGGTCCATATAACTAGCTATTCGTTCCTTGGTTCCTTCTTTTGCGTTCTCTTGCTTTTATGTGTTTCTTTTTTCAATTATCTCTATTCCGTCCCTTCCAACAACCTCCCCTCCCCGCCCCCAGAAACGTTTAATGAACCTTCTGGGTCTTTAAAAGGCTTGGAATTCGTAGACTACTAAGTAAGTGAGTTTCTGAAGAACTCTGCTCTGTGGAGCTGGTCATGGCCACCGAAAAGTTGAAAAAGGGGGGGGGGTGTTAATGGTGAAATATAGCGTTGCGACCGCTAGACACATGCTTACCTTTTTCTTTTCTGTTTTAAAAACATTAAAAATTATAGGATTTGAGGTTTTCTTGGCGGTGAGTCTGAAGGTGGCTGACTTGTGGGTCGTTGCGCCGTGTAGTCTGGTACAAATTTACGGACGTTTCAGAGATCCTTGCTGCCTCCATCATCAGGGCGATTCTTGATTATGACAGCAGTTTATTGAAACGTTGATAAGCCCTGTTGGTGGCAGTAAGATGCTTTGAAACTACACGACGCAACATCCCTGATTAAACATCGTCAAAGGCGATTGTAGGATTAGTTGGTCATGTTGCTCGGATTTATGAAATAGGGACTCCAGTGTACTCTTCGACGAACAAGTAACAGTGACCTGGTCCACCGCTTGTCATTTGTTGTACACAGGAGGTAGTGTATCTGAAACCATTAGCGTCGGCCGGCTGGCAGCACTGAACTGGATGCATAGGACAGCCTTCCCCGTCGTGACCTTGTCTACTTCCGCAATCGAGGTCAGTGAAACAAACACTTTGGCTCTGGAATTCTGGTTTGACTGTCGTTTCGTGCTCGGATGCGAAGCGCTGCTGTGGGACGTGATGACGTAGTCACAGCAAGGATGAAATGGAAGTCTTAAGACGTTCGAGGCCAAATGGTAATAACCTGCTTTTTTGCGGTAACTCTGTGTTCTGCACGATTTGTCGTCGTTTTGTCATTTTGTGGCGCGGCGAACGAGAATGGCTCACTACAGTTGCCTTCGGACACAACCGATTAGTCTGGCGTCGCGGTAACTCTCAGGACGAATCGTTGACTGACCTTACAGGGTTTTGTAAATTTCCTGAGATTCTCCGTGGGTCTGGGATATTATTTTGACATAGGACGCTATCTTCTCTTCCAGAATCCCTTCTTAACTCACTTCTCTTTAACCTGTAGACTATATATGAAGCCTGATAAGCGAGGTTCTGAAGGCTGTGAAGATCGTCTGGGTTGTAACGTTGTGTGGACATGTAGGATGTTACCAACGTTTCGGAGGAATGTACTGCCTCCATCTTCAGGGCTTAAACATTGGTTACAACCCAGAAGATTAACATCGATATGTTGGCTGTAACCTGTGAGTTTGAAACGGTGTTTGTGCCTCGCTTTGTACTGCTGTCAGTAGAATTGTCTGTAATGCATAATATTGGAAAACGATTTGCTGTCAAAAGCTGCTTGTACGCGCATTACATATATCTGTTCTATCACGCAACAAAACAACACGACTGTACTATTATTCTGGCATTAATGAGACGTACTTGTACGTTTGGTCCCTCAGATACATTAGTCATGGAGTGAATAAACCCCGGATTGTTTTCAGACAGAGGCGCGGTGGCAAAGCAGATGGGATTTTTGAGGTATTTCAGTGTGCGTGTGGAACACAAGTGCCTCACTCAAATGGCTCTCGGTGGAGGTAGCTTGATGGATTTATGATAACGGTTCGTGTGACCACTCTTGGCAGTGTGTACGTTGTTTAGCTTTACAGAGAATTCTTCAGATATTAATTTCGACGAACCTGTTTCTGCATTCATCTTTTCACATAGTGCTGTTCATGTCTAACAAATAGTACTTAAGTCTGAGGTGGTTTTTATTGAAGGCTGCTGTAAGCTGAAGAGTTTGCGTTTATTGTCATTTAGTGCTTGTGAATACATAAAACAACTACGCAGCCCAGTAGGTCTTGAGGTTTGCGTATATACACGCATGAAGGAGTTGAGAAATGAATACAAAATTTTGATCGGAAAGCCTGAAGGGAACAAACGCTTAGAATAGGAGAATAATATTGAAACTGATAATCGGGAAATTGGCTCGGAGTTTGTGGATTGGATTAATACGGCCCAAGATGTGGACAGGTGGCGGGATCTTGTGAAGAAGGTAATGGACCTTTAGGTTTCGTAAAAGCGGGAAAAATTCTGAACTATGTAAGCGTAAAATTATTAGCTTGTCCAAGATTCTGATAAACTTTTAATTGGTTACGCTTGTAGTCCAAAAATGCCCCTGAAGAAGGTCCAAGATAACGCCGAAACATGGGTTAACGTACGAAATATTTTAATTATTTATGTGCAATTCTAAGTAATAAATGTATGATGGTGCTTTTAAAAATTTCTCTTTATTAACTACTAGTAAATTATCCTCAAAATATGACGGGAAAATATATAAAGTAGCAAACACGTAGTTATAAATATTATCCCGTTCGGTACAAAATCCCCAAACAGTATTACCATGGCAACGATTATAATTGCACATATATTTATACATATCCCATAAGGTATAAAATCTTGTAACTGCAGATGATAACCAACCAAATCGTGCCTGTTATTAAAGTATTGATATTTGCTTTGTCCCTGGCCTCAGTTTGTGTCCGCTTTATAATAGTGCGCATTGAATGCACTATAATAACGCATTTCATGTGCAGTTCCCGTCTGTTTTCCCGCTGTGCGCAGTAAGTAGGTCATGTTCCTGTGCATGAAATGCCCGATCATAAACAGAGAAGTTCTAACTGTTCGCAAGGGTAGCCGGTCTTGCACGTACACAGTTCATAATGGACAGCGGACGTCAGGTCCAGGGAATGGCGTTCAGATCAATTCCCAGACACGACCTCGTTCCTTATCTCGTCAGTGGGAGAGTACTGTTAACGAGGCCCACTGACGGACGGACGGACTGCTTCCTTGCACCTCGTACACACTAAAATCTTTCATAAGTCTGTCTTTCTACGTAATATAAGCTATGCAGTTTATAAGATGTTCGTATGCCATTGAGCTGAGTCCGTGAGAAGCCAGTAGTCGCTTAGCTGGTCAAGAAATTCGTTGCCGTGTTCACAACAACCTATCACAGCACCCTGTCCTCAGTCAAATGACCCAGCCCACACTCTTAACATCCTATTACTTTAGGATAATTTTTAATATCATCCTTACATCTATGTGTAGTTGCACTGAGTATGACTGATTCAAATTTTGTATGTATCGCTTTTATGAGTGATATATGCCCCGCCAATCACATTATTCGTGATTTGAATACCTTAATAGTATTAGGTGAAAAGTACAAATTATGAACACGTCTGTCTTGTGGGATATTTCACCGTGTAGTAAAATCATTAAATTAAAAATTACTCAGAAGTAAAAATACAAATTGCTTACTGTAAAGATGGTAACCACTGGAAAGATGTTGTCGAGAAGACTAAAAATTTCCTCTGGCGAGTTGAGTATATAACAAACAGTCGTAGTTAAGATGAAGTTGTCCTTGTGCTTAATTGAGATTCACGCCGTGAAGACGTATGAGGGAGCAGAAGTATAGCTCTACGTATTCTTAACCTCGGAACTAGATTGAGAAGAATGGTCAACTTTACGCCCCAGCTGAGCCGGAAAAAGCCATCGTTACCCGTCGGATAAAAGGCAGACTGTAATCGAACTCCAGCCGTCCAACCTGTAGACCAGTCAGTATACCAAGTTAGCACAGGAGATGGGTTTGTATACAGAATAGCGCCTGATGTTGGGAATCGATTCGCGGACCTGCTTTTCGAGACCTACATTAACATCTGTGAACGACGGAGTAACAGATTCTGAATTCTAAAATCCGGTTCTCTCGTAGTGAGCTGCTTCCAGAAGTAAATTCCTCTTGCTCGCCTTTCATCGTCCCCACACAGCGGACACAGCACCGCTCCTGAAGTAATTATACTTTCAAAGAGTGTTCGGAAGGGAGGGACCCGCATGAAAAATGCATCACGCTAAAGACTCGTATATATGCAGGTAGACCTTGTCGGGATGCTGCCCTCGACGACCCCCTCTCACACTGATAGGACGCTCGTCGTCGGTGTTTTGTTGTGAAACTCTCTTACAGAACAACGTAGCCTACGTTGAAAGTAGTTGTAAACAAATTGTTCAGGAAAAATGTCTCCGTTCGACATTTCGTATCGTATGCATGGTCACAGCTCAAATCGCTTACATAATAGCTAATGTCCGCCACGCTCAACTCTACGAATGTGCCATTTGTTCGATACCGAAAAAATAATAGTTTTGACGGTGAATTCAGTCGCCTTGATGATATTTCTAGTATGTAAAATAAATTATATACATTTTATACTTTGAATGCGATTTCCACAGATAATGCTGCAATGTGTCGTGTTACTATTCAAGACAAGGTTCATTACCGTCAAATTTGACGGGACGTAATACGCTAGTCATTAAAAATAATATCTTAGTACGAAATGACCACTGTTTTCGCTTTGATTGTTAGTAACTATGAAGAGTCTACCTGCTAGACCCAGGCGTAGATGAGAGGATAATGTCAGTGTTTACCGGTATGGACAGGACAACGCCCATTTATGGGCAGTATCGAACACGGTAATGAGTCTTCGTGTTCCTTGAAAGGCTGTGAATTTATTTGTTCTTATTCAGCGTCATTTAACATCTATACAGTTTAAGTTTCGTCGTTACAAAATCCAAAAGTCAGTCGACCATACAGGAAATGAATGTAGAATTTTTGCTAGGAAGTATCTTAATAGCGACTGATGGGGACATTTTAGGGAAAGGGACTTTGAAATTGGGAAGTGGATTATACTGGCTCAGAATTGTGTTTATGGGTTAGCATTTATACTGAAAGCTTATTTGTCAGAGAGCTGGTGTACCTGACCAGCTGTTTAATAAATGCGACCCTGGGCCAGTATCAAAGCTCGCTTTAGATGAAAAACGAACTTGTTTTTACAGGATTTACGCAAGCTGTTTTGTAGCTCAGGGGTAAGCAGTGGTAACACCATATTAGAACCTTTCCTAGCTATTATTGTAATAACATTCTTGGAATACAATTTGTTTTTTGATACAAATCTCTTTTCCTGTCACTGAAACGAGCGTTTTGCAAGCTGCGTGTCAATGTCACGTGGCATTTTGCAGTAGGTTAGGTACGTATTGCCGATTACAGATGTTTGCGGTAAAATTACGTAATTATGAGTTACAACTGTTTACTGCTGAGGTACAGAAATTTGCTGTTTCGAAATAACGGCGAGAGTAAACAGTTGAGAAACGCCGACTCGATTTGTTACTCAGCAGCAACACGATTCATCTGGGAATAACTTTCTCGCCCCTCAAAAATACCATTCGCCTTCAAGTTCCAACACTGTACTCTGAATTTCCAGGCGATCATAAATTTTACGTTTGTGGTTGTAGGGTTTATGGCAGTTCATAGTAAGTGGAGAAGAGCCTACGTGTTCGTCCGTGCCTTGTCTTGTCCGTCGTACACAACTTGGATGACCATGAGACATTATTGCACATACTTTTTCTTCTTGTTATTCCTTGGCCTTGGCTTTGCCTGTTGGACTCTGTTGATGCTGAGGTACAGAGTAGATCATCCAGGCATCGAGAGTACCGGAATTGTCCCCGAAAGGCTTCGCCCTCCGCGGGGCTTACCACTTAACTGGATTTATCCCAAGATAAACTCGTTTATCCGACGTGAACATACCCGTCGCTTGCAGTGGAAGGAAATTAGGGCGTCCACGTGTCTTTCCCGTCGCATGCCCCTCCACTTATGTTTGCGACGTTGCGAATTGGTTTCTGGCACGTGTTAATGCCGTCCCCAGTGAACAAAACCCTCAGAGTGTCTTTGCTGACGAACAATGTATTGTTTTTGTTGCCATATCGTACTCGGCGGCACGTGAACATTGCGATGTAGTGAAAAGTTGAGGTTGTGTTTTCAGAACGTAAGTACGCATCGTGTATCGTATCCGGTCCAGCCAGAGGTACTTTTTACCTCTGAAATACCAATGTCGATTCAGGCTCTGGTCAGAGTTCAGACCGCGACGTTTTTATTGACAATTTAGTTCATTTTAATGGAGTGTTTAAATACGGAAATGTTTATTAACCCTTTGAAGCCGAAGCTGAACCAAATACAATTTAAGAATTTATTTTATACCGCAAAGAAAACATTTTCCCGTTTCAAAGGTCAACTGTTTACTGCTGTTTAGGTAAATAATTACTTTATAATGAGAATCGTACGAAATCTATTGAAACAAAATACAAAGTTCCTGATTGCTAAAGCCGGTGGTGCAGCAGTAGCAACCTCTGAAACGTCGGTTTCTCTCAGTGCATGGCGCAGCATAGAAGACAGTCTTCGTCATAGGTACTTGATACTATGAAAACCTTAAATCTCACATATTCCCTGAGCCCCATTTTTTTTAACCTGTTAAAATTATACGATCCCGACATTTGAAACTTTCTTGTTCAAACAGCGCCTTTGGAATGCCTTAATAATGAAAAGGCGACTTAGCGGTGTTGAGGCTTGGTTTCTCTAGCGATAAAGTACTTCGGTTGGGCACATTATTTTGACACAGACTGTAGTTTCCACTGGGGTATTGCGCATCTTGGTCTCGCTTATTAAGCTTGAGGGTCTCGGTAATTGAGTCCAGCCTATCTGCTTACAGAATGAGTTCAATTAGCCTGGAAGTAGTCCCCCCCCACTCCTGTCTCAAGTAAGGGACACTACTGGACTTCGAGAAATTACACTTTACAGTAGTTTCCGTCTCTACCATCCTCACCTGTGAGTTAGTCACTTGTTTCCGTAACTACGTCACCATAGTAAAGATGCAACTCTCAGCCTAACGAAAACCTCGAAGCTTGTAGAAGTGTCATAACAAATGTCTGATTTTGTCTACGTTTCTTATTTTAGGGAGGAAAGAGCCATGGTATTATATTGTTTATGTGTCTTCTCCTTTAAAATTTTCTAAGCATTTTGACGAATTTTAATGAAACTTGGTAGTATAAACATGATGCTGCTAGAAGTAACATGGTG
This sequence comes from Zootermopsis nevadensis, assembly GCF_977971745.1. Taxonomy (NCBI): domain Eukaryota; kingdom Metazoa; phylum Arthropoda; class Insecta; order Blattodea; family Termopsidae; genus Zootermopsis; species Zootermopsis nevadensis. The sequence goes on along the minus strand of NW_028259139.1, from coordinate 11,976,558 downwards.
ACCTTCATAGAACTTATGAGTTGGAAATGGCTCTAGGGCTATTATCGTCCGGAATTTATATTTACCTTCCGGTTTTGATGGTTATAACTTGTTGAATTGTTGGCGGAAATTTTTACTGTATTATCTTTATTTCTAATCCTCTTTGTTTCGTACCCTCTTCTGCTTTGTACGTTACATCTGAAAGTTTCCTTATGGTAATAGCACTTGCAAAATAAAACATTCTGCCGTATAGCGTCAGAGAAGTTTGTCAGTCATAAACAATTATGTCGTATTATCTTTGCTGTTTTTTGCTGTTAGAACCTTTTCCGTCCTGTGGACGTGTCTCCCAGTTTTCTCGTGCGTCATGCGTGTTTGTGTTAGAGGAGAAATCTGTTGTTGAATTAATAATTTTCTGCGAAAATTTTGTCGTGAAACTTTAACGGTTGCATTATAAGTTAGCTACAGACTGAGATAATGTGTTTAGCTTTCATGCTGGGAACATACACCTTTTCTTCTGCAACCTTTCAGTTCCCAGACTCCAAGCTAAACATAAAGCCAGTGAATGCGTAACTTTGTCCTATAGGAGAAGCATTATAGAATGTATACCTGTTTTTAGACCTTATTAAATGTCAACAAACTCTGCCTTGCCAAAGAACTGTGTTTGCGCGGACAAAGTGTCCGCTGATGATGTAGGTTATTTATAGTTTGTTTAACGACGCTTTCAAAGGAATCGGTTACCGTCTAGTTTAAGGTACTATCCCGGCATTTGCCTAGAGGGACTGAGTAAAAACCACGACCCCTCCTGAAAGTGTGGCCGGTCTCCGTGCCGAGATTTGAACCCGAGACCTCCCGTATACAAAGCAAGAGTGTTAAGTACTCGCCCACGATGTACGACACATTATAGATATATAAACATTTAGTAATAAATTAGATGAAGAAATTTAAATAAGTACTAACTCAATTAATTAGTCTTACAGAAGCTGACAATGGTCAATAAATTCCCAAATTCTTTGTCTTTTACACAATCCAAAGTTTCATTACCGTATTTATTGCCACTGCTTTATATGCGGTGCCAGTTGGTATTTGGCCTATACCCTACGTAAGATTCATTTTAATATTATCCTGTTTGTCTATGTATTCTGTGAGGTTTACGTTTGACATTCAGGTTTTTCAAGGATACTCATAACATATTTGAAGACTTTTCTAATAGGATTATAACAAAAATGCTGGAGAAACGGTTTGTGGATTGTCCGATATTTAACCAGTTTCAAAATATTAGGTGAAGAGTAGCGAACACATTATTTTCGATGCCCTTTATTTTTTTTTTTTTTTGTCCACATCCGTCACAAATGACAGACTATTATCACTTCTGTATATTAAAACCGGTCATGACATTAATGTGCTGCTAACGCGACATGGAACATATTTTCGTAAATTATGCACACTTTAAGTGAAATCCACCTCACATGTAACAGGAAAACGACGTCATACGTAAATGATAGGGTGTACTGGCTGAATCGGGGACATTTTTCGCTTTGTGATCACAGGTTCGAATCCTGCTCTGAACGTCGATATTTGTCAGCCGTCTATCCTTGTTCTGTTCAATTTAATCAATCATTTATCATCTAACTCCATGGAAAAGAGTCATTAAGAATGTGATAGTGACTCACTAAGTCAAGAAATTCCCTGACATTTATGGAAACAGAAGGTTCATTTCCGTGTTTGAAAGAACCTCCACCACTGTTCTCTAATCCAGTCGATTATACTCCCATCTACGCCTCAGTCTTCCGAGTTTTCTCTTTCCATCGAGTTTATCCAACCAACATTTTATACATAATAAATTCTTCTCTGGCTACCAGCCGTGTAAGGTGGTTGAATGAAGAAAACCATCTTCGTCCTCATCCTCAGTGTCTACCTGACCCAGTTCCGTGTTATTGACTGCACGTTAGCCAATCGTGCCTGGTGTTCGATGATCACCCTGATGTTGGAGCCAGCAACGACCTCTGAAACGTCGGTAAATTTCTACCACCCTACACGTCGCAACAACCCAGAAGACAGTAATCTTCAGATTCACCGCCGTGAAAACCTCAAATCCTTCGTAGAATGTTTCTCGTTTCCTCTGTGGTAACGTTTCGCAATCCACGCGGGTTTTACCCGCAAGATGAAGAAGAATTAGGACACAAACGTTTTGATATTTGGAAAGGAGCGTTTACTAGAGGAAATGTCGCTGTATCGCTTGCACGCAGGTGTTCGGTGATCGCCTCCGCTCGTCGGTAATAATGGACGGTGATTGCAGATTTCAGGCCATTCGTCACGGCGGGTCGGCGGGTTTTCTGTCCGTTCTCTGGGAGTGGTTTTTCCTTTTCACTCTTGGTCCTTTCTGCTGTGCTGTGCCAAGATAAATCTTCGCTCGGTATTGATTTGCAGTGGAAGGTCTCTCGGTTTATTTCAATCTTTATTTCTTAACAGATAATGGGCCTGCCACTCCTTTATATAGGGGCCTTTCTACGGCCCTGTGCCGTAGTCAATGAGTCCCAGTCGGCTCCAGATTAAGTGCTTTATGTCCAGCGGTTTGAGAGGGTACTCGCAGTCTGTTCTGATTGGCATCTGTCAGTTTCCTGCAGCAACAGAAACCAAGCGTCTGTCCGTCCGTCCGTCCTGTATAATTCTGGGGAATAATTTTCGCTCATATTTCTCATTCGGCGGAAAGCACCTGTGTAGTTGATAAAGAATTGTTAAATAATCCACCGCCCGTCACAGTGCTGTATTTTAAGTACGTAACTTAACCTCGGTTGTCAATAGCTCTATATCACGGTTTTCTGTATGCACATTATTATTATCATGGTGGTACAGAAATCCTCTGCTTTTATGGAGCCTGAAGGTTTATTACTGTGTTCGCAACAGCTCAGCGTCTGGACCTAGTTCAATCTAGACCTCGCTTCCAAACTGTTCTCTCTCATAATTATGTTAATAGTACAGTCTTCCAGTTAACACTTTACCGGAGGTTTTTCAACAAACCTTCTTCAGCATCTCATGACTGCCATTCGTGCTTCGTATTCTACTTGATTTTATCTCCCTGTTGATATTTTACGAAAAGTGGGACCACAAATAATGGCGCTCCTCGCTGTGCATATTTTTTCATCGTCCCCCCCCCCCACTTCTTCCCTCCCTCTTCGGTCCACGTTTTCCCCTCGCACCCAGTTTACAAACGCCTGTCGATCTGGGTTACTCTGTCGGGGCGAGAGACCAAGTTTCACACCCACGCAAAAGGGGTACGTTATATTTTTTTATATTTTAATCTTTAAGTTATTAGATGGGAGACGGAAAGATAAAATTTTCTGAACTAATAAATAGCATGCTTTCCCCGAATCTGTTCTCCTAATTTATTCATGGATATAATTTGATTTGGTGCGTCCGCAAGTTTGTTCTATTCTGTTGAGCAATTTCGAATCATACACATGAGTTGCCTGGCTGGCTGCTCTAGCTGAAACAGCGAATACCACAAGACGTTTCATTATACATCTATCATAAAGCAGACATTAAAAGAATGGCTCTGGCCAAATGGTTCTATTGTGTTTCAGATACGTGGGCTTTGCCTACGTCATAAGCAACTGAAGTTGGCAAGTTTTGTTGTCATTGGACTGTCTTGAGAAAAACAAAGAAGCCGTGACGCCATGAAAACGTTTTTTCAAATATACTTGTGATGATACGGGACTGTGGGGTCTCGGGTTCGAGCTCTGTTCCTGTAATTGTGAATCTTGCTGTGGCCTGTGAAACCACGTGTTTGAAATATTTGTTTTCTGAATGACATAAGACGGCTTAACGGATGTAGCATTAAACGAAGAAGGTTTACATAAACTTCATGGGTCGGAGTCATTCTTGAGAAGCTGATAGTCGGTCACCTAGTGAAGAAATTCCCGACTTTATGGAAGGTTTATACCACAGGACTCTATTAAGTTTTAATTACAATAAACCCCCTCAAATTGGACACCCCTATATCCTAGACACCCCTCTATGTTGGACAGTTTTAATTGGAACCGGTGAATATTCTATAATTTTACATGTCCACCATACCCTATATCTTGGACACTCCTTTTCTTGTAAGTTGGACAGGTTAATGCACTTAGCTTCATAGCTTTTTTTGGAAAACGTTTACAGTTACGTATTTTATTGTGTTGAATTTCTGACTGATGAATGCCTTCTGTCTGGAGAGTTAGCTTATGGTTGAGGGTGGGAGACGTTGAACTCATCATTGGAATGCAGTGAAAGTGTTTAGTTATTCTTTTGTTGAACCCTTCACTGGACTGCATTAAGTACTGCGCTTGAATTTGAGTTCAAACTGTGTTAACAGAAATGGGATTTTTCTTTTTGCGATGGGGAAGCCAAAATTGGTGGAATTAACTTCAGAAAATGTTAATTGAGGCTGTTGTGTAATGTGCAATGCATGGGAGTGGGTTTCAAAAGATTAGTGTTATTATTGGTGTTGTCATTAATTCTTAATTCAAGTAAGCCTACAGTAGTTAGTGTATGTAAGTAAATAGATTACATTGTCATTACACCACAATCTGAAAGGATGATTTTTCCATTTCCCCCCCTATCTTGGACAGTGGGGTCCGCAGTGGCCGCGCGGTCTGAGGCGTGGGCCTTGTGCCGCTTGGTCGCTGGGACCGTGGGTTCGAATCCCACTCAAGGCATGGATGTCTGTGTTGTGCTGTCCTGTGTACAGGTAGAGGCCTTGCGACGGGCCGATCCCTCGTCCAAGGAGTCCTACCGAATGTCTATAGATCGAACCAACGAAAAGTTGGGACTCGCAGTGCTGAGGCATTTGGAGAACGGGTCGTTCCCAGTATCCAGTATCCTCATCTTGGACACCGCTGTAAGTTGTTCACATTTTCTTGGACCTGCAATTGTCCAACTTAGAGAGGTTTAACTATGTAACATTGTCTTCGCCTTACCTGTCTTACCTGTCGTATCTTCTCGTCATCTGTTCTGGTCAACATTTTGTATACATTTCTCAACCTCCCTCATCCATGCTGTCGCTCTTAATTTCATAATAAATAAAGATTATTAATTTTCGGGTGGTTGATGTTAAAGCACATTATAGATGTTTATGATAAAGACTTGAGCACGTTATAGGCCTATATTTGCGTTATTATGGCGAGTTGAACGGCACGGCTTTGTTATTTGTGCTGCATCTTGGTAAGGTTCGTGTTATGAAGTTTGTTAACGATTGTATTGAGTATTCATGTTGTATTATTCGTAAGTGATAGATATGGGCTCAAGGTTAAATGTTTGCATAATGACATTTGTCATACTATTGCCCACAACAATAGCGAATGTTCGTGTTTCCCTTGAAATTGTCAGTTGCGGGATATTTTGAGGATGTCAACTTTTTGGGAGATTAAGAAGAAACATTTGCAGTATCAGAATCATTGAAAATTTTTGAACATTTTTATTTTGTATTAGTGTAACATAGGATTATATATCCAGGTATGTGTGTAGGTTACTGTTTGCCTGCGTCTCCTCTTCCAGTCTGGTGGGTAAAAACTGACCACGGAAGGCAAGGCGAAACCACCGTGCTACTTTCGCAAGAAAACCCCGAAAGGGTCACGACGGTCAAGCTGACCATAGACGATGAATGAATGAATATATGTAGGTTACTCTAACACAAATAATACGAAAAAATGGGTATAAGTTTTTATTTGAAAACACCCCAGTACAGACAGATATTTCACCACTGATTTTCTTCTAGACTGATGAGATTTTGGCCGGAATGATAATACCATCTTATGAGTGCTAGTGTAACACTAAGTAAAATTGAATCATTTTGGACTAATATGGTTTTTCCTAGAAACTCCTTAATTACCGCCTACTGATCATCATCATCATCATCATAATTTTACGTTCTTATTCGACGCTATTTAACTTCTTAAATTCAAATAGCGTAGTTAAATAAGCGAAGAATTACACAGTGGCTGAAAGCCAAGTGATGTATTGTCATGCCATTAACTGTGACTAACCTTTTTTGTTCAAATAACGATCCGTGTTGTAAAATGTAAGTTATTGGCTCTAGCTGACCTTTTTTTTGTGCTGGTTGGAGACGCCCATCCAGTATGTTTCAGGAAACTAGTAAAACGTGTTTTGCCTGGTTCTCCTCTTCGTTTTGAGACGGAAACTGATATTCCAACGAAAATTCGCGTGCGTTCTGTTTGCTTTTTTTTTATCGGCAGAACTATATTTTATCTCGTAAATGCAAGTGTTTTCGTGCTTGTGCTGTAAAAGGAGCGACTGAGCAAAAACGCCGCGTTCTGTTTTCTTCTGTAGCAGAACTACAGCTAATTTTCTTTTTGGCTGTGCTAAAGTATTATTTTTGTTCTTATTTTAACTACTGTTTCCGGTTGAGTTTCAATATCTTGGTACAGAACCCTTCTTTTTCAGCTATTCATAGTAATGTAATTTGTCAAATATTTTCGTGCTGTAATGGAACCCGAAGGTCTATTATTTGTGTTCACATGGTCAACCTCTGTGTCCTATCCTGAGCTTCTACAGTCCAAGTCACATGTGCACAAACTGTGTGATGTGTTCGTTCTTCGTGAGATTTGAGATTTTCGCAGCAACGAGTATGAAGGTTGTTGTGTCCTGAGATGTAGTAGATGTAATGTCGCGTATTATGGTAGATTTGAACCGACATTTCAGAGAAGCGCGCTGCCTCCATCATCAAGGTGGCAATCCCTTTAAAATGAAGCAAAATAATGACGGAAGTTTTAAAAATAAGTTTAAAGCATCACTAAGAAAATACGTAATTTTTTTTAAAATTCTCCTTAATAGTACGTTTTTCTTGAAACCTTACCAAGTAGCCGATTACACCAGATCTTTGAAGGGATTCTGTTAAAAAAAGAATTGAAAATGGGAAATTTAGGTCGGTGAAAAAGTGTAATCATATCAGTGAGATTTCAGGTTCTTAGCGGCGAGTAAGAAACTGGCTGTCATATCGGTTGTTGCACCTCCATCAGCAGGGCGATAATCGTCCTGCTGATGGAGGCAGCAAGCACATCTGAAACGTCGATAAACGTATGCCACTCTATTGAGCATAATAACCCAGCAGACAGCCATTTCGCAACCATATAAATTGGTTTTAGCTTGCCGTCTTGCGTTATTTAGTTACTTTTTCAAAGAGTTTCCAAACTAAGATTCGTACAGACGCAGTGGTATAAGAACCAAGGGCAAACCTAGGAGGCTAGGATGGACGGTGTCATAAGTTGTTTCAAGGCATTTAATATTGCCGGTGCTCGTGTCGTGACATGATCTAGGTACCTCTGGACGCGTTACCGTTTCAACTACCCAAGTGTGTGTGCGTGTGCGTGCGGACCGCTCCCCGGCTCGCTGCCTTGTTTACTGGCGTTCACACACAACGCCAACGGAAAGGGATGCGGAAGTTCTTAGGCTCTTGAAGACAGGAAGCAGGTTCAGTGGCTAGTCGGTTGGTTTTCCAGGTCGATGACCAAACTTGAACCTTAGTCCGATGTATATTTCCAGGAACCTCGGTTTAGCATTAGGGTCGCCGAAACTAATTTTGAACAAAAACAGTACTGGGTCAAATCCACTAGACCAGAGGTTCTCTCACCCTTTTTCGCTGGTGTACCACTAACCAAATGCGTTCAGGGAAAACCTATTTATGTTAATATTATCTTTTTATTTTCTTAGTTCGCGTATCACTCAACATTGTCTCGCTACCACCAGAGGTACGTGTACCATAGGTTGAGAAACGCTGCTCTAGACTGTTGACGGCGTTGTTAAATGAACCATAAGTACTTAGTTTCAGTACAATTTAATAAAATCGTAACCCCCCCCCCCCCCCCCCCCCCCCGCAGTTTGTTTGAAAGCGGCGGTATGGAAGAACGTAACTTGTGAAAATACGAACAGGTTTGAATTGGCACTTTGCGGTCCAGTGGCTCGCCTTTGTGGCGACAGCTGAAAATCTGTGCCACGTAACTGTCCAGCTCAGTGTCATCCTGATCCCCGAAGGCAGCCTTCTTCTTGAACTGAAAACTGTTATTATTTTAAGTCCAATTTTGAAATGTCTCTCTTAAGGTAATTTCTTCCCAAGCATTTTGAATGCATTTCTGTTACCTTCCATATGCCCACCTGATCTTGAATTTTAACACTTGCAAATACTGTTTTCACTGGCTCCCAACTTTTGTGTCCTGCGACTATATGCAAACAGTTGCAGAAGACAATTTAGGATCGTGAAGGGGGGGAGATATTTCAAGCTCACTTACAGTATACAGAGTTAGGCTAATGGCGTAGTCCCTCCGGGCCGCGCTTCCTCCATTAGGAAGAGGTTGGAAGGTCTTGCGCATACAGTTTCCTGAGATTACGAACTCTTGATGTAGCTGACCTAATGGATGGACTTCCCCCGGTGGATGTGTACCACCAGTATCTCACTGCATGATACCACTAGCAGGTCTTGTACACTCGAGGCATTTTATGTTGTCATAATACGTAAATAACTCCGACAGTAACAGGGGAAGGTAGGCGACAAAGGGTCTGTCTGAGCACTTATACTTTTACCAGAAACAAGTAACAACCCTTTCTAGTTTTGACAAAATCGTTGGCATTTTGACTTTTATACTACACTTTGTTTTGTGAATCAAAGGAAGTATAAAACTACTAGTAATTCAGACATTCGCCTTCATCCTCGTGCCCTCCTGCTACCGCATAACCATTGTAACTTCACATCCGATAGGAAGCAGGGAATGTTTGGGTTATATCTCCGTGTGCTATCGCTTCGCGGACATGGACGGTAGAATATTGTGACGATATTTGAAAACAAAGTACACCGTGATTATGAAGGCAGTATGCTACTCTGAAACGTCTGTCGGTGTCTCTACCAGAATACGAGGCGTTACATCCCAGAAACAGCCATTTTTATAAGTGAGATTTTAGGTTCTCACGTCGACGAGTGTCTTCTGGTATGTTGCCGTGTTTTCTTTATAAATTGGCCGACTTTTTAGAAGTTCTTTCTGCCTTTATCAGGACGATGGTGAAGACAGTTATCATCTCCGAAACGTCGGTTATTTTCTACGAAACGACATGGCGGAACGTCTCAGAAGACAAGTCATCTTCATAAGAATGAATCTTATTTCGAAATGTTACAGACGCTTGTGGACAAGGCAGTGAATTTTCATGTTCACTAAAAGACGGGTAATTTGAGTTGCTGATTGGCGATCAACTTTTAAAAATGTAGCCTTCTTCATGAAGTTATTTGCGTAACAGTTTTGGTTTAGGGATATACATTTCTCGTGTGTTTGTGTCGACTTTCCTGTTTGAGGTACATGTATTATCTTAAACACTTTCTCATCCATCCTCTCCAAATTTTGTTCTTCCCGTAAAATAAAGGCAGTGGAGACCCTGAATGAAAAAGAATTCTAAATGACAGTTTCTTATATTTTAGTCTTTGTCTTACGAGGAAACCGGTAAGAATGTAGGCATTTTATGGACGCGCCCTCACTATCTTCAATAAACCATTTCGGTTTATTATTCCAAGTACTGGAACTCAAATCGTATCTATTGGTTAAGAATTTTCAGCATGTCTTTGTGCGGACACACTTCGGATAACCAAGACTCAGAAAGCCTAATGGTCTACTCCTCCAAGACTAGTGGAAAATCGAATGAAAAGTCTTTGGTTTCTGTAATTAATTTTCTGCCCCTCTGTCTTCTGATTTCTCAACATATTTTTCAGAGTTGTCTTTCCCGGCGTGGGTATGAGAGCCTTTGTCTTGGCGACGTAGACGTGTCTGAACGCCGGAGTGTAGGATAAAGGCAAGAGCTAACCGTAAAGTGCATTTCGCCGGTTGTTTTCATTCAACACTGTGAGAATAATCCGTCACTTAGTTTCAACGCATTCGTCGTAGTCAGGACGAAACTGTGCGCCTGGGCGAACATTTGTTGACCCTGCAAGTGGGAAGGCACCGCGATAAGGAAGACAGCGTAATCGACAAATGTTTGTGACATGGCATTTAGACCATAGACCAACCGCACTGGTTCAGTTATAATAAAAATATTTTAAGATGAACGCCAGAAATTTTACTTCTGCCCACGCATACTTGAAGGTCTCCGTGACATCGGCGACTTCCTGAATTCTTCAGAGTTCATAGATCCAAGGCCCTCAACTTCTGAAAGCTGGAGGGGAAAAAACAGCAATGATGTAAGAAATATTACGAATTGTCCCTTTGAGGCCACAGGCGGATGGAAGTTATTCCAAAGCAAAATACGCGAGGTGTGTGAAGGCAATAGATCGATTGTCCGGAAGTGCTCGGTTTACTACCAGACACAATGTTCTCGTTTTTGGATTCTGCCTTCGGCTTGGATCTTGCAGTGTTGTAATTTCTACACGACCCGAAGAGACATTTAGCGTTTGATTATTTCTGATTTGTAATTTTAATTTGTATGACAAGACTATATATCCCATAGAACAGGGATACTCACCCTTTTTCGCTGGCATATCACTGATTCTAATTTAACACATTAAATGTACCACTAACCAAATGCGTTCAGGGAAAATTTATTTATGTTAATATTATATTTTTATTTTCTTACTTAGTTCGCGTATCACTCAACATTGGCTCGCGTACCACCAGAGGTACGTGTACCATAGGTTGAGAAACGCTGCCATAGAATATTATTTTGAATTCTAATTGAAACTATTTTATTTATTTTATTATTTTATTTATTTAGTGTTCTGTCTGACGACAGGTCCATATGAACAGGATCCTTCCATCCTTTTCTCGGACTGGGACTTGTTCATATACGTTCTTGGCAGATGATCCAGAAGTGGTTTGCCATTGCCTTCTTCTGTGTGTGAATGGAGTAATTGTTGGGATGCCACGGAGAAACCGGGAGACATAGAAATTCAGTGGCCGTGTAAAGACAAGGATTAAAGTAACCTCAAGGTGATCTTTGGTAGAAACATCTTGTAATTGAAACATAAGAGCATATTATAAGTTTTGTAGGAAAAGATAGAGTGAAGCTTTCATAGAAACGCTACTAGGTGGCAAAGTGTAACACATTGCACCTTCCAGCGTCAGCTGATCTTTGCGAAAGTTCGCACAAATTCTGTTTTGAGACATTTCTTGTGCGTTGAAAAGTATTACCACCTTGACGCTTGCACAAGCCCATGAAGTTATGTTCACAAGAACGACAAATCGGCGAAAGGTTTTACTTTCCTGTACGTGCAAGATTGAAAGGAAGGTCTTGATTCCAGTCTGTCGGGTCGGTACTAGTTCGTCGAACTTCCTTGAGCTCTCGGTGATGAACAATTGCTTAGAAACAGACACAGCTTTTAGAGTTATAAGTTTGTTAGACAGTTTCCAGACTCTAGGTCTTAATGAACCTTCCCTACCCACTGTTCAGAGCATCAATTAGTGTTTCTAGTAGCTTGTAAAATCAATAATTTCTTGGCGTTGAGAAACTCTGTGTTTTGTACAAGGCTTGTTCATATATTGTCGGCAAAGAGTGTTTGCAGACGGTTTGCCGAATGTGTTTGCGGACTGTCGACAGACACTGTTTCTCGTCCAGGTCAGTGAGTCCAAGCATCGTGTTGCGTGGCCGGGACTTTCGCTGGACACGTGTTTCTGGTAAGTTAATGATGCCAGCGTAGACGTTGGTGGACAAACCACTTTCTTAAAGGAGCGAGGTATGGAGATGCACTTTTGGTAGATTTGAAACTATAAGTTGAACCTGAGTTCAAGAATTTTGTTAGAATGTCACCAACCGAATTTAAAGTGTTGCTGCAAACGATTGGTTGCAAAATAACAAACATCAGCGTATTCTCGCATGTCCGCATTTTGAACACATGCTTTGGTGGTAGCTCACAATTGACTGATGACGTGTTTGGAAACAAAAACATATTTTAAAGTATTTTATCTTGATTTTAATTTGTAACAGGAAACACCGATTGTTTGTGGCTTGTTTACAAACACGGACTAAATTTTTTGCACAACTTGGAAGACCTTATCGTATATGAGAGGATACGCGGAGCGTCGCGACGCCCGATATCCCGGCGCCGAGAATATTCTGAATATAACAGATACGAGCCGACACAAGATTTCGAATCTAGCGAAGAGGATGTTTATTAATTAAAATTTACTGTTCACAGCCAGAGGTGAAGGGTTTTGGTTAATCGGTGATGAACCTTTGGGTTCCTAAGCTATCTAGTTAGTTATTTCAGAGCCAGAAACGTTTAGGTGCACACTCTTATCCATCTTTCCGATATTCCTTTCAAAATTCAACAAATTTATGGCGCAGTTAACCTCAGGAAAAAAACGTGCCTAACTGCTTTTTATAATCGTTCAGAGGAAAATCCTGACGAATACATTTGAAACTAATTGCTTTAGATCAGTGGTATTCAACCTGGGGTACGCGTACCCCCGGGGGTACGAGAAGACATCTTAGGGTGTACGTGAAATAAAAAAAAATTATGATAAACACTGAATAATCAGTAATGTAATTTATTTAATTTATTCTAGATATAGATTATATACTATGTATAATTTGAACTATACACCAACAACTTTGGGGGTTAAGAGAAATTATATCTGGGGGTACGCGAACAAAAAAGTTTGAATACCACTGCTTTAGATGATGTTGGAAAGTCACATGTTGTTGGGTTTATGAATAATTTTTTTTTCATATGGTATTTAGTGATATCTATCGAATTATGTCTTTGGTAAGCTTCCGAGCCGAAGAATAACTGATTAGCAACACAAGCATTTATTGAATTTCTCCGCTGTAACACTGCGGACAGTCTATTTGTCTGCAATAAGTGACGTGAACATTAAAAAGAACGCATTCGGAAAATGTGTACGGTGCTGGATACTAGTGTTCCATCGTGCATTGTGCTGTAAGACTGCTTTGTTTCTGTGACATTAGGTTGGATGTTTTGATATTCCTGTTTGAATACGTGACTGTAACTTCAGCCTTGAGAGACGCTATGGCTCGTCTTGGCGTCGGAGGACTCATGAACAAAAGAAAATAAGAGGTATGTAGTAAGACGCCACGTCAGTTTTACAATCTGTGACGTAAACAAACTCAACGCTCTGCCAACGCGGCACAGAAACGCATTCATTTGGTGCTGAGAATTGGCAAATGGTTCCACGTGATTGGAATGCTCAGTACGTAGTGTAGCGATGTACTTCTTATTGACATTCGCCTAAATCCAAACCCTTGCTTGGTCGAGTGTAAAATGAAGTTTCTTTTCGCGCGCTCGTGTGTGAGGGGTGAGAAAGCGGTTCAACAAAGTATTTCCATGGAGCACCAGTATTCACCAGTAGCTCAGATGTCAGGACGTTCCCTGTCGTTCAGGGAAGCAGTTGGTTTATTACCGTCCAAAAAACACCCCGCCACTGATCATATATTGTTCCAAATCAGTCCTGTACATATCTTTATACCCTTTTGCTTTGAGCTCCATTTTAATGTTATCTTCAAATTTTCTAAGTGGCTTATTTTCTACAGATTCTTGTTCTTAAACTTGGTGTATAGCGAAGTTTGGTAACGTGCTGGGTGGTGAAATGGACTTCGAAGCATTGGTGGTGTGGTGACTATCAGGAAATACACGAGAATTTGGAGCAAACATTGTCTCAGGGCCACATTCCTCTGGTACATCCCACACAAGGGCCTTCGAATTGAACCCATATGTACACAATGAGAAGCCAAGCAATCGGTTGATTGCCTGTTAATGGTAGTGAGCTTGGATGTACACTGTACTATTATTAGAATTTCTGTGTACAGACTAGAATTTGCCTGATACAGAACGGGATCGAAGTGGTTGAACCGTAATGATAAGTCAACATGAGCCGACAGCGCCTCAAGATTTGTCTTGAATTTCCATTTGAATAGGAGTTTCCATGATTGCGTTCCGGTCAGTCGGTATTGTTTGTTATTCAGATGGGAATCGGGTAGGATGCGCATATATTTCACGACCACCAAACTAACTCCATGGGGTAGAGTCTTTCTGTGAAGCTGATAGTTGATCAGATAGTAAAAAGATCCATGCCTCTTTTTGGAATCGAAAAGTTCATCATAAGCGTCAGCCAATTGTCCCTCTCCTACCAGACAGATCAGTTTATACCACACCCTATCTCCCTAAGATCCATTTTAATATTATTCTCCCATCTACGTCTGTGGAATTTGTATTCCTTACCATTGTCTTCCTTTCCTTTGTCCGTATCTCATTCCATATTTTTGTCGTATTTCTTTTCTACCCATTTAAACAAAAAATCGAAAATAAAAAAAGTTGACTGTGCCACCTAATACGTTATTTCAAGGTTTCCGTTACCCCTGTTACGAGCCAGTTGAATCCTGTCAACACTGTTACTATATTTGAAGCTGAATTTAATATTACCCAATCATATACTCCGAGGTTTTCTTCTATTTTTCTACCAAAACCCAGTACAGATTTCTCATCTCACATCCGTGCTACATACCGCGCCTAATCAGCTCATAGACAACAGCTAGTGCTTTTGAAAATGATACAGAAATATCGTAGAAGGAAATGGGTGCTTTGTTCCGTAGTTCTGAGCATTGACTTGGTTTATGGTGGGCGTCTGTTCCACGTTTTTGTAAATGAAAGGCAAATTGTCATGCTGATGTAATGTCGATTATCGTGAAATTAAATACTGGCCGGAAACTTGAAAGAGTGTAATGAAATGCGGTGTAGTTGTCTTCTGCCGTGGCTCGGGAGATGAAGGGGTTACCAATACCCCAATCTCGACGCACTGGTTCAACCAGATGCAGCATTCTGCTTGGGGAGGTTTTAACTTGATATTCTGGTTCGTATATTCTGAGTCTCGGACCATTACTGTCTAGCCGGGCAATAAAGCCAGAATTAGGTTGTGTTTTTTGCAAACGCTTGTATTCATTTGTTACAACACATTTGTAAATAAATGCCGCTTTGAGGGTGGGATTTTTTAGTAAATTGACTGTTTTTCTGTATATGTTTATTTCAAGCCAAAGTTTTAGTGTTTTTTTCATATCCCAACACACTGAAAAATTACATGCACTTGTTAATTTTTGAGTTAGTTTATTCGTTATTTTTATATACGTGTTGCAATTTGACCTGTTTTACATGGGTGTGAGACTTGGTCTCTCATTCCTGGGTAATGACATAGATTGTAGGTTTTCTGAGAACTAGGTACTGAGGAAGGGGTACGTGATTGAGAAAATACACACATGTGGGCCTAATAATATCTGTTCTGGTGGTCGAATTGGGGGAGGGGTGGGATTGGACGAGCGTGTGGCGCTTGTGGGTTAAATGATAAATACCTATGAAATTTTAATTGGGAAACCTGGACGGATGAGGACACTCGGCAGTTATTGGAGTAGATGTGAAGGTAATAGAGGTCGCGCGAGTAGTGGTGGCACCTAAATGCACGATGTGTAAGCCGAGAGAGGGGAGTTCAGTAGTAGTGGGGGTCGCACAACCTCAGCTGCGGTGACGTACCGCTCTAAACACAGCTAGAGCTACAAACCAACTGAAGCTGACACCTCTCTAGCGCGTACCTCGGACGGGTCCATCTCACACGACAAAAATCAGTCCTTTGCGTAAGTGCCAGCACTTCTCGCTCAGCCTCTATTAAAACGAATCTTAAAGAGGACCGGGTTTATCTGCGTCAGGATATGGACCAGTGGTTGGCTGTTGTGAACACTGATAAGCTTGTGGTTTCTGTGTAAGGCGTGGAGTATCTAAAGTGCAGTGACCATCAGTTTCTCATGAAGGACTCTTCTCCGTGATTTGGAACTGTAACAGCAAACGCTGTGAAGAAGGTAGATAAGTTTTTTGAGATTTGAGGTAAAGTCTGGTAAAAGTTTATCGGTGTTCCGGATGTGCTTGTTATCTCCATCATCAAGACAATGAGCACCTCTGAAACGTCGGTAACTTTGACTATGCGGCGAAACAACCCAGAAGACACGCTTGTCTCTTGAGTTTAGATTTCTGATATTTCCCAGTTGCATGTTGTGAATCATTGTTCCGGCGAGGCTCAGAGTAAATACGTTGCAAACGTAAAGGGACATGTGTATGGGGAATGGTTTGTTTCTCTTCCGACCTTTTCTGTGGAAACATTAGCAAGTAACTTTAAATATTTATGTTGACAGTAGACGGGCGATCTCAGGGACAGAAGTACAGAGGAGTGTTTATGGAAATGTAGCCTCATTTCACGCAGACACCCGACTCCCACTGCAGTAGCCTGTGCGTCAGCTGACTCTTTCTAGCTTTGTCTCCAGTTCTGCCTTCCCAATTTTCATCATCAGTATCTCTCCCTAGTTCGTCGTCTTGTCATATAAAGAAATGGTTGTCAGATTTTTATTTAGTCGAATTGTGTCTTATTTGAAGATGGCCGTCTTCTGGGATGTTGCACCGTGTTGTATGATACAAATTTATCGACGTTTCGGAGGGGCTTATTGCCTCCATCGTCAGGGAGTAACTTCATCTTGCGGTAGAGGAACGGGACTAAACACCCAACATGTGCAGATTAATAAGGGGGGCCTCGTGGAACAGGGGACATTTTTAATCCTTTAAAGTCCATTGGTGACTATATGTATCACATGATGTAACATACGGTAGCTCTGCGTTTTATCCACAAGTGTTTAATTATAAGTTTTGTAGGATATTAATAATAAACAATTATTATTTCCTTAAACATCGTTAACCAATTGATCCTTGTGTTGGTGAAGTGTTGTGTTTTCTTTGCGGTACGGGTTGAATTCTTAAATATTATTTAGATGGTATTCGGGTTTTAGAGTGATGATAGATCCTTTGTAATATTTTATAATATCTTCTTTAACATCGTTAGTATCAAATACAGAAAATTAATTATAAAAAACAGCAGCATTTCTTTGGTAGGGACATTTGCGCGCTGTTCGATTAAGCAATGGCGTTCATTGCCACCGAGCATCTGTTACCCAGTCATCATCAGGAGTCATTCCCGTCATCATTTCGCACTGACCCTGATGACGTGTGATGGCAACTCTTGTTCGGTTGAATTTGTCGGTTGTGTAGAGTGGGATGCATGAAGTGTGTGTAAGGGGCAGCAATGAGGGTGTTCGTCCTGATGTGTCATTAATGTTCTGTCGCGGAGATACAGAAATTACTGTTCCCAAAAATATTTATTAATTTCAATTTTAATTTATTATACGTGGGTGGTGAGACAGGAATAAGTATGGAAACTCGGATGTTTAAATGTACCACACAGCTTGGCCCACAGATTATTCTCAACTCACGTTTATGACATTTAGAATACTAAGAGCTTTGCGTACTGGTGTTGTGGGTTGTAACGCTGTGTGGGCTTATAGGTAGATTCGACCAACGTTTTCAAAGAACGTACTGCCTCCATTTTTATCACTGTGAGAACCAAAGACTTAAGAATAAAATGCTCCATTGTGTGGAATATGCAGATAATTTTTTCCCCTCCGTTGTTTCTTTTATCTTCTGTTTCCTTGTCCTGTTTTCTTCTCTCCATATTTTTCTTTCTTTCCCTTTGTATCTTTTGATCCCTTTCTATTTTTATAGTGGACAAAGAACGTCTTCTTCTGTAAATAAAATAATTTTAAGCCACAGCATGTATAAGGAGTTTCTGTAAAGAAGTACATCAGATGTATGACACATTAGCTCCAAAGCTGTTTTTGGTGGGTGTAAATTTTGTACCATGGTCCACCAGTAGCTCTCGCTGTAGATAGATCGTATTGTCGTTCACGAGGGCTTTACGCATGTGCGATTGAGGCATTTGCCAGCTTTGTAGCTTCAGACGAAGCAAGAAACTCTCTCTTCTAGCGTTTTAATAGCCATTTATCTGCATATCTGTCCTAAGTAATAACTGCAGTCCATCTTTCCGCACACCGACTCAGAAGTTCGACGTTCGTTTGTTCACGTCACGACTCACGAACGGAAATTCCGGTGTGGATAACATGGACCGTTTACGATGATTAACGGCGATAAATGTCGAAACTGATTATGGACACGTACTCTTATTGTACGTTCTTAACAAAGTGTTTTAAGTGAATATAAACAGTGTGAGGGGTCGTGCTTGTATATGTGTTTCATCTCTGGACTCAGCGGATTTCGATTAAATTTGGCATTAATGGAATACGATAAGATGCTTTGGATTAATTTTATCTTGAATTTTACTACTTTTACATATTGAACTGTCACCCTACGTGTCAGAGGGTGCAATCAGTTACTGGTGACAGGCGACGTGGTGACTGGTGTTTGATTCTCGGACTTAGCTGAGGTTAATTCCCTGGGGGTTAACGACCTGAGTGTGACGTGTCCCGCTTTTCTGAATTTAGTGCTGATGACTAGGTCTACATCCATTCTCCCATACTTTTTCATAGAGCGGTGCTTAATAAAGCACTAGAAAGTATATTATCTTACTTTTAACGTATCATAAAATGCCATGTATTTGAAGCCGAAGCTCATATAAATAATATTTAAGAATTCGATCCTTACCGCACAGAAAACAGCCCTTTACCGTAACAAAAATCAACTGGTTATCGCAGTTTAAGGAAATAATAATTGTTTATTCTCAGAATCATATGAACCACATACAGAATGATGGGTTACTGATTGTTACAGCAGGTGGTACATATAATTACCACCGTGCTTAAAAGGGTTTAATAAGTACAAGGAAAATGATTATGCAGTTTGATAGTTGTATTCCGATGATCTTCGCGACAGTAGGTTTCTAATTGCAATAAACGGAGCTTGCATGATGAATAGCTGGAACATAAGGAAAGTGGAAGAAGTTGTTTGTAGGGTTAGTTTTGTGTTTATTCTTTCCACGGGTATCAGGCACCACCAAAGGAATAGTAAATTGAAGACGGAGAGGTTTCCATGCCAGTATTGAGGTAGTTTCCTTTGTCGTGTTATGATTTGAAACGTCTGTCCGCTTTTTGTGTGTGCAGATTTTTGCTTCTGACAGCTTCGGTCACAGAATTTCACGTCTGTGAAACCTTTCCTGCTTTCATTTTATTTCATTCTACATCCGTATTTTTTATTTATATTCCATTCTTTATTTCAAACTAGTCGGTGTTCCAATACATGCATTTTATAGTACTGATGATTACCGTTTTCTGTCGTGTCTGTTGTTCACACCTACAAATCTGATGACATTCTTATGGGATATTGCGCCTCTATCATCAGGGTATGATGCAATATCCGGGAAGGCCGTCATCCTCATATTCGCCACCATGTGACCCTGAACTTCTCCCCACAAATTTGTCCTTGATCATAGATAAGAAAAGACGCAGTCGTGAATTGTTTTGTTTCCGGCTTATTTAACGACGCTGTCAGTAGCTCAGACTACATAACGTCGAATTATAAGGTGATTAATGAAGAATTAATCGGAATGAATATGGAAGGAAGCGGTCATGCTCTAGTTTAAGGAGCTGTCCCTACTTCTGCCTGGAGGGACTGAGAAATTCCACGAAAGACCTCGGTCTGGATAGTCGATCACCGGGCTTGTATTTAATCCCGGGACCTCCTGAATACGTGGTAGGAGTGCTAATTACTCAGCCGCAATATATATAATTTTAAATCAACAGCAGAGATATTATAGGTAGAATCACAAACTAGGCATATTTATTGACAAGTCACGTCGACAAACGTTGTATAAAAATGTCTTAATGGCATACACAAGTTTTTGTCATACGCCTACCCATTTCTTAGCCACTAATAATGAGAAATTTTTAGATGTCATGATTTTTTTTTGGTCACCCAGATTAATATATTTATTTACGAATGATGACCGCGTGGTAGGGGGTCGCGGGCCGTGTGTTTGATACTCGTGGTGTGGAAGATTTGAAGAGAGTTCTCCACTTTGTCCAGTCTTTTAGCTGGGATTTTCCTTTATTACATCTCAGTATGTTCTGAATACTCTCTTGACAGGTCCGTCTCGACTCCCCTGGTCCCTTGGCTTGCCCGCTTGACATTGATGTCTTACGAGGTGCGACTTCACTTCTGCCTTTTTCAGGTTACATCCGCAGTCTACCCCCTTAAGAACCAGCTTTGAAGGATTTAGGTACGCGGTACGTAAGAACGTACATTGCCTTGTATTTCGTTAGTAGTCTGAGGAAATAATCATCAAAGCTTTATTTGTTTATTTAACGACGCTATTTCAGTAACTCAGCACCGAATGAGAGGATGATACTGAATAATTAATTGGAAAGGATGTGGAAGGATGTGGTGGTGTCCTAATTCAAGGTAGAGTCAGTATTTGCCTAGAGGGACTGACTGAAAACGTGAAACCTTAGTCGGGACCGAGTTTTGAATCAGAGACCTCCCGAATACGAAGTAGACATTTATGTAATTTTGTGTGTTATAGGAATTTATGACAATCATCAGCGAGTAGTTCAGGTATTCAGTAAGCAGGTCTGCAAATGGTTTCGATAATGTTTGCTACTAAATCATAGGTTAACATTAATTTGGGTTATATTTTCTCCTAATGACGTTCATTTATATTTTTATTTTGTTTTGTCAATGTAGAGCAAATGTAGCAAAAGGGCATTCACTGAGTAAAATGGTTTGTACAATGAATATACTTAATATTTTACAGGGAATTTTACAGATGACATCCCTTGTAAATAATATATTGTGTTACCCAGATAGAATTCATAATTGATCAGTTCTGGAAATTAAAATACCTCCTGAAATATAAAATATAAATTCGTGTAAGTTTCTGAATGCCTTTTTGTACAGCATGCCATGAAGACTATTTCCCACAACCATAATTTATTTAAACGTCATTTGCATTGTGTGGTTAACTGTTAAATAGTTTCTATCAGGAAGTAATTGGTCTTTACCGAAATTAGAATTAGTAAGGAAATGTATAATTTCTGATTGAGTACCTTGAAGATACGCTGACAATATTGGACGCTTTCGAGGGTTTTGATTTTATGAACTGGGTATGCAAGTTCTTGTAAACAAGGTTTAATTTCTGATCTTATTTTTAACAACCTGCAACGCATTTGGATGTCACTTGCTTGGATTCAGATTAGTTGCTGATGTTATTTACAGTGTACTGGGAAAAAATTCAAAATTAAGAACTTCGCGTAATATTGTCTGGGTAATTATACCCAGATTGGTAGAATTGGTGAAGCATGTTAGACATGTGGGGGAAGTGAGAAGCGAGTACTCAATTGACATGAAGACCTTGCAGGAGGTCATGACCTTAGGAGTGACCCAGAATAGGCCATACAATCTAATCCATTAGAAATGAGGAAGGCAAATAGCAACTTTCATGAACACGGTGATTAACTTTTTTATTCCATTAAAGAAATGAATTTCCTGATCTGTCGAATGATTACGAAATGCTTGCTACATCTCAGTTCAAAGTATTTTGTCTTCCCGTCTGATTTCTTTAACTTGAAAATTAAAGTATACAAAACAATAATTTTGCCTGTTGTTTTGTATGGGTGCGAAACATGGTCTCTCACTCAGAGGGAGGAACACAGATTGCAGGTGTTTGAGAATAGGGTGTTGAGGAGGTTATTTGGGCCTAGGAGAGAAGACGATGGGACATGGAGAAAACTGCATAATGATGAGCTTAAAAATCTGTACTCTCCCCCAGTATTGTCAGGGTGATTAAGTCGAGAAGAATGAGATGGGCGGGGAATGTAGCGCGCATGGATGGGACAAGAGGTGTGCACCGTGTATTGGTTGGGAAGCCTATGGGGAAGAGACCGCTGGGGAGACCTAGACGTAGATGGGAGGATAATCTCAGGCTGGATCTATGGGAGATAGGAGTTGAAGGAGACTGGATTTTGTTGACGCAGGACAGGGTCCGGTGGAGGGCTTTGGTTAATTCGGTGATGAACCTTCGGGTTCGGTAAGCCATCTAGTTAGTTAGTTAGTCGAATGATTGTGAAAATCTCATTGTACACTAGCTGGTTGGTTAATTGGATTGTCAGTGTCAAACCCAGAGGCACCGTACCCACATCAGTTTTATTCTGTTTTGTGACGATGCCATACGGTTTCCCTTTGAATACATTTCTCTGTTCAGAAAGAAGCGGGTTTTTTCTTGTTAGGCTGTTTCCGTTTTATCTAGTTTCTGGAGCCAGTACCGAACTCTGCTGTTCTGAGCAGATGTGATAACAGGACCAAAGGATTTCCTCTCGTCCCGTAACTCGGCAGTCCTAAAGCTTCTGTCGGCCTGAGTGTGTCATTTGTCTTGCTTTGCGGTTTGCCTATCTTCATTTGTCTCTGTCGAGTTGAACCTGCGAACTGGTGTGCGCGCAAAAATCATAACGTCAGATGTTAGTCTGCGCTGTTGAAATGTTTTGTTTCTCTTGCATGCCGTCACATGTTCTGGTGGTTTTTGTTGTCTTTTCGTGTAATTACAAGAAATAGAAATAGTTACTTTTGGAAACCTCAAATAATATCAGATACGTAGGATCATATTACATTTGAATTCAGAGACGAAACTAATACGTGATTTGCAGGAATGCAATTGGAGGAGGATGTGAAACGGCTCAAGGAGTAATTGAACCCAGGAACCTAAAGTCCGATCGATCAAAGACGTCTTAGCCAGTCTGTTGAATTATGAAGATTTCTGTCTTCTGGGTTGTTGCGCTGTCTAGTATGGTACACAGAGCAACAACCCAGAAGACAGAAATCTTCATACTCACCGCTGTGAAAACCTCAAATCATACACTGTTGAATTATGACTGCAAAATAATGTGTGTAGTAGAAAAAATTGTTTCCAGGAAATAGTTTGTGTTTCGAACAACAAAAGCGTGCTGGCACTTCTTGGAATTTCGTGGCCTCTTCAGAGACGATCAGGTTATTACCGGCTCTTGGGTACGCGGTTGTGCGGTGCGCACCCTCTCTATTGACCGTGATGTTTAAAATATCGTCTTACAGTTTGAAAACGTGTTTTATATGCAGATTAGAATAAACTGGTAATTTAATCGTCAAGCAAATGCCAATATTCAATTTCAAACCTGCATCAAGCCTGTTATAGCCCTGAGGCTGTTTAGTACAGGCCTTTACATTACAAAAACAATAACAATGTGTATTTAAAGTGATTTTGTAATGTATAAGGACTGATTAAGTGCTTAAACGCGGTAGGTATTGTATTTCCAGCCCGTGACTCACCAACAAAGAAACAACAAAACTTCAATTAGTATTTAACAAGGATCATTCTTTAGTCTGTTTTTGAACAAGAGATGTAACATCTCAAGGATATAGATAATGATGATTAGCTTTGAAATAGAAGTGAGGCTGTTTGCGAGGTGTAGCTTGATATAAATTGGCCGAGTTTTAGAGGTTTTTGTTACCTCCATTATCAGAGCAAACGCCATCAGGACTGTGTGAAACGTCGGCCAGTTTTTACCAGACTGCACAGAGCAACATCTCAGAAGACAGTCATCTTCAAAGTGAATACAGATTGCCAGAAGTTGTATTCAGTGGAGACTGGTAAGGGATACCTTGAAAAGCGAATAGTCTTTCAGGTTCTCAAACTCCCCAACTTTGATGGAACTGAACGTTCATTACCGTATTCACAAAAGCCTTCCACTGGTCCATGTTTTGAGCGAGATGAATCCAGCTCATATCCTTAAGATGCGTCTTCATGTTTTCATACTGAAACTTTATACGAAATTGAAGATTTCTGTCTTCTGGGTTGTTACGCCGCGTAGTATGGTAGATGTTTACCAACGTTTAAGAGGTCATACTGCCTCCGTCGTCATTGCGATGGTAAACATCGACCAGACTACACAGCGCAACAACGCAGAAGACAGATATCTTCATACTCACCGCTGTGAGAACCTCAAATCTTTATAAGAAATGATCGTATCTCCTGCTCGTCTTATTTATAAAGTCGTAGCTCGCCATTTTAATTGAACTTCATAACATATCAGGTATAGCATCGTATTCAATAGATCTCTTGTTCGAACCTTCGCCGGCAAACTGGCAATCCAGAGTCGTACTTATCATAGTTTTCCTCAGTCCCCCTAGAAAACTGTGCCACCTTGTGCATTTTTATGTGAATCAGCTTTCGATAAGTGTTACATAACATTCCAACTTCAAACGACATTATTAAATAAAATAAAGCAGTGTAACACGATCTTCTGATGTTAACTTAAATCTGTATCTGAAACTCTTGCAGTAAATTCAGTTTCAGTAACAGTCGGTTTTAGACTCTGAAATCCGTCTCTGTAGCTCCTGTGTGGAAAGATGATCAATTGCCCGGGGTATAGGTTCTACGTGGACTGTTCACGGCGTCCGTAAGATGGGGCGGATTGAACTCTCAGCCCTCAGTAATAACGCACGAACTCATCTGCCCTTGGGAACCTCCCCCAACCCCTCACTCCGTTCTTTACAAGATGATAAGGTTTCTCTGCTACCCTACCGCATGTAATCAAACTTGTCTGCAGAATACCACAGAATGCCTTCCACGCCTTCGCCGTCTTAAAGAAAGCCTCATTGGAATGTCTCTTATTTTCCTGTGCGCTGTAGAAACCGTACATACACGTATGCCAGTCATATGTTACGTTGATTATTATGTAAGAAGAATTTATTCTATTGCCAGCTGTTTAATCTTAACGATATATTTATGTAGATAGTCTATATTTGTTTCCGTCAAACAACTTTCATGCCACAAGTACATGTTAAGTGTTTTAAAAATATATCACACTATCATCAGACCTTTTACATGTAAATACTATATATATATATATATATATATATATATATATATATAATGCGTTCCACAAAACTTGGAATGAACTTTGTGTTATTTGAGATCACCCCAGCCCCGTACCAACCAGTTCATATATTCTTTGTAGATTCAGACTACATTTACGTGTAATAATTTTACGTTATTTTCAACAAATTAAAATCGTTTAACGGTTTTAACTTTTCAAATAAAGGACTGTCGTAGTATATGGGAATGATAAAACTTGGCGTGGACGTTGACAGGTTGACGTTTGTGGAAGTTCTGGTTTAATTGCGCTGCTGGTGTTTTGTGAACTACTCACAATTGGATATGGGGGGTGAGGGGGGGTTGGGACAATTGAATTTTATCATGCTGTCTGTTGTATTAAAATATGGAGATTAATGGTTGTATTTCACAACGGATTACAATCTCCAAACAAAAGCGAGCATCAAAATATCTTATAAAATGATGCGTATTGTGTGTGACGATATGATATCAGGTTTTAAAGTATTTTATTATTTTAAGGACATATTTGTTAAGGTTGTGCCATTGTATGTCACTCATCTGCCATTTTAAACCCTTGGTTTCAAGTATCCTGAAGACGGAGGCAGTACGCATATATTCCTCCGAAACGTTTGTATTTTCTTCCAAGTCCACGTGGCATCACCTCCAAGAAGAATATTTTCATATTCTCCGCCGTGAGAATCTCAGATCTTATATTCTGAAATTATTTTTGTCGGCTCGCAAAATATACGTGGGCCAGGCGAGCATTTGACCACATTTTGAGTCCCTGAAAAAATGCCTGGCTTCTATTAAGATAACTTCTAGTTGGAAAATGGCATGAACTCCGAAAGACAGATGTTATATACGGAAGATAGTGGACAAAGAGAATAGAAAGACACGAGAAGATATTTTCTCGTAACATGCCCTCTTCTGGTAAGGTTTGATGTTGGAAAATATCAACATGATGGCTATGATTTTTATTATTCACATTTTAAGAATTATGCCTGAGGAACCATTATTGGCAACCCCTTGAACGTTAATATGTAGGGACATCGTAAACATATCCTCAAACTTTAAACAACAGTTGATACCCGTCTGATAAAAAGACGTTGAAATAAAATTTAAATTTACTGTAATTAGCAGCGTTTTTCTCTTGTCTATAGCTAGCAGTCTTGTGCGCAGAATGTAGATTGCCACGCCTTCGTAATTTGAAATAAGTTGGCCGTTGTTATCAAGTGTTATTGATGATATCTTTGTCATCATTTTGCAACGGCACTAGAATATATTTCCTGTCCTGGATCTGGTGTAGAGAAATGAGATCCATAAAACTCTTGAGCTCTAATCTAGCCATTTATGTACCGGTATATGGTTTTTGGCTAGCGTGTGTAATCTCATTTACACTGCCTTACAAAACACTGCAGTGATCAAGGCACTAAATCAGCTGTCCGAAGAGAATTTGTTGTAATCTTTCGCTTTTTTTTTCCAGCCTCATCTTGTAACACATAAAGTTTGCTTCATTCTGCAGAACTAACTATATGTGCTCTTTTGTGGTTTTTGTTTGGGACTGATGGTAACAGAATTCAGTGACCTGACAGAGAAACTCCGCAAGCCATTTTTCAATATACCTCAGTGCCCGTCTAACTACGAGCATGAAAACTGGGTTTGATTCTCGGTAAGAGCTGTGTTTATCTCTACTGGTTGTGCTGCTCACTGAGCCTGCATACCAATACTGGGGATAAAGCGGCCGGAGCGTAAAACTCACCAATTCTGTGGTTAACCATTTGAAGCCGAAGTTCTCTAAATAATATTTAAACATTCATTACGTACCGCAAAGAAAACAACACCATTACAAAAATCAGTTGGTTCATGCTGTTTTTGGAAAAAAAATTATTGTGAAAATCGTGCGAAACCCATTAATATACGCGTACTCTGTGGGAAAAAATGGAGAGGTATTGATTGTTTAAGCAGGTGGTAACATGTAGGTAACCAAGACAATTTTACGTCACTTCTCCTCCCACCCGCTTGCTTTGTGTTATCATACACCGTTGCCATCTATCTGTACTAAGACGACCTTTGAGCCTGAAATTTGTTGTTTTTTCTGTGGAGTAACGCGCATTATCCTATGTAAACATGTTAGGTTCATTTACGATACACTGGCTGACTTACCATTTATGGATGGACAGATGCTGTTTTGGAATAAGTACCCAATACAGTCGTTTGTAACGAGAAACGAAATTCTCATTTTCCGATATATCGAAATTTAGTCCTTAAAATTCTATTTCATAGCTATTATTCGATTCAGTAGATATGAAATAACCCCTGTTCTTGTAGCTTTATGACATTTATACAAGAACCTACAGATGTGCTTATTTTACTAATCACTTTTTTGGCAAATTAAAGTTCCCATTTTACTCTGCACCTCAAATGGTTTGGTTGATAGATTGTATTAGCCGCGGTGGGGGTGGGTAGTCGACGTTTCGACCCTCAACCTGGGGAATTGTGATGACAGAGTAGGATTATGGGTGCTAACATACACAGATATCCGATCCTTTAGTCCAACATTGCACCTAAGAGTGTAAATATTTAAATATTCCGTATACATTGAGGGGGTCCACCGAAAAATGGGTTTGTATGTTTCTCGTTTTAGAAATACACAGGGGGACCGAGATTTTCTCTCGTATTCTGTATGTTTAACAAGATAGCTCTTAACGCTTTCAAGCAGTGGCAGCCCTGTTTAACTGTATCATTAAGCTTCGGGCTTCGAAACAGAGTTCACACTGCGTCGCGAGCAGATGTTCTGATATGCATGGGCCTTCCATAAAGCATTGTGCTCCATGCTACGCGTAAAGAATGCTTGACGTAAATATTAGAGGGGACAATTAGTTTCGACGTTATGTGTGTAACAAGACATTTCACCTCAAAATTCTTATCGGTTGGTTTCAAATTTTTGAAGCATATTTTGCTGTTACTCTCTGCGATTCGTCTTTGTCGAAACGCACGTGCTGTAATGTTATCTGTCTAGCCAGAGGCCAGAGTTGAGGGACATGTAGCAGGCTAGTGTAAAAGGAGGCTTTTGGGTTTCGAAGTGCTGATACGAGAAACTTTCCTACTCCTTTTTAAAATCTTTTTATCTTCTTTCCTCGCGTGTTACATCCTACGAGTTGAAGTTCGTATCGGTAGGAAGTAAGAAGAAGGTGGCGGAAGATTTCCTGATAAAAACTGTCGTGACTTTTATCAAGAAAGTATCTTCAACTCCATTTGCAGTCGGATGGTTTTGGTTCAAGTATCAGTAAGGCCACTGCTCGATCTGATATCTTCTTCATATCCTTCCTCGGTCACTCGGAATATTAATCAGGTAGGTCACGACCGATTTATTCCTAATACTTTGATGCTGGTTTCGTTTGTTGGAAAATTACAATTGTGATTGACCCAGGATTGGCAGACTAAAACCAGTCTTTCAGAAATTCTTCACAAGGAAAGTGTCAACCTCCTAATGTCGTTTTTCGTATCAGACCGGAAGGAAGTCAGTACTGGACGTAGCGAGAAACATATTCAATATTTATAATCTGTATAATAGGAAAATGTTGCGTGGTTGAGGATCGTTTGCTGTTATGGGATTTTTTTCTTTGTATGATATTATTTATGTATGCGTGTGTTGTTATAACCGTTTCTATGGCAAACGAAACGGTACACGTGTACTCGGGAGTCCAAAACTTGCAATTTTTTCATACTTTATATGTGGAAGATAATATTAAAATGACTTAGTGGTGAAGAGGGCATGAACTGGATTCATTTAGCTGTATGAACACATCTATAATAAACATTTTATTTCCACAAGAGGAACGGAATTTCGTGGATAGCTGAACGACTATCAGCGTCTTAAGAATAACTGTTCTTCGAAGTTAAATACTTATAATGAGCAATGTTATTTTTTTTTCGGAACGTAGCTGCCAATCAGATCACTTCGTTTTGTGTGTCGCATTCGGCCCTTCGCCGAGGATCGATCAATTTATGTTAACCCCTGTTCTAGTGTCAATGTGCGAATTGTTGTTCTCGGAACAGAAGTGATAATTACAGGAAGTGAACTGAAGGACGGAATTGTAACGAATTGTTTTGACCTGTTTGGTTTGTCTGCGAAGGTTTATGGCGGGTCATTTGGCGTTAGAAGGAAGAGTGGTTGGTACTGGGACATGTGCACTGACTCATTAACAGGACATTTGAGGAATTATGGCATTGAGGCTATAGAATGTTGTAAATTAACACACAGCCGCACGTGATCACAATTCCAGGTGATCCAATCACCAATTTTATCGCACTCTATCACCTGTGTGTACGTCAGATTTATTTGTGTATTCTATATTTAAACAAAATACATTTGTTAATCCGTGGAATGTTGGAAAGTTATCTGTCCTTTTTTATTCACGTATAGTCATTCGAGGGATATAAACGAAATTCATTTTGCCTTTCGTTGTACACAGTGTCTAAAGCAAATGTGTAGATAATGTATTTGGCAGTTGAGAATAAAGTGTCGCTTTGTTTTGTGTTTCGTAACGAATACCATGTCGCGAAACTCAACCGATTGATAAATAATTATCTGAGCACGTGGCCCGAAGGTTAATCGCTGAACCCGACACTGGCCCCTATCCTGAGCCAGATTAATCCAGTTCACACCCTCCCATCGTACTTCTCAAAGATCCATTGTAATGTAACTTCACATCTACGCCCTGTTCTTCCGAGTGGCATTTTCCCTTCAGGCTCTCCAACTAACATTTTTGTGCATTTCGTATTCATCTTCATGTTTCGGGCCATTCCAGTACATGTCGATTTAAAATTTTATAATTTTAACTCGCCCCTGTCAAATGCATGTAAATGCTTCTCTTGACGTCACGTGGTCTTTCTTTTCTGAGTAAAACAAGCGCCAGTGGGAAATCTTTTCCTGTATGTAGCTCCGAAACGTTACCTTTAAATACACTTTTGTCTCGTCTTCTGCTGAGGGAGTATTCTGTGTAGTTCAGTCGACAGTAAATCTTACGATCTTAAGGTTTCACATCGGTTAAATACAGTGAAGTCTTCTGTCTCTTGAGCTCATTCAGTATCGGATGCTGTTCTGTATGTATCTTCACATCATTCTCTGTTGATGGAAACATAGACCGTCGTTGTATTAACGTGACTGATCGCCAGAGGGGACTCCATTGTATTTGTTTCTGCACCCACTGAACATTTTACTGTCATTTTATTAAGCCCTTTGGCTGTTCCAGGTCTGAATTAATACTGAGATAATGGACTATATGTTTTAAACATTTGGTAAAACACTGTTTAGAAGATTGCCCACATCAAGGGCACGTTTCATGCTCGAATGGGTTTCGAACCAATGACCGTTGAGAGCCTGCGGCCTAAGAATGCCCACCAGGAACTGCATTTGAAGTTCGATGTGCGAGTGTATGTGTGAGAGGGCGTACCTTTCTCTCGAAATGAAAACGTTTGTCTTATGAGATCGCCATACTGTCAAATTTTTGAATCAATTATTAGATTTTCATGGAATTTGGTACGAACATTATGCCTGCAGAAAATTCCATATTTGTACCTTTTAATTCCGACAGTTGGTAATAACAACATGGCAGACGAGCGAACTTGTGAAGTGGCATGATAGTTCAGAGATCTTTGCACTGTGCAATTTTTGTTGGCTTTTTTTTTTAGAATGTTCATGTGAATGGCATCGCACACTTATATTTCGACCTATGTCAGAAATATTTATTATTCTGTGTATCAGTTTTCTACAATACTGCCTGCACTGTACTAATTCATATCATAGCGTATAATTAGTAGGGAATGCTTTATTGTGGTGGCTGCCTTGGCTCCAAATCCTGCAGGATGTAAATCCACGTGACACCGGTATTTGCGGCTGCTGTCTGTCTGTACCCCCTCTCCACTGTGCACGTAACTCGACCGATAACCACACACAGATTCCAATGATATATATTCATTACAGAATGTTTTGTATCTTGTGCTTGAAATCGGCGTTGTTTCGTAGGCACACTCTTTCTCTCTTCAGTATCTACGGAATATACGAGGGTCGCTCATTAAGTAATGCCCCACATTTTTTTCCTCAGAACATATTTATTCAAGATGGCTCAAATTTAGTGACAATATAAATCAATGTTTCCTTTACACATACTATTTTTCCACATAGTCCCCATCAACTTGTACGGTTTTACGCCAGCGTGGAACAAGTGCATGCATGCCTTGCCGGTACCAGCTCTTGTCCTGTGCACGTAGCCATGTCCTCACTGCTTGAATCACGCTCTCGTCATCTTCAAATCTTGTTCCTCGGATAGCATCTTTAAGTGGCCCAAAGAGATGGAAGTCGGAGGGTGCCAGATCTGGACTGTAGGGTGGATGGGGTAGCACCGTCCAACCCAATTTGGTGATTTCTTCCCGGGTTCTCAGACTTGTGTGAGGGCGTGCATTGTCGTGCAGGAGCAAAATTTCTGCTGGATGCTTGTGAGGCCGAACTCGTCGAAAACGCTTCTTGAGGGTTTTCAGGGTCCTGATGTACGCGTCTGAATTGATGGTCGCACCTCTTGGCATCACATCCACAAGAATGACCCCATCACTGTCCCAAAAGACAGTCATCATGACTTTTCCGGCGGAGGGAGTTGTCTTGAATTTCTTCTTTCTCGGTGATTGAGGATGATGCCACTCCATTGACTGCCTTTTTGTCTCTGGCTCAAAGTGGTGTATCCAGGTTTCGTCACCTGTAATGATCCGGGACAGAAAGACCTCTCCCTCAGCATCAAAACGCTCCAACAATTCAGAAGAAATCGTTTTCCTTTGAATCCTGTGGTCTGCTGTGAGACTTCGTGGAACCCATCTTGCGCACACCTTCGAATATGCGAGAGCCTGGATAATTGCAATCACACTTCCATTGCTGACTGAAAGCTGTTGGGCCAATTGTCGAGTTGTGATGCGCCGATCCTCACGAATAATGGCATCCGCGCGGTTCAACATGTCTGGAGTGGTGGCTGTGGCAGGACGCCCAGAGCGCGGCAGATCACGGAGCTCGGTTTCTTCACTTCCTGAAGCTTTAACTCTCTTAGCCCAGCGACCAACGGTGCTCCTATCGACTGCACAGCTTCCATACACAGCACATAAACGTTTATGAATGTTCACCACCGTTTCTTTTTCAGCAACAAGGAATTCAATTACAGCTCGTTGCTTGTAACGAGAGTCGTTCACAGACGCCATTTTAACAGTTCACTACAGCTCCGCTATCGGTTGGAATCATTTGAAACTCCGTACACGAACGCGGGAAACATCAAATCTCAAGCATGTAAAAGTACACTTTTCTATCTTCATTATTGGCTGAGAAAAAAAATGTGGGGCATTACTTAATGAGCGACCCTCGTACTATAGGACTTTGTAAACACACCGCTGGCCATGGGCGTCTCGCTGTAATTCTGAATCCCCCAGAGTTCAGGGATGTCACGCCGTACAAACAACGCCTCTTTTTCTCCGTCTTTGGGGGGTATCACACTCCATCGTTGCTATCAATCTGATCACCGTTGGTCTCTTGCGGGATTCTAGTTTCATCGGTGATCCGTTAAGACGTTAACATGGTTTTATTCCGTTCACTGGTGCTCCCTTGGTAGTTGTATGTGACGTGCCTGCGGTGTCTAATCAAGTGTCCGGCTGAAAGTTTGTTATGATAATTTAATTACGATAATTGCATTTCAGTTCCTGTGTAGAGGTCGCGCGAGAAGTGCTGGCACTTGCGCAAAGGACTGATTTTGGTCGTGTGAGATGGACCCGTCCGAAGCACGCGCTAGAGGGGTGTCAGCTTCAGTTGGTTTGTAGCTCTAGCTGTGTTTAGAGCGGTACGTCACCGCAGCTGATGCTGTGCGACCCCCACTACTACTGAACTCCCCCATCTCGGCTTACACATTGCGTATTTAGGTGCCACGACAACTCGCGCAACCTCTAACAGAACAAGTAGCTCAATTGTGTCCCCAGGATCGAACATCACTACCGACGAAGACAGTTCGGTATATGTATGACGTCTGAGGTTTTCACGGTGGTGAAGATCTCAATTGTGGGTTTATTGCGTTACGATGCTCTGTAGTCTTGATGGTTAAAGGACTTCAGATACTGAGGGTAGGAGTAGTTGTGATAAAAAGCCAAGCTTCACTTCCAGGAAATTATTATCGATATTGGTCTTCTGGGTTCTCTCCCCCCCCCCCCCCCCGAAACTCTGGTGTCTACCACGCGCCATAGCAACCCAGAATACCAATATCGAAATCTTTACCGTATTCAAAACCCCAAAATCTCACAACAATTGTTAGGATTTCATGATAGCTGATTAGTGTAGACTGGGTTGTATGTCTTCTAAAAGTTAACTGCTAACTTGATATAGCTGCTGGGTCCTACTTTATCACTTGATAATCAGTCATTCAGCCAGTCGACACATTTACCGTGTTTTATGCTACCCGAATGTTCATTGCCGTGTTCAGAAGAGTCCGCCACTGGACCGTTCCTTAACCAGTTTGGTCCATATCTTTACACTCCTTTTTTAACTCTTTGAAGCCGAAGCTTGCCTAAATAATAATTTAAGAATTCAGTCCGTCCCGCAATGAAAACACAACACTTCAAGGTCGACTGGTTAATGCTTTTTAAGGAAGTAATCGCTGTTTACAATGAGAATAACACCTAACCCATAAATACAATATGTGGACCAAATGCATAGTTATTTGAGTTATTAAAGCAGGTGGTACATATAATTACCACTTAGCTTTAAAGAGTTAAAATCCAACTAGCCATTATCCTTGCATCTAATCATCATGTCTTAGGTATACCGAAAGCCAGATACTTAGGTAAGAAGTGTAGATGTTACCTACAATAGTTGATACTTATTTAGCTGATAATAAATTTCCTTCTTGTTCAGAACAGAAGTGTTTTAGCTCGTCACTTCTGTACATGTCTTTGAACACTGCATCTGAACTTTGGTCACCCAGCATCCCATCCTCTGTCAGCGCAGATCGAAGTCTGGAGTGACCACGGGGTGGATACAGCTGTCGGCAGTATTTTTACAGGTCAGACGGAAAGAAGACTTGTTAGTAGTGATATAAAGTTTGCAAGATACACGACGCATCTGTCTTACTGGTTTTACCGCCTTCTTGCCTATCAGCTTGTGTCCGAATGTCTGAGATACTTGCAGTGAAACGTATCAAGGAAATTCACTTTATTTTCTTCTTGCGGGAATTGGACATTATTGTAAAGGAGACGCCGGGTTTCCACTTCAACTGCTCTTACTACTTGCGTCATTAATTCTCTGTGTCTGTCTTGTACGTACCTGTCCTCGGAAATGTTATAAACATCACTAGAAAATGTACCGTCAAGAATGGCCAGGAAATCTTGCTTAAAACAATTTTTATTTCAAAGTGTA
Organism: Zootermopsis nevadensis; assembly: GCF_977971745.1. NCBI lineage: Eukaryota > Metazoa > Arthropoda > Insecta > Blattodea > Termopsidae > Zootermopsis > Zootermopsis nevadensis. The sequence goes on along the minus strand of NW_028259139.1, from coordinate 11,942,430 downwards.
ACAAAGCAGCTTATAATAATAAAAGTCATTGCTTTTTTTTTGCTTAATTATAAAATATGATACGATTTAATGAAGGCAATCTTAAATATGATCTTATATTTAGGTTATAATAAACCGTATTGTTTTGTGAGGTACATTTAAATAGACCATGGTTGAATGATCATACAGTCATAAATATTATCCCATAATGCTAAAATTCCTAATCAGCGTTACCATAGCAACGGTTATATCATTACACATATTCGTAAATATTATCACATAAGACCCAAAGTCCTTAACAGGAAATAATCACCAGCGAACCAACACTTGCGTATTATATAAATAGATTGCCGTCACAGTGGCGGCGTGGGCCTTGTGCCGCTGGGACCGTGGGTTCGAATCCCACTCAAGCCATGGATGTTTGTCCGCGTTTTTCTGTGTTGTGCTGTCCTGTGTACATGTAGAGGCCTTGCGACGGGCCGATCCCTCGTCCAAGGAGTCCTACCGAATGTCCATAGATCGAGCCAACGAAAAGTTGGGACCCGCAGATGCTCAGACACTTGAAGAACGGGTCGTATAAAATGAAATAAAAATAAATAGATTAGCTACATACGTCTTCATGTATATAAATTTATATTTAATTTAATGCTTCTGAGGTCCTTGGCTCGAATTTCGCATCGGATTTCGCTTATTATGATTGGGATGTTTGTAGTTTTTATCAGTGACACCTACCAAATACTGGGATAGTAGGTCACGACCACTTCCATTCTGAGCCAGTCCCCTAATAGTCCGACCAGGAGCGTCTTCAGTTTTCTAAACATTGTTAAGTGGACCAGCAAACAGGTCTTTCATCTTGGCATTTATTTGCCTCTCTGACTTAGATCTGTTGTCATGTTGCTTCTGTAAAGATTATAAGTAATTGGCAACTAACATTTGTGACGTCATAATTGTTGCACTGGGGAGAACAATTTTGTGTTGTAATGCGTCTATATGCATGCGTTCAGATCATGACAATATGAATATTCGCTCGTCGATGTGGTTTGAATTTCATTTCCTGGCTTTAATGAGTTCGTGCTTTGAGTTTAATTTTGTTCAACAGAATTTCGTGGAAAGTAACTTATTGAATCAAAGTGATTTTGCGTAGAATAGGCTGTATGTAATTTCACTGTAAGCCCATTTCTCTCCGAAGCATTCGAGTGTTTTGGAATTACACACAAAAATTGATTAATATTCGAACTGAGTGTGTCCAGAATTTATGACGTTGCAATCCAATTTCGTATCATGTCCATAACGTTTAGTATGTGATTGCTTATTTATTTATTTATTGCAAATTTAATAAAAATACAACAAGTTTATATGTTACATGCTACTTGTCACCGCGGTATAGCGCGTTTTCTGGTTGTGGGTAGAGGAGACGTCTACCAGATAATGGAGGGTGGCTGCTAATATATTGAATAAGCAGTCGCGGACAGCCGGCAAGGGGTGGTACTCCAGCTTGGGGAATGGTGGTAGGGGCTAACAACGGATCCCCCTAAAAGGCAAACTCTTGAAGACAGTGTCCAGACACTACACTAGGTGGTTGTTTCAGGAGAGTTGACTTCGATTTTGTAATGACCTTTGCCGTGGAATGTCACATTCTGACATTTGAAACTTCGGCAATTTGGTCTACATGACGAGGGTACTGAAACTGTAAGTAGTTGTATACATAGAAAAAATATTTTAAGGATTTCGTTCATGAAGTAATATCTGAAGATTCTGTTTGGAATGAACTCAAGTGAAGAAGTTATCTCAGTACGTGAGCACCGTACCATGAAGATTCGGGGAGATAAGGCAAAGCTTTATCTCGGCATTCGGTGGAGGTGTGTGGTCATTTTTACGCCTCGTCAGATTTATCTTCGGGGATAAAGCTTTTTGTACCCATTTAGTTAAGATACTGGTAGGGCCTCGTAGCGTGACGTTTTTCCGTGTTAACTTATACTGCATCCTGGATATCCTGTTTCTTGTTTGAATGGATTTAGGATACGTATACGATTAAAGAAACTCAAGTCTCTCATTAGGTAAATGCGACTCGTATTTAGAATAGTTTGTCCACCCCTTGCTGTTCCAAATAAGGACATTGCGTAACATACCCAACAAGTTTGTTGCGTTTGAGAATTGGAGGTCATGTTGGTTGTCCGTCGCTTGTCTCCATACGGACGTCCGGGTTCGGTCCCTGAACTTTGAGGTCTGTGCATTGAACAGTTTTCTTTAAACACAGGGAATTCAGAAGTCCGCGTGCACCTATGAGAGCAGCACGTGTTGTATGTGATTAAAAAGTGTGTCACACACGTCACCTAGACGTGTGTACTCGCGTGCGTGCTTGCACAAAGATTCTTCAAACACTTCTCACTTCCAACAGATGTATACGGACTTTTGAATCACCCTGTGGTGTCTTACAGTTATCAGTATTATCTGTCTGCCCGTGTATAATCCACTCCAGTGTGTGAAATGAAATTCGCTTTCAGATTTTTTTCATTTTTATATATCTTATGCCAGACCCTGAATATTAGATTTATAAAACTTGGTCACTCAATGAAAATGACCTCTCGTCTTACCGGTGATAGAATTAAACTCGAAAGGTATTACCCTTTGAAGTATATCATCGCAGAACGTAATCAAACACTTTGTACGTCCTGAGAGTGTCCAGTTCTTCCATTCTTTAACTTAAGTTTCCGCTTTGCTCTCCACTCTTCATGCTGTAATAAATCTTCCACTTGCGAGGCAGTCAGCCCAAAGTGATATAGAGCCCCTTTAGAATTCTTCAGCCCGGGTTACAGCGCTGTTCAGGTGAAGATTTTACGCATTCCGTAGGGTTTCGGCAAGAACTGAAAATATTTCCTTGCAGGCAGATTTAAAACAATTATAATAAATTGATATCTTAAATATATGTTGACTCTTAAATGGTATCTAATCTGACACACTTTGCCACTTACATTTACCCCAGTGAAAGGACTAAGACGAATAATTTGATGAAACGGCTAAATTAATCATTTTGTTCTTTCTACACCCGACGTATCTAAGATTCTGCTCAAAAGAAGACGTTCGCTGATGAGAAGCAATTAATTTTAAGTGATTAAAAGTGTGCACTAGTGAATTAATCTACTTCTCTGAGGAAGTTCTTCTTTTATGCGGATGGTGGCAAATAAAATACCCCCAGACCTTAATTAAGGCGAACTTCATGGAATGCGACCACGCTGAACTGTGTTACTTAGATTCGTTAGTTCTAAAAAAAAAGTCGTGCTGTAGTGGGCTTTTGTTAACACTTTAGTGAACCTTCGGGTTACTTAAAAGGCGAGGAATTTGAGGTCTAACGGAGCGGCTATAAGCTTATATAAGAGGACCATCGCCCATGTGAAATAAATTACATGGCATATTCGTAGTTTATCGCCGCTGTATCAATAAACAGCGAATACTTTGAGTCGACTGACATTTAGACGACGAAGCCCGGGGATGATGCATTCGTCTGGAGGGACTGAAGAAAATCACGAATATGGGACTGTTGGTATCCTAGCCGGAAATCAAACTGTGTACTTACTTTCCGGAAATATAAATAGCTCGTTTGTTGGTGTGGAATGGTCTGGGCTGTTATACCGGGAATAAGCAATTAATTTATATAAATTGAAATGTGTCATATGCTGTTCTATTGGATTAATCATTTGGAGATGAAGCTCACCTGAATAATATTTAATAATTCAGTTAATACAGCAAAGAAAACACCACGCTTTACCATTACAAATACCAACTGGTTAATGTTGTTTAAGGAAATAATCGCTGTTTTCAATGAGAATCATACGAAACTCATAGAACAGTCTGGAACATTTATAGGTGGTATGTATTTTCGCCACTAGGTTTTAACAGACCGACAAAAATAAGGAATCTGTTAAATATTCGGATAGGGCTGGGGTGATATGAACATTAAATTTGTAGTTTCTTTATTTGAAACTAAAACTTGTGTTTCTCATACGAGATGTTGGGGTTATCAGCTATGTAATCGTTACCTTGTTATTTTTAATACGACTTAGCGCCAACCTGATAACTACAGAATCAGACATTTGAGAGACTTGGCGGGTGGACCTTGGATCGTGGTTTGGCTGTCGTCCTTGCCTGTTGGATTGGTTTGCAACTTGCAGCTTGCAACTGAGTTGTGCGGTTAGCTGGAGGGCAGAAAACCCACGAGAATAGGATATCTTGTGTTGAGTGTCAAGTGTTCTTCAGTTTGTTTATTTAATTACTAATTTAGAAAACAAGGGGTAGAGAACGGTAGAAACTATAAATGCTTACAAAATTTTAGTCGGGGAAACGAAAAAGGAAGAGACTGCTTGGGAGACGTTGACATGAGTTGGAGGATAATCAAAAAATATATTGGATTTAAGTGGCTCAGCCAAGTGAATTAAGTTCACACCATGGCATCGTGTTTGTGTAACATCTGTTTTAATAATATCTTATCACCACCCTCGGCATTCCAATTGGAATTTTTCCTTCACGTTTTGGGTTGAACATTTTGTGAGCATTTCTCATTTCTCACATGATGACAGTATTTGTGATGGTTACATCCACCTCGTTTCTATTTTGTTGAAGAATAAATACCATAACGTGTAGTAATGTCTGGTACATACGTCTTGTTTCTTTGGTAGACACTAATTAAAGTTTTCGTAGAAATTAATGTGGGAGCTTTTAGCTCCGTTTTTATAAATAAAGTATTTAAAAGTCTAATAAGCGATGAGATTTGAAACTTCCCGTGCAATTATTTTGTTGCACAATGCCATTTGCATTTCCGTGTTTTACAGGAGGTTCGCTGGATTACTCAATTATGTAAAAGCCTCTGTACTCACAGCCGTCGTAGATTTTAACCGTGGGCGTTGGCTTACGCCCAATTCTCTTGGCTCGAGCTATTGTAAATTTTACCGGTTCAAATGTAGAACGGATTGGCAAGGACAGAATAAGTCTGTATTTCGTACGAGGCTCTTCCTGATATTTGTTTATTGTTTAGCCCCGTTTTAGGGTAGGCGAATTCACAAACCGCATGTTCAAATGCCGTTCACAAGATGGAAGGTAATGCTTGTTCTTGTTCGCAAGCAATCGTTTTCCTGAAGATGGCAGCCTTCTCGGATATTGCTCCGTATAGTCTCGCAGTTAATCGACGTTTCAGAAATACTTACTGCCTTAATCAGCAGTCGATCTGATAATGGAGGCAGTAAACACTTCTGAAACGTCGGTGTTGTACAAGACTACACGGCGCAGTATTCTAGACGTTTGTCATCTTCATAATCGCCACCGTGAGAAAATTAAGTCTTAATCTTCCTGCACATCACTATAATTCTCCAGTACCAAATTTAGCCGAAATCCGTAAATTAATAGGCGTATCGAAGACTAACAAGTGGACCCGCATGATCTCTCAGTAACTCCTTCGTTGTATGAATGCTGTGTGAACATCTAGTAACATGTTTTTATTTTAATTTAAAACGTAGTTCCGAGAGCAGAATTTGATCCAGTGCGGACAGTTGGACGATTTCCGGGCAAGACTGCTTAAAGCAAAAAACCGCATTGACATGTCAAGTGTCTGCGCATGTCAGTGTCTTTTCTATCAGGTCAGAGGTTTGGAATTAATCCATTGTGTGTCTGTTTACGCGCTCAGCTCTGGGGATACGGATTATTTATGCTTTGGTGAGATTTTAGTTTGTCACGGCGACGATGGGAAGGTGTCTGTCTTCTGGGATGTTGCGCCGTGTAGTACCATGCCATGAACGGAGACGTTGGTAATATGAGGTCAAGCTTAACGTATTCGAGATGGATATGATCACTGCTGAAACCATTTTACATCCAGTATCAAAAGCCCTTTGCCCATTGGATAGGGACCCGAGTGCTTGTCTGTGTCTGCATTAAATTGGCATGAAGACCCGTGAAGAATGTATTAACCCGATGACACACAGTCGTTTTTAATAAGTTTATTGTCGTTCACCTAGTCAAGAAATTCGCTGTCTTGTATCGAGCCGAAGGTTCACAACATCTCACCACTTGACCTTACTCCGAGTCCGTTGAATCAAATTCACACCCTTATACCATGCTTCTACAATATACATTTTAATATTATTCTCACATCTACACCTTTTATCACAAATATAGTATCTTTCCTTTAAGTTTTTCGACTGAAGAGTACTAATTTATCTCCACCATGTCTTCTTCATGCCTCACCTCTCACATCTTGATTTTATCACCCTAATAATATTACAGATTTTGAAATCTCATGTAATGTTCTCAGTTTTCCTGTTACTACATTCTCTTATGTCAAAAATATTTTCCCAAATACTTTGTTCCAAAAACCTCATGGCTTTCATGTGATGTTTTATTGTTAGTATTATTTTTATTATTATTCCATTTATTCACCATTTTGTACGGTATTCACTTCTGTGTACCTGAGATAAACCTTGCTCCTGACGTACATAGTGCAGCAGCTATTTCTTAAATACATTTCGCGTGAGGTATTATATATTTTACATGAGCGTCTTTCGAATGATGTATGGTGTTCCTAGAATGGCGGTTTTCTGAAGGTCCACCATGTCGCGCTCACCCGGGATGTTGGCCAAATTTTCTTTATTACTATTAGTTTTATTATTATTATAAAGAACTTAATTAAATTATTACACTCTTGCGTTATAGTATAACACAGATGGAATTCCGTCCTATATTTAAGGAAAACAAGGAATGGGAGTTGGCGACGGATCAATCAGCCAGCGAATTGCTGACCTGTACCTCCCTCTTCCAACACTTTTGCCCACATCGGAAAGTGTAGGCCGTGTTCCTTCTCTGTGTTTCTTGATACGAGGACAATGCCAGGTGAACGCGACACGTAGAGGGAAATTATACACACTGGGCCTTTTGAGAGACGCATGGAAGCCTAGTACGTGGATAATTAATCGTTTGAAACCCGTAGTTTGTTTGAATAATATTTAAGAGTTCAGTCCGTACCACAAAGAAAACACAACATTTCGTCATTACAAAATTCAGGTGGTTAACACTGTATAAGGAAATAATCGCAGTTTATAATGATAATCATACAACACACATAAATACACTCTGCATACAAAATGCAGAGTCGATTATTATTTAAGAAGGTGGTACATACTGTTACCAGTAGGTATTAAAGTGTTAGTGCTCTGTGTATAGTGCGATTCCCGAACATTTCCGCGGGAATCTGTTTAAAGTCTTTTACAATGAAGGATTGATAATTGAACGCCATTTAAATGGAAGCTTTATCCTCTTAATCTCTTCCGTAATTAGATTTCGTGGTCAGAAACACTGACTATTTTTGCTCGTAACATTTCTGGGTGTTTGATAAACGGTATCAATGAAAATAAATTCTCTTTCCATCTCTCGAAACTTCAAGGAACATTTTGTTGTTTGCATGAATAAAGAGCACAATTTACCTTTGATAGAGGGATGTTTATTTTCTGGATTAAATAGAGTACCTGCAGTGTTCAGTCCGAAGCATTGAGAAAGGAAGCGTTCTGAATACTTTTTGATTGTATGTGATTTTTAGTAGACCTGACTATACCACCCACGAGAATTTTTCTCTCTGATATTGCTCCAAATATTCTGAAAACTTGCTGAAACAAAAGGAGAAACATTCCTTTGATTCCAAAAATATTACAGAAAACAATTTGTAAATATGAGTTTCATCCGCATATCTCGTTTATTGGCTGTAGCAACGTTAGGGCGTGTTTATTTATTTATTTTTTCGTACGTAAATCAGATTTTTAAAATCATCATACCCGTATCTGTCTGTCCGCTTTTGAGCCAGATGTGTTTGTTTTATCTCGTTCTCGTCAGTAATTTTATATTTATATTTTTTTCTATCTATAAATCTCCACACGTTTTTATTAACACTAGTTCTTTCTTCAGTTTCACGATCCGGCTGCTTTATCCCTTTTGTAGTCGCCAAATAAAGGTAACCAGTGCATGCACTGTGCGTTAGTTTATAATGAACAAAGACGAAACATCCACTGTGAAAGAACGTTGATTTTCCACCAGGTTATTTGCACAGACTGTAACGCATATTAATCGATTTATCAAGGGAATCCATTACGTCGTGAGACGGGGTCTCAACGCTTTAGCTCTACTCGGATTAATGATATAAAAGTTTAAAATTGAATCTGCAAGGCGATAATCCGAAATTTGTATGCATTTGGTTACAATCTTCGATTTAAGTTAAACAGTATTGGTTTCGTAAGTAGAATTATTGCTGTCTTCCAACACAGCAAGCGAGATACTGATCTCACCCCGCCTTAACCCTGGGTCTGGCGTCTGTCGTATTGGCTGTTCAACAGGAAATACGTTTCCCAGGATAAATGCGGCCTGAGCTTAAACCTGACTTCTCACCTCCACATAGCCTCTTTTGTACAACAGGTAATGTTTTTTGTAGTTCCTTGGCATACTTCTACAGCGGAGTGATCTCCATTTGCATTACAATCCCGTTTCCCTTTGCATCGACAGGAACGGATGGCAGAAATCTACCTCATCATTAAAGTTATAGAGCCCCGAAAAAATGTAGTATTGTCAAAAATAATGTAAAGATGTCTCTGATATACGAAATGGTTTTCCTTGGATGCTGGAAGGAGTAAAGGAACTTCTGCAGTGTAATTAAAGCAACTGAGAAGTTTCATACACAAATATTTAATATATTTTAATGAGAATATGCGTTTTGTGACATTGTGTTAGTTCCGTGTCCGTCGGGGTGATTAACTTCAACGAAATTTAGTACCGAGTTGAGTTGCTGAGTCGCTGTAACGATTCGAAGCACGGTTTGACTTTAGGTTTTATGTTACCACTATTAAATAGAGAAGTGTAAATTGAATGCGAAGTGCTTGCTTATTTTAGTTTTAATTCATGAATGTCAGTAAGTATACAGATCAAAATATTACGAATGAAAATTAAGTACGTTTGAAGAGGAATTAGCTGAAAATCAAAAGGAAGTGCCGTGGGTGGTGTAGATATATTTTGTCAGTCTAATACCACGTAATGAGGATGTTCATACTGTTTATTCTTCGTATGTAACATTTTGTTGTTGAAGTTTGTTAAGTACAGACCGTCGAGGGAAAACCCTTAGACATAAGGCTTGAAAGCTGAAGTTTCTCTTTGGCGTCAAAGTGATTTTCATATTACTATGCCCAACAATGCTCACAATATATCGGACGTAACGTACCATAACTTTAAAGTGGTTTAAGATATGTGTTTTAAAATATGCCACGGCTGCTTGATACACATTGCTAGTAATTTATAGATGTTATTAATCACTTTGACTTTCAATTTGATTGTGTGCCTGTGTAATTTGTGCTATTTAAATATATTTCTTAACCTTATTACCGTTAATGCCGAGTATACGTGTTCACGAAGTACGGTGTATGCCATGTTTTTTTTCGGTGTTATTCACGCGAGCACACAATTATACTTGCGTGATGAATATTTGGTTTTTAACGCCAGTTTGAATACCAGACTACAGGGCGCAGCAACCCAGAAGACAGACATCTTCAGTCTCACCGCCGTGAAAACCTCAAATCCTTCACGGAATAGCAGTTTCTCGTTCTGAAGTTTATAGAGCATCGCATCGGATCAAAAGGTCGTCTGCTTATAGGTTATATAACACCTGGAATTTGACTTCCCGATGCTTAAAAATTTTCACTGAGGGTGTTAAAATGAGCCCGTGGATTCAGAAACGTAGTTTTATACCTGCATCTATTGTAGTAATTAATACGTCTCATTCTGTATTTATTATTTTGTTCCAGGTATGTGTAGGCCGGTGAATCGCAGCATACAGCAGACATTCCGAACCTTAACGTAAGTAGTTGATGTCATTAAGCTCCGTGCAGTAGCAAATTGCTGACCCGCTCTATAAATAGCGGATTCCACAGTGGTTAGGCCATTCAGGTCAGAAATGGATAAGTCAGATGCCATATTTTTGGGACCGAAAACCACATTCGACAGCGTTAAAACGAAACCCTCTTTTGTGTATGTCCGTCTGTGAATTTTTTAACGACGCTTTCTTAGCTGCAAATGTTATATAGCATCTGATTAACTGGGATGTAACCGAACGTCGTGGTCGAGTGGTTAGCCTTCCTGCTTCGTATTCGGGAGGTCCCGGGTTTAAATTTCGACCTTGAGTCCGGCTATCCTGACTGGGGGTTTCGTGCTTTTCCTCATTCCCTTCAGGCAAATTCCAGGATCGTATCTTAAATTAGGCCACCACCGCTTCCTTCCACATCCTTCCCAATTTATTATTCAATACCACTCTCTTATTCGACGCTTTTTAGTCTGAGCCACTGAAAAAGCGTAGTTAAATACACTATAAATAACTGGTATGGAGTGCAGAGGAAGCTTCCGTGGTATTATCCCAGCATTTACGTGTCGGGGCTGAGGAAGATCACGAAAAAATATGAGTAGGAATAGCCGGTCTTTTTGTCGAACCTGGGACTTCCCTTTCATACGTTATGCTGCGAGAGTTGTGTAGCGATTTAATATTCCCCTGATCTACACATTAAAACGTAGGAGGGATTTTAGGTTCTCGGTGCGAAATGTATGAAGATGGTTAATTGTCTTTTGGGATGTTGCGCTGTATAGTCTGTTGGAGGTTTATCGACGTTTTAGAGTGCTAGCTGCCTCCATCATCAGGGCAATGACGCCCTGTTAAATGTAATGTTTGTCACTATTTTATTGATTCCCCCTCCCCCCCGGTGTTTTCAGGCAGAATGTTACAGCCACACCATAATTTTTGTCTCCTCGTTTTCCTTAGTTTTAAGACATTTATTCGTCCGATGTTTCCCATCCATGATGTTGCATTTTTCATTTGTATCGTGCATTGCATCCGGCTGTACGACGTAGGTGTTTCGCCTGCTGATTATTATGAACGTTCTGCCCTGTGTCGCTACAGCTGTAATGGCGAAACATCCAATTAGCCTCAGCTAGCCATAGCATGTGACTGAATTCTGTGTGTGCTAATGGATCATTTCGGCTCGGGGATACAATCACTCTAAACAAACCTGGAAATGATATTTGCACTAATGACTTAAAATGGACGGGTAGATCAGCTTCCATTACGCAGGTGGGACGGACTCTGTTTACTGTCATTAGGTAATACAAACTATGGAGCATTCTCAGCGTTACAGTTTCCAGAAACAGTCTTCTTATGATGTTTTACCATTGCCAATATCGACCCTCCTCGTATTTCCATTTGACATTCGAGTAATGGGATCGGGTGAGGGAGTATCCCCTCTCAATAATGCGTACGTTTATTAGACTTGTTACGCTGAAGGTAATGGGCTTGGTTCTCGTAGTTTTCTACAGGACTGTTTCTGAATACCGAAAAGCGAAATATTGGTAGCAGGAGAATTTTGATATACAAACATGCTGTACTCTCTCCATTGGTTTGATGTGTCCCATCTTGCTTCAAGCGTGGATGTTTGTCAGTGACTTTGTATGTTGCAGCGTCACGGAAATGGTAAAAAAGTCATGTGTTTGATTCATCATCTAAGGACTTCTAACCATTGTGTGAATGAAATTTGAAACATAGGATTCATGGATTCATGTGGATCGGGATAGGGCACAATGATGGATTGTAAATAATACTGTGATGAACGTTCAGTAAAAGTTGTTCATCTTGACAATCTATCAGTTGCCCAGCTTGTTATTTCTCGCCTTGTATTGAATCCGAACATCCATTACCGTATTCTTAAAAGCCCGCCATAAAAGATATGGTATTTGTTGGTTAGCTGAGCGACTATACGATTCTCAAAACATAATCATAATTCTGTAAAATCTACGAGTCTGAAAAAATATACTTAATATTTTCGAAGGTGGTTTTAACTTCATGGCTGCTATTCTTCGTGGTTTTTATTTATACGCAGCCATGCAGTTATAGTCGGCGCAGTATTTTTGGCCGGTGGAATTTTCAAGGGGAAGGCTAGGAGCGAGTCACTTGTGCGATAGTATAATGCTGACTGCACCGAAGAGCTTATCGGACTGAACGCCCAAACAAAAGAAATACACTGACCGTGCCACCTCAGGTACACAGAGTAGGCCCGTCCGCCAGCTCCGCTAGCTTCTCCACCGGCCAAGAACTACTGCGCCGACTATAAGTGGTTTTGGTTTAAGGCTTAGGATTTTTTCTCTGAAGTTCCGCAGTGCCTGAAGATGTAAACAAAACCAGTTTCTGAATCGTTGCGTTTCAACAAACACCAAATGGTAAGTGTCGACAGCTAACGAAATATGAGGTTTCACAAATTACGCATTGCCTTTATTCTGGCCACATAATTGCATTGGGGTAGTTATACTTCATGATCTGTATTTACACTGACCTTTATGGTAGGGTTGACATCTTTTCTGCAGCAGCCAACATCTGTTGTCTGGAATGCTCCCGCAGTGCCAGATGTCCGCCTGCACCTGACAATTGCCGTCTGCTGACATGTTACCATCACAACGCCCTGGCACTGATCACTGTTGGCAGCTTCACGCCTAGTGATGGCAAGTTCAGTGTTCTTTGTATACAGTTCTCATTTTAATGCTGGATATCAGATGAGCATGATTATAAGGGTTTCGTCTCATATAGCCATGGAAACTCGTCTGAGACATGTGTTGCACTGCTTCAAGTTAACCACAGTTTCATTGTTGTATGTTGTAGTTAATTATGTGTACGCCAAACGAAGTAGCTATCTTAATAGAATGGATTTTACATGAGGAGCTGGTAGTCGCTCTGTCGAGGTTGAGGGGTTCGCATGTTGAAAACCATTTAGAAACCTGCGTTGCTTATGAACGAAGACGTATGCTATCAACAGAATTGCAGACATAACACACGTGTTTCCGGTACACAGTTCCGCAAAATGGTTCCCATACATCATAGAGTGCATTGCCCGGCATGTATGACTTGCATCTTAATTGCATACCCACGACAACTGCTGTCTTGTTGTTGTGGAATATCTGTTATGTGAATTAACTGTGTCAGAAAAACAAACAGTAATACGTTTTGGATCACAGTTTTTATCTTGGTACACATAAATTAGCACAATTAACAGTACAATACACATAAACAATAATTTTATTGAAATAAATTTAATGTTATTTTAGTGAAAAATTCTTATTGTAGATTAGGATAGTTTTGCGTCTTAAAAAATTGTTTCTCGCGTGTCTTATTCGTGTACACATTTCATAATATAGGCTGCCATTTTCAATTACTTCGTGGTTTATCTAATGGTATAGATTTTAGCCATAATTAACTGAGTATGAATCATATAAAGTTCACATAATGCGTTTTAAAGTGTGTTTATGAACAGTGAATTGATAAAGGTGGTCCGGTCCCGCGCTATTTCAAAGTAATATCCCAGCCCGAGGAAAACCACGACAAACTTAAAATAGGCTGTGTTGTGCTCAAAGTTCGATTCAATATGCAATGCAATAACTAATTACTTAGAACTTTTGATTTTTTTTAACTTCCTACACTTCGTAATGTAGATGTGACAGCGCTTTGAATTCGTAAGGTGAAATGATGATACCATTGCGCATGGAGGTTTGCGCATCACTAACCTAACCCAACTTATCCCAAATCAACCTAATTAACCCCCTGAACGGCGATGTCTGTCAGGTCGTATTTAATAACAGGAGGGTGACTCAACGGAAGTTAATTACATTTGGTGTGGGCGTTGTACCATAGATCGCTAATTACAAATTAGTAATTTTTCAAATTTCTGTGCATGATAATATGAACGTGACGGCTGCTTGAAGTCGTGAGGTGGATTGATGACGTCATTAGGCATGATTCTTTGCGCGAGCCTGTCAACTGTGATCTCGTGTACGCACTTAATAACTAGATAATGTCTTTTAAGTATTATAATGAAATTTGTATCGAAGGTGACTTCTCTGAGCTAATAGTTTACAACTTCCTGCACTTGGTAACACCAACTTGACGTTTGCTTGAATTTCTGGGGTAGAATGATAATGACATCACCCATGATGGTCTGCGCATGCGTGATGGCGTTTTCTCCATTGATTGCGCAGTTAGCCTTGGTGAATGCAATCATCGGAATGTCCGTCTGTACACTTGTAATAAAAATGTTTTATGAACATTATTCTACTTGAGGGTAATCAAGAATCGTACTGATTAATTTCCTTTGTTTTGTAATACCATTGTGAGGTATGTCGGCGTAATGAGGTGAGACAATGCACAATTACCCATCATTTGCTGAGCATGCCTAGAGGTGTCATGGCCCCCTAAGTGTTCATCTCGCTTGATGCGATAATTTTTAGTTCTTAAGAAGTGTGTGCATCGGAAACGAGTTTGGAATTTCTGCCGCAGTTATGTTTAGATGTAAGTGTTGCCGAAAGCTTTATTTTGCGTACTTCAGAAGGCCATATGACACCTTCGACACGCTAGCCGAGTTTGTGAGTACTGGTTGTGCTTATTGGTACTCCCCACAAAATTCGTATAACAGAAATTAGCCTATGACTTCGAAAATTGCATTTGAGAAACGGAAATGAAAATCCGCTGAAATATGATATGATCGATTTTTAAATCGAGATATTACGTTGCTGGTTATACTGTTGTTGTACCGTTTATTCTGAAAGGGGCTACAAAATTATGCTAGTTGTAGAGCCGTAGACGTCAGAAATGAAGAAAAGATAAATTTGTTGGAGGCCTGTAGTCATTTTTCATCTCGATAGCCATCAGCGATATATCGATAGACCACAATTGGCTTGTTAGTTATATCACTCATGTAGTGTTCTTATATGTGTTTCATATAGAAAGTACTTATATTTCTGTGATTTTCGTTCTAACATAACACACCAAGCCGGCTGTAAATAACGAACACAGGGACACTCAAAGAGTGTGAACTTGCACAGAACTATAAATTACTTCAACGTGGGCTGTAGATATTAATTAAGTGTGACACGTTTCGACACAAATATTTTCTGCAGGTGTAGTGTTTTTACTTATCTACTCCAACCATGTTATTCGATATTATCTGGTTCCTGGTTGGCACTTACACATAAATAAATGTCGAATATTATCGTATCTGTGTTTGAGGAAGCAAAATGTTGCGATGATAAGATTACTTATCTGATTTAAATTAATTTACTTTCCACAAAGAGTAATACGAATAATGTAAATTGCAGTTCACGTGATCAGAAAAATATTGCTTGGAAACCAAAAATAATATGGTAATTTATGATAATAACACATTAATTATGAAAAATTACATAATCATCCATACATACTCTGCGGTTTTGTGAAAGATGTATGAATCCATTGTCTGAATATCATGCTGACTTGTGAATACATTGAGAATGTTGGAAACAGAATCTAATGGCTTTTAATGACGTCAGTGACTTCTGAATGACACCGACATTCTTAGAGTAGACAGAGTTTACTTGTGGAAGTTCTAGCGAGCCCCTTCAGAATTCCTGGGCCCTGTTTGCAGACTTTCGTCATTTCCACTGGCTCTATCTCTCCGGGACTTGAAATACATCGCACCTGCTTTAGGATGGCCACCCTTATCGACCTATATCCACACCGTTCGCGTCTTTGCTAATGGAAAGAGGCCACTTGGAGGCCTAGGCGTAGATATGAGGATAATATTAAAACGGGCCTTAAAAATAGGTTGGGAAGACTAGTGTATAGAGTTTAAAGTGTTTATTATTAAGTGTAATCTGCTTGGGTGCTGTTGGGAAAAAGACGATTAATTCGGAAAATCCATTGGTTGCTCGATGCACCCCGATTGTAAAACAGATGTTGTTTACCGCACAGTAACATTCGGTATTTGGTGCAGGCGCACTTTATACTTTTTAGTGACGAGATTTGTAGAAATCGTACTCTGCGCTGCAGACAAAAAGGATTACGTAGAGGTGTAATCTCATTTACTACTCTTCACTTCAGTTTTGTGCATGTTTCCTGCTCTCGTCGTAATTGTTGCAGACTGATAATGTTCGCAGATGGAGCTTTAGGTGTTAAAGCCTTAATTCTGTTAACTACTTTTGCTACGTTGGACTAATGTAGGATAATAGGATTTAACAACGGAATCAATTTTCTGGTGATGGTTCGCTGTCATGTACTAAAGTACGTAGCATGTATTTACCGTTAAATCAAAATTAATTTTTTTTTTTTGCAGATTTTAGGTCTTCTAGATTGTGACACCGCGTAGTCTTATCTTTGTTTTCGAACGTTTAGGAAGAAAATATCACTTCCATCTTCAGGGTTGTGATACATTCCTCCGAAACTTTGATAACCACTCAGCGTCACTGCCCAATAATAGTATTCATACCTGAATTCTGACTCTGTATATTTGCGTCGCAGAGGAAACTGTTGTGTTCAGTCAGAATTATTTTCTTACGTTTTTGCATTAAAATGTTCTGTTGTAAAACTATAAATACATGTCCTTATTGTGAATGAGTATTAATGACAATTCGTAAGTTTCATAATGCAGCTGACTGAATTAACGGAACAAATATTTCGGAATCTTACTACAGCATGACGCAGGAAATAGATATTAGATCTACGGTGTAGGATATTCCATAGACATTATTTTGAATGTCAGTGTACAGAACAATTCTTGAATATAGTTGCACAGTTTATTAATAATCCACTACCTTTTAAGGCCTTCAATGAGTACCATCTGTGACACCAAATACTCAGCCAGTTGAAAACAGTGTATTCTTGTATACAATTTACTAGTTAATTTTAATATTATCCTTCGATCACGTGCGACAGCTACCGAGTGCAACAACAGTTGTTACTCTTCGTGTGAATCCAGGTCTTAAGAGTGTCTCATTTTTTGAACATGTTAAGTGCTCGATCTTGGAGATGTTACCCGCTTGCTTGGCCGCCCCTGGATCCAGTCACCGCTGCATCCCGCGCCACGCCCCGGTTCGTCTGCTCAGCTTCTCTGACAGCAATATCCCAATTTTGCTTGAATATTTGCACGGGATATTTTGCTGGGATTCCAGGTATCGATTAAATGTCCAAGTCATTTTTCCTTACTCCCTCTTTTTTTTTCAGGTGAGTTCCGTCGGAATAAAGTGATGGGGCATTAATGACGCTGCACGCAGCATCGACGGCTTGTTTCACGCACAGAGCGGTTAAGACGCTGCGGCCATGGTCATTAAACAACGTTGACACGTATATTAAAATATAACCTGGTTGCGTAATTTCTTTCTGCGCATATTTCTTTCTCATCTGGATGACAGCAGCCTCTCGCTGGCCGACCCCGGTAACCGCGTGGTCTGAGGATGTCGGGCAATTTAGCGCGGTTGTTACAGTTTAAATGTAACATTTATGCGTTAAAACTGTTAAAAACGAATTTTTCTCAAAATTTGTCTGTGTGGTGTATCCGAAATTTAGATTTTTACATAATCATGAAGGGAAAGCTCGTAACTCTTTACATTCCCGTTTTAACCCTATGTAAAACCTGATTTAGCAATGTGTATTTATTGCTCGAGTATGGTTATCCTTGTAAACAACGGGTTTTATTCCCAAATAGCATTAACCAATTGATCTTTGTAATGTTGAAGTGTTGTTTGCAGACTCAAAGTTTAAATATTATTTTTAAATGCTGGACCGCTGGTTGGAATCAGTATATATCTGGTAAGTCCCGCGATCGACCGATTCGATCAAAGCTTTCCGTAATTTTCGTCGTTCCAGAGCAAATTCTGTGTTGGTATCCAAATTCCGCGTTACTCTACGTGCATTTTCATGGGATTTTGGGCATTTTGGGAAAATATTTATGTATGCGTGTGTTGTTATAACCGTGTCAAGGGATTCAGGGCCTTATGGGATTATATTCGTGTCAGTGTGTAATCACTACTTTAGATTTCCCCGTCGTTATTGACGGGTAATTTACTGGTGGGTTCAGCATTAAAGATTTGGGCTGCGTTCGCGAACGGAAAGTTTCGGTGAAAAGCTTTGTGGCTGTGTATTTTCTTTCTTTCTTGTGAGGTATTTAAAATATAACCAGTGTTTGTGTACACGTAAATGCGTATGAAACTCGACAGTAGCGCCAGCAGTCTGGTTTGCGTAGATCCCGACATTAACGTTTAACAATCGCGTTAACTGTAAATACCTGGACGAAGTAGGCTGCAGGCAAGATTACACTGGTGCACTGCACACGAAACGAAAGCGAAATTATGCACTGCGTTCACTGATAAAGTTAAACGCAGCCGTCACTGGTTCCCGGGAAAACCGCTGTTATTTTGGTTATTTGATTTTATTATTTTTGTGAAGTGATATTCGACTGGTATCGGGAAAACCTAATGCTTAGTGGCGAGTCATTCAATTCCAGCCGGGAACCGAGAAGTGGCAATTTGCGTTCAACTTTATCACTGGAGCCACTGTAGCGCAGAATCAGATCTGCTCTAATCGTGTGTGTGTGTGTGCCTCTGAGACTTATAAGCTACGAAGCCTGTGTTATCAACAAGTGCAATAAAGAATCGCTTCAGTGATAATGCCATGTTTTAGAAGCTTCTCCCGACGTTTCGGAATAACCTCCACGGCGCACAGTTTCAGTTACTATACTGTGTGTTTTGTTGGTCTGCCTTTTGTAATTATTTGAACTGCAGATGTCTTCTGCGCCGTTGGAAGTTGAATCAGAGTAAAATCCATAGTTAATACATACTCGCCAACCGTGGGTTCAAGTACTTTCGATTTTCCGTTTATATCCATTTTTGTCTCTGTGCACCAAATACCACGTTATTAGCCCTTTAAATCTGTTTACCTATCCATTTTAATCTTCCTAAGTCCATAAACCCATTATTTGGCACAGTAATGTTAAACAATATATATTCAGCCAGGCTACTGTAAATGAGAAATAAATAGAAGGACAAGGAATGTCACGCACTTGGAACACATTTCGTGTTTTGGTGTTATCGTGGATTTAAAATTCGTGAGTCTATGAGTAATACTATTTGACTGTAATACGAAGTTGCAGTAGTGTAGGTGGAGGGTACACTTTACTGAGTTGTCACATTCTGTCCATGGCCTTTGTCACCGTTGGAGTGGGGGGGGGGGGGGGAGAAATTGCAAACTTTTCCTTCGCTTGCTTTAGCCCTTAAATCTTGCCGCATTAACGGTATGTGTGCTCAGAATGTTAAGATACCTTCCGCTTTACTGTAGAATTTGTTCTGTATTACGCGATTATGCGTGCTGTAAGTTAATATAAATGCCTAATAAGCTAGAAAGGTAAGTGCATTAATCTTGG
Source organism: Zootermopsis nevadensis (assembly GCF_977971745.1). Lineage (NCBI taxonomy): Eukaryota > Metazoa > Arthropoda > Insecta > Blattodea > Termopsidae > Zootermopsis > Zootermopsis nevadensis. The sequence goes on along the minus strand of NW_028259139.1, from coordinate 11,923,186 downwards.
GTTTGCAGTTGCAGCAAATGTTTTTCAGACATACCGTGAATTAAAAGTAAACCTGTGTTTATCGGGAAAGTATTACAGTTAAAAACAAGAAAGATTTCTTTTAATAAACATCCCTAGTCTTTGTGAGATGTGAGGCTCTCAAAGCGGTGAGTAGGCCTATGTTGTTGCGCCGAATGGTCTACTAGAAGTTTACCGACGTTTCAGAGTTTCTTGTTGCCTGCGTCATCAGGGCGATTAGTGATCGCCGATGAAATACCAGACCACGCCGAACAACAGCCCGGAAGGCAACTACCTTCTTTGTCGTTAAAGCTTCGTTTCTGAGGACAGGGTGCATACGTACACTCCATGAAGGTGAGATTTATATTAACCCTTTAAAGCTTGGTGGTAACTGTATATCGCCTGTGTTAACAATCAGTTACTCAACATTTTATATTTATGTGTTTCGTATTATTCTCACTATAAAGAGCGAATATTTCCTTAAACAGCTTTAGCCAGTCGATTTGTGTAATGGTGATGTGTTGTATTTTCTTAGAGGTACGGACTCACTTTTTAAATATTATTTCGACGTGCTTCTGGAGGTCACCTGTCAGCATCCACGTCCGGAAGCTGCAAGTGCTACAATCCAAGTGTCTTCGCATTGCGACTAACGCGCCTTGGTACGTTAGTAACAGGCAAATTCACGAGGATTTGAGGATTCCAGTCTTCGCCGACCACATCAGAGCTCTGACCGAGAGCTTCGATTCAAAGTTAGTTGGTGTGGGGAACCCCTTAATCCGGCAACTCGGGAGGCACTTGTGCCGAACGAGGGCTGTCAGAGGTCACCCGAGTGGGACTGATGTTCAACAGACCAGCCGAGGCTGTCCTTGAAAAACAAACAAGTCTGCACAACCATTCGGCTACCCTGACTGAGGTTTTCCGTGTTTTTCCTCAGTTGTAAGGCAAATGTCAAGGCATGATTCAAAAGGGGCACGGTCCGTCCTCCCCAATCATGGAGACCCTCAGCTGAAGTGATTCCCCCCATGTCGCAGAGGCATCCAGCCAAAGCGACCCTGCCCGTCCTGGGTTCAAATCCCAGGGAACCATCCAACCAAAATCCTCTGCACGAAGGACAAGTTGTCTGGCGGGATAACCTCTCATCAGCAGCAGCAGACCCTAATAGTCAGGGCTTCTGCCTCGACAAAACCCTCGTTTTAGTTATAAGGCCCTGTTTACCATTTCCAGCAAGGGACGATGTCTTGCGTTTGCGCAGGACTCCGCCCATTTTGGTTCGTTGGTTCGGCTTCAAAACGTAAAGGAACCACACCTCGCAGTCCACTGATGTGCTTGGCTTGGTTCTCGGAGGGTCTTTGTGCATGGTGTTCGCAGGCGAATAGTTTTGTACAGAATACCATAGTATTAATCACGTTATAAAACAGTTGAACCTCACCTTTGTTAGTGCAAATGCTATCAGATTAATTGAAGCGATATTGTTAACTAACTGTGCTTGCGGGCATCATTTTACACAATATAAGCGATCCAACTATGTAATCCGTGTGCGGAATTGGATTTGTAATTCCGTTATTAATTGTACGATTTCACTCATGATTTCCCATACTAAACAAGGATGAGTGAGAAATTATAATGCCAAAACTGCTGGTTAGGTTTTGAGATCGTAATGAGTTCAGCTAGCTTCCCGTCATCTGAAACTTGTTCGTTAGTAAATTATTATTTATTTTTATACAGGCTACTTGCATTCAGTTAACTCTCTTTGAATGTTGTGTTTGAACTGTTTGTTATTTACATTCGAGGCGAATGGCTTGGAAGTCCTACGTATAAAACAAGTGAAGGTAAGTGTAATGCTAACCTGTTGTCCAAATGCGTCCTTCGGTATTTTCCATACTCAGTTGGCCTTCATGTGTACTTATTAGAGATACACAGATTTATTTGTCCTTTTGCTTATAATATCGAAACACTTTTCAAGAAAACGTTCTAGATTTTATATTTAATGCCGTGTTGACTTACAGGTTTGTTGCACTCTGAGTTGAATCGCAGAAATTTACGAAGTTTTATAGGGTTTTAATGTATAATATGCGTTAATTGGTTACATAGTTACGTACAAAAGAAAAAATAGATTTCCTCAACAGGCCGGGGCGTAAAACTAACCAACCTCCATTTAGTGTCAGTCCGTACCGCAAAGAAAACACTACATATTACAGTTACAAATATTAACTGGTTAGTGATATTTAAGGAAATAATCGCTGTTTATTCTGAGAATCATGCAGAATCTATGAATGCATCCTATGGGCAAACCAGCCACTAAATATTAAAGAAGGTGGTACATATAAGTACCATTGTGTGTTAAAGGAATCTTATTGGCTGCTACTCACTTTCTGACGTAAGAATAATTCGATGACTTAATGCAGATTATCGTTATGTAGCGAGTCGTGGTATATGATGAAAGATAATTCTCGGGGGAAGTTGAAGGGAATGCTTATGAACTGGTTTAAAGTTTGCCGGTTTCATATGTAAGTCTTGGAGAGAATCACGGTAAATGTTGAACATGGCTGCCTTCTGGGATGTTGCACGGTTTGGTAGATATTCACCGATGTTTCAGAGGAACTTACTGCCGCTGCTTGTCAGGGTTACCCCACTGAAACGTCGGCAAGACTGATGCAACATCCCAGAAGACAGCCATCTTTATTCTAACCTCCTTGGTCAGTTCTAATATCCATTTAGGCAGATACGTGCTGGACTGTATCAGCAGGCATTTGTCAATCATAATGCAACTGTAAATTGCATGTGTGTTTACTATATATAATCGCATTTTCACCCGATCACTTGCCTGAGGTTCTGCTCCTGCTACTAGTAGAGCTCTCATTCGGCAGATGGCAGGCAGAGTAGAGCTAAACGTGTTTTATGTTCTGTTGTAGAGATGGCAGGAGCGAGCCGTGATTTGCTTGCAGACACCATTACAACTTTATTAGGAAGTTTCAGTTACCTGCAGTGTAGTTCTAAAACGTACATAACAGCATTGAAAAGAGAAATACAGAAAAAATTGTTACGTCTGTGAACCAAAGACGTTGATAGCAGTCTGATGATGGTAAATGCAATAGTGAAAAATGTACTAACGGACACTGCCTAGGAGCCAAATGTTATGTTTCACTCGTTAAATGTAGCGTCTGTCACTACTCCTTCCATTTTCTGTTTCTCATTCCTTACGATTCAAAGGTTTAAAATTGTACTCCGTTTAATCACCAACGGCCAGTGGATGGACGATCTCACGGTCCTGCCCCGTATTGTCTGAAAGGAAAACGTGCGCTCCCAAGGATAGATCTCCCGGCCCGCATTGGATAGCAGGCCGAGTGGCTCTCAGAGCGACGAGGCAGTAATATTTTCAATTATGTGGTTAGTTCAATTATAGACCACGTCTGTTTTGTTACAAGAACATCGGTAGGGTATATTCTGGTTCATGAATATGGCGCGGAATGGACAGAACTCGTATCTGGTGCCCTGTCAGACAGTTTTATTCGATTTAGAACGTCTTAAGAATGTCCGATACATCAGTCTTCATCTCACGGAACGCGACCGGTATCGGCGAACAAAAAGGCTTCGTTCTGCTATCGCACATGGACATAATGAAACCCTTGCAATTGAGCACTGGTGACGTAGGCGTATGGGCGGGATGTAAACATCCACGCATTCTTGGTAGAAGTGACTTTACATCTGGCTGCTTTACTATCGAGGAAGTAGCCAATTTTGCTCCACGGAAGAAGGTAATAACGAACTAACACGAGGGACATGGGATTATAGCTCGGATAACTGGGATAAATCACGAGAAACTGTAGAATGTGGTGTAATAAGTCACTGGATCTGGAACGACTGGACCGATTAATTAAAGATTATTACCCACTGTATTCGGCAGGTCCATGGTTGGAACTTAGGGTAGGGTTATCACCACCTTTGATAACGATTTCCTCCGTTTTTCCCCAACACATTCTTGCACTATACGTTATCACCTGCGTTAACAATCTATAATTATGTATTTTGCATGGATCTTATATTTTTTTCTCGCAATGAACAGCTATTATTTCCTTAAAAACTGTTAACAAGTTTATCTTTGTAATGGTGAAGTGTTTTCTTTGCGGTACAGTCTGGATTCTTAAATATTGTTTAAAGACAGTCTTTGGCTTCAAACAATTAGACCTAATGCTTGTGAAAGACGCATTATTCTCCATGTTTAAACCCGGCAGTTCATATCCCTATGACGTTAGTAAATAAACTAAAGAACTCATATTTATAATTCCGTAGTTTGAATCAGGATGGTCGTTAACAGAATTCCATCTTGGGGGCTTCGGGAACATGCCCTACACGTTTGTTCTGTCTGTGTTGTTTCAACGTACACACACACACACACAGAATATCGATCCGTTCGTCTTTGTCGTCTGTGAATGATTAACACGCAAACATGAATTCCTCTCCCCCTCACTCCGATTCCGACCCCCCCCCCCCCCCATCACACACACAATGCTGCTGTGTGCTACGTACATGGAAACGCTATCCAATCTCTATGCAGTATGTGGAAAACCATTCACTGCAGCCCTACATTACCTTATTGACATTGTATATCTGTGACCAGTCTTCCATATTACGTCATTAATACTTTGGCTTTTCTGTATGTTGTCCTTCAGTATCTTCTGGTGCGTTGCATTGTGGGATAGAATGTAGCGATTACATTTATAACCGAACATTAGCGATACACTCATATCTCCAGGAACTTTGTTTAAAATTGAAGCATCTCTTTGCAAAAGTTTGGTTACAGCTGCAACCCGCTTTACGTGTAACTTCAGTTTGTTAAGCGCGTTTCTAATCCTCGTGGTCATGACTCCGCTGTGCAGTTGACGGCCATTTAACCGTATATTGAGCTACTTCTGTCCAGTTTCTTTCTTCGTAACCCTTATAACAAATTTAGGTTTTAATATTATCCTTCTACTTGCTGAGGTCTATCAAGTGATCTCTTGCCTCTATAATTTTAGACCAAAATATGCCATCCTGTTTCACAACATTTTCATTATTGATGGGTGAAGAGTAGAAATCATCTCGTTGGTGGAATTAATTTTTTCCTTGATTTTATTGACATTTGATGATCATGATGGCTCAGCTGGACACCGTGTTCGTAAGAGCTCGTCACTGGATTGTTCTGAGCCACTTGATCTCGTCCACTTTGCACACTCCTTTTCTGTAAGATCCATTTTAATATTATCTTATATACTTTTACATTCAACTTTTCTCATCTTTTCATATTTTTCGACTAAAAATATGTAAGAATTTATCTCTCCCATACGTGCTGCATGCCCTAACCTCATCCTCCATTTGATTATCCTAATTATAGCCTGTTTTGTGACCAGTTTAATTTATTAAGCTATTTATTAGGCTCAAGTATTCCATCGCATTGCTTTATTCTCAGACTACCATAGTCTGTGTTCTCCCTGAGGGCTAACTTCTTCTTATAGACGTACTAGACGACTTGGTACTGACGGAGTTAGATAAAGATCCAAAGTGGGAAAGCTGCCCCTACAGCGGATAACACTGCGTCCATTGCCAGATGACAATCGGATTTATATAGTAGTCTACGTACACACGCCCTGTTACGGACAACGCGTGCGTCACACGTGCTAAATAAAAGTCATCAATCCCAAATTTGTTTCACCCCATAGCCCAGTGACGTGTTTCTAGTTCAAAACGCACGCGGTCCTCTCTCGTCAGCAGACGGGGCACGAAGCACCCATGAATGTCGTATATCTCATATACTCTGTTCATATTAAACCATTGAATCCTAGTGGTAACTATCTGTACCGCGTTATTAATATTCTCGCCCACGTGTTGTATTTATGTTTCGTAAGATTGTCGGAATAAACAGTGATTGTTCCCTTGTGCAGGACAAATTAATTAATCGTGTTCATAGAGACGCGTTGTGTTTCCTTTGGTTTAGGAAGTGCGATGTTAAATATTATTCGCCGTTTAGAACACGTGGTTGAGAACAGTACTGAATGTGAACCGGTGGGGGGGGGGGGGTTCCTGTGCCCTCGTGGTGAAGCAAAGTGTGTGTCAATGTTACACATGTAAAGTGCGTGAGTGAACAAGTAGTTAGAGCCACTACAGGTTAAAACGTTCTTTCCGTAAGAGTAATTTGTCTCTCGGTGTTTTAGTCACTGTTTGTTGCCAGCAGCTGCGACATAATCATTAAGTGAAGCAATAACAACATTCATTATTGTGCTGCGAACGCTGGCCTTGTAATCCTGGGGTCTCGGGTTCGATTCCCGGCGGTGCCCGAATTTATAACTTGTGTTGGGCAAGGCCGTGGTCTAGGCAACACGGAGTTTTCCTCCGGGGGCTTCCCCGGTTTCTCCGTGGCATCCCAACAATTACTCCATTCACACACAGAAGAAGGCAATGGCAAACCACTTCTGGATCATCTGCCAAGAACGTATATGAACAGGTCTCAGTCCGAGAAAAGGATGGAAGGATCCTGTTCATATGGACCTGTCGTCACACAGAACACTAAAAAAAATCGCTTAACTAATTGAGAAATTTCCTGTACGTGATTTGAGCGTTTACGGCTGTAAAGATGTTGTTGATTTTCTGATTGTAACGTGGGCTTGTAGGTACCTTGAAATATTTTAGCCCTTGAGATGGGGGTAGTACATTTCTCCTAAACATTGATATCTGTCTGCAAGTCTATACGGTGTTACGGCTGAAAAGACCAACTTCGACAAGACATTTCTGCATTTATGCAATTAAACTGTTTACAGAACCCCATCAGCCAGCTGAAAGCAGTTAGGACCACTCACCCAAAATGTATTTAATCCTTTATGCGTTAACAATCGCATTCTGTATTTGTGGGTTTCGTACGATTTTCATTGTAAACAATGATAATTTCCTTAAACAGCGTTAACTAATTGATATTTGTAACGTTTAAGTGTGTTTTCTTTGCGGTACGGACTGAATTATTTAATATTCCGCGATCTTCGGGCTTGAGAGGGTTACAATTCGTTTTATCGTCGAATTGGGTCATATTGACTCGTTCTGTCTTCGTAGTCTAAAAGTCTCTTATGCGGTCTTCTAGGGTCTCTTCGTCTTCAGGGTGTATTTTTTTTTTAATAATTTGGGAAGTCTGTCTCTCTGCATTCTATTAACATATTGTAGCCAATTGCTTTTGTATTTCAAGATTTTGTCTAAAATGGGTTTTGTTTTCGACACTTTAAGTATGTCTCCGTTTCTTCTATAGTATTTCCAAGTGTACTTTACAGTGCGTCTCATAAATTTCATCTCATTTGAGATGATGAATCATGTGACAAACAAAAACTTTCAGAAGGCTGATTGTTGGCTGCCAGTTACATGTACCTAGTAGCCCCTTTGTGATCCCGACTGAAATGTTGCCAAAAGCAGAGATCGTGGCGAAGCGTGAGGACACGTCAGCTGTGTTGTTTTAATAAAGTATTGATTGGACTGAAAGACGATGGTGGGAACAAGGGACTAATAGGTAATGGATTCAATTGCCCTAACATACAAAGCAGAGACATAAAAAATGCAGCTGTAAAATAACAGTAATTTATTCAATCTTCACGTACAGTTGTTTTCTGTTTTATTATAGTTCAATTGAACACGACGCGTGTAATATTTGTGTTGGAAACTTGCCTTCTCAGCTTTGATACAGATAATACAAGTAGTGTTTCTCCACTGAACCATCAGTCTGTAGTTTTCTGCCGAAACGTCGTCACTTGTCTGTGTGTTAACAGTGCGGCAGATACTGTGTTACAGGACCTTCTTGTGGTTAGTAATTTTACTGCATTTATGGTGAAGAGTTGGATCCAATCTTGACCCAATTCATTCCACTCCGTACTTCAGCGTATGTTTCTAAAATACATTTTATTTTTATCCAACCCCCACAGAGGTAAATTTCGATCACTGTGTGTCGACCAACGCAGGGTTCCATGCAGCCTTTTATGTAACGGATGTGGAGGCACTTCACCGAAGAATAAAGCAGCCGGAGCTTGGAACTGACTACTCACCTCCATCAGAATACTTGGAGGTCTTCAAGGTGTGACGTTCACAGAATTTTTTTCCTTTTGTCTATCCACGTCTACCAACTGGTTTATTTCTCTCTGGCTTTCCAACGCAAGTAAATGACACAAATTACGAACCCCCCCCCCCCCCCTCGTTAAGGCATGTGCTTTATTAATTGTTTTTACCCTCCCTCTAAGATCGAACTACTGTACCTCCCCCCGTACTTCAAGTCACGCGCCCACAACCCGAGTTCTTTTCGCAGTCTGAGTCGTAAATTCGTCACAAACGTATAAAATATGTCGATGTTCGTATTTTGGGTTGTGACGTGTGTACTAGAATCGTTGATGGGAGAATAAAATCTTAATTGGATTCGTCTGGCTTTGGATAGTTGCAGTGGCCGGATTCTGTGAACACGGTAATGAAACTTCGAGATAAAGAAATGACGAGGAATATTTTGACCAAGTACGAAGCAATCGGTTGATATGACTTTCACTGTTGCCAGCAGGATATTTTGTTTAGAGTAACGCGCCGTGTTGTGAATATGATCGGAATTTCGGAGGTCTGAACTTTTTTAATTTAACATGTGGTCAGTTCAGGATTGATGGAATGTCAGGGACCGTGAGCCATATGCTAAATGCTTTTTAGTGTCCACTGAAATATGAAGAGAACAATGTTGGCAATTCGTGTCGCTTTGGGCATGAACAGACACCCTGCAACACGTGCAAGTCCGCGACGGGTACAGTCAGTGTAGTGTCGAAACTGGACCTTCAACATTCGATTCCTGATACAAGTAGGAATTTTGATATTTTTTTCATTCACGTCATCTAGAACTTTTCTGCAAATTACCCTGTTATCCGGGTTAATATGGGCGGAGCATGATACAGGTTGTTTTCAGTTTTACTCTAAGGTCGCAATTAATGTCTTCATGGCATCACGTGGAGACTACAGAACCCTTACTGCGTGTATTAATCTCTCAAAGCGCAGTGGTAACTATATGTACCACCTCCTTTAACAATCACTTAGCAACAAGATATATGGAAGGCTCTCGTATGACTCAGAGTAAATTTCTTTATACAGAATTAACTAATTGTTCGTTGTCATGGAGACGAGTTGACTGATCGTCTGTATGATGGAGGCGGTATGTACCTCTGAAACGTCGGTCAGTTTCTACAATAATACACAGCGCAGTCATCTTCGGTATAATAACAGATTCTAATCTAAATAATAACAAGCATTCGTTCAATATTTATTTAAGTAAACATATTATTTGTAATATCGAAAAACATTTTGAAGCTTTCAAATTATTGAATGTTTTACCTAAATCGTGTGATGCTGTTGATTTATATTTGAGTTATAAATTTCTCTTGAGAAGGTCATAGCACGTCAGTCTGTCAAATTAAACGTCTTTTATGGAACCTGAAGTGTCATTACTGTTGTCTTGTTAATATGAACGGCCAGATGAATCCAATCCACACCGCTCACCCTGTTTCTTCAAAATTCATTTAATATTATCCTTGCACGAACGTCTGGGTCTTCCGGGTTAGCTCTTTCCAATTTTCAGACCAAAACGACACAGTCTTATAGTTCGTTTTATATTTTTTCGGCGTTTGAAATAATTTCTTTGTTCTCTCTGAAATTCATATTCGTACCATCTGAATATCTTGTCCCTGCTGGGGAATATTTTCTAGTGTTGGTACTGTTGACATCACTTGTCTGAACGCGACTACACCACACGTCGTGATGAGGTAATTATAGGGTCTGTCAGCGGCATGGAGTCTAGATGGCACTGTCAGTGGCACTATGCCCGTGTTCACAGTCAACTAAACCCGCGCTAGAAATTTTACACCGAACTTCGTGTGTACCCATTAACCACTATGTTTCATGTCGAGGCGATACCATGTTCCATTCCTACTCGGAGACCAAACATTATGAGGGGGTTTCATGGTTTTATTCAGTTCCATTGCATGTTACTACCTCTTGTTTTGATGTTGGATGCTGTGTATTGTGGTAGATCACCCTAGTACCATCTCTTATATGTAGCATAAGATATTTACGTGCTAGTATTTCAAATTGAAGTGACGGTGTAGATTTTATATTGCTGGAACAGTTTTATTATTGTTTTATGATAGGAAAACTTGTTTGATTTGCTGAAACCATACAAATTTCGTTTTATATGGTTGTCATTTTGATAAGTTTTTTTTTTTTTAATTTTGATTTGCAGTACAAGTCGTTACGTTTCGCAATTTTGCCCGACACTGTGTTGGAACAAGTGATTGGGTTTTTTAAATTTTAATTGATACGGTTTTGATAATGATGTCGGTACTTATGCCACAATGACTGTTTTTTCTGTTCTTTCTGAACACGTTTGTATCTTGTTTTAAATTATCCGTTTGTTGTTGTTACATGAACGTAACACAGTTAATAACATGTCGTTAAATGAAACATTAAATAAAAAACAGATCCGCCAGGAATACAGCACTTAGTGTAATTGTCATTCTTCGTTTCTTGCTAAATCCTTGGAGAAGAAACCTTCTTCAGAAGCTAATAGTCCCTGAGATGTTGAAGAAATGTACAGGCTTTTATGGAATCTAAATTATTAGTAACGTGTTTGCAGCCCTGGACCTTATCCTGAGCTACATTAATCTAGTCCACATCCCCTCAGTCTGTTTAAATTACATTTTAATATTATCCTATTGGCAACCATTGCTCCCAATAGTTGCCTTCACATAAATTTATGTGTGCTGTATGTTTCTGTTTTACCCGAGTCATGTCTGAAGAGTCCCTATTTTAATTTTTTTTTTTTTGTAAAATTTTGCAAGCATTGAGACATCCTGGCAGTTTTGGAGTCTAAAACATCTGAAAGAAATCGGAAGAAGCTATTCTGAAGTCAGGATTTGTCTCTGGAGAGTTGACGGGAACCAGAGGTGAACAGTATCATAGTGAGATTTCAGGTTCTCATGGCGGCAAGTATGAAGATGGCTGTCTTCTGGAGGTTTCTTCGCCTTGTATTCTCGTAGAAATTTATCGCCGCTTTACATGTGCAGATTGTTTCCATCATCAAGGTGGTCATTCGTTCTCATAACGAATCATAATGCAAGAACATGGGTTGTGTAAATGCGTTTTATTAAAACGTATTTTAAAGAGGTTCTAAGTTAGTACCTTCGTGCATTGGTGTCCCTGACACAAAGTACTTTAGAGCAGATGATAAACAGTGAATAATCAGTAATGTAATTTATTTAATTTATTTTAGATGTAGATTATATACTGTGTATTACTCGAATTATACACCAACAACTTTGGGGGTACAAAGTTGATGAGAAATTATATCTGGGGGTATGCGAACAAGAAAGGTTGAATACCACTGCTTTAGAGGGACAGCATATGGTCAGACCTTCACCTAAATATATTGACCAAACCTTTTAAAAGCGCGTGTTTTTCCTTGTGGGTCAGCGTTAGTAGGGAAAGGACATTGGTAGGTAGAATATTATAGGTAGACTGAATTTCTCACGGTATATAAAATACAGGATCACGGTTAACTGGTAACGATAAGGGATGGGAGTTTGGATGTCTTTGTGTCATATGAGTTATGTAGTTTTAACCCTTTAAAGCCCAATGGTAACTATGTACACCACCTTAACATTCAGCAACTCTGCAATTTACCCACAGAATCTATAGGGCGACAGGGCGTTACAACTCAGAACACAATCCACATTTTTAATACAGTGAAAACCTCAGATATCATGGAATAGAATACGTTATGACGAATGAATTATTTACTTACTCTTTGATATTTGACAGTTTTTTTCCTGTCAGGTTAGATTAGATGATTATAGAAGATGAATTTCAAGTGATGTGGAGGGAAACGAGAGGAACGTCAAGATACTGTACCAACAGTAGGTTCCATGAATCATTTAAGCTAAAGCTATTCTTGTATGATTTGAGGTTTTCACAGCGATGAATATGAAGATTTCTGTCTTCTGGGCTTGTTGAACCGTGAAGATGGAGGCAGTATGACCTCTGAAACGTTGATAAACATCTACCATACTACACGGCACAACAACCCAGAAGACAGAAATCTTCAAATCTGTTCTTCTCACCACGTTCGAATCGAGTACTTTTAGATATAAATCAGTAGCGTCGTGTCATGCGAGATTGTTAAATCATGTGGTACATATGGTTACCACTAGGCATTGAACAAATAATATTTGAGGACATAGCTATAGCCAAGTGTCAGCAGAAATGGGTCATGCAGTTTGTGCAGGCAGGCTTTTAGAATAATCACAGTGTGATGGAATCTTGTTCCAACAAAGAGACCTCCCATCTTTCATATGCTTGTATGGTAAATCACATTAGGACCACAGCAGCCTTCGTTCATATCTCTCCAGCCTTCTGACACACTGTGAAATAAAAGAAGGGAAGAAGCCCCCAGACATTTTCCTGAATCTCAACAGACATAGGGGCGGATTCCTCCAGCGAGGGTTCAGTTGTCTGCCTGAAGGACGTCCCTCCTTTCCAGACCCAACCGTGACCCCATACATTCTTATCTCTACACACTGAAAACGTAAAAATCTAAACCTTGACACAAAGGCAAACACTGCACTCCCTTTTCTGGATAAACATTGGAGCGGTGACGTCTGGAACTTGTAAGGAGACTGACTGGTGGACCTCGTCACGCACACCAACGAAGGCCGTTTATTTCTGCCCTTATCAACGTTAGTTGTGGGGCAGCCCCATCGAGTCATGCGAGGTAATGCAGTGATATGCTATGTTCTCGTTCTCCGTCATCGGCTCTCCCGTTAATTCTATATTACAGTGCCCTTATTTACCGGTTTATATTCAAGTGTTCTAGAAAGTTCATGTCAAGGAATCCGAACATTCTGAAGCCCGCTACTGATCTTTATCATAATCCACTCAAATCCACTTCTATTCTTCACATCCTATTTCTCTCAGATACATTTTAATATTATTATTCTGTCTGCGTTTAGGTTCATAAAATGGTTCAATGCATTGTAGTTTTCCAACAAAAATGTTGTATATACTTTTTGTTTACTTAATTCCTCCTCCCTAATTTAATCACCAACATTAGTAACAAGTATCGAAGATCGTTTGTCATCACACACACATAGAAAACAATTTGACAAACGTGTCCAGATTTGAGGTTTTTACGGCTGTAACGATGAACAATGACGATATTCTGGGTTCTGGCGCCGTGTGAACTGGTCGGTAGATGGCCATCGTATCGGAGAGGCAAGAACCCAAAAGATCAGCTGACAAAACTATTATTAATCTGTAGGCTATATCCTAATTTTCATAGTTACGGAAAATGGATTTAGTAGGTTTAACGTTTTCCTAACTGAATAATAAACATTTCCAGAACTTATTCCGATATGCAGAATTTCGTCTCGTGGATAGAACGTGGTAAGTGTAGAAACCGCGTAAACTAGCAAAGGGGGTTCCAGGTGCTACAGCGAGGTGCATTGTGGCAGTATCCATTGCTTGGGATCTGTTCAGAAATGCCCGAGAATTGAACAATTGGGAACAGCTCTTCGTGTTACCTTGAATTCGGTCATTGGTTTCAGTGTAAGAAAAGAATGCTGGTCAGATTGAAGGCCGCGGTGGCGTACTACCTGCATGTCTCAGGAGTGGTGTCCTTTTACTTCGCGAGCTCACATAGAACTCGGACTTCTGCCGAATGGTTTTTAGCGTTGATTAAGGTGAACTGAAAGATGCTACGGGAAAGGACTTCGTGGATTTTCCACAGACTCTAGAACAATCACGGAAAATATCTTTCGGAATGACTGAAGATTCGAACCTAGAACATCCTTAGTCTAAGTGAGATGTGTTGTCGGTTGATGTACGCACTGTGGACAAATGGCTTGCGTTTACTGCACGGGTCTTGAACTGTTTCAACTCCTAAAGCCACGTTTATCCTTGCGTATCGACTCGCGGGCCTCAGGGTTATGAGGAAAATTTATCGAAACTTCACCACGTAATTTTATTAAAAATTCTTCTAACTTACTGTTATAGACAGGATCACACGTTGCTTAATAATTTTCTTAACAGAATTAGTTATTAACGAGATACCTAATACTGCAATGCGCAAGGGACACGGGTCTAGGTTTGTTGGTTGTATAAATCTCGTTGCAGAAGTGCGATGATTTCAAGGTGGTGTGTGACAGTGCGAAGGGTGGCCTTAACCGCCAGACCACGCGATTGCCATGGTAAAACAGACAGACAATACAACTCCTCGTTCAAGGTTCCCCACATGGGATTTAAGAGTTGTCAAGTCAAGGTGAATGGTAGGTGTGGTGAACAAAAACAGGCAATGGTTGCTGGGTCCAGATCGTAACTGTACCTGGCGCACAGTGTCATATCAGAGGAGCGCATGGTTGAATTTCGCTCTACATTTTAAATCAGCAGGAGAACTGAGAGTTTAGGCTCTCACGGTGACGATTATTGAAGATGACTTGTCTTCTGGTATGTTGCACCGTGTAGTCTGGTAGAAATTGACCGATGTTTCAGAGGTGCTTACTGCCCTAGTCTGGTAATATAGGCAGTAAGCACCTCTGAAACGTCGGTAAATTTCTACCAGACTACACGGCGCAATATCCCAGATGTCGGTAATCTTCAGCAGGGGAGCCGAACTGAAATGGGGTCCTTAAGGACTTGTGCAGGTTACAGGAGAACAGGCTGTATCAGAAACTGAGTAGTCAGACAAGAATTAGACGTATCTAACATCCCGGACAAAACCGTTGACTATCAGACGAATTGGTTTCACCACAGGCAAGCAGAAGGGACCTTATTAGGTTCTGCGGGACAGCATAACGTACAGAATTTGAAGTCATTGAACATAGTGTGAAGATGTGAAAGGTTACAGTTTGCTTATGTCAGGATTCAGTGGTGAATATTTTTGAACTTTTGGTTTCCATAAAAGGGGGGGAGGGGACTTTTTTTGCTGTACAGAGAGGCTCTCGAACATGTTAGTTTGATTGGGGCTGGTGATGGTGGTTTGAAGCTTTGTTTACTGTCCGTACCACAGGGCAATTTGTCTGCTTATCATTCTGCAGTATGACACCATTTCAAACATTGGTATTCCATCACTAGTTTTATCACAAAACTAATTCTTTGATGCACTAAAGCAACCAGGTCTGGCTTTGGGTCATTTTCCATGTGATGTGGTGAACAGTGGCTATACGGGCTGACGTACCTCTGAAGCCGACAGCTGCAATCAAAGTTGAGACTGGTTTTTTTGCATATTAAATTCTATATTTCATTAACGTTTGTATGTATGTACTACTAGGCCTATATAAATTACATTCTAATGATTAAATTATCATAATTCAGCCTAGTAGATAGTTTGTCATGTTGGTATTCCCGTAAAGCCGTCAAATATAGCATCACCAAACAATTCATTGTGGTGTTTGATTGTTTCAAAAGCACTGTTTTTGTTGCAGTTTGTGATTCATGTGTGTAAACATTAAATAATTTGAAATGCAGTGTAATCGCTATTTAATCTGGTAGATACCTTAACGGCAGGGCGTACAAACAACCAAATACAGAGTTAGCCAATAACAGAGCAGCGGTACATATTTTAGTCGTGTCACATAACAGATGGGCCTGTTTGTTTTGTCGTGTCTGTCCCCTTGTGAGCATAACTTCTGAACCGCAGTGGACAATCACTTTGCACGAAAACCAACATTGATGTTGAGTATGAAACTATTTTCATCTCCCGAAGAATGCAGTTTCGCCTTTATACTTAGGCAAACGGATTACAATGCTTCTTATTATCTTCTCTGCTATCTACAAGAAGGGCTTAAACTATTCGGAATGTGTATTGACTTAACCTTTTAATTGCAATGTTAACTATACACTATTCCACTTGCGTTAATAATTAATAACTTTGAATTTTGTTCATATACTGTATGTATGGTTATCGTATGACTCTCAGAGAACACAAGGATTATTTTCTTAAACAACCATTGATCTTTGTAATTGTAAAGTGTTATGTTTTCTTTGCGGTACGGGCTGAATTTTTAAATATTATTTAAATGAGCTTTGGTTTCAAAGAGTTGCACTTTTTTTGCCAACCACGAGACATTGGACTATATCGGCGAGAGTTTACATGATTTGCATGGTATGAAACAATGATAACGTGGTTTTGTGATTCGGTTTTTTTCTATTTGATCCAGAGGGTGGGGAGGGAGAGAGAGAGAGAGAGAGAGAGAGAGAGAGAGAGACTTTTGTCAAGAAAATAGAGTGGGAGGAAGAGATAGCGTATGTTTCGTATCACATCATATGATTTTTCCCTCTCGCTGACGCGTGTATTAGTATACAAGAAACAGCTGTTGGTTTGTTGGAAATCTTTTTTTTTTTTTTTTTTTTTTTTAGCCGTGTGGTATACGTACGTTTTACGTGTTGGCCACGACTGAGCCATAGTCTCATGCGACCAGACCGGACGTTTCCAATGTTCCTCATCTCCGCTTGTTACCGTTTTATTCCTTATCATAAGCCTAGATGTTCTAGCAAGGAATTAAAGTTCTCTGCTGTTTGGCTCCTGGAAATGTAATATTTTTGTCTTTTAAGAATGAGTGTGCAAAAATGGAACAATAAACACATATTGGATTGTCTAGAAATCTGCGAAGCCTACGGAAATCTATGGAATAACTTATTATGATTACTCAAGAAAAAAGTAAATAAATGAAGGATTGTGAGCAGTTCAAAATTTGGATTTGAGGTTCCCACGGCAGTGAATTCGAAGATGGCTGGCTTCTGGGTTGTAGCCCCGCTGAGTCAGGTAGGTTTACCAACATCCTTGCTGCCTCCATGTAGGCAAAAAGGACGTTTGAAACGTTAGTAAACGTCCAGAAGACTGCCATCTTCGTTCAAAATTTAACGAAGCAGCTTAAAGTTTTGGGGTTTCAGGATTTAATTCTAGAAATCCCATGTGTAAAAATGAAAACTATAAAAACAGGGTGTCGTCAGGAAGTAGCAGTGTCATGTTGCTGGAACAGAGGATTTATACAAACAGTTTTGGTGTCAGTAAGCTGATTAGTCTTTATTGGATATTGTTAAAGGCTACACGGTCGGTCACCTCCGCAGTTTCTAACGGATTGCATTTCATACAAAATGAATTATTAATAATATGGGGAAATTAAGTATTTCCTTTTGAGCTGTTTATTTACAATTTTCATTTCAATTCTTTTAATTTAATATGTCATAGAATTAATCGTTTATATTCACCATGACAAATAAAATGTCCGCATCAAATAGCGAGCGTGCATAATTATTTTTGTAGGATAAAGGATATTAATTTGGTAACCCTGTCATGGCAGTTATGGAAGCACCATGTAATGCCGTCTGATAATCCATGCTCTTAAAGATTCTCATTGCTTTTCCTAAACGTTAAAGTAATTTCTGTGACAGGAAAGTAATAATAAATCTCACATCTGTTGGAACTAAGATTTTTGAAATTCTTGTTACAGATAAAAAAAAATGCTTACCAGAAAAAAATTATTTTAAGCCTTTAAACCCATTGTTTGCTTGTATGTAATATCTGCTTAACGTCAGTGATGTTTATTTTGTATTTATGTGTTTCATACGATTCTCAGAATAAACAGGGATTATTTTCTTTAACAGTATTAAACAATTGATGTTTACAGTTGTGAATAGTTGTGTTTTCTTTGAGGTACGGATTGAAACCTAAAATACAATTTAGATGAGTCACGCTTTCAAAGGGTTAAGTTCACCACACCGGGAAAAGCGTTAACTTTATGCACTGCCCTCTAGTAAACGTTTCTCTTTTGCTTTCCACTTGTAAACAATTTGCTGACTTCTGCTTTTGTAGCTACGAACATTAGTTTCCAGAAGACTTTCTCATTGTAAATTATGTTTAATTAAGCGATTCGGCCATTCGCTGTGTAATTTATGTCGTGTGTATAGGTGATTATTCTGATATACGTAGAAGTATTATGTGGGAGAAATTAATTTTCCGAATGTCGTTTGTATTTAGTAGTTTAAAAACGGCTTTACATATCGATGTTCAAATGTTTCAGTGACTGAATAAGTGTGATTTAAATTTTTTTATGGGAAAACCCTTTGTTGTGCTTCATCACAATCTCATTTGCATATAACCCCACCCCTCTAAACAACCATTCCGTCTATGTTCATTTGTACCCCGTATCACAAACTCCCCTAGTGACATGAAGCTTCACCCTCTGAGAATGAATGCACAGAACAGCACGGCGAATGGATCAATACTTACTATTGGCTCTAATCATTACGCGGGGTCTTTCAGCCAATCAGAGGTAGACTTTCGGGGAGTGTGTCAGTCCGACACCGGCGCGCGACTCAAACATGTTCATCTGTTATGTTATGAGCGTTTCTATTGGCCCGTCAGCTCCCGGTGGGGTTCCCAAGGTCCAATACCAACTTTCGTTGCTGAGCGCTGCCACTGTCTGGCAGTGTGCGGTTAGGGACGGGCGGGAGTGTCGAGCGGGACAGACAAGCAGGCAGGCTGATGGCCGGTTTGTGAGTGTGTCGAGTCATGCCAGCAGGCTCTTGTACTGTGTACTGGTTACCAAAGTTATCGCCGTCTGCACAACCTCAGACACCGTCTGGTGCTCAGTCTTCGGCTCGCTGGGGGTGGCCGCCAGCAACTTGTTATTACTGCTTCTGCCCGCATGTCGTTGGTTTCTGGACAGTCTATCCGCCCGCAACTCTCTTACACCTACACATCTTCACTGCTAACATGGAGACCAGGTAAATATTATATTCTGTTTGAAGTGGCGAACTGTTCTGTGATGTTTTGTGTACTTTTTTGGTGTTTTTAATCGTCACCAGAGCAATACATAGCTCGCCGTTAGCTGTGGTTCTTTGTCTGCCTTATGTTACCGCCGGCTGGCCCCAAAACTTGCTTCTGACGCATTAAAAAAAAATAAGGGGACTGGGTCTGGTAAAGAAGAGAAGCCTTCTGAAGGGTATTCGTAAAGACCTCGTATCGCATTTGGGGTGGAGTCTCCCTAGCATGGTTCTGATCAAGTTCGTCGTTGTGGTGAGGGGGGAAAGATGAGGTTTAGTGGAAAAGGAGAGCTAGAAGGGGATCCGGAGGATGAGAGAAAGAGACAGCAAGAAGGCTTTTGAGGCCTTTGTTCATCCCAGTGTTGCCAAAGCTTCTGGGACAGTGTTGCCCAACGAGATGCCCCCTGACGAAACAGCTGTGGAGGCCAGCCAGATGTATAACTACTGTCACAACTAAATACATTCGACATTTGCTTTACGTTTCCTTGAAACTGTGTGACGTATGTATCTTTTACTTCCTTGTGAAGTAGGAATTTTAAAGCCTTATATAGACTTCAGATATTTTTTTTATGAATTATCCGTTAAGTTTTATTTTGTACGACCTACAATTCTGATTTATATGGAAGCTGATCCCCCATACAAGTAACCATATAGGATGTCTGACACATTAAATAGCCCTTTGAAACACGAAGCTCGTCTAGATAATATTTAAGAATTGTAAGTACTGCAGTTCGCCATTGCGAAGGTCAGCTGGTAATACTTTAGGAAATAACAGCTGATTATTCTGAGAATTATACAAAACCGAGAAATGCAAAATGGAGTGTGTTTGATTGTCAGAGCAACTGGTCTCCACTCGGCTTTAAAAAGCTAAGTAGAAGTCTCCACGCAAGACAAAGGAAGATTGAAATTATTGAATATTCGCTCTTCTTGGTTGAAACATTAGTTGCAACGGCAACATAACGCGTCTATATGTCGGAAGACAAATTGGATTACCGTGTCAACTCTACAGTAAACCTACAGTGGAATACATTGCTGAACATAATTTATTCACTGCTTGTAGTTTCCCAGCCGGTAGAGATGCATTTGATGGCTGGGTATGGATTTCGTTTTGATGTTTTCAGTTCGCCTTTCTGTCTAGATCAGCTATGAAGCTTACCGAGCTTCGTACTTATAGGATACTGAGGCTCTCCACTGTTTTAAGGCCTTTACGTAAAGCCAATTAGGGCAGAGATTAAGAGTAAGGATGTTTGCCTACACGTCTCATACGCCTATGTGAATTTGGAAGATGCTAAATTATCCCAGGTCTAATAAAAATGTTACAGTTAGAACAATTAATAATTATTGATTGTTTAAAGTTGTTTAGCAGGCCGGTTGAAAAAATAGTTTTAAATACGCTTTGTAAAATAGCATTGTTCTTTCTTCTTTTAGGTTTGTTAAAATAACAGGTATCTTTTAGTTGCCGGACGTGACACAGAGTTTGGTTCAAGCCGTGTTGTAAAAAGTATTGTTCTATGACCAAGCATTTATAATTACTGTCTAACATCTCATGTTTATGATTAAATCAGTTTTTCACGCAATGTTTCGGTCTATTTGGCGATTAACATGTTGAAATCCTCATCATTCAGTAGTCATAAAACGAATGGCTGAAACTTGTGTTAAATTTAGCTAATCAGAAACGTGTTTTTGTCGGCAAACATAATTACTAAACAGTGTATTGTGTAAGATTTCTGTCCAGCTTCGCCAGCTGGAGATCTTGCCTTGGTAACTTGGTAGAGAAAGTAAACAGCTCGTAATGCGATGAACCTGACTGATTGTTTCTTTGTCTCGGCCCCGCTCAAGGACGTACCTGCTGATTCCTAGCTTCATTCACAGATGAGAACGCTTCATTCCACATCCCGCGTCACACAGCTGAGGAAATATGCCGATACAGAACATACTTGTGATCTTCTGGTCAGATTTCAGGTTCTCACGGCCAGGAAGTAAGGAGATGAATGTTGTCTGGAGTATTGCGACGTGCAGACTGGTAGAAATCGCCCTGTTGATGGAGGCAGTAAACATGTTTGAAACGTCGGTTAGTTTCTGTCACAGGCGTGACGTCCCACAAAACAGTGATTGTCACGTGATGAAAAATGTTCGGGGTGGGGATGAGAAATAAGGTCGGGGTAGCTGGAAAAAAGATTACTTTGGGGCTTTGAGCGTAGATGTAAGGATATTGATGTTGGAAGAATGGAATACAGCTAAAATATTACACTCACGAGATTGCAGGGAGATCTACCGTTTCGTAACTGTGAGTACATTTCATTAGTATTCACCAGGAAGATGTCAAACTTGGGTTTGCAAGACCCGGTGTCATACTAATGAAATGTTGTGTAAACAAATAATAGGGTACTTTATTTTGCATGTAAATTAAAGGGTATGCCATGTGCTTCTGATTTGATGGCAGTCACTTGTGATATACAAAGAAAATAAAATACATTTCTAAGCTTAGGGAAGTACACGAATTTTGATAACGGGATTCATCGCTCTGTTTTTTGGTTTTGTAGCTACAAATGTGTTCTGATCTTTTAAAGCCCAGTGGTAACTTTGCTTTAACAATCGACGAGTCTGCATTCTGCACACGGTGTGTTTACATGTTTCGTGTGATTCTCAGAATAAAATGTGATTATTTTCCGAAATAGCATTAACCAGTTGAATATTCATTGTCTTGGAGACGTGTTTTCTTGAAGTTTTAAATTCTATTTCGATGAAACACGTGCTTCAGATGCGTGACGTGTTAAATACGAAAAGCAAGGCAATTTTAAAGTGGAATGCTTCATAAATTAACAAATCACGGGTCAGTGTTCGAAACCGCGCAGGGTAGTTGTGGGGGGCTATTGTACTTCTTGAAGGCCCTGGGGTTAAAGACGACTGGAGCATGAAACAACTCGTCTCCGTCTATCGACGCCATACACCGTTACGGTATGGTACAGAAATGGCTTTTGGAATTTAATACCGCCCCAGATAAGTCAAATCACCATTTGACTTGTTCCTGCCCTCCCGACCTCTACAAAGCATTTTCCTATGTTCCTCCGGCATATTTTAAGTAAAGCGAATTTTTCTCATGTGATGACGCATTGTTAATCTTGGCATTAGATGAAAATGAGAGGCTAGGTTCATGCTTCGGCCGCTTTATGCCCGTTGAAACAGGTCCTTTCAGATAGGAGGGTGTGTGGGCGGTCATCGAAGCAGGTATGACCGTTTTGAACTGAACAGGATCAGTGTACAACATAAAATTCAGAAATGGCAGATTGACATTTGTAATATAACGACGTGTCATCAGAATTTTACCACAGTAAGATTTACAGTGATTTACAGGGCGGTGGTAACTATGTGTACCACCTGTGTAACTTTTAGTAACACGGAGTGTTGCCCACTATCCCTTTGTGCGTCTTATTTGGTACCCTGAATGAATAATCGAGCTTTTCGTAAACGTTAAATACCAGCAGTGCTCTTAAAGATGTTACCCGTTCATCGTCCAGCCTTTGACTTTCTCCCTTATTCGAAACCCACTTCGCCTTCTGCCTTCTATAATTTAGTCTGCGTTGCTATTGTCGAAATTTCTCTGTAGGAACAGAATAGATAAACGTTATTTCGATTATATGTCTTCCTTTAAAGGTCAAAGGTTACTTCTTAGTTTGGTGTTTATGTGTAACACAATTCGTAAATCCTAGTTGACCATTGGTTTGATGACCGTGTAAATAAACGCGTCCTCGGGTTGCGGATAGAGGAACAGCTTCCAGTTATGGAGGTTGGCTGCGAATATATTGAATAAGCAGTCGCGGACAGCCGGCGAGGGGTGGTCCTCCAGCTTGGGGGTTGGGCGTGAGGCTAACAGCCTTTCACCATAAAAACTATTATTACGAAAAAAGTTAAAGTCGGAACAGGGCGGACTCTTTGGAAATTGAAAAAGGATTTGTGATTTGGAAGGTGACTGGATTTTGTGGGCCTTGGACAGGGGACGGTGGAGGGCTTTGGTTAATTCGGTGATGAACCTTTGTAAATAGGCCGTAACACTGTATTCTTGTGCATTGTCTTTCGGTTACAAATTTCTGTGAGAGAAAAGTGGTTCTGGAAAGTCCAAGTAGACGAAGAAATGTGTGCTACAGATAACGGATTCTTGATGATAAGATAAGGAAAGGAGACTGTAAACAGACTCCATGAATCAGAGTTTTTCTTAAGTAGTTAGTAGTCGCTCACATCCTAAGCCATATGAATCCAGTCCACACCCTCCCTGTTTTCCTTAAGATCCTCCCACCTACGTCTAAATCTTCCCAAGTAATCTCTTTCTTCAGGCTTCCCATCCAGAATTTTGTAAGCATTTTCATCGTCTCCATGCGTGGAGTATGCCCCTCTGTTAACATATTTGTCCCCCTCCCGCTATGTCCCTTTTCAAGGTACAGTCGTGAGCACTAAACAGATGACGCAGACCTGATCTGTAAGGAGATTCACACTATGATGTATTGAGCGTTCTGGCTCTGAAAAGGGATTCAAGATTCTCAAGGCCAGATTTTCACCTGGGCAGGACTTTCAGCCTTTCTAGACACGTGGACTTTAGCACGTCATACGTACAGGTGGTGTCATGGAAATGGCACCGAGCTTGAACCAGATGTCTGTAATGGCAGTGGTTTGCTGTCCGAACCAACCAACAAGATTAGTGTCATGTTAGCCAGAAGGCGGGGGACACCTGCTGTTTGCTTGACTGTCCAGACGCCCCTTGTAATCTCCAGCGGCTGGAGACGAGAGTCTTCATTTAACTGCGTGTTAACCATTATTTTGTTTCTCAGAAGCACTGGAGGCTGTCTAAGATGTTGCGCCGTATATTCTGGTATAAATTTACCGACGTTTCGAAGTTGCTTACTGCCTCTATCATCAGTAAGCACCTAAGCGTAAAACTTGTTTTAAGCCTCATAGTCGAAAATGTATCTCGAACATCTCTGCTTTGCTGTGAATAATAATATAACAAAAAAAAGTTAAATTGAACATAGTGAAGTTGCAAGGAATTGTTGACTTCAGCCGAACAGTGTAACTAACACTTCTAGCAGTCTTTTGTCTCGATGTGAACGTGCCGTGTTCATGGTCTTTCACTTTGTAAACCACTCGTTAAAGTGTAGCTGAATGTTTTCATTAACAACGTGACGCAAGTGTACTGATTGTGACAGACTGTTAAACCTTCTACAGTACATCTTGAAGCCCACTGCTTTTATCCAAGAAAGTGTCAAAACGGTAAACAGCCAAAGGTTGACCTCCAAAGTAATGGATACCTCCTGCTAGTTGTGAGACTTGGCACGTTGCTGATCTACAGCTCTGCGTATTGCGAGTCCATTTTCAGATTTACCTTCTGGATGCGTAGAACAGTCTTACCACCGATAGTGGCCTCTTGTGGGATGTTGCGTCGTTTAATCTGGTAGTCAAAAGTTATTTGATGCACTTTTTCCATCAGTAGGACGTCTTACTCAGGGCTTGTTGGCCAGTGATCCAATCTCTGAACTGAGGACCACTGCTTATTCAGTGCACTCAACATCTGCAGGGCATGGATGTCGCAGTGGCACGAGAAATTAGTAAAAGACGGAAATCTATACTTGAACTGACTGAGTATAGGGTCATATGACTTGTGAACGCAGCAATGAACATGCCCTGATGATGGAGGCGAAGAGGACCACAGAAACGTTGCTAAACTTCTACCAGACTGCACTGCGCTACAACCCCAAAAGACAGCCATCTTCGAACTCATCGCCGTGAAAAGAAAATCATTCTACTTATAACGTAAAAGCCAATAAATTTGACCAAATGAGAAACTTGACTTTTTAAGAAACGCCTTATACCAGGTGCGAAGAATATATTAATATTTTGTCAGCAGATATCGAAAACCACAGACTATTTTTAACCCTTTAAAACCTGTGGTAATTACATATACCACCTGCCTTGATATTTGATAACTCTGCATTTTGTTCTGTGTGTTTACTACGAGAATCACACGCTTCTCAGAATAAACAGCGATTATTTCCTTAAACAGCGTTAACCAGTTGATCTTTCTAATGATGAAGTGTTGTTTTTTCGATACGGACCGAATGTTTTTACTTGTGTTTCAATAAATTGTCGTTGAATGCACTTGGAACACGAGAGTAGTTTTGAGCAATGTCATTGGCGCTCGATCGGATGTTCATTGAACTGCACTGATATATTTCCCCTGTTCTGACGCAGAATGCAATTGCACTGGCGTGTTTAGAGTTTTGCGTGAAGTATATATGGGTCAGGAGAGTTGCATGTGCCGGTAAGTTAGATCAACTCCAGATTCTGTGTGTGTATAGTTAATTGCTGAGCGACGTGACCTCGCGTGACCCGAATGAGAACAGCGCATGCGCAAAATTATTCCCCTTTCCCATCTAATCTATACTCGCTACCTTCCACATCTGCGGCATTTCTGATAGCCATTTCCAATTTGATTCTGCCCCTATCCCCACCCCAATAACAATACATGGTCATAACACAATTCGGCCCTAATAATAATACCCTGCACGGGAACTACATTGAACAAGACCCCCTACCATCTCTTTTTGATGTGGGTTTTAATGAGGTGGTTTCGTGGTAATGCGTTCATCTCGTAACTGAAGTCATTGAATCATTTTCTAATGTTTTTACCGCGAAGTGGCCACATGTTTTCAGACTCATCCATAGGACGATTTATCGTGACGTCGTGTTTCTGTTTATTGATCGATTGTGCGATTCAGTTTATCGAGATGTCGATACTGCTTCTGTTATTTTTTTCCAGGAAGTTCATAAAATGAATGATATTTAGGAATGTCATGGTAACAGCGCATTTAGTGTCGTATATGTGTTCTTTATTGGTTTACAGTAGTATGTTTTAGTATTTATAAAAAGGACTGTGTGTTATGTTGATTGGCTAACTGTGCGGTTTCGTCATCACCCTGATGGTGGAGGCCGAAAGCAGATCCAAAACTCGGGTAAACTTATACCAGACTACACAGCAAGTATCCGAGAAAGCAGCCATCTTCATATTCGCCGCTGTGATAACCTGAAATCCCGTATTATAAAAACACCGGAATAGATATTCATTTGTTTTTCAAGAGAAAAAAGTTCCTAATGGCATTGGAATGTTCTTGTCTGAGTCCCCCCCCCCCCCCCACAGCGATTTTTCGACAAGTTGATGGATTTTGTTGACAGGTTCGTATTTTTTTTATATCCACCAATCAGTTATTCTTTTGCTGTGTGATCGGCATTGTAGTTTTCTGACATTTTGTTTTGTAACGTAAAATTATTCACCTTTAATCTCTGTATTCCTTTTGTATTGTTCTTCACAACAGCCTTTTTAGTGTGAAAATTAGCATGGAGATAGATCATGAGCTACAAATCATAAACAAGTTCTGTACATTAGGGGAGTTGTTAATTAGCCCTTTAATGCCGAAACTCGTCTAAATACTATTTAATATTTCAGGCCGTACCGCAAAGAGAACACGACACTTCATTACAAAAATGAACTGGTTAATATTGTGTAAACCGCTGTTACGAGACCCATGAATGCAGGATGCATCGTAACTACTCTTGTAACATATGGTACATATAGTTACCACTAGGCTTTAAAGAATTAATCGTTAAATGAAGCAGAAATGAACACAAATTAAAAGTACAGTAGATTTCATAACACGTTGTTCTTCAGGGTTGTGACGTCGTCTGTGAATCATACTGCCTCAATCTTCAGGGCTGGAAGATGGAGACAGTATGTTCCTCCGAAATTTTGATATCTATACCTATGAGTCCTCACGGTGTCAACCCTGAATATCATCATTAATTTCACAGCCGTTAGAACTTCAAATCTCAGTTGTCTTAAGATATTCCCACTTGGTCTTGTTTTTGGCGAATTCTCCGTTCGGGACGTACTGAGCGTAACAGTTGAGGTATGCTATACGCAGTCTGTTCTGTCTAGACTCGAGGTTTTGTCTGCGTTGTATCTTCCTGTACGTCCAATGATTTGTTTCAGAATGTGTTTTGTTGTTGTAAACGAAGTATTTTCGTTGTAATCTTTACGTGCATGTTCATTAACCCGTTTATGCATAAATTAACGTTAACGAATACAAAGTACCAGAAACTGTTCAAAAATGAATCCTGTATATGTGGCGTTTATGTGATTATACGAGAGCCAGATAAAATTGTTACAGGCGGGGCGTGATGTAAACACTCTTGAATATTGGTGGTTTGTTAATTTTGATTGCAATGATTTTGATCTCGCACTGCTGCATGTAATTATCTGCTTCAAAGTGCCCGAACACACGTGCTGGGGGGTACCAGTGCTTTTAATTTTTTCGCAGTGTGCGGTCAGTATTCGTGGCCACAGCACGGCTTTCGGAATATACATCTTGGATTCCAAAGGCGCGCTTTCAGATTCTCAGAACTTACAAACCAGAGATTCTGAAATAGTGGAGAAATTGTGTAATTTTGCCTTGACAGTCAGAAAGGACACTTCTAGGTTCAAATTGTCAGTGTTGAGAATTAACAATTTATGAAAACGGTATGAGCTCAAGAGCCATTGTTTGAAAACCTATCCGGATCGTAAGACAGGTGATAGGGAAATGAAATAAATACGCACAAAATTTTCTTCGGAAATCCTGAAAGGGAGAGGACATATGTTAGTCCTACGCTTTGATGGGAGGATAATATTTAAGTGGATCTTAGACAGGATGCGGGTACGGATCAGATTCATTTGCCTTAAGACAGGGAGCAATGTAGGGCTGTTGTGCACACGGTTATGAACTTTTTTGGTTCCATAAAAGAACGCGATTTCCAGCTGAGCAACATTTACCTTGCTGTGTGTAGTTAGATATAACTACGTTACACCTTCTTTAATAAAAATCCTTCCGTCAAAAGGACTAGAGGCCAAATTAAGATTGTCAAATAAGCTACATAAACTTTAGTATTTAAGTACGGTTTATTTTAGGATGTTTTGGTTAGCTTCATTGAATGGACGGGTTTGTAACCATCTTCATAGATTAGAATCCTAGCGAACGTAAATAGTCGCTTACCACTCTAATGATGGAGGCAGTAAGCAACTTCGAAACGTCGGTAAATTTATATCGGACTACACGACGTAACATCCCGGAAGGCAGCCATAATTGTATTCACCGCTGTGAGAACCTGAAATTACACTTTTTATTTTGGTTTCGACCTACCACCTTGTGGTATTGTACAGGAAGAGACTTTTGCGAAGTTTCGCGGGTGATTAAGAGACGCGTGTTTTGCCAAGAACAACTTCTTTCATGCCGGCTTAAGGGTGTGAAACACGAATTTTGTGAGCTGTCATTAGCTGTAAGGTAAATAGGGTTCAGGTACGTGATGTGAAATGGTTCCTTTTTTGACGGAACACAACCGTTTTCGTTTTCTTTGTGCCTGGCTGCAGTGTCCCAGGGACGGTCTACCTGAATTTTCAGGTCTTAGTTCTCACAACTGAAGCTGGAATATGAAGATAAGCGTTGTTGCAATATTTCATTGCTTTGGGCTTTTGATGGCAATCTTTGGGTTGTGGAGTGAAAGTGAAAATTTGTGTAATAGCACATTATTTATTGTTCCAGCGTCTCTAACACTTAGTTTAAATGAATTTTAAATTATCCTCTCGGATGTGTCTTTCAAATAGGGCTGAAAGTTGGTCCCGACTTAAAACACTCTTCTTCTGATCTGCGTTTTATGTACCACACATTTTAAGGTAGGCTCGACCCGGTTCGTGAAATGTAAAGAGACATTTCCCTCGTTTAACTTCATAAAAGCCGGTAACAAATTTTGTTTGGACAGAATTCACGATGCTGGCAAACGAGTACAATTTTAACTGTGCCGGAGTTCATACTTCAAAGAGTGGCTGGTATCAGACCGTGTGTAGATATGCTTCGATAAACAGACATAATACAGATTTCCGACCAAATGTGGCAAATACAGTGCGTGTGTGGATTCGTACAAACGACAGGGCCGCGTGTATTTATTTTCTGAGTCTAATGGACTGTGTGATGATGATGACCCATTAGGTTTGTACGCTCACTGTGTTAGCAACAGATGACAACGGAATTGATATTAATGCTAAAGCCGTGTAGGTACCTAAATGTGTTCGAAAACTTGTTTGTGGTTATTAATCTTAATTTTTATTTTTCGTATGTGATCATTTTGACAAAACATTTTGATAATGAACGTGTACTATTTTCCCACAGTTTCATAGGTCCTTATCACGTTAACTTTGTTAAATTATTTTATCTCAGCAGTTTATGTGAGTGATTTGATTCAAGCTTCGGTTGTTTTACCGTCCTGGGAGACGCCCCGGTACCATAGGGAGGCTGTGTGGTCCAAAGATCCGGTCTGAATGTGCCCACAAACGAAAGAGTAATTCTCGAGATCTGAAGTAGTGTGGATACAAAATTACAGTTGAATATCATCTCTTGAAAGCCCAATGGTAACTATATGTACAACTTGCTGTAATACATAGTAACCTTCCATTTTGCCCACAGAATATTCTATTTGTGGGGTTCTTTTGATTTTCACAGTAAGCAGGGATTATTTACATCATTAGGCAGTCGATTTTTGAGATTGTGATTTTTTACGGTACGGACTGAAATCTTAAATGTTTCGAATGTGAGTAGTCCAGCACTGAATATTAATTTCATGGTTTTCTGAGGACAAATTACAAATTATGTCGGGTGCGTTGTGTAGTCCATGTGGGCGATTTGCGAAACTAAGGCGGTGGTTGAACTCCTACCGAACATTTTTAGAGCTCCGGTTCTGCCCTGCATAATAAATCTCAATATCCTGATTTAGAAATGATTTTAGCACGACAATCGATTGAAAACGTCGGTCAGATGTACGGGCGGTTCAGTCCGCGCCCAGGTTTAGGCTTGCTTTTGACAGCAAGTAACTGTGATAAATTATAGGCCTACCCTCGCAGTTCCTTCCGAACAGGATAATTATTAAACTATAACTTCTCGTTACGCGAGTTTAGAAATGGATTTGCTTAAAGTAATTTTTTTGTATGTGCTAGGCCGTTCTTGTTATTTGTACGTGATTTTATTGAACCCTTCTCTACGTTCATCTGCTAAGACTTACATCAAAGTGGTAACTACATGTACCACCTGATTTTAAAACCCAGTAACTCTAATTTTGCCCACAAAGTAAGTATATTTATGGATTCAGTATGATTCGTAGAACAAAACAGCGAATATTTCTTTGAACAGCAATAAACAGTTGATCGTTGTCGTGGTGACGCATGGAACTGAATTTTCAAATGTTATGTACTAGTATATGAATTCCGTACTTTAAAGGATTAAATAAAGATTATGACTTTGTGTCTTCTTATGCCGTGCAGTTTAGAAAAGGTGCCAGTAACGAGACAGTGTCTTGTTGCTTGGTTGCTCTCAGAGAGGAAATGGGACCGGACGTCATGGAGAACACTCATGCCTGTACAGCAATATAAGGTTGATATAAAACGTTCTCAGTAATGACGCTAAATGGCAAAATGTTCTGCACAACGACCCAAAGAGTAATTTGCTGTGGTGTTCTTTGGTTTCACGAGACCTCATACGACTTAGAATAGAATAGTTTTAATGATATAAAGTTCTGTATGGTGGATATCGTACTTAATGTGAGTTTGTGAAGTTACTTGTGTGGTATATTCAGACTGTGAGCTAGGACAGAAGGGTGCGAAGGCAAAGCATTGTGAGAAGGGGTGAGAACAGTGGGATCTAGAAGGGATGGGAAATAAACATTGTGGAAAGGAGGGACAGGACAAATATTACGAAAAGCCGGAAAGAGGACGAGGAAAATAAGATCTCCCTGATGATGGAGGCAGTATGACCTCTGAAACGTTGCTAAACATCGACCAGACTACACGGCGCAATAACCCAGAAGACAGAAATCTTTATACTAAGAATCGCCCTGATGATGGAGGCAGTATGACCTCTGAAACGTTGATAAACATCTACCAGACTACACAGCGCAACAACCCAGAAGACAGAAATCTTCATACTAAGAATCGCCCTGATGATGGAGGCAGTATGACCTCTGAAACGTTGGTAAACATCGACCAGACTACACAGCGCAACAACCCAGAAGACAGAAATCTTCAAGATACGAAAGACATTCGTGCTATATTGCAGGAAGATGTTCATACTGGCATTTCAATATTTTCAGCGGCTAGTCATATATTTTTTGTCCTGTTGGATCATCATCGTGTACCTGTCTGGGCTGTGGACAATCTCTGGCTGTTATTTACCGGCTTCTCACCATGGAGGCCCGGGTTTGGGCTGCTTCATGTATCATTTAGGGGTGGAGCCTGTTAGAGGCTAGCTTCTTACCACAAATACTCTTGCCCCCCAGTTACAGGAATAACAACAAACTTCTCGCACTTCATGATCTTTTTGTCTTAGTTTTAATGTGGGTCAGAATGATGTTGAAAGATTTTGGACCTAGTTCTTTCTTGGACTGGTTTCGCCTGGCTGGAAATTACTTCTGTCGGCGGCCTCGGAACACGGTAATAAATAATCAGATGCCATATAATACGGGGAAATTCGTGGCCAGCTGCGCATTCGCCAAGGAGTTTACATTTATAGTTTTTATCGGAAATAAAGCTTTGCTAGTTTGGATCCGTCTCCAGGTAGCCTTGCCTGTGGTTTCCTGTGGGTTTCTGGAAGGACACGCGAGAGAATGCCTGTTTAGGTCTGGATTCTTTTCTGTTGGGTCTGCCCGGTCTAGGAGGGGAGAGGGATGTCAAGGTAGTTATTGTACCCCCGCAGCCCGGGTCCAGCCAAACAGACCTTCCAGTTGGCGGTAGATCTTCCTTCGTCCCGTCCAGTTATGGTTCTAGACAGTTGCGACGTTGCCACGATTTCACGGACATTTTTATGCCATGTAGCTTGTGGAACAACTGTTAGTTTCTATACAAGCCAATGCACTTTTGGAAGTCTGTTGCTAACCACATATTCATGCCAGTCATAATCGAGAGTGTCAATAAATATCTAACTGTAATTTAAAATAATCTTTTTGGTTTAACCTATGTTACCTCAAGGATATTCAAACCGCGGTCAGATTACGTACAATTTTTTGTAATAATTAATTGTATCAGATTCTATAATAAACCATTTAATCGCCTAGTTTAATATTTAAGCGAGTGATTAGTAAAATAAGTAATAAAGAGGTAAATATAATATTGAATAGGTAACCTAATGATAGTCAAGTTGTACGAGACTGCAAAGTTCTTCACGCTAACTAACCCTCAGGTTTAGTAAAAAAACCTACATTTACATTTTCTGGACCAGCTAAACGACTGTCAGCTTCTCCATAGAGTAGGCACAACTGACGCGAATCTGAGCCGCGTTTGTTTTTATGTGTGTATTGTTTCTCCAGCCGCTCCTTTGTGAGAAAATATGAAGTCTATGGAATTGTTGCCTCGTGTCAAAGACCTCTGTCAGGGTGACACCGACAAGTGCCGTTGTGGATCGCTGCTGAACACGAAACAGTTCAGGTGAGACATCTGTTTATCGCAGACCGATGGGACAGGTGGTTGACCCGTTATATTTACAAACAATTACGTGATATTTTATTAATATGTTTAACAAACTTTAAAATGAGATAAATTGATTAGACAGAATACAAATGACGCGTGAGTACAGCGAACTAAAGATCTTATCTGGATTAGGAAGTACTCGTAACATTGACAGACCACTGAGGCTTGAGTGTGTGGGTCAGCGAGTAGACATTTAGCTGATCAAGAAATTCCCTTTTGTCATGTTCGTGAAATTGCCTTTTCTGCCTTGAACAGACCAAAAATATAAACAATTCACGAGAGAGAGTAATATGAATAACTATCAATTTGGAATGTATGGTCGCTGGCGTAACAGCCTAAGAACCGTTCTCTTGGGTCGGCTTATTTTGTGTTGGTCTCCCCAGCTCACATTCTTGTACCTATTTACAATCCAGTGCTAACCTATAGCCCCCCCCCCCCCCCATTTGAAGCACATCCAAGGTCTAGGCTGTGTTGTGTTGAGCCTCCTGCGGACTAAAGTGGAGTTTCAGCACGTGGGAAAACTACCTCCAGGAGCGCAAGTCCCCAAGAGAGGGCGTCAGTCGGTGAACCATACGGAGTGAATCCTACTGCCGTAAGATTCGCTCGTAAGCAAGAGTAGGTGACGTTAAAAACTGATGGAATTGGCTGGACGGAAATGTCTCCTCTCCTAAAAGGACTTTCTTCAAGTTTTTGAAGCCCCAATCTCATCCAGACAATGTTTAAATATTCAATCCGTACCGCTGAAATCCAACACTTCGTCTTTACAACTGGTTAATGCTGTTAAATGAAATAATCGCTGTTGGTTGTTGAAGCAGGTGGTACATGCAGTTCCCATTGGACTCATTTACATCATGTTCTTCCATATGTCTTCTTTTTGTTTTATGATCAAAATTTTATTTTAATTTGTCATTTCTCTTATACATCTCGTGCACTGTACATTTTATCTTTCTGAAGAAGAGTGGAATTATAACGGTCGTCAGTGTGTAATTTTCTTATTTCTTTGTTACGTCAACTGTTCTAGCTCAAAATATGCTCTTTAGCTTAATTGAGATTCTTGAAGACGTCTGTCTTCTGGAATGTTACGCTGTGAAGTCTCGCAGAAATTTACCGATGTTTCAGACGTACTTACTGCCTCCATAATCGAGCGAAGCATCTCTTAAACGTCGATCAATTTCTACGAGACAACACGGAACAATATCCCGGTAGACAATCACCTTCATGCCCTCCGCGGTGAGAACCTAAAATCTCGCAAAGGTGAAACTTGTTAATGTAATATGTTTTGTCTATGACTTATCCCTGGCGGAGAGGCTGCATTAATTCCCAGACACTTGCAGAAATTCCGTCAGTTTACTTGCCAAATATTCAGTCCAGTCATTTAACTCATATAGAATGTATTATCGATAAGTAAGGTTGGAGGTTGTGAATTGTATTAATGTTACTGAGGTTAGGATCTAGTGGTAGGCTCTTGTGAACACGGTTATGAACCTTTGGGTACCGTAAGAGCAGTGGCGTGCCGTGCATGGAAACAAGGGAAACATTGCTTCCATAGTTTTGAAACGAAAAGAATTTATACATAAATAATTCAAGTTGAATAATAAGGATTTTGAATTTTGTTATCTTCTCAAGAACATGGCGTGTACAAAGCAAGAGACCGGACCGAAGACAGCGAGTGTCCTTGGGGGAGTTAACCAAGTTTCCTTTCGTTAATCCACGTAAGAGTTCGTCCCACCTCGAAGTTTCTTAGGAAGTAATTCTGACTGTGTTGTCCGTGGTTCTTGGCC
The DNA here is from genome assembly GCF_977971745.1 of Zootermopsis nevadensis. NCBI lineage: Eukaryota > Metazoa > Arthropoda > Insecta > Blattodea > Termopsidae > Zootermopsis > Zootermopsis nevadensis. Next base: position 11,888,980 of record NW_028259139.1, on the reverse strand, counting down.
CGTAGTGCAGAGACGAAAGAATGTGTTCTTTCAAAAGTGATGTGAAAAGTAACTGTTTATATGTGATTTCAGTTCTTTTCGGTGTTGTAAGCAACATTAACTTTTATTAAAACATTGTACGTGCATATTTAGGTGGTGCAGGATTGTATTTGTAATCGTATTTTGAAGCATGTTAAACTCCAGTAAGTAAACGGTCCATGTGCAAGGGAAGCATTTCCAATCTCGCGGTACAAGTGGCAGGGGAGTGATTAGGCAACACGCACAGCTAGAATCAACGTTGTCTTGAGAACCTTCATGTGACTGCAGTCGAACGCCTTTTAAAACGGAGGTTTAATAGTAGGGAATTTTCTCTAAAGAAAATAATTACAAAAAGAGGACGATCGACATGCGAGTTGCCAGAACTTGAAGCACAAACCAAATCATGTGTGAGGAAATTTAATTTGGAACAGTATTCTAAAACAGGGTGGCTATCCGGTTGCTGTAACATAGGAAAATTGTTTTTTTGCCAATGCCTATTGTTTCTGAATAAAAAAATGTATGGAACAGAACTGGATTCGGTAATATCAACAACCTTCATAGAGCATTGAAACGACATGAGAACTCTGAAACCGAAACCTCTTTCGTAGGTCGTCTGAAGGAAGGCTTATTAATCATCTCAACACAAACTTTCTAACTGTCTTCTGGGATGTGCCGAAACGTCTTATACACGTTTACCGACTTTTCGGAGGTGAAGATTGCTGTCTTCTGGGTTGTTGCGACATGTAGTTTGATAGAAGTTTCAGAGGTTCGTCATCAGGGCGTCAGTAAACTTCAATCAGAATACACGGCGCAACAACCCAGAAGACAGCAATCTGCAAAATCACCTCCGTGAAAACCTCAAATACTTTTCAGAGGTGCTTACTGCCTTCATTCCGCTGGTCTGTTGTGTTATGAGGACGTAACAGTGAACTGGTTGAATGTGTAAAGACTGAGAAGGATTTGGGAATCTACAGACAGGAGACCAAGGTTCGAATCCAACTCTGTCCACGAAGAAACTGCTGAACTGATGGTATAGGCCTCGCAGTGGTCTGATCCCCCATTCATGCAGTCCCGCCGGGTCTTAATAAAGGGACGAGGTCTCGGTCTATCTGTAGAATAAAATCCGACTATTCCATTCCCGACAACGGCAGAGAACTTCCCCTTCGTCTCTTCAAAGCCGTCTCTGGGTCACAACCACTCTGTACTGTTTTGTAAGGTTAGAATGTGTGAAGCATTTCCTCCAGGTCTCATGTGCCCTTTGTTAGACATGATGGTAACTTACCTTTAGCTTTAAATCCGCAGGTAACATTGACCTTTTTTTTTTAAGAAAGTGGCGTTGACCTGGTTTAAGGTAAGGTCTGAGAGTCTGACCACCAGGAACCAGGGTCCCTTCGCTTACATTTTGGATGAAGGTCAGTAATCTTTGTAAATGGCTTTAGAAATTTAAAAACTTTTGTTTTGAGAAATAGAGACAGAAGCCCTGACAGGCAATGACTAAAACTGTCCTTTCGTCCAGTTTCTTCTACTGTTTCGTAGTGGTTGAGGGCTCCTAACATCGGGTAACTGCGACATGAGCCACCCCACCCCCTTGCGACCACAATACGAACTTATCCTCTTGAGCCATTGGCATTAGCTCTGCCTTTCCTTTCTTAACCCTTTTTTGATTAGCGGCAGCCAAATATACCACTTGCTTTTTAAGTGTTAGATCTCAGCAAGTCGCTCGTTGTGTGTATACAGTACGCGACTGTAATCTTGAGACTTGCAAGGGATGCAGGAAGTCCGTAGAGTTAAAGGCAGACGCTATCTCTCCTCCTTCACCCCACCTCCTCACCCCGAAAGTCTCAAGATTACAGTCATTTGTCATAAAGTTTGTAAAATACATTTGTAAGCGTGATCTGTCTTGTAGGATTTGAATGTTTTCGCGGCGGAGAGTCTGAAGATGGCTGTCCTCTGGGTTGTTGCGTCGTGTAGTCTTGTAGAAGTTTACCTGATGATCGAGGCAGCAAGGACTTCTTAATCGTCGGTAAACTATTAGCAGACTACACGACGTAAGAACCCAGAAGAAGTCATCTTCATGTTCTTTGAAGTAAGAACAGCGTTTTAAATAGTTTTCATAAGCCAGCAGTCGTTAGCATATGCTAGAAAGGTTGAATTAAGGGTTGTATTTTAGCCACCTACTTTTATAACCGCTTTGGATTCACGGACGACGGATATGAATCCTCCGAAGAACGCGGGGCACTTTGATAAATGTTGCTACAGTTAGGGAGCTTTTTGAAGGAGGCGAAGTTACGAGATAAAGATACGAAAGATATCATCTAAAATTTGTATTTCGTTTGTCCTCTTTCATAATTTGGATATAATTTCAGTGCAAGAAATGAACATATTATTTGTAAAACTTGGGGTCTCTCGCCCGTGTTTTATTCTTGTCAGTCTTGTATCTCTCTTTACCTTCATCTCGTTCCCTGACTTTGAGCATTTTTATCGCTAAATATAATAAGTACTTCTGCCAAATAGCAGTGGACTTTATAAACAGAACATTTTGCCATCTTAGTGGGAAGACTAAGGCTTTTACGAGGGCAATAAAACATAAAATACAACACACATCAAAATGGCTTTTATATGATACACTATGCAAGTAATTAACTCAATTTGTATTACTAATTATAACATTGATACTTAATTTTATAATATGTAGTTGCTACATTGATTCAGTCTTGGCTTAGTTAACGACGTTGTTTAAACTGCAGATCTTACACAGCATGAATAGGAATTAGGATTTTGGGAGTCGATCGTGGTATTACAAGGTACTTTTCTACTTTTTCCGTGGAGACACATAGGCAGCCCAGGAAAAATCACAAGACAGAGTGTAACTCAAGATAAATTCGAACCAGATACCTCCAGAATAGAATGAAGCATTTCAGTTTTGTGTTCTATTAAACCCTTCTTTCCTTGTGAAGCAGCAAAGCCCAAACGTCAAATTATTAAATTGTTGGTCTGATAAGCTCTTGAAGACACGAGACGTACAAGGCAGAAACATTAAAGCTGTTCGGATACTGACAGAACCTTCCTATCTCTCTGCTGTGGGTTCCCGTCTGTATAATAACGTCGTTGCTATAGAAACGGAACAACTTTTGATAAGCAAAAGCCTTACGTTCTCTCTTTTTTGGTGACTTTGTCCTTAAGTACGGGGCCTGTATTTATATTCAGATTATAAGGTACGGTTTTTATGTTAACCCCCTGTTTATTGTCTTTTGGGAATATTTTGAAGCCGTTGTCATATTACTTTTGTGTATTTGATACCTGAAGAAAGGTGTTTTACATATCATGCCAGACGAGGGTCCCTCACTAACCGCGTAAGGCTTGTGGAAGACAAAAGTGACTACCTAGGCATACATTTCGGAAGGTAGAAAGTAGAAGGTATCGATCTTTAGTTTCGACCTTTCTCCTTGGGGTAGGTAGTTATGTATTTACGATATATGAGGGGTGTTGTAATTCATGTTTTTTTTTCCTGTAATATCAGTTGTGTGATTAGGAAGTACTCTTTATATTTGTGACGTTCTCGGCTGGGAGACTCCATGTTTGGTTTAGATGCTTCGTTATTTTCTCAAGTGTCTAGGCATGTTGTGGGATACGGCCACCTTATTCCGTTTCACAGTTCGGAAATCAAAGTTGAAGGGTCGAAATATTCATACCCCATATGTTCAGATTGCCCCCTCACCATTTTTATAAGAAATTCCGCCATGCTGTATGTTCAGGGTTTTTGAAAACGTTTTATAACACTACTGTTAGCTAAATTTGCCATCGTAACAACGTACAGAAACTCGTCTCGCGTATTGTCTGCAGGTGTTCATTATGCGCATTCTTAATTTGCGCGAGTGTTCAGCCGATGTTTGAATTCGCCTATTTGCTCTGTAGTATTGTTCGTCCCCGTGAGTCTGGTAGATTGACGCATCGGTGGTAAAACGTCTTTTAGTAACCGTGAGAAGCAACGGACCTTTGTGTTAAAGGGATTGGTCCCTGCCCTACTTTAGGATCTGTTGGTATTACAGATAACGATTTTGAAGCTGGTATCTTTCCGTGTCTGAGGTGACGGGGACGGTATTTGAGCTGACTGAAGAATTCGGCGAGGTTTGACGATCGGTATTTGAACTGGAGTACCTCTCACTAGCCGTGTTCGGTGCTGTAAGACCACTGGTTTGTTCACCTGGTACTCGACTCCAGAGTAATAAGTGACCTGTAATTTCCCGTTAGGTATCGTTTCCTTGAACCTATAATTTAGGCATTGAATATACGTCATTCTGCTTTGTGACTGTCTGCAGTTTGCGTGTTGATTTGTTTGACTTCCGTGGGTGGTTGCTGAGTGTATTGATTGGCACACGTAACTCTGGTCGGTGGTTATAATTTAACAGTTTCAGAATAAGTAAGCTTTCATTTTAAGGGGCAATTGTTCGTAAAGTTTAAAAATATATACCTGTAGATGGTTAGCACTGGTATTTGTATCTTATTTTGTTTGTTAGAAATTGACAGGCGGGAATATATAATTCCCAAAGAAAGTGCCCTGGCAGTTATTTATAACATCTACTTGATATTTTTACGTGTTCATGTAAGATTTAAGGTGTTTTCGGCCTTTTAAGACCTAGGACCACGTTCCCTGTTTTAAGACCTCAGCCACATTCCCAGTTTTTAAGACATGGGGACACATTCTCTTCTAATACATGGGGGCAACATTCCGTCCTTTGAGACCTGAAACCACATTCCCCCTTGGAAGGGCTTGGACCACATTCCCACTTTTATCGACTCTAGGGCGGCTGTGTTATGAATTCCGACAATTTCCTGCAAGTTCTTGACAATTTGTTATAGATACTACTCACTAATAATAATAATAATAATAAACAGGAGTACGTAATATTTAACGACAGATTCTGTCACAGATATAACCACTCAAGTAATAGGTCTGAGGCATCTTTTCTGGATTGGGTTATGGTGTTGAGTTTCTTGCTAACTTGCACATTTATTTTAGTTTTTATTCATATTTAACTCTTATTTGTTGTTGAAATTCTTTTATATCAGGTCTATTGAAGACGCAAATACAAGATTATGCCAAGTCACGATACCGACCGTCTTCTTGGATGTTTGCTACCTTCATCAGGGCGATTATCGATGCAGAAGCGCCCCCCCCCCCACCAGAAACGTTGTTAATTTTTTTTCAAGCCTGAAACGCAAAGGAGTCCAGAAGACATCGCCGCCGTCAGAACCTGAAATCTCCTTCGCCAAAGTCACGTTCGAAACTACGCCATTCCAGGTTTGCTGAGTTGTTCGGGACTTTTCGAATTCGTTCGGCAGCTTTGGTCGTGTTTGGGGAAGCGTCATAGATTGACGATTATTTGCCCTCTTTAATCTGATTGTCATAAGCCGGAATCATCCTGTGACCGCATCGTCTACGCCTGTGGACGTACCATTCCTCGCGCATCAGCAAAGCCGCTTCGGTTCAACTGCTTTTAACGTAGGAACAGCCAGCCCTGTTGACATATTCAGCGCGCGGATTACGTTTAAATAGGTCAGACCTTAACGTTTGTCCGATCACGTTACCGATTTACTGTCGTGGCAATTTTGTAGTGTGAGTACCAAACTCTCGTTATTCTAAGCTAAGCTGCCCCGATCCATAGCACATGGGGTGGTATGACTTGTTAGTTCTTTGCAAGACTTGGTTGCCATGCCAACACGTAACACAACCCCGTAATCCCACAGTGGTTCGCATTGATCGAAGAAACTCCACACCCTCGTTGATGCCTTCGCAAGGAGTTCAGAACTTAAAGCCGACGGGACACTCTCACTAGATATCTCCGTCTGGTTCCAAATACGTCCCGGAAAATTTGACTGTACATGTTCAGTTCTTTTGAATATTGCGCTACAAACTCGAGCAAACACAAAAACGAATTAATTAAACATTTCAAGGATATATTTTTAGTTCCAAAGAAAAGTTTGATACATGTATACTTTATTGTTTTGAAATATATAAATTGCGTGGGTTTTTTTTATTCATTTAAAACGTGTGATGTAATTTCGGCGCGGATCAAATTCGGGCAAATGCGGCATTTGGATGCTGGACGACATGCTACTGTAAAATGTACAGAGGGTTTCGGAATTAATAACATGATTGCATTTTGCGAGATAACCAGAGCAGTGATGTAACTTGATAAATGTACATCGACACAAGTTTCCAAGTCACGTGCGGTAGACGGTTTCGTGGTCGTCGCGTTATTGCACACTGCCCTCAGTACTGGCCGTTTTCTTTATAAAATTCAATGTTTACGTAACTGTGCGTCAGTTTTTGGCAGAGTTGTACGTGGACGAATCTCAGGTGCGATTTCTGTAGTGTTACCGCGCAAAGGGACGAATTCCAGTATCGGGTGTTCTTTGCCGCGCAAGTAAGGACGCGCGTTCTGGAGACCCGCAGACAGTAGCAACTCGACGAGTTTTTGTACATTCAGTTCTAAGCCGTCTAGGTCATCAGATTTTTTTAATTGTAACACTCTGACTTGTTTTAAATAGCCTGTTTACGTAAGAGAAGAACAGAATAAGTTTAAATCGGAGTGGCCTTGTGTTAACGTTTGATTAATTTCTGTAATAAGATGATTGCTAACGTGTATCCAAAATCATGGACGGGCCTTACGTATGGCCACTGAGTAAACCGCTATTCGTCTGCCGTTCTAAATAGCCGTCATTATCTCAGTCTTAGTGTCGTAGTATCAGACATGCATCACCTTTTACATTGCATTCGGGGCTGCATAAATTACATCGCCATTTACGATGTAACGGCGGGTCACATAGATCAAGGAGCACACCACTTTTGAAATTATAATAGATGGAGCCGATTGTACCTGAAGTCTCTCTTCTGTCTTTATTTTTCGTATTTGTTTCTGTCTCTGCTTTTACCCTTGTGTCTTTTTTGTACATTCGCATTCCTGTGGATCGTCTATTAAATAGTTCAACTCATTCTTCTGTCAGTCTGTCTGTATGTATGAAGCTACTCGAGAACGGATGAACGGATTGTCATTAAATTTAGTATTAGGTACTTTGTTGTCAGATAAAATTTTTGGTTAAAATATGATAACAGTGACACACTTTACGTGAATCCTCGCGTGCGTTCTGGTGCCAAATAAGCAGACTGTTGTTACCTAGGTTAAAGGTTACATTCTGGCGAACTCGAGGATCTCTACATGGTTGGGAGCTCTCACGGCGACTTTGTATAAAGAATTATTCGCGGGCTACCAGCCGTGTAAGGTGGTTGAAAGACGAAAACACCAACCACCATCTTCGTCCTCAGGGTACTGAGGAAGAATTTATTATCGCATGAATTGTTACGTTACGATCTCTTCTTAATTTCTTCTTGTATTTCTATTCCTTATCTTTCTTCGTTCTGTCTTGTCTTTTCTTTCATTCTTTCGTGGGTGTGGGCTTAAATTAATAAGTAACGAATTACAGTTGCTGCTACAGCCGTCTTACTGCTCTGTTCCGATTTAGAATTAACCCCGAAACAAGCAATGCGTAAGGCGCATGGTACAAGTCAACGCAGACAAGTAGTGAGCTCGCCTGCGACGCGAATGGTCCGAGTGTTGACTGCTAATTTTTTGACGTGACGTACCGAGACCCCCATGAGCCCGCATTATGAACGGGGCAATTAAAGTGCCTTTGCAAGGCATCAGTTCGTTCACCCCAAATTTTGTGCAGGTCGGGGTTCAAGGCGTTTATAGCGTCGGAGACGTTCGTTTGCCAAAATAGTTTCTTAAATTATTATTTAATTATTTGTGGGTTTATATAACGATGCGTTCAGTGAGTCAAACTGTATAGGTTCAGGTTTTATGATGGTGAATGAATTGTCAAGACCATGGCCTAATTTAAGGTTGTGACTCGGCAATGCCTGGACGGGCTGACGAAAACCACAAAGAATATGTTAGGATAGCCGGTCTCAGGGCTGAGATTTGAACCCGGGACCTCCCGACTATAAGCGGGATTTCTAACCATTCGATCGCTTTGTGTGCACGAATAATAAAAATAATTGTTTATTATTATATAGAGATACATTTTCGCCGCTGCTTATACACCATGTCTTGGAGGCGTAAAATGGAACGTTCATAACCGTGAACGCGTTGTCTCCCATGTGTACATGTTTATAGTGCAGACTGTACATTACCTGCATGCAGTCTGTGCCCAGGGTGAAAAGCATTATTATGATAAGACATGCCATGTGATCACGCACAATGAAACTTCCATCAGACTCGTCCTCTCTGTGTTAATCGAGCCTCATAATGCAAAATAATTATAAATAGGCTGTACCGGCTGCAAGTCTTCGAGGCAGGTAGACTACTGTGCGCAGTGTAGCGTTCACCTGTCAGTGGTCGCACTGATACAAATTTGAGTTCTGGGTTTCTTGTGGCGTGTAGTCTGGTGGAAATATGCCGACATTTCAGAGGTGTTTACAGCCTTCAAAATCGCCCTGATGATGAAGACAGTAAGCCTCAGAATTGGGCTTACGACGGAGTGAAACATAGGTGTTTGCAGTATGGATCCATACAACTCAATTAGCATCTAAACTATATATTTTTAGCATATGTTAACGACGTTGTTATCTCGAGCACCTGAAGATGGCGTTCTGCTGGAACATAAAGTGACAGATGTGTTGGCGATTACTACGAAGTTTTCATTACTACTGTACAGAACAGGATGGTACGTTTTAAGAGTAGTAAAGTTGTTCTTTGTTCGGTCAGGTGGGCGACGGATGCCGTAAGGAGGCAACTTTCACTTTCCTTAATTCACGGTCAGGAAGGTAATTGTGAGAATCATAGTGTGGCTTGCAAGTCACTCACTGCTTGGTGGATGTGGTGGGTGGCCATAGCATTGACTGACTTCGCCATTGTCTTTGCACATGTTGAAATGTTCGCCACCAGCCTTGATTGCCATCTTAGTACGTCATCATGAATGTAACCCTTTTCCTGTTATCGGCCAGGAACTACCATCCGATGAATATTTTATTTCCATCTAGACACGTTTATATTAATGCATATAGTTAATTTTCCAGTGGTACATAATAAATTAACATAACTTACAATTTAATATGCAGGAGCGATAATTCTATAAAGATTTATACAATGAAGTCAAACTTGTCCAAAATTCGTGTTGTTCGTGGCTGCTCTGTCAAAATCACGCGTGCTTCTGAGACATTATTAGAACTTTACCTTGTCGCTCGGGCTTCGTGATGAAATTAAGATGTGGAGGGTGGAGTATAAGCTAGAAAATTTTAACTGTTACAATTAATATTTAGTTTTATTTTTATTTTTAAAGGCGAAGCTAGTGTAAATAATATTTAAGTTTAGACCATACGGCAAAGTAAACAAACTTCTTACAGTTCGTAATAAAGACATGACAACTGCTTGAATTCGTGACGTGGAATGATGGTGCCATTGTGCATGATGGTCTGCGCAACAGTAACCTAACAACCCAATCCACACCCTCAATGGCGATTTCCGTCAGGTCGAATTAATATCAGAATGACTGGAAGGAAATTGATGTTTGTCATGGACGTTGTGGTGTTGGTCGCAGAAGCAGATTAATAATTTTTTAAATTTGTCTACATGAGGATATTTGGGCATAGGAGAGAAGACGATGGGGCGTGGAGAAAACTGCATAATGATGAGCTTAAAAATCTGTACTCCTCCCCCAATATTGTCAGGGTTATTAAGTCAAGAAGAATGAGATGGGCGGGGCATGTAGCACGCAAAGTGTTCGTTGTGAACTAAAATAATAAGGCGATTTACAATAAATGTAGCCCGTAAATTAGGAAACGTATTTGTTTTAATCATCCATGCATGCCCTCTGTTATCTTATGGGAGAACTGTACTCCAGTGTGTTTGAATTTCCCACTGTCGTAAGAACACAGGAAGAATGTTGAAACAGTCTGCAACCTTTTTAATAACTACGTCACATATTTTAGTAGAATATTCTGGTTTTGGTGAGGGGCATTTCTTCTGTAACGGAATTTAAGAGGGAGAACCGGGCATAAAAGGGAATTTAAATGACAGATGCACGTGAAACTGATCGCTTCAACAAAATTGTATGACAGTTATTGTCATTATTATGTTTTTCTTTGGCTGTTATCGTGGAGTTGTTTATTAAAATGACAACGTACCGTTTAAACACTTAGTTTTATAGCTCATTGCGTTGAGGATACTGGATGCCTGTCCGCTTTCAGATAGGCCAGGTTCATCTACTCTCTGTGCTGTCTCTTACATATGTTAAGTAGTGGAGCCATTGATTTCTGAAGCTCCTGATTTCTTGTCCTTGTGTTTTTATCCCCCAGAGTTGTTCGTCCTGTGGTTTCGTAATTTCTTCTTCCTGTTCGTGGTTCCCGATGTTCAGAATCCCTCGCAGTTGTACACAACGCGCGTTCCTCGCGACGACGTTTCCGACGCGCACAGTACTCTTGGGGAAGGCGTCGGTCACACCTCCTGCATGAGGTAATGAAACTTAGCTGCCAGGATGAGACGAAGGTCAACTGTGTCACGGAGTTGTGACGTCACGTCACGCGTGTTGCTCTGACACACGTGGCCATTGTGTACCTTGACTGACATCTCTGAACTGTTTGTGGAAGTTCCGAGTTCGAGAGACTGTCGTACATGCCTCCCGGTCTGATTTATAATTTCGCCCTGTGGACCGGACCACGTCATCAGAGAAAGGGAAAAGCTAGTATAAGAGTGCGACATTGAACACTAATTTCGTTTTGAAGGCTGAATCAAAAATGTACCAGAAGCGACGTGGAAATAACATGAGCTGCACCTGATGTTTGGATTTTCAAACCAAGGTCGGTTAGGTGGATAGGGTCTGAAACACGTCTGGTAGAATGAAGTGTTTACAAACGGAGAACTCCTAGAGGAAATACTGCTTGCGAGACTAGACATGGTAGGAGGAAAATGTTTAAAACGTGTCTGAGATGAAAGCGGTATCATGTGGCTAGGGGTAGGAGCAAATAGTGGGCTTTTGTGAACACGGCGATGATCCGTGGCGGCTTATAAATAGCACAGATTTTTGTGAAGAGTAGGTGTGGAAGGGTTTTCAGATTTTGTAACTTGTCGCTGAATTATTTTAAACAAGAATTGTCCACGTGTGTGACGGCCAGGCGAAGGTCATGTTGGCCCTGTGACTAGGAGCTTGTATTTGCACTACTGCAGTGAGTCTGTACATTTAGCACCATTTCGTGTAGCTGGACTTCAACATAAAAGATATTTGAGGACTGCGTCGAAAATTGGGGGTGGGGTGGGGGGGGGGGCTCAGCCGTGACTGGCTAAGGGCTTTGAACGACCGAGGTTCTGTTCCCGGTAGTTATAGGGATTTTTATCTTCACGGCGTCGAGCAGACTGGCTGTGGATCCACCCAAGGTCATTGTTGGAAGACATTGTTGTGCATGAGGTACCAGGATTTTGTTAGTGCAAATATGGCCAAAGAAGCATTAACGACCTGGGATCGCATTGGTGGAACAACGGCCTACATGATGTGTCGTGAAGAACACGTCTGGTATGCCAGTGTACTTCAGAGTCCGCCTTTCCGATGCTGTCGAACAACATAATTTCAGCTGCAGAGTTTATTCACAGACGAATGTGATAGGAAGATGGTCATGAATGCTGGTGAGTAGGCAAGTATTTGAAAGGAGACTGCTGTGGCCTGTTTTAAGGTACTGTCCGTTCGTTTGGCTTGAGAGACAAATAAAAACATGGAACCCCTCTTTGTACAGCCTGTGGCCGAAATTCAAACCTGGTGTCTCGCGAATACAATTCTACAGCTTGGTGCCGTGGTATAGAATCCGTGTTTTATCTCCACGCCACCTCTTCGCCTTCTATAGCCCACGTGTGCGTCATCGTAGAGGAAGATTTTATCAGCAGTTGAATTTTGCTAACATAAAAAAACGGAAGTCGATATATCGATTATGTTGCTGTGGAGGGCACTAGCGACCGGCCCTCAGACGGTGGGAGCTGTAGAAGGAGCTCTGTTCATCGGGGTGGGGTGAACCAGTGTTGCCAACATTGAGAAAACTCCCCCTTCTCTCACAGCCTTCGTCAACAATTTGGTGTTGGAGATCTGCCCAGTACTTTATCGCGAAATTTTCTCATGGCCATTTGATCGCGTTAAGTACTGTGTGTGTGCTGTTTTCTGGTGTTCTTACGAGTGACTGTGGCTTAAACAGCTCAACTCTCTCCTCTCAGATTTGGTGAAAGGAATTTCATTACCACATCGCTCAGTATTTCTGTTTCATTATCAACAGTCATTAAGCTCTTCCTCGCCATTTCGACAAACGAAGTAACGCGACATACTTCTGTGTACGTGTTTTATTTGTTCCTGTCTATTTGTGGTTTATTTGACAACGCTGTCAGTAACTCATACTATACAGCACATTGAAAGACGGTGATTAGTAAATAATGAATTAGAAAAGATGCGGAAAAACACCAAAGAACTGTCGTAGTAGGTCTCTGGGCTGCGTTTTGGACCTGTGATTTACTTCACAAGCAGGAATGCTAACCACACGGTGCGGCGTTGACGGTACGGAGAAATATGTTTTCTCTCGTAGCACAACACAAAGGGGAACTTAAATTATCTTTAGATTTCCCGCGTTTACATTCGGAACGAACCATTTTCTAGGAGCCTGACCTTAGAATAGTCCTTGTCCGCATGAGATTGGTTTAAGGCAGGTGTGCATTCAGTACATACTGTGGTCTTGACTCACATTTTTTCGTCTGCTGCCCCACAAGGCAGGAAGAAATTTATTTTGTTCTTTGTCTTACATGTTCTAAACTACGCCCATTGATGTATGGAGATTTTCAGTGTTAACTTTTACATTTTAATTTTGTTACTTCATTAATTCAGTTGTCTTCCCAGGTCTTCCGGATGACATGCCTTTTCATTTCAATGTTACCAACTTCGATACACTAAACTGCTGATAAATTGTTTGTTTCAGAAGATCTTATCGGTACAGTCTAAATTCTTATTTAGTGCCTTTTTACTTTGAGTGTACAGTACAGTTTTGTTTTTCACAGTGTTACATTCTCACCATTTCAGATTTTTAAGCGTTTACTAGGAGAAACATTGAAGTATTATGATCACAGACACAAACCAGGCTTACTAATGAAAAATCCAAAATGTCCCAAAGAAGGGGGGGGGGGGGGAAGTAATAAATTTTATTTGCATTCATTGAGAATTTCTTGGAAGTTGTATGTGAACTGCAAAGTCGTTAAAGGCATGACTACCTCCGTGTTCGAACTCCATTGTCCGTGGATGACACAACAAAAGCGGTGTAAAATACAGAATGTATGCGATTTAGTACCAAAGTAACTTTTGGCGATCTAGATTAAAGGGATTGAGTCTTAAAATTCTGAAACCTAAAAGTAATTTTTGGAAATTTCTCACAAATGAGGTTTACTGATGTTTTCAAAAGTTTACGCAAGTACTGTGTAAATTCTATATTTTACACGTCACATTATGGCTGAAGGGTCAGTTTTGCTAACTTACATTATGAAACAATTGCTGTAAAGAAGCTGTCAACAGATCAGAGGCTTGATTGTAGCTAATATTTGAGGTTCTTGTGGTGGCGAGTATGAAGTTGGCTGTCGTCTGGGACGTTGTGCCATGTAGTCTTAAGATATTCAGGAGAATTTGTTGCCTTCATCGTCAAGATGATTGGCTGAATGATGAAGGCAGTAAACAGTTCTGAAACAATGGCCATTAATCTACCAGACCATATAGTGTAACATACCAGAAGACAGCTGTTTTAAAAGACTAAGTTGGTTGAGGTTTATGGAAAATGTGTGTACTTCATTGGAGTTGAGATCTGCAATCTTGTTCTTGCACGTCACCAAGATGTCTCGTTTTTTTACGGACGATCTGTGGACTCGTTGTGATTACAGATGATGACAGTCC